>NC_035107.1:224321241-224931241 GCF_002204515.2 Aedes aegypti | reverse complement strand
CAAGGTTTTTTCGAAATTTTTTATAATTTCCAAAAGGGCTTAGAGCTAGGGTCCAATTGAGAAATTTTATTTTCAAAATTTTTGTTTCTTGATTGTGAAAAACGTTTCTTGATTTCTTTCTGCCAATCCTGCAATATAATGTTCATAGCAGGATCGCGAGTGCGTTGAAATCGCCTTCTCCTCATGTTTTTAAGACGGGTCAAGAGTTTAAGGTCGTCTCTATAATCACGGATTCAAATTTTATTTCACATTTTGGAATTGCAATACTTCTGGCTTCAACAATGGAATTTGTTAAAATTTCAAGATCATTGTCAATATCAAGTTTTGTTTGTAAAGAAATGTTAACATCAAGATTAGAGTCAATATATGTTTCACATACAGTCGACCCGAAAATAATTGAAAGTGGAGCTTATAGGATTGAGAATCGCTTCATAGAATTTTTGAAATGTAACAGGCACATGATCAGAATCAAAATCAGCAGTCACCAGTTGGCTACAAAGGTGGCTAGAGTCGGTTAAGACCTAATTAATTGAAGGATTGAAGGGTTTCTAGAAGAGGAAAAACATGTAGGGCTATCAGGGTATTGAGTTGCGAAATATCCTGAAGAGCACTCATCAAATAAAATTTTGCCTTTGGAATTACTTTGTGAATTATTCCATTACCGATGTTTGGCATTGAAGTAACCAGTGACAAAAATTTTTGACTTATTGCGAATAAATTTTCGCAAGTCAGTTTGGAGCAAATAAGCTTGCACTGGGCACATTGAAAAGCCAAATAGGTAGCTATGAAAGTATATTTAGAGCAACTTCACCGGTGGTCCAAATGTTGCAAATGATGTTCCAATTTATTTTATTCCTGGCCTATTTTTTTGGAGCAGGCTAACTGCCTGGTCCATTTTTGGTCGGATTTGGACCAAAATTTGAGTTTTTTCAAATCAGGTTTGACACATGTTTGTTTACCAGTTCGGATTTTTATCCCTGAAACAGGTGAAAATCCAAAAGTTGAGTGTGATTAAAGAAGAAAGGAGGGAAAGCAACGGATACTGAATGGAAGCTAACGATTTCGGAAACATTCGAGAAACGAAGGAAAGCAGTTTAGAATTCCAAAGGAAAAAGGAAGAATTTTTAAAGATATACTCCAGGAATTCCTCCGGGGATTTCCTCCAGGGATCCCTTAGGGGATTTCCAAAAGGATCCAAGGATTTATCCAGGGATTTCCCCCAAAAACTCCTCCGTTTATTTTCGCCAGGAATTTCTCAGGGGATTTCCAATAGCACTTCCTCCAAAAATTTCGTCTAGAAATTCCGTCCAAAAATTTATTAAGCAATTTCTTCAGAGATTTTCTCAAGAAATACTTTCTGGGATTTTTTTCAGAGAATTTGTCCAGAGATTACCTCCAGGATTTTTCTTGGGATTTAAACCAGGAATTTCTCAGAGAATTTCCTCCTGGAATTCCTCCGAGAATTTCTCCAGGAATTCCATCGGGGATTCTTCCGGAAATTTCAAAGAAATTTGCTCTAGGAATTCATCCGGGATTTTCCTCCAGAAATTCATCCGAGGATTTCCTTCAAAAACTCCAACGATGTGCTCCAGATATTCTTCCGGTGATTTCGTCCAGGAATTCCTCTCGGGATTTTATTAGAAAGTTCCTACGCGGATTTTTTTTTTCAGAGAAAAAATCCGGTGATTTCCACCAGAAATTTCTCTGAGGATTTGCACCGCGAATTTCCACCAGGAACTCATACGGAGATTTTCTCCATGAATTCCCAAGGGGATTTGTTCTAGCAATTCATCCGAGGATTTCCTCCAGAAACTCATCTGGCGATTTGCTTCAGGAATCCCTCCGGGGATTCCCCCAAAAACTCCTCCGGCGATTTTCTCCAGGAATTCCTTCCATGATTTGTTCCAGGAGTTCCTCCGGGGATTTCCTCGAGGAATTTCTCATGGCAGTTCCTTTTGGGGGAACCAGAAATTCTTCCAGGGATTTCCTCCATGAATTGCTCCAGGGATTTCTCCAAGTAGCACCTCCGGTGATTTCCTCCTAAAAATCCTCCTGGGATTTCCTCCAGGAATTCCTGCAGAAATTGTTCCGGAGTTTTCCTTCTGAAATTTTTCCATAGAATTCCTACGGTGATTTACTCCAGGAATCCCTCCAGCGATTTCCTCCAAGAATTCCTCCGGGGATTTTCTCCAGGAATTGCTCAATGGGATTTCCAATAACAATTCATCCGGGGATTTCGTCAACAAATTAATTAAGAAATTCCACCTTGGATTTGCACCAGGAGTGTCTTCGGAGATTTCATCCAGGTATTCCTCAGGGGATCTCGAGGATTCCTTCGGGAAGAGACCCCAAGAACTCCTTCGGAATTTTCTCAACGAATTGTCTCAACGAATTTCCTCATGGAATCCCCAATAGTAATTCCTCCAGAAATTCCACTAGAAAATTTTCCGCAGATTTTCTTCTGTAATTCCTCCGGAGATTTGCTCCAGAAATTCATCGGGGATTTCCTCATAGAATTGCTCCGAGGATTTGCTCCAGGAATTCATCCGGAGATTTCCCCCAGCAATTGCTGTGGGAATTGTCTCTAGAAATTCCTCCGGGATTTCCTCATAGATTTCCTCCGGGAATATGCTCCAGGAATTCCTCCTTGAGTTTTCTCCATTTACTTCTCTTGAGGGTTTCACAAGGATTTCCTCCGGGGCCGAGGATTTCCTTCAGGAGTATCCTCCAGAAATTCCCCCGGAGAAACTCCTCCGCTTTTCCAACAATTCCTCTCAGAACTCTTTTGAAGCTCCACTAGGAATTCCTGCGGGAATCCTTCAGGGTTCCTCAAGTGGTTTCTCGGAAATGCTCCGGAGTTCTACTAGGAATTTTTCTGGAGCTACTTCGAAATATTCCCTACATTCCCTCCGTGAATTCCTCCAGAGTTCCTCAGGAAATGTCTCAAGAGTTTCACCTGGAATTCCTTCAAAGTTCCTCTCGAAATTGTTTCAGATTTTCATCGGCAATTCCTTTGGATATTATCCAGCAATTCCTTGGAACTAAATCCTTTCAGAGTTAACGTTAGCGTAGCGTTTGCGTAGTTACGGTATACTTCGTAGAATGGATACTAGCAACATTCATGTTTCTTTTTAATAATCTCATCCTGACTACTTCAAGAACAAGGCAGGGGAGTATACCTTGTTCAAATCATAAACAAGAATACTAAAAGCATGAATATCGCTATTCCCGGCCACGCCCATCTTTACCGTAACTTGGGATAGGGGAAGGAATTGTTGATGTAGCACTTACTTAATGAGAGGCCACCGACTCAGCGACACCCTCATAAGTGCTACGGAGTTGGAGGTTGGGGAAGGTATATTGTCAGGATTCGCCTAGAAAGCTGGCAATAGACCATAAATATTTGTTGTTTAAGCGTTTTCAAATTAATCTTTTGAATGCCGGCAATCAAAAGAGAAAACAATAGCTTATTTATAGTACAGTCAAACCTCCATGAGTCGATATTGAAGGGACCATCGACTCATGGAAATATCGAGTCATGGAACAGCTGTTCTTTGGAAAGCTGTTTGATGGGACCATCATAGTAACCATGATTTTATGTTTTTAGTATGGTTCCATGAGTCGATATCGAGTAAGGGAACATCGACTCATGGAGGGATGACTGTATAAATAGTATTTCGCGAAATGCTTGTCGATTGTGCAGTAATATTTTTGCTCAATAACTAGTAAAAAGCAAAACCGATCCCTCCAGGGTCATCGAATTGTATAAAATAACGATAAATAACAAAAAAGTTTGAATCTCTTTTAGTTTTGGATCCTGGTTTCAAATAAGTTTCAGTAATAAATGCTATTTGCTGTTAGAAAATTAAACAGCTCGTCCTCTTTACCATTCAAAGAACGAGCAATCCAATTTGGATTCCAATTGGATACCATTAGAGAAACGTTTTCCGATAACAATTTTATTAGTAAATTTTACACCAACTTGGACTGCTTCAGTCATAGTGGTGGTTTTGTACATTTCATCAATCATTCGATTCATTTATTCAGCAATAAATCTAAATCAGAGGAAGACATTTTACTAGAAGTAGGTACATTTTATGATGATTTTCTGTTGGGAGTTTCAGTTGATGAAAATACGATATATAAGTTACCTGAGGCGACATAAGCATGGGTATTTCCACTTGAATTGAAACAATTCGAACAGTTACACGTAGGAATGAAATTTAAAGATGAGGAGCTGGAAATACCTGCGACAATATTGGCATAGGAATTTACTTGGGCATTTCCATTCTAATTGAAAAGATTCGAACCGATACCAGCCGGAAGAAAACTAGCTTGTGAATGCGCATGATTATAATTTACCTGATGGATATGATTCCCAAGCAAGCGATTGTTAACTGAAAATTGAGAATTGTTTGCGATTCTGCCTGGGGAATTCCAGATACGAAAAACGTTGCCGTTTATCTATGTAGTACGAGCCTCAACGATTCGTTTGTGCGAATGGCAATCCCAAAAGATAGACCTCCGCAATTTGCGCATACCAACTTTTTGGTTTCTTCCTCCACAAGACAGACGTCCTTAGCATGAAAAGTACCTCCGCAAATCATGCATTTTGCATCCATACGACAATGTTTGGTTCCATGACTCCACTTTTGGCACCGATAGCACTGAGTGTGATGCTAGAAATTTCCTCTAGGCTTATGGAAATGTTCCCATGTCACACAAACATCGAACATAAGTCTTGATTTTTCTTAAGCTTTAATATTATTTAGATCACTTTTTTTTAAAGTGATCTAAATAATATTTTTGAGAAAGCACTTTCAGACAAATGCCAGGTTGTTTTTATTTTCATAATGATTACTTGGACTGGAGAAAATCCATCTAAATCATTTATTCAATTTTTGATCTCTTCGGGTGACTTATAGTCACTTGAGAGACCTTTGAAGACGACTTTAAACAAACTTTTAGTTCTATCGTCATAAGTAAAAAAATATGCTTCTTCTCCTCATGATGTTTGAGAAGAAGTTCGAGATCTTTAAGAGTTTCCGGCAAAACGCGACAGTCTCCTTTCTTTGCGATTTGGAAGGAAACCTTGATTCCCTTAATGGAGTTCGAGATCTCCTGCCTTCTTCTTCTTCTTTCTGCCGTTACGTCCCAACTGGGACAAAGCCTGCTTCTCAGATTAGTGTTCTTATGAGCACTTCCACAGTTATTAACTGAGAGCTTTCTTTGCCGATTGACCATATTTGCATGTGTATATCGTGTGGCAGGTACGAAGATACTCTATGCCCTGGGAATCGAGAAAATTTCCTTTACGAAAAGATCCTCGACCGGTGGGATTCGAACCCACGACCCTCAGCATGGTCATGCTGAATAGCTGCGCGTTTACCGCTACGGCTATCTGGGCCCCCCTAAATCCTCCAAATTCGGAACAATTGACCATGATTGGCGGCACTCTTTGTTTCCACATTTGAACCAAAGAGCCTTGGTCAGAGGTTGCTTCGATTTGATAATCGAAAAATTTATCGAAAGCATCGAACTGATTGCAGAAGATTAAAGACAACTTAACACTTAAACTGTTTATTTTATGTGTTCCGCAAGGCTTCAAACTAGTAACCAAGTCATGATTACGTTTTAGAAACGCGTCTAAAACTGGTTTTTCATCCATCCTATTGACTCATTGCATCTACAATTGGTGCCACTACCCTAGTTCCAGCGCGTTGTTGGTTGAAACTTATCCTTCCACATGGTTATTCAGCCGTCAAGCGACTGAGGACTACTGTTATCATCAAACGTTGCGTACGCCTGGAATTACAATGTTTCAAATTGCCGTCGCGGCGGTGGAAAGGGGACAAAGTTTTGGGGAATTGGTGGAAGTTGGAGTTGGAGAATGAGTCGGGAAATTGGTGACGGTTGGAGTGGTGGTCTTTTTTGTGGTTTGCTGTCAGTAGTACTGATGAAGACACGAAACTCATTCTTCGCTCGGTCTGAACTCGACCGAGAACCAACATAGGACCGTGGTTGGTGGGTAATAAATATCGGCGGAGTGATGTGCAACTGAGAGCTCTGGATGCTTGTACGTTGATTCAGCTGGATTTGTGTGACGACGAAACTCGGTGGAACAAGTGAAAAAGGATTCATTACTCCTGTCAGGACTGGGTGATGATGATGGTAGACAGCACATAGTCAGTTTGACGGAGGGGATGCTAATGGCTGCCATTATTTGGTGTTCGTTTTTTTAAAGTAAAAGGAAATCTTATGCGGGGTTTGTGGTTGAATCTATCTCCTGAGGCTCGATGTTCTTTGGACTACCTCCTAAAACGATTCGTAAGGGACTCCTGGGCTATTTGCGATAATTACTGAATTGGCTGAATGTTTGCCAAATTCTTGGTGTTCTCCAGAGTTCCTAGACAAATCCTATCATGCCCTAGTCCTATCTCGTACAGAAATCCTCATTAAGTATTCCCATGACTTTACCAAGAATTCCTTATGGTGATTTGCAAAGAACCTCTCAGGATTCTTTAAAAAATTGTCTAGGGAATCTTTTAGAATTTCTCAAAGATTTCTCAAGGATGTTAACCATTAAAAGTTCGAGAAGAATCTTGAATATTTGAATGACCACAATTGGGTCCTAAAATTTTCAATGAAATCTTGTTTTTATTTAATAACACAA
Source organism: Aedes aegypti (assembly GCF_002204515.2). Taxonomy (NCBI): domain Eukaryota; kingdom Metazoa; phylum Arthropoda; class Insecta; order Diptera; family Culicidae; genus Aedes; species Aedes aegypti. Next base: position 224,924,568 of record NC_035107.1, on the reverse strand, counting down.
AAAAGCATGTTACTGTAACTACTTTAACAATTTCTCCCGCTCAAATAATGGCTATATCATGTTAAAACTTTAATTTAAAAATTTGGTCCATTAATGAACCTTGACACTTTTGATCATGTTTGACGTTCGCTTAGTCGACAAAAACACCACAGGGGTTTTAGTTCGACCACTGGGGTTGTTCCTAACTGACATTTCGTAAGGGACACGGAAAACAAAATACACCCAAAATTTGAGTTTAAGCCAAAGGATGTGACAAAATCTAAAAAAATGTTTTTTGGGCTTGAACCAACGGAAAACATTAGAAAATTGAGTAAACATGTGTTTTTGGCCTAAACTTAAGCGTTTGGCACTAAAATTGGGACAGGGCTTTAGGACCCTATTCGGAGACCAGTAATAGTAGTAGTGGCTGTTCTGTTTCCCAGATTGTGCCTATCAGCCGGTGCAGACAAATGACCAGCCTTTCCGGGCCGATCTTTATGAGTTCAGCTCCGATACCATCCTTAAGCCCTCAGTACACCCTTTGCCAAGTGTGCAAATTTTTCCACACGCATAAACTAACACTTCAATATCCACTTGACACTTCAGATGTTTTGTCATTGTTGAGACCGATGTTTGCATGTTGGTTTATGCGTGAGAAAAAATTTGCACACTTGACAAACAGTGTACTGAGGGCTTTACCAGCAACTTTATTGTTCTAGAGCTGGTGAATGACATTCTTAACCTCCCTCATAGTGGGGGCTGGCTGGCTTGTTTCCATCTTCCGCAGTACTGGCGAAGGCATCTCCTGCGTTGTCCTGTCCTTCATTGCCTCAGCGCCATTCAGATGCTCGTCGAAGTGCTGCTTCCACCTTTCGATCACCTCACCCTCGTCCATCAAAATGCTCCATCCTTATCCTTGCACATCTCCCACGAATCCGACGTTGCTTTCAGCTGCATTTTTGATGACTGCCTTCACTGTTCTCCAGCAGTCCTCAAGAAGGGCTTCATCCAGCTCACCCTCTTCCGGTAAAGCAGCCTCGAGGTGCTGCGCGTATGCCGCTGCTCCATCCGGTTGTTTGAGCCGCTCTACGTCATATCTGGGCGGCCGTCGGTAACGTACGTTGTTAACGACGGAGAGCTTTGGGCGCAGTTTAACCATCACCAGATAGTGGGCAGAGTCAGTGTTAGTGCCACGATAGGTCCTAACGTCGATAATGTCGGAGAAGTGCCGTCCATCAATCAGAACGTGGTCAATTTGTGATTCTGTCTGCTGTGGTGATCTCCAGGAGTATCGGTATTGAAGGCTGTGCTGGAGCCTTCTAGATGGGCGTCTAGATCTCCTATGACGATTTTGACGTCATGGCTTGGGCAGCTGTCGTACTCGCGTTCGAGCTGCGCGTAAAAAGCGTCTTTATCATCATCAGTGCTTCCGGAGTGAGGGTGTGCACGTTTATTACGCTGAAGTTGAAGAATCGGCCCTTGAGCCTCAACTTGCACATTCTCTCATTGATCGGCCACCACCCGATCACGTGCTCTACATATCACCCATCACTACAAAAGCTGTTCCCAGCTCGTGTATGTTGCCGCCGCTCTGGTAGATGGTATGGTTACCTCTAAACGTTCGCACTATTGATCCCTTCCAGCACATTTCCTGCAACGCTACGATGCCGAAGCCGCGGTCCTTCAGTACGTCGACGAGTATGCCTATGCTACCGATGAAGTTGAGAGATTTACAGTTCCAAGTTACGAGCTTCCAATCGCTAGTCCCTTTACGTCGCTGTGGTCTTCGCCGATTGTCCCGGTTCGTATTATCTCGTTGATTATTCGTTGCTTGATTTGTTTACGGCTGGCTTGCAGAGCCTGACACCAACCCCCTAGATTTCCGGAGGACCATTCCCCCTAAATGTTCGTAGGGCCATAGTGCACAGATTAGCTTAGAGTCCTTCTCTGGCACTCGGACGAGGATCAGCCGCCCCTGACATGGGGAACAGACGCTGTTGTGAGACGCTCCAGGTTTGCAGAAGCAAAAGCAAACCGCCCCTTCCCTGTCAGCATACGACCAGAATTCCCACCGGGGTTGGTTATCCGATCTTCCCTAAGGTTACACGTAGCCCTGCCAGTACCGCGAGGAGGTAGGGATAGGAGTTGCTGGGCAGGAGGCTAAGGACCGCACCGAGGGGTTTATTTTATTACTTCAGGTACGCGAGGTACCTACGGTACACCATGCCCAGCCTTTTACCAACCCTGCGCCGTTTTAATCGAGATTTCTAGAAGCGAGGATCATCAAACTAAGCAGTCAGTGGATGCGAAGTGATGTAGGCTGCGGGGAGGAAAGAGTGTCAGCTAGCGAGCTGGCTAGCTGGCAAGTATCGTTTATATGGAATAGGGTCCAAAAACTTTTGATAAAACCTTGGTTTTATTATACAACACGATAGAGCGTGTTCTTGCTACTATTTTGGCTAATTTTCCGGCTATCATATTTAAACTTTAATTTAAAAAATGAGTTCAAATTTGAACCTTCACTCAGTCGACAAAAACGCCACTGGGGTTCAACTTGTTAACACTGCGGTTATTCCTATCTGATATTTCGGAAGGGACACGGAAAACAAAATGCACTCAAAATTTGAGTTTAAATCAAGGGGTGTGACAGTATTTCAAAAAACCGTAAAAAATGATTTCCGGGCTTAAACGAATGAAAAACATTCGAAAGTTGAGTAAACATGTGTTTCTGGCCTTTAGCATTTGGTACTAAAATTGGGACGGGGAAGTGAAAGTTTCCTTCGGCATTCCTGAGTGAAATTTTTTTCTATGTTTGTGTTTGAAAGTATGTGCCTTTTGTGTTAAAAATTATGTTAAAAGGAAGTGTCTTGATGCCCTTCAGATGATGCATTCACGGTAAGGATAAATAGATCACACGAAAAAATCTAAATGGAGTGTAGCTACATGTCTAGAAGTACTTCGTACGTTGCAGGCAAAAAAAGACTGTTGTGGTTTTGGTAATTTTGATCGCGAAATATATTTTGAATACGAACCTGTTGGAAGAACTTGGTTCATTAGTGTTTTAGCGTATAAACCAACCAATAAATTTCAGCGTTTTAAACCAATCAAAACATTCAGGCAAAGGCAATCAAAACATTCAGACCACCCAAAAATTAAGTTTTTTTTAACTCAAATTTGGATAAACTGCATATAGTTTTTACCTACGGTTGGGTTGTTTTGCTTCCCTCGCAACATCAATGTTGTCAGTTTACCCAAATATAGGTTATCCCACGGAATAGTTGAATTGAGTCAAAATACGTCAAAATAGGATTGATTTGTGGCTCCGTGAATGAATGATTGAACTACCTCCCTTTTATATACCTTGGTTTTGATTTTTATGGGATTTTGGCGGACAATGGCGGAAATCTACACGTTCCGCACTAAACCAACACTTAATTTCCGGACTTACAAAACGACGAAAGTAAGATTCTCCACTTTCGCAACCTAACCGCTACTTTCGCCGCTCTGTTGTATGGGAGACAAAGTGACTTAGCCATGAATCAAAACAAAACACTACTTGAATCGATTTTACACTGGTACAAAAACGTCGTAAGTAACTGAATGAAACGGCTTATCATTTTGTCGTACATTTTTTGTGGGAAATGATAGGAACTACCTAGTGTTTTAACGCAAGCTGATTGCATGCAAAATTTAAGCGATGTACACGGTAAAAAAATTGAAAAAGGGGATTCATTTTAAAACAGTTTTAGAAGAAAGGTTGTGATTCTTCTTGATTCTTTTTAAAAACCGTGTGATAGTTACGTCGATTTGAAAAAGTAATCGAGAAATCCTGTCAGCCCTGGGTCTCCTATAACGTTCTAGTGTATCTTATAGGAGTGCGCATAGTAGGAATGCGCGTTGTAGGAATGCGTTTAATATGAGACCCGACTGCACAAAAATAGTTTCAGCAAATTTAAATCGTGTTTTTTTTTATAGTAAACAATATCTTAAAAAATGTCTAAACCATAGTTAGATTAAAAACGGGTTTAAATCAGATTGAAACTGGCTTTTGGTGGATACTTTGGGAAATTATCTTAAGTTCATTTTAAAACAGCCAAAAAAAACCTGAATAAAAAGGCCCCTACAAAATTGTGGCTCCGAAGCCCTCTCAAGTGTAAATCAGGTCCTGACTACAGTTATCTAGGCCCCTTTCCTTAGGGGTATTTTTTTATATCTCTAGACGTTCCCCGAGAAAATCTTCATAAATTCTATTGTTCAGTTAGTAACCTGTTGTATCAGGAATCGTTTGACAATTTCTTCATAAAATCATTGAAAATTTCTCATAGCATGTTCTGACTCATGAATTATACCTATATTTTTCTAAAAGTTTAAGGCAAAGTAGGCCGTCATTGAAATTTGTACGCGTCGTTGATGATTGTTGCTAATTCATCTCACGATTTCGAATCAAAGAAAATCAGTTGGTTTTGCACTGACTCAGCTGAAAAAGTATCAGCAAACTTCATGCATGTTAGCGCGTACAGTGATACTTTTTCAAGTCAATATAAACTATCAAGACTGAGTTTTATCACTTTGAAATGCAAGCTGAAAAGTTATCATTGTTGCCAAAACGAGTGACGGGCTACTTATCCTTAAGCTTTGGGTGATTCCTCTAGGATTCTTACTCTTAGAACGACTGCCTTTAGGAACTCAAGAATCCTTTTAGAATTTCATTAAAAAATGTTACAGGATTCATTCAAAAATCTTCTCAAGATTCTACCAAGATTACATTAGATTTGCTTGTTATTCTTCTTTGTGTTACATTCATACTATCCCACTAGAATAGTCCCTACTTCTCAGCTTGTATTCTATGAGTGCTTCCACTGCTAATGACTGACAGAATTGCAATTCTCGCATTTGTAGGTATATCGCTAACATTTGTCGAACCTCGAAGCCTTTCATGACTCTTCTTAGCCATGGCCAAGTCGTAATAGATGACAATCTTTTTGAATAAATTTTCCAGGATTAACAAGCGAAAACGAGTGAAATAAAGTTACACGCAGGTGTCCGTTCCAGCTCTTCCTCGAAAAAATCGTTAATCATATAATTTCAGAATTCCTTCGGTAGTTCTTTCTTTATTATTTTAAATTGCACCTTTAGTCTCATCTCAATCACTACAGATGTTTCTGAAGATTTCTAAAAAGAATTCATCTGGAAATTTATGTTGAAATACTTCAAGCAACTCTTAAATGGAAATCCCTTTAAGGAATTCAAACAAGATTTACCCAGTTGGTTAAAGGTTAGTTAGGACATCCGAAAAATTCTATTACTGTAATTGTACAAGGGCGTAATAACTTTTGTAAACAACATTGTTTAACCCGTATAGGCCTGAGTGAAAGAAGAAATACGAAAACTCTCACCGCTCAGCGAATACTTATCGGATTTCAACTATTTTTTGTCAGTATACTCGTACACATATCTAGATTCAAAAAGTGGTCAAAGGATCTCCGAAATACTAGAGGTAGGAGTTATCCCGTTGGGCACTGGGTCAGGTCGCGTGAAAAAGGTGCTGTGCTTTTGTGCCCCTGTAGATAGGCAAATTTCAAGTCACAGATAATTTCCGGAAACGGCTATAATGTGGTCACTGTATCATGGAATTTTAAGAAAACTGCATCAGCGTAAGCTTTTTGAGAAACGATTGAATTGGATGACCATGTGGGCTGCATTTGATTGACCATACAAATGACTATTTTCGAGACCCCGGGACGCCTCAAATTTACGATAAAGTGGCCAATTTGTATCTTAACATCTGTGCCAAGCTTGGCTTTACTTAAAATTTTCACAGTTTATTTTTTCTGATAAAATAACAAGATTATCTTTATGTTCATAGAACATTCAACCAACATAGAAGTCGTTAATGGCCACTGAAATGGATCGAGTTCTGAAACTTTGGATAAGCAAAACCGAAATGACGAATTATCTTCTATGCCAAATCGTAGAAAAGCAAACATAAACTTCTGCCCAAAACTTCATTCAAGACAACCACATACCGTCATCGAGGGAAACCTTAACAAGTAGGAAAACTTTTCGCTCCCACAAACGCAGTGAAACCGAGATCGAAACCGATTTTATACATGGGACGCAAAGAACTAACATCTTACGACACCGTTGTTTGCCTTTCCGACTTCATATACGGTTCAACTTAACTTTGCTTAACCGCCGCCACCACACTTCACGTTTCATTCTCACGTCTGCAGATCCGCTGATATATCCATACAGTGATGGACAAAACATTAAGACCTTAAACCTTAAATGCGTGGCAAAAACTCAAGACCTAAGTTCATCCAATTTTGACTTATATTCTGATTATACGTTAGTTAAATAAGCCATTTTACGAGACAGTCGGTTGACGTTTTCTGGCGGGCCGCTCATTGTTATTGCTTTAAAAACTAGCATAATATGTGAATGGCGCTGGTATCGTTTTTGTTGGTGATGACATTTTCGCCTCATTCTGGCTATTTTTCTACGCGGTTACATGTCTGATGTTACCAGTAAATAAAATAAATTCTTCCCTGCCTGCTAATTTTAATTTTACTGGGGAAGATTGAAAATCTCGTTGCACGCCATTAATGAATGAGCTCCTCCCAAATGTGACACTAGAAGAAACGTAAATAAATGGGCCCGCCAGCAAGTTTCAAAGCTGGTAAACAAACAAAAAACATATGATTCGAAACGTCTCATAAAATGGCTTATTGGTTGAAGAATTTCAGCGAAAATGAAAAATAGAAAATAGGAATAAGGTAATCTGAAAGTTTTATCCGTCACTGTATATAACATAGTTTGCTTGGCTTGGAGATCAAGGATTTGATAAGCGAAATCACTTTCTCGCCGGGGAGTGGAGCTCCTTTTCGCCTTCGTCGACTCAGTTCGCACCATTCACCACCACCTTCCAGATGGTGGGTATCATCGTCTCGCGCACTTCTGTACGTTAGAGCTGTCTCTTCTCATTTCCGGAAGCGCTTCGGGGTCGCTATCCCGGACACGTTATCGGTCCGTTACGATCGTCATAATTTATAAACTTCACTCCGGCTGTCGCTCTTTTTGGGAGGAAACTTCCTCCGGTTTAGCTGAGCGCTACGCTTTTCGACTAGGGGTGTGCATCATTTCTAAAAGGCGTGATATGTAATAGAATTTTACAAATTACAGTAATTTGTATTTTTTTTAAATGTAACAGACATCATGTCCACTGGCTGCTTGATTAGTTATATTATAACAAATATATCCAGGAATTCTTCGAATAACTCGTTAAGGAGCTTTTTTAGGAAAAGCTCCCCATAATCTCCTGCGACTCCACTTTCTATCCCCCAGCTTATTTTTCCTGAGAGTTAATCAAATAAACATTCCACGACTTATTCCATAAATCGTACCTGGGAGTACCTACAATTTCTCCAAAGAGTCCACAGCAATGCTTTATGGTATTGTTTGGGAGTGCTTCTAAGAATTCTTCCAGAAGTTCATCCATGAATTCCTCCAAGAATTTCTCTCAAGAACACTCCAAAAATTAATCCATAAAATTGTTTCAGGAATGTTTGTTAAGTATATAATTGTGGCCTTCCTTATTCGAGTGGATAGAGTCCGCGGCTACAAAGCAAAGCCATGCTGAAGGTGTCTGGGTTCGATTCCCGGTCGGTCTTTTCGCAATGGAAATTTCCTTGACTTCCCTGGGCAAAGTTTCATCGTACCTGTCACACGATATACAAATGCAAAAATGGTAAACTTTGGCAAAGACAGCTCTCAGTTTAATAACTGTGGAAGTGCTCATATGAACACTAAGCTGAGAAGCATGCTCTATCCCAGTGAGGACGTTAATGCCAAGAAGAAGAAGAAGATACTGGGAAGTTTATAGGTTGGTTGGTTGGTTTGACTTTATTAACGAGATTTTTAGCCCTGGGCTAGTTCATCTCGGGACCAACGGCTTTACTTCCCTTCCGAAGGGGATGGGATTCGATCCCAGGTCCTCGGCGTGAGAGGCGAGTGTTCTAACCACTACACCAGGTCCGTCCCCGGGATGTTTATAGGGATTCCTTTATGCATTCGTCTAATTAGGAATTCTTTATACATATTCGTAAGAACTTGTGTCCTCTATTGTTTCTAGTTAAATTCATTTAAATGTTTCTTTCTACGAGTAACTCCAGAAACCCTTTCCAAAATGCAAATCTATATTATGATACCTCCCAAAACTCCTTCAAAAATCGTCTGAAATTTCTTTGCACATTTTTACTGTGAATTTAATCTAGTAAGTCTTTATCGAGTAATCTTAAAACTTTTCATTCTATAAAAACTTTCGACATTCTATAAAAATTTGCCAAGGAAGAACGACAATTTTTAAGGGTAGCTTCGGTAGATAGTCCCGGAATTTAACCAGCAGTACTTTTTCAGCTAATTTTTGGAGAAAAAATATATAAATAAAAAAAGAATGGTATTTGTTTGTCACAAGCCATTTTGAGAACGAGTTATCGGAATACCTACCCTTATTCTCTCACAGAATCATTCTTGCAGAATTTTGTTACAAAGCATCAATGAACCTAATGGAAAAATTAAGAACATCAAGAGATAAATTTTTACATTTTTTGTTGAATTTTGTTTCACATCACCAAACATCCTACTGCGTGACAAAACAAAGTTTGTCGAGTCAACTAGTTTCAAATAAATTTGATAAGCAATTTTTTACTTGATTCAACACTGAATCTTATCAGTTACTTATGCATAACCTTTGGATTTGCTTTTTTCACTATACTAATTACCCAAATTAAAAAATTCTTGCGAAACTCATAGAATCAATGATTATAACATTGAAAAGGTCTCCAAATGATCAGTGCAAGATTACGCACAACCCTAACCATATCTCAACCACGGGATGGCTATTCTATACTATAGATACACGTGCAGCCCGTCGTCGTCGACGACCTCCCGTACAAAACAAACAGCAACATCCAGTTCAGATGATTGTCTTGCTGTGATAACGCAAAGCTTCCCTTCCTCTTCTCCTATTTCGAAGCCGAGTGTTTGCAATTTACCTACCTTACCTTTGCACGAGGTGATTTATGCTAGGGAAATCTATTCCTGGTGATGGCGGATTGCTGTCAGACTATGTACCGTGGACCTCTCTTTTCCCTTCGTATGCACAGACAAACGGGCGTTACAATCCATAGTTTTACATCGCTCGACTATTATTATTGTTATTATGATAGACATAATGCATGTCTTATGCAAGTTTTAAACATGAGTAATACATTTGATAGAACGATAGTAGGTTAATGTGTTTGCTATGTTTATCTGTTACAATGTATTATCTGGATCTACAGTCGTCCGGTTACAAACTGCAGTGTACTTGAACGAGACAGGCAATCTTTGAAAATCTTCCCTCTATTCGTAGGAATTTAGTTAATCTTGCCTACCGAAAATAATATAACATCTAAAAGCTGAAGAGTCTGAAACAAACAACTTGCTTTTGGTTACATAGAATTTTACAGGTATCCATAACGGAATAAAAAATACAATACAAAAACAATATAACATATTGTACCAGTACCATTAAAAACATTGGAAACACAATACAGAATATTGTAAAATTACAATACAATTACAGTACAATATATTGTTTTGAACAATTCACTGCATGGTATATGATTTTTTTACAATATAACGTATGGGTTGTTAAGTATCGTAACAATACAAATATTGATATTTTCTCATACTAAAATTTGACAAAAACAATAAGATATATAGTTTGGAAACAAAATTTAGTGGATTACTGTAAACAATATTGTTTTTGTATTGTTTTGATTAGTACCGTAAATTCGGGTGTAATTGATCAGTAGGGTGAAATTGATCACCGTGTCACGCGATTTTATTTCTTACTAATAATGCACCAAGCTCATTGCAACCTATAGTAAATGAACGTTGTTTGTCTTAAATAATGTCTAATTGTGTATTGTGAAGTTTTTTGTGCCATAGAATGTTTATTTCTATTAAATAAATGTAAAATTCTAGAATCAAGTTTAGTGTGGAATTGATCATCATCTATAAACTTCGAGTTCTAAACAAGGATTTGGACATGGTGTAAACCTTAAAGTTTTTGAGGATGCTAACAATATATCTCCAAAGCAGATTTTACTATCAAAACTCTTACCGATTTGCTCGTTTTGTTGAAAAATTCAATTTTCTGCAACAAAGTAGGGAAATCCTTTGGAAATTGCCTACATTTAGGCGTTTTTTCGCGGTACTCTTGAAATTTAATTATTCATTATTTCCATAAATATTGTCTCGTTAAGAATTTGGCAAGCATATTTGGATTCAGGAGGCCCAAATTAAGTATGCAAAGTTGATTTTGAAACTAACAATAATAACAATGATAAGTGATCAATTTCACCCCGAAATGGGATTCCCCGATTTTTAATTTTAGATCAGATTTTTGGCACTAACATCAGATTTGTTAAAAAAAAATTCGGTGCATGAGCCAATGAGGTTCACCGTCGTACTTGTTTTCCTGCATTTAGTTGTATGATATTGATAACATTTTAGAAAGCATACCAAGAAAACAGTGAAAAATGATCAATTTCACCCGAAATTACGGTAATTGGTGTATTGTTCAACAATACACAAACAATTCAACAAAATGCATATTGATTGGTGGTGAAAAGTATACACGGATAAAAATCTGATCCCCATACCATGATTTACAAATCATGAAATTCATAAATTGGTTAGGTCATAATATCAGGATCACAAATCATGGTTCCTGGAGTCATATTCATGATTCCTCATAAGCGTAACATCCAGTGTGAAACACTAAGCGGCGCACTTTGCTTCATGTCATTCGTATCTATCACTCTCGTTTCAAGATGACAAAGCAGTTGAGTGGTAGAGTACGTGGCTTGCAAATCGGAAGGTTCTTGGTGCTATTTTTAACTTTATTTTTTTATTTTGTCAATCATAAACGGATGCGCGACTCAGCATTTTTGGCATTTGAATCATGATTCCGAGCAATCAGCTTCAAAAACCTAACGCGTGTGTTGCGTTACGGCAATCTGACTCATGATATCATGAGTCCAAATCATGGTGTATTTTCATAAGACGAAAACACGCTGGAATCATGATATCATGAGTCATAATCTTGTTTTTGGATTCTGATTTCTACCCGTGTAGAATTTGTGTTTTTTATGGATTGTTACCAACTTACTAGATATTTGTATTGACTGTATGAACTCCTATATAGAGGCATAGATCTTCAACATAGTTCAAGGGGGGTGGCAGTTCCATTCCTAAGCTGCAAAATCCCTAATAGCCATCTTCTAAGCTGGTATGATACGAGCATGTTTTGTGATTCTTAGGTCGGTTTATACTGCTTAGTAGACAGATATTTAAGATTTTTTGACTTATAAATGGAGCCACCATCCCCCTTAACATTGTTGCATTCGTCCTTTGAAAACCATAGTTGAAATCACTTATTTTTACAAAACTCAATATTTTTACTTTTCAAGTATTTTTCACCCGATATTTCTTGCTCTCTGAACTTGTTTTGTTTACTTCTATCAGTCAAGCTACAAAAAAAACGTAACAGTCATTTTACACGAAAATATGAATTTGGCCAAAATTGTAAAGTATAAAACCATTAGAATCCAATACAGTGTTCTGTTACAATATATTAAATTGTTATTTAATTGTATATTCAATCAAGAATAACGTTGCTTCGACATTAAATTCCAATACGCTGTATTGTATACAATACGGTATATTGTACATTATTGGTTTATTCCATTCACTGAATGGTCCGTTATTATCCGGATAGCCGTTAGTTGTTTAAAAAAATGGTTATAATAAATACATGTTCCATTAAACTGATGCAAATTTTGAAGTTTCTGCTCCTCTTTGCTAAAACGATGTCAATTAAGATGAAAATCATTCTCCCAAAATTTGAATTGATTTGGAAGAAAATTGGTTGTGCACACGCCATTTGAAGTTTATATGGAAATTACTATGGAAAAGACAAACCTTTTGTGTTCAGTCCTCTATCTATTCGTCATAATAATATATGAAAAAGTGAACACACTCTTCCCCAAGTAACACAATTTGTTTTATAAATGTATAAAATACTTGATTCATACAAATTGGTATGTTTTGTGCTGAATATGGATAATTTTATTTTGTACACTTATATCACCGAAACAGCGCAAAAAATGGCGGCTTATAAACCATCTTTCATGTAATAGAAGATGTTTCCCAATACATCATTAGAACATAAAATTATGTGTTAAAGATGTATTACACAGCATCACTAATACTTACTTGTTATATTGAAGCTAAGAAGATGTATTGTTTTACAAATTACATCTATTTTTGTTTTGATAGCATCAGTTCAAAACAAAATCAAAATAATGAAAGCGAATGTTTTTTTTTCTCTTCGCGAATTGCTCATGGTCAAAATATTTTAATTAACTTTTCTTCTGTTGATTCCCAAATAGTGTACTCAAACTGTGTGCGGCTCCAGATTTATTGTGATATGCACAATTTTGTTAATTGTAAATTCATGCGCCTCACATGAAATGGAAAAACAAAACAAAATATCCTAAAAATATGTGTGCCTTCATAGAATTTTTCAGTGGATAAATTCCCAATGTCAGAAACACAATATGGCGTCTTCTTCACGAAGCCTGCAGTGCCGTCAAAAAATTTTCGGATGTTTATTGGTTAAATATTCTAAACTTTCTATGAAAATTTGCCTACTGAGTAATGTCTACATTAATATAAATCGAACTACCCTGAATAACACACTAGTTGTGGATAATCACAATGTGTTTATTGCGCTCACTTCTCAAATTAACATTCGGACAGCATAAATCAAACGACTTTATATACTGTGCTGTGGAAATTTTTTGGACCGTCAATGTTGCCCCCGGCAAATTTATACTTTGCATTCGTACGTGCCACGTGGCAACTGAAGCGCTTGTATAGTTTGTTTGAACAACGTATTTAAGACGTAACAATAACATGCATAAATCTCAAACCATCAAGTTGGCTCAAACAGGTGTTAATAATGCGCTACTGACGTTTTACATAGCATCTCATTTTCAAGAAAGGTAATGAAGCCATATACTTGTAAAATCAACGTATTCAATATGCATCTGAAACATATGCTTTTATAACACAGCGTAACAAAAATGACATTTTTGCGTGTCTCAAGGATCAAATTATGTGTCTCTAGTAGACTTGGAGTTGCTGAATCTGATGCCATTCTCAGATATGTTCCAGCACGTCACAATTTTTAGCTACAGGTCGCCAAAGTTGTATAAAACACTAGTTTAATTGATATTTACATGAAATTTAAAGTACAATTTATCTAACTTTTTTGTAATCTAATCCACCAAACATGCAAAATAGAACTTAAACTTTCATTTCAGATATAATTTGATTGAAATTGCACGTTTAAATTTCGATTAAATCGGTTTTTTCAACATGCTTGCAGTCTCCAAATTCTTCGTTTCTCTTATATGGCAAATTACAATAATATTCTAAACCATCAAAAAATAACTTTTCCGCATCGAAAGTATAATAAACTTTGATGAAAAGTATTGTTATACACACAAATATTAAATTCTGTGGCAAATTAAGCAAATAAATTGCCGTACAATCTGGCAAACTTGCATGCAAGTTGGCTGAAATAGTCAATTTTCGCTTTTTCAACAGACAATATCTCAAAAACTAGACGTGCCAGGATATTTCTGAAAACGGTAATGGATTCAGCAAGCCTTATATCAATGAAAAGCGGTATTTTGATGCTGGAGACAAAAACGTGTTCCGTAGTGTAATTGAAGGTTGTGAGGCAACTTGTAATCATCAAACCTTACAATGACTGTATTTCACCACAAGATGTTTTTCAATTGAATTATAATACTGTTGTAACACATCATATGTCAATCTCGGATAGCATCGAAAGCAATCGCTGTGATGACGCTGGACTTCAAAGAATAGCAGAGCATGTGCTACAGTATAAAATGCTTGCATTTATATTGGTGAACAATCTCAGCACCACTATGCATTACTTGATGGTGTGGTGATAAGGTGTTGACTTCTTAATCCAAAGGTCACGTGTTCGAGACCAGGTGAAAACTTTTTTTTTTATTTTCATCAAATTTTTGTGGCATCGTATTTCTGTTTGTGAAAGTGTAGCAAAGTCGTACAAAGTGCTTAGATAGTCTCCACTTTGATAGGTGTAAAATGGTTTGTTAAGTTTATACCAGCTGAAAATTGTCTTTTTGTCACCTTAAAAATTAAGATCCAAAACTTTGATCGGCATACGGGAGTGGGTTAGAATAGCCCGGGTCAATATGAACAACTTGCCTGATGTTAATGCATCTTCATGGTGTTTGAAAGTTATTGAAAGCTAGTTCAAAATACTTTTTAGTGCATACGTTTTGAAAACGTAAACATGTGCGGTTTAAATCTTAATAAAGTTATATTAACGCTCATGAAGCTTTAATAATACTTAGACAGTTTGTTTTATTTCTAATTCATGGTCTTGCATGACATGTTTTTCGAATACTGTACTATAGCTCATACACTCCCGTGCATAAGTTTGGGTTCACCCCCTCAAAAACATACAAAAGTGTTCTGTCCATATCTCTGTGATTATACGTCCAATTGAAACTCTCTAAGTCGCATTCGAAAGGCAAAGAGCTATTCTTACTTCGTATGTATTTTTCCAAAAACATTTTTTGAATTTTGTATACTAAATTTTTACTTAAAGTTGTGATATTTTTCAAAAAACACACTGAAAATTCATATTCAATTTCCTCAGCATTGGGTCGACCAAAATTTTAAATCAAAGTGTCATTAGAATCGTAATCTTATATTCTTTGAAGAGACCCCACAAAATTTTGGCGGAAAAATCTGGAAAGTATTCAAAATCAATGAAACAGTCAGTCAAGTCATAGTGCAAAAGTTTGGGTTCACCCCTCAGTATGGTGTATCGTGCAAAAGTTTGGGTTCTTCTGAACTTACCTAAATCTGTGAAATCTCAAACCGATCATGTACGCGCCATTATTTGCGCTCAAAAAAGCTTTAAACTGTTAAAATCGGTTGAAAAATGGCAGAGATATTGACAAAAATGATGTGCATGCGGCTCAGGTGAACCCAAACTTTTGCACGATTTGCATCATACTGAGGGGTGAACCCAAACTTTTGCACGATGACTTGACTGACTGTTTCATTGATTTTGAATACTTTCCAGATTTTTCCGCAAAAATTTCGTGGGGTCTCTTCAAAGAATATAAGATTACGATTCTAATGACACTTTGATTTAAAATTTTAGTCGACCCAATGCTGAGGAAATTGAATATGAATTTTCAGTGTGTTTTTTGAAAAATGTCACAACTTTAAGTAAAAAATTAGTATGCAAAATTCAAAAAATGTTTTTGGAAAAATACATACGAAGTTAGAAAAACTTTTTGCCTTTCGAATGCGGCTTAAAGAGTTTCAATTGGACGTGTAATCACAGAGATATGGACAGAACACTTTTGTATGTTTTTGAGGGGGTGAACCCAAACTTTTGCACGGGAGTGTATATAACACAAGATATTATGTAATACTCAAATAGAGCTTCAATATAACAATATATCGTTAATGCTGCACAAAAAGATGTATTTGGTGTTACTTGGGTTCCCAAGTGAAATCTTCGCAGCTACAACTTTGCCGAAGACCACATTTTGCTGGGACGTAAGGATAATTTATTATTCTTGATTCCAAAGTCTAAACCAGGCTTGCCCAACCTTTTTTAAACGCGGGCCAAATCGCAGAAGTAATTTTGTGTCGCGGGCCACATTTTTAAACGCACAAATGTTCCCAACAATTCTGACAAAAGTCAGTAAATGAAGTTCATAAAACCTGACAAAAATCCGTGAATGAAGTAAATTTCATTTGAAGAAGTCTAAAAAAGAGAGAATTGCTGCTCTGCCGTTATACGCATAATTGTCCCATGTTTAAAATTATGCAATCGAGATAAACGCGTTTAAAGATTTTAACACATTTAGGCTTTGTATTGACCAGGTGTGTGGTAAATCAAATTAAAATCTTTACAATAGTGTAAAGAAAAGCGTGTTCATTAAAGTCAAGAGTTTGTATTAAGGGAATAAAGTGAAATTAGCTACGAAATTCAAAGTGGGACTGTTATACCTAGAAATACGGGTTTTTTGGTGAATTTCTACGCATAACAGTCCCACTGATAGTAGTGACCAATTATGTGTTAAGCATACTGCTGTAGACGACCGTTCTTACGTATAGATTGTACCGAATGTAGAGGACGTATATCCTCGAGACTATGTTAAGGCACCTAATGAAGGCTCAAGTAACATGTGCCAAAGGGAGCCGCGTGTGGGGAAGTGAAGAAATATGATTTTATAGTTTGGGATGGAAAGCAAAGCTTTCTGTATGTATGATAATGAGAAAATGTATGCGTTAGTGAAAAAAAGAGTGGATGAGTAAGTTAGAAAGTTTATCAGATGTAATAAATTCCTATATCGACTCTTCCAGCTGCAGGCTTGACAGAAACTCTTCTGCGAATTCAGAGTTACTCTGCGGAGAAAATATTTAACTCAAAATTCACGACACAAATCTTCCAACGATTTGACATTTCTTTGGACTTGATTTGCAAAATCAGGATATTTGATACATTGCAAATTAAGTTTTAGAACCACAAACATATTTCCCACTTGCACCGAAGAACTAATTATCCGGAAAAACGCACTATGTGGGCAAGTCATCCAAAAACTCTTGAACTATTCTTCTTTTGACTTGACTTTGACGTCTTCTGGACTTCATCAAGTTTCAAATGTCGCAAGATAGGTCTCAGAACCACTACTTCCTCTGGGAAACAACCTGGCATGTTATCAAGTCATCCAAGAACTTTTGAATTACCCTTATTTAGCCTTGATTTGGGAATTTATGAAGTTTGATGTTGCCAGCTAGGTTTCAGAACCGACAGATCAGAGGCCATTTTCCTCAGGGAACCGGTAATTCAGAACAATCCGACATGTGGTCAAGTCATTCAAATAAATTTGAACCACCTTTAGACCAGGGCTGTTAAGAATCATGACCAGCTTGCGACACTGACGAAACCAGTCTTCTCACTGTCACGAGGCAAAGCTATATTTCATGTGCTCACTCCGTCAGGTCGCAATGACGGGGCTCTCACGAGAGCAATTGTAATGGTGTTTTGCTTTTAAAAATTCTACCTCATTTTGGAGAATTTCGGGAAGCAAATGTGTTCGATATGCAAAATGGATATCCTTTCATGATTCTAGCAATATAAATAACAATCATACCAGCTAACAAACTAGAAATTGTGTAGTTTACAATTCCGTCACTAGCCGTAGCAACGGAAAAATGAAAGAGAACTTGAGGAAAATTTCTGTCATTGTCTTGCCGTCCGATGACAGAGAGAAAAGCATCTTTGTAAAAGTCGCGCGACACCCTCTATTTACATTGACGCTTTCCAGCGCTGCTTTAGACTTGCTTCGCAATTTCATGAAAATTGATAGGTTGCAAGCCAGGTTTCAGATTCGCCAATATAATGGCCACTTCTACCAGTGAACCGGTATTCGGAACAACCCAGCATGTGGCCAAGTCATCCAAAACCGGTCGTACTATTTTTATTTAACTTGGTTTGCCAAAACATGAGGTTGATTTATCGCAAGCCATGGACTCGAAATTAAAGTGATTACTGATTCTTCAAGTTGGATTATTTCAGTACTTCCCGTGATGAATCCAAAATTACGGTAAATTTCTAATCGATGACTGTGGTTCCAAAAACTAGAAGAATTTTGTGATCAACCCTGAAAGTTTAACTGAAATTCATTAAAAAACGAATGGGAAATAATATATTGATATTGAAAATTTCAATCAAATTTGACGTCAGGCTCGCATGAATGATGAATGCATCCTGATAATACAAACACATAAATCAGGTTGTGTTCCACATGGGGTGTAACGTAAGAAGATATTCAAAACGATTCCCCCCTGATTTTGTTCGAGATCAGCGCAGCGAATTGTATAGTGTGACAGTTATGCGTAGAAATACAGTAGTGGGACAGTTATGCGTGGAAATTCCACAATGGGACAAATTGACTTGGCTTGCTTTTCATTGAGTTTCCGAACAAAGTTTAGTTTTGGTAAGTGTTTTCTAAAACTATGCGTATAAATAAGCTGTTTGATGACAAAAATCAAAATGCACAAAAAGTAACATGGGACAAACGGCAGTGCTACTCCAGAATATTTTGAAGAATCTACCCCAGAAATTTTAAATCCTGTGAGAATAACACCTTGTTTTTTTTTTTAATTGTACTCCGAAATCTGTCAGAATCCAACCTACTATTGTCCAAAATTTTACAAGAACCGTGCCTACGATTCCTCCATAATCTTGCTCAATAATCATTTTCAAATGCCACCTAGAAGTCTTTTAAAATGCTAAAAAGTATTTTAAAAGAAATCTACTCATAATTTTAGTATCCTGGCAAAATGTTACATACCGTTATGTTGTAATCTTGCCCAGGATTTAAAAAAAATGAATTGGATTCGTTGAAAATCCGGGCTATGGAATCCTGGTAAAAAGCCTGTGAGAATCTTGCGAATGTTAAGGCTAATTTGCTGCTGACAAGAAAAGTAATAGTCAATCAAGATACGTGGGAAATTAATTGCATGAAATGATAAATAAAATCACATTTCTCTGATCGCATTACGAAGTTGAGAAGAAATGTAATTTGAAATCAGGCTCTGCCCCATTCAGTCAAGGAACTTCGTGTCCAGAATTTTGTTCTGAAAGTCTTGTCCCGAATTCTTTAAAAATCCTGTTCAAGAGATGTAATAGCCTGCCTTTCTTATAATTCTGTCAAGGCTGAATGTCAAAGGAAGTCATGGTAGAAACATTGTTGAAACACCCAGAATTTGATATTTAGAATTTAAAGCATTCATAAAATAAAAAAAATCTGAGAGGGTTAATAAACAAAACAATTTAAAGATTTACTAAGCTAGAATGTTAGGTCGAAACTAAATTGAAAATTAAATAAGCTTTGTATGTTCTAACTTCGGGTTGGTAGAATATTCAACGAGCAAAATATAAGAAGAATCTTCGAACCCTCCGCGGGCCGCACAAAATGAGGTCGTTGGTACGTTGGGCAGCCCTGGTCTAAACCATGCTGAGATGATCATTCAATTACTTTCAGAGCAACACTGCTTTTTTGCTGTAGAACATAGTAGCCTGGATTACTTTGATCTATTCTACCCGCCAGGAGCACCACTGTTGCCTGCCGAGCAGTTGGTTAAGCATGTAAAATGCAAACTCACTTTATGATTATGAATAGCAATTTATCCTGACGTCCAATTGATGCTGATTTAACCTAAATTATTTCACATGTATGCCACAAGCTTCTACGTGACCCGTTGACACGCTAAAACACATAAATCAAATGGGTCGATAAAAATTACGACCTAGCTCCTGTAGATACCATAGATCAATTCGTCCTGACCAACTTGATAGTTACGATGCCTTCAAATGTCAGTAGAGAATATTTTCGGGTTGAAAATTTTCTTGATTTCTCATAATAATGGAACATAGTGAATCTTCGTGCTTGCCACGCGATACACAAATGCAAAAATGGTTAATATCTAGTCAAAGGAAGCTCACAGTTCATAGCTGTGGAATGCTCATAAGAATACTAAGCCTAGAAACAGTCTCTGTTCCAGTAAAGACGTTACGCCAGGATGAACAAGAAAAAGAAGAAAAAGAGTCTATGTTACGTATTCAACCATGCCCAAGTAGTTCAACAGACCGTCCTGAAAGGATCAATGAACATGGTTCAACACTGCCCATAACTGCATATTTGTCACATTCGACATTTTTGACAATTTCTAGTTAATACCGGGGAGAGTCATCAAATGATTAAGACTCACTGAAATCTGTGAGTTTGTTCCAGGAAATCCGAAAAATACTAATGTGTTTAGTCATATTGGTAATTTTAACCGCATAACAGTCACATTGAGATTATACATGAGTCCCGTAATGAAGTAGCGATGAAATTACTATCAGAATTTTTTTCTGACTATTCACCCAATATGCGATATGAGTTGTACAAAATTTCAGCCTCAAATATGCACTTTTGAATTCTTGGTAATTTCTAGAAATTTTAGTTTCGTCCCATACTGCCCATAACTACATATTTGTAACATTCGACAAAAGTAGGCATTGAGTAAATGGAATACCAAGTGTGCATTTTACTACATTATGGGAGGAAACTAAAATTTCTAAAAAATACCAGGAACTCAAAATTGATTATTGAGGCTGTTATTTTGTACAACTCATATTGCATACTAGGTGAATAGTCAAAAAATAATTCTGATAGAAATTTCATTGCTATTCAGCTTATTACGCTAGCTATAAAATTGCAGGGGGTGATTCGATTTTGACATTTCTTGCTACAGATTTTATGGTTTGGTCTTAGTAGGCAATAATTTCAAATTGTTTATTAAACTGTCAAATATTTTCACTGAATCTATTTTCGGCTACGATTTTTTTGTTCGGCCTGGATTGTTAGAAATTTAACTCTTATTTTACCATTTTAGGCACCGAAGGACTACAAATTTATAAATGTAAACAGCTGCTTCACCAAACCAATGGACATTTCAATAGTTTTTGTAGGAATATGATCGATAATAACATTGTATCGTTTAGTAGATTTGCGGCTCGGCTGTTCTGTATTTTCAGAGAAAGCACAGGATCAGAAACAGAGACCGCCCACAGTTTCTAATCCATGTAAAGAGTGGGGTGATACAAGATGTTCATTGATTTTATTTTTATAAAGGACTACGCCGTAAATGACCAGCGCCAGCGTTATGCTGACGTATTGGTTCAACCATTCCCATCTACGGCTTGCTTGGGAATGGGCTTATTCTAAAATACTGTCCAATATTTTTGGGATGACAATTCATGTATTTAAGATTTTATAGATTTTAGTACGTTCTGTTGTTACGACTCAGTAAACGCACCAACATGACAAAAGCAATTATTCGGAAAATTAACACGGTCAAGAATCGCGATGGTCGTTCTTCAAAGTTCCTCTAAACGTTCAGTTCGTTTATTGGTTTACTAAGTTCTTCCAGTAGAAATGAAGAAAATGACATATACATAATCAATGAAGACATTTTTTCTACTTTCTATTCAACTCCATAAGACTACTGGTAGTAATGTCACTTTTTACTCCAGCATCAATCCGGACCATTAATTTGCCAACCTAAAATAATCAGAACATTAGAATAAAATAGGAAATTTAAACTTTATCGATACCTAAAAACAAGACTGCACATTTTTGACATTCCTTTAACAAACTTAACAATTTTCAAGTCCAAGAAGCTTACTTAGATCCAACTATAAAAATTATAGTATAGGCAAGAAATGTGAGGAAGGGGTGATACAAAATTTAAAGCAAGCCAGCGTAAAAAGCTGGATTAGATTACGAGGCTCATTTATAATCTCAATGTGATTATTATGCGATTATAATTACCAATGTGACAAAACAACTTGTTTTTTTTTTCGAATTTTCTATTATTATTTATTATTTATCTTTATTAGGGCGAATTTTCTAGAATAATCTCACAAATTTCAGTAAGTTGATCGAAAGTGTTTATCATTTGATGACTTTCCATGATATTAACTCCAATTTGTCAAAAATGTCGAATGTGACTATTATGCAGTTATGGGCAGCATACTGCCATAAAATTCACACTTGGTATTCCATTTACTCAATGTCTTCTCTTGTGGAATGTTACAAATATGCAGTTATGGGCAGAATAGGTTGCGTCGATTTTGACAAATTTTCTAAATTGAAAAACCGCATAGTCACAAATGGTAGCAAATGGTCCGAAACGAAACCCTGCATAATTGAAAAATTCTAAAAAAAATCGTTAAGCTACTCGGCAAGCGACTTGAAGTTTAGTATTGGAAAATGATTTATTCAGTTATGGGGAAACGGACCTTTTAAAAAATAACTAAAAATAGTTACTTTAGAGACGTACTGAAAATTCTCTGCCCAGCTGATAATTTAGGGCATGAAACAATGAACATTTCGTTAAAACATAACTTCCTAGTACCTAGCTCTTCAAATAAAAGTGTAAAAATAATTGGAAGCACCATAAATTTTATACGCATGAGCTGCCATTTTTTAATCTGGCATCACGGTGCATTTTATGTAGGAAAGTGGGTGGCAAAGCCGTCTTTCGCATCACCGCCTGCTAGATGGAGGTGCCAAGTAGTCGTTGAAACTAATTTCACTTCTATGTTAAATATTCTTGAGATTTTCACTAGATAGAAGAACGGTGTATTCAGCAAAGTTGTTACCTAGTTTAAGGACTACCCTTTAATGTGCCTAATTTTCAGGAATTCAACCGCTAGGCGTCGCTAGTGAGCATACAAACTATGTAATAACTCTACAGATATATGCTGGTATCTCAAGATCCTGATCATTTAGAAGGAAGATTTTTTCGACAAGTTTGTTCAGGTTGAAAATCGCCAATTGAACATTTTGGAATCCAAGATGGCGGCCCCATCTTCCTTCTAAATGATCAGGATCTTGAGCATCAATGATTTTCATGGACCGGAAGTCGCCATCTTGTTTTCCTGGATTCCAAAACGTTTGATTGGCAGCGATTTCCAACCTGAACAAACTTGTCGAAGAAATCTTTCTTTTTCAGGGGATAGGCAAGTGATTGAGATAGGTAAAATTTTGCTTGAATTCCAATCCTTATAACTTTATGAAAAGTGGATGAAATTTAATGCATCCGGAAGCTGTCGACGGCAAATTTACTCTTGTTTCAGTAACTTGCTGCCATGCATATTGGCCACTGCACACCGGAGATGTTCCGGATTTTCCGAGGTCTTATCCAAATGTTATTTATTCTGTTGCTTGTATTTTTGTGCGGTGAAAAGTTAGATAGATGTTTTCAATTTTCCTAGTAACTAGAACTAATAGAAAGTTGAATGCCACTGGACGCATTAAGATTTGTTGGAAATCTTAAGAAATGTGACGCAGTGAAAATCAATTTCCACATGAACATGATGTATGAACGATATGTTTGTAGCACTCAGATTGATTAGATAGTAGAATTGGATACAAAATATAACAAATTTTTTATCGGACTGTAAATAACAAACTGGAAAAACATACACTTTTTTCGAGATTTTTTGACTAATTACGTTAAAAGCATAATGAAAAAGAGGTAGAAACACCCTAGTGTCTTCGACAAAGTGATAGACAATTGTGTTAGCAAAAGGCTAGTGGTATTTTCAAATCATTTTCATTTTATTTTTGGGTCTCAGGTACGTATTCTGATAAACAGGTCCAAAAAACCACAAAATCGATTTTATACTCCTCTAAAATTTTACCAAACTGGCTCATTTTTGGACAAATAACTTGTTTTGATAAATAAGTTCGGAATTTGATGGGGCAAGGGTACCTTAGAAAAAGTGAACAGGTCTAATGATCAGCAATCATCAAAAATTTAAAAAGCTTTTAGCTTTAATTTTAAATTTCTTAATGGACAAATTCCATCCAGAATGAGTCGAAAAAAATATAAAAGTGCTCGATAGTCGTCGATTTGGATTAGATTTTGCACATGTTTTCAGTATGATAGAATAAGTGTTTTCCATAGGAAAATTGATCATTTTGACTCAAGTGAAATTGAAAAAGTTTTTCTAAGAACAACTTTTAGTCGATTTTCAAAATTTTGATTTTTTTTGTCAAAATAAATAAGTTCTGATGATACAATAAGAATCTTGAAATGATTCTGAACCATAATGATTATATGGATAGTTTTTTCTAGAAGTAGCCATTTTAGAATTATACGAGTTGAATACAAAAAAATATTATTTAATTATTGAAATAGGCCATTTCCATTAGTTATTCGCGATTGTCCATCAAGGAAAATAAGTAAGTGGAAAGAAATATGGTCTTTACTTTCGAAAATGTATTATTATTTATGGAGACACGCGAATGTCTAATGGAAAATTGCATATTTTAATATTTAAATAATATGTTTTGCAATAAACTCGATTTAATTCGGAAATGATTACTTCTAGAAAAATTATTCATATAATCATTATGGTTTAGTGTCATTTCAAGATTCTTACTGTATCATCGAAACGTATTTATTTTAACAAAATCAAAATTTTGAAATCGACCAAAAGTTGTTCTCAGAAAAACTATTTTATTAAAAATTTCTCCACGGTATTCAATTTAAATTATTATCAAAAAAACGGTATTCAATTTAAATTATTATCAAAAACCTCATTAAGTTTTTTGAAACAATACGGTTTTTTACGCGGGACGACGTAAAAAAAACCTTATTGAATTTACATTTCGAGAATTTTTAATCATATCATATCAGATCAAAATGAATCCAAATTGTACAGTAAGCTGCTCAAATCTAATCGTACAATAGGGTATCCGTCCAATTATGGAGGACCAGAGCACGGTGTTGAAATTTAAATCGTATTTCGATGTCCAAAACCTAGATATTATAGTGGTTTGCAATGTGAAGTGTTAAAACTATCCTTTATCTGGAGTAAAGTCAAGTAAAAAAGTAAATTTTGGAATCAAACATACATTTTTTTAACATAAATCTGAAGCTTTTCCTTTGTCTTATTAGTGTGGTATACCAAAAATTTTATTACATTCAGTAAACATTCAATGCCACACAATGTTCTAGCATTGAAATTATGCTCCCTCCATGCTAATGACACTGCACGGTACTGTCAGTTTGTGTGACTTTGGACATATCTGTAGAGAAAACAAATTCATTACTTTATGTCTTCATTCATTCGAACACAAATCAACAGAATCGAATGATTTTCTGACGATTTCGTCTCCTCTTCAATCGCAGCTGAACAATGTTCATGTAAATAGACA
This sequence comes from Aedes aegypti, assembly GCF_002204515.2. Classification (NCBI taxonomy): domain Eukaryota; kingdom Metazoa; phylum Arthropoda; class Insecta; order Diptera; family Culicidae; genus Aedes; species Aedes aegypti. Next base: position 224,899,606 of record NC_035107.1, on the reverse strand, counting down.
AAGTTCTTCCATCTGAGACCACTAGTCGCTATTTGAGAAATGATTTTTTTGACTTGAGTATAACCACAATTTTGGTGCTTTTAAAAATATTGTTCACTAGTTTTCACCAATCCAATGCAATTTTAAAAGATAGTTTCCTTGCGGTCATCTTGTATCTTAGTTTTTCTACGCATTTTTTGCATGTAATAATATAATTAATGTTTCCAGCAATTACATTTAAAATGACTATTAATACATCGAATTTTTGAATGTGATTTACAGATACCGCAATAATAGGCAAAAAGCTATTTTCATTGTCCTATTATTGCGGTATATGCTTTCTCTCGAAAATATAGCGCTTTTATTCAATATTCAATAACTATCATGTTACTACATCCATACTGAACTGATATACCCGCTGCATATAATTGTTTTGGTTCTAAACTTAAAAAATCACGTGTGAAAACCCGTCCGTAGATAGAGGGACTGGTTAAAAATAACTGTACTCTCAACGATCAAAACCGTTTAATTTTCAAAGTATTTATCTGGTACAGCTTGGGAATACTATAAGCTTTCATAATCATCAATAATATCCATAGAAAATAGAGTTTTCGATCAATAATGAGGGTTTAATTCTTATACCGCAATAATAAGGAATTCCGCAATAATGGGCAAATTACCCTAGACAAAACTACAAAACATTTGATTACAAATAAAACAGTTTGGATTTGCTCATTCGGGTTGAAGATTATGCACCCGGCGTGCCCATAACTCTTCAAAACGACTATCACCACCACCGCTGCTGCTGCTTCAACAACAAATTCAACATCACGACCAACCAGAACGAGCCAACTCAATAATTCAACCACTACTGGATTCAGTGCATCAGGTACACAATTTATCATCGCGTGACTTCCGGCGGCTGCTGATTCCCATTTCCTTCACCCCTTCTACGAAATGGCCACAGGCCCCGGGAGCTCCACTCGGGGAACGAGATAATGACGGCAGTTGGCTTGATTTAATTCCACCAGTCAATAACGCCGCCCGACATGGACAGGCTCTGTATATCGCAACAGTGGAAAATTCTAAGTTGAGGACACAGATAAGCGGACGTAACCCTCCTGAACAACACCGAACACGTATTTAATGGTGAATTAGAATTAGGGTAACTCGGTGTAATACGCCCCAACGGGGCAATACGCCCCTCTGAATTTTCACGGGATTGAAGCTTCTTATACACGTAAATATGATTACATTTCTTAACTATTCGCGAAAAAATGACGTTGCGCATATATGTTCTTTGAGAAATATAAACAATCAATAGAAATTCTAAAAATCTCGAAAATCAGGTTTTTCGCGTAAAATTACGCGTCCGATAAGCAAGCCTTGCCGTAAATGAAGCCATTCCTTTACTATTGTACTTATTACAAAAAACTTTCACCGGAAGACGACTGCTAATGGACCCCTTTAAGCTTAGCAAGTGCTGGAATTCTCCTTGGAAACATTTCTACAACGCTGTGGACCTTTTTTCTATGGGAGGGGCATATTGCCCGGGTTGTTTTGAAATGTAAACATTGGGACGGATTACAAAAAAACATCTTGTACACTTTTTAGAAGCAATCTGAAAAGAGAAAGTTGCATGCAGAGCATGACCTACTTAACCCATTAACGCCCGAATTATTTCACAATTATAGTAATCACCTGATTCTTTCTGGAGTATCGCAATACGATAAGAGAATGCTTATACCGTCATTTATTTGAAAATCTACGGTCACATTTTGTTACAGTACACAGTGGGTCATATGCACGCAAAATATTGAAAAAATAAAAAATTTCGATTATTTTCGCAAATGTTTGAAAGTGGTATGGCGCATTAAAACGTGACAAGATATTGTGACAAACATAATGTTAACGGTAATAACATGTTACTATAAATATAAATAACAAAACGAAGTTTATTTGAAAATTATGATAATTACACCACAAAATGATGATGAAATGCAGACGAAACACACAAGTACATATACGTACATACAAAACACATACTCGTTTGCACACACAAACATACATACATACACACACATATCCGGAGCAGTCACATTCTCCTGTTTTATTTACGCCAGACTCGTTATCAGTATCAAATGGTTGCGGAATACCTACTAATAACATATCCTCGAATATGATAATATTTTGTCATTTTGAAGAGCACTGAGGATTCAGCAGGATTCTCAAGGTATTTCCAAATTGCTCCTACAGGACTCTTGAAGGTTTCCCACAGAATTCAAACAGAATTCTCGAAGAATGTCGAATGGATTTCCACAGAATACACATTTGAATTTTCTCAGGATGCTCATAAAAATATACGAGATTCCTATAAGCTTCACAATTCCCGCAGTATTTCTACACAATTCTCAAAGAATATATAAAGGTTTCGCACAAAGTTTCTTGAGAATTCTCACATGTCTTTTATCCGATTCTTATATGATTCCCAAAGTATTTCCACAGCTTTTGCACAGTTTTACATCATAATTCTCACAGGATTCCCACAGTATTACCACTGAAAGCCCAGGAAACTCACAGGAAATCTTGTGTTTCAATTTAACCATTCCCAGTGGAATCCCAAAATCCACACTGGAAAACTATAATCTATACTGTAATCCAAGGATTCACACTGGAAACTCAAATTCTTCATTGGTATCCCAATATCCACACTGCAAACCTAGGATCCACATCTGGGATCCAGGACCCATAGTAGAATACCAGGATCCGCAGTGAATTCCAAGGATCTATACTGGAAACACAAAATCCCCTCTAGTATTCAAATATCTGCACTGAAATTCTAGAATCCACACTGAAATCCCAAGTTTCACCTTGGAAACCAAGGGCCTATGTTCCAATCCCGTGATTCACACTGAAATCGTAAGATCCACTCCGGAGTATCAAGATACTGAAATCCTAAGGTCCACACTGGAATCTCAAGATCCTCACTAAAATCTCACGTATCAAACTGGGATCTCAAAATCCTTACTGAAATCTTATGTTTCACATTAGAGTTCCACGACACACGTTACAATCCCAGCATCTAAACTGGAACACCAATATTCCCACTGGAATTTCCATAATCCACAATGGAATACCAAGATCCACACCAGTGATGGAAAGTGGCGAACAACTCTGCTGAACTGGAATAAAAACAAAACCAAATGCTTCTGAGCGTCTGAGCTTTACTCGCATCTGTCGTGCTCCCGAGTAATCAAAGCTAAAGTGATTCGTGTTCAAAGCTGCTTAGAGTCAAATATGCTTTTTCAAAAAAAAGCTGCTTCCCCAAAGAGATTTCTGGTTTTCAAGGGTTTTGACTAAAAACTTGTAGTTTACTGTCGATTTGATGGTTATACAATTAATTTGTCTGTCAAAACCATAATAAACCACACCTTACTCGGTTCCCGAGCTTTTTTTGGCATGTTCTCCCGAGCAGACGAGTGCGGATTTACTCACACATAGCCTGTTTGCGAGTCTGTCATGTATGTTATGCGTTGGTATACTCTCGTGAGCTGCTTCGTAATTCATACTTTTCATCCACTGATAAACAACAGTTCCAGGATCCACACAATATTACAACAAACCTAGTGGAATCCCAATATCCACAATAGAAAGCTGAGGTCCACAATGCGGTTACACCAACTACACTAGAATTCTAGGATCCACACTGGATTCCCAGAATCCACACTAGATTCCCAGAATCCACACTGGATTCCCAGAATCCACACTGGATTCCCAGAATCTACACTGCGATTCCAGAATCCACACTGGATTCCCAGGAATCCTTACTGGATTCCAGAATCCACACTGGATTCCCAGAATCCACACTGGATTCCCAGAATCCACACTGGATTCCCAGAATCCACACTGGGATTCCCAGAATCCACACTGGATTCCCAGAATCCACACTGGATTCCCAGAATCCACACTGGATTCCCAGAATCCACACTGGATTCCAGAAATCCACACTGGATTCCCAGAATCCACACTGGATTCCCAGAATCCACACTGGATTCCCAGAATCCACACTGGATTCCCAGAATCCACACTGGATTCCAGAATCCACATGATTCCAGAATCCACACTGGATTCCCAAGAATCCACACTGGATTCCCAGGAATCCACACTGGATTCCCAGAATCCACACTGATTCCCAGAATCCACACTGGATTCCAGAATCCACACTGGATTCCCAGAATCCACACTGGATTCCCAGAATCCACACTGGATTTCCCAGAATCCACACTGGATTCCCAGAATCCACACTGGATTCCCCAGAATCCACCACTGGATTTCCCAGGAATCCACACTGGATTCCCAGAATCCACACTGGATTCCCAGAATCCACACTGGATTCCCAGAATCCACACTGGATTCCCAGAATCCACACTGGATTCCCAGAATCCACACTGGATTCCCAGAATCCACACTGGATTCCCAGAATCCACACTGGATCCCAGAAGCCACACTGGATTCCAGAATCCACACTGGAGTCCCAGAAGCCACACTGGATTCCCAGAAGCCACACATGGATTCCCAGAATCCACACTGGATTCCCAGAATCCACACTGGATTCCCAGAATCCACACTGGATTCCATCCAGATCCAATCCACATGGATTCCCAGAATCCACACTGGATTCCCAGAATCCACACTGGATTCCCAGAATCCACACTGGATTCCCAGAATCCACACTGGATTCCCAGAATCCACACTGGATTCCCAGAATCCACACTGGATTCCCAGAATCCACACTGGATTCCCAGAATCCACACTGGATTCCCAGAATCCACACTGGATTCCCAGATCCACACTGGATTCCCAGAATCCACACTGGATTCCCAGAATCCACACTGGATTTCCCAGAATCCACACTGGATTCCCAGAATCCACACTGGATTCCCAGAATCCACACTGGATTCCCAGAATCCACACTGGATTCCAGAATCCACACTGGATTCCCAGAATCCACACTGGATTCCCAGAATCCACACTGGATTCCCAGAATCCACACTGGATTCCCAGAATCCACACTGGATTCCCAGAATCCACACTGGATTCCCAGAATCCACACTGGATTCCCAGAATCCACACTGGATTCCAGAATCCACTGATCCAAACACGGATTCCCAACACTGGATTCCCAGAATCACACTGGATTCCCAGAATCCACACTGGATTCCAGAATCCACACTGGATTCCCAGAATCCACACTGGATTCCCAGAATCCACACTGGATTCCAGAATCCACACTGGATTCCCAGAATCCACACTGGATTCCAGAATCCACACTGGATTCCCAGAATCCACACTGGATTCCCAGAATCCACACTGGATTCCCAGAATCCACACTGGATTCCCAGAATCCACACTGGATTCCCAGAATCCACACTGGATTCCCAGAATCCACACTGGATTCCCAGAATCCACACTGGATTCCCAGAAGCCACACTGGGATTCCCAGATCACACTGAGTCCCAGAAGCCACACTGGATTCCCAGAAGCCACACTGGATTTCCCAGAATCCACACTGGATTCCCAGAATCCACACTGGATTCCCAGAATCCACACTGGAATCCAGAATCCACACTGGATTCCCAGAATCCACACTGGATTCCCAGAATCCACACTGGATTCCCAGAATCCACACTGGATTCCCAGAATCCACACTGGATTCCCAGAATCCACACTGGATTCCCAGAATCCACACTGGATTCCCAGAATCCACACTGGATTCCCAGAATCCACACTGGATTCCCAGAATCCACACTAGATTCCCAGAATCCACACTGGATTCCCAGAATCCACACTAGATTCCCAGAATCCACACTGGATTCCCAGAATCCACACTGGATTCCAGAATCCACACTGGATTCCCAGAATCCACACTGGATTCCCAGAATCCACACTGGATTCCAGAATCCACACTGGATTCCCAGAATCCACACTGGATTCCAGAATCCACACTGGATTCCCAGAATCCACACTGGATTCCAGAATCCACACTGGATTCCAGAATCCACACTGGATTCCCAGAATCCACACTGGATTCCCAGAATCCACACTGGATTCCCAGAATCCACACTGGATTCCCAGAATCCACACTGGATTCCCAGAATGCACACTGGATTCCCAGAATGCACACTGGATTCCCAGAATCCACACTGGATTCCCAGAATCCACACTGGATTCCCAGAATCCACACTGGATTCCCAGAATCCACACTGGATTCCCAGAATCCACAATGGATTCCCAGAATCCACACTGGATTCCCAGAATCCACACTGGATTCCCAGAATCCACACTGGATTCCCAGAATCCACACTGGATTCCCAGAATCCACTCTACAATCTTAGGGTCCACACTGAAATTTTACGATCCACACTGGAATCCAAGGATCTGCACTGGGATCCCTGTATCTACACTGGCTTCCAGGATCCTTTATTCAATAGTTCAGGAATCTCTGATTTGCAAACCACGCTTATTGCTGTATAAGATGAGCGTGGTGATGACGAAAAGAGCTGCTGACAAAACAGCACAATCAATTGAAATAAGCGCAACCTAGTGGAATAAATCTGAATTAAAAACCCTGTCAATAGATTGTCCTTAATGTCTTTCACAACTTTGCCAAAGATACCAACTATCCATTTTGTCTAAAAAAATAACTGTGTTCATAAAAGTAACTGATCTCAAAATAGATCACTGGGCGTTCGAGGCATCTGATCTCAAAATAGATCACTGGGCGTTAATGGGTTAATAAGCAACACCTTGACATATAAAACTTTAGGAGTCATGCATTTGCTACTGCGATAGAGCAGTTTTTCCTTAAGGGGGGGCGTATTACACCTTTTTACCTTACACCAGATTTGCTGGTATTCAATCGATTTGACACATTTGCCAGTGCACACGTAGCTGAATGATGCAATAGTGTATGAATTTTGTGTGTAATAGTTTGCGCAAAGACGAAATTTTGTCTTTAATTTCATGGCACATGAGTTAATAGATCAAAATCTAGAATGCCGTGTCCTGTGATCTGTCAAATTTAGGACCAGTGAAGTGGTTCCCATTCTGATCTGAGCCCGACTACTATGTCATATTTTTGTCATTGCTTACACACTTTTTGGTTACGGGATTCTGCTTCATATTTATGCCGAATTTTTACTAACTTTGTACGACATGTATCCTTCCCTGACAGGGATGTTCCGCTCCGTTTGAAAATTGGAGCTGTACCTTCTTTAGACTAGAGTTCCTATAAACAAAAGTGACGTCATGTTCCAATTTTGAAAGGTCTCTTGCTCAATTGGAACGCGGATTTGCATAGAAATGACAGTTCGCCGCTGTTATAATTTTTAAAATTGACGCCACTCTTATTGAAATCAACTCTGCTTTTGACGTTATTCAGAACACGCTCGACTACTTTGATCAAACTTGCACCAGTTGTTCTCAATATAATAGGGTAACGACTGTTTATTTCGTTCATCACCACTAACAGTTGGCGCCAGCGGCAAAAAATGCAGACAACAACCTTTCGAACATTCAGTTTCTCTTACCGGCCGCCGAGCGGCGACACTGATGTTTGTATTCCTCTCACTGATCGCGCTACGCTGGATTCTCAAATTTCTCAAGCGCATGGAAGAATGGTAGTCGGAGAGCTGTCAAAACGTATGGAAAATAATGAAAATCGTAAATTGCTCGCAATTAGGAAACTGAATCAAAAAAGTAGTGATTAGAAATCAAGTGTAAAGTGAATACATAACTTGTTGTGTTTAGTTCATCTTCCGTGGTGCTTTCTTTGCTTCAGGATTTCGTTTTTACTACCATTGAAAAAGAGCCATCTATTGCCTTTTAAGTTTTGAATATCGCCCTATTGTTAACATATCACTGCCAAAGATTTTGGATTCCCGTACCAATTTGCTTTTAATCAGCCTTTATGTTTTGGATTCAGTCAAAAGATGACAGTGTGTTTGCTTAAAACGTATGGTATTTATACTTTCAATGGATTAGTACGAAAAGTATCCATACACTTTTCCATCATTCAACTACGTGCACACTAGCGAATGTCAGAGCGATCGGCCATTAGCACTTCTGGCAGCTGAGAAGTGTTACCTCTGTTGGTCTGTGCTTAAGGCCGCACGGGACGTCATCATAATCACCCTATCCATTTGAAGAAGCAAATCTCAAGAACCACTTTATATATCGATGCGAAAAATGTATCACTATGATTCTATATATGTAGTGCACAACCCAATAAATTTTCAGCTTCATCGGTTCACTAAAACTCGAGATTTGCTTCCACAAAGTTTCGATTATAATTGTTAGAGTGAGACAAAAGATAGGGAAAATAACACGGTCTCCCGTGTCTCCTTAAGAAACATCAAGCATTATTTGTCGAACCGCACTCTCCGCGCCCAATCCAAACAAGATGGACGAACCCGGGGCACGCAAATGTTCATCGAATGATAATTGCCGGAGTGTGTCATTCACTCGATATGCGAACCTAACCTAGGCACTACGCTGAAAACAACGATCATCATCGCCTGCTAATGTATGCTAATTATGGCCTACTGCTGATGTTGCTATTGTACATTTTAATGATCATAAATTATACAAGGAATCGGGAAATATCTGCCAATGAGCAGCGGTTTACGACACGTGGGAAGCAGCTTTCGGCACGATTTTGCTGGGAAAATGAGCACGTGCCTATAAAATTTTGGTTGGGCGCCATAGCACCTGAGAAGAAAAGTACATTCATTTAGCGTTTACGTTTACAATGCGATAAAGATAATGTTTCGATGTAGGCGTGTTTTATTTCTTCGCCGTGGGTGAAACCCAGCAATATCCAATTATAAAAGGGAAAATGAATCATTAACGAAACTGCGAAGAATAATGGAAGACAATCGGTAAAACGATGGCAATGCCATCTTGGATAGATTGAGCTCAACAGCCTACTTTTCGCCAAAAGTTATGCAATTCATTTGCTCATTAGTGATGTGCAATTCTGTCCGACCAAGAACTCATTAATTTACCATTTATTCTGCTTTTATATACTTACAGCTCCTTCCACCGTGGGACGTCACCAAGCAGGGTATGCTGTCGTTCAAATTTCGCACAAACGAACCCAACGGATTGATCATCCTGAACACTGTGATTCGGCAGCCTAGGGTAAGTGATGGTCTTAACAAGGTTTTATGAGGGCATTCAATCAACCATCAACTTTCCTCAACAGCCGGACTTCTTTGCGGTTGAACTGCTCAACGGCCACATCTACATCCACATGGAGTTGGGGTCGGGAGCTGTCAAGGTGCGGGCATCCCGAAGGCGGGTAGACGACGGAGTTTGGCACGAGCTTTCGTTGAGGCGGAATGGTCGAGAAGGCAAGGTGGGCGTCGATGGACAGTGGAATGACTTCCGAACGCCGGGTGACTCGACGCAGCTGGAGTTGGACAGTCCCATGTACGTGGGCGGCATTGGACCTCCGTATGCAGATGTGGTCATCCCGCCGGCAATCTGGACGGCTACTCTACGGCAGGGATTCGTGGGCTGTTTGCGGGACCTGGTTTTGTCGGGGAAACCCGTGGACATAGCCGCCTACGCAAGGCAACAGGATTCAGGTAAGTAGATTCGATGGACTGCCGTCTGGACTGCTGGATGAGTCACGTAACTCGTTTTTTCTACAGGAGCGATCAAACCGTCCTGTCACATAGTTCCAACCCAGTGTGGAGGCTCCGTATCTCCCTGTCAAAACGGAGGACAGTGCACTGAGGGTTGGAACCGGCCGCTCTGTGACTGTTCGGCAACACTGTTCACCGGGCCGACATGCGGTCGAGAATCGGCAACACTGGCGTTCAACGGTTCGCAGCACATGGCCATCTGGATCGGTGGCACCCAAGGAACTCGAACGCAAACCGAAGAGCTGGTGATCCGGTTCAAAACTTCCCGTCCGGCCGGCCTTCTACTGCTCACCAGCGCCGAAACCAGTTCGTCCGATCGGCTCGAAATCGGACTGGTAGCGGGCCGTGTCCGGGCAAACGTCAAGCTAGGCGAACGCGAGAAGGTAACGCTTCCAATACACGCTGCTAAGCCTAAACCGGCACTCAGTAGAATAGAACCTCAACGCATTTCTCTCTTTCTATCTTCTCTGCTCTTCCAACTTGATAAATCGATAAACCGAAATCTTCTTTATCGTCCGCCGATGCACAAACAAACTCGTTACCATAACAACACGAAGAATCTACTGGCCGGCCAGGGAGTTCTCAATGACAACAACTGGCACACGGTGAGATTCTCCCGGCGGGCGTCCAATCTCCGACTGCAAGTTGACGGGGCACCTCCCGTCAGGGGTACGTTATGTATGTATCAACAGCACCATATTTTGCCCTATTACGTGTCGTGACGTGTCGTTTCTCTTTTTTGATGATGATACAAAAATTACGAAAAGACAAAGCGAAACCGAGGCTCTCTCCTCGGGAACGTTCCAAAATTCGCTTCGTTTCTTGAGAAAAAAAAAAGAGCAATAATAATGAAACATTGAATTGGTATCGAGCGGAAGAAAAATCGGTGTAACTTTCCACGGTCCAACTTGGTTCTTTCGAATGAGATAAAAAAAAACTACGAAAATAGAAGAATCAACCAGAGCAACTCGACCCTATTGTTCCGCATCCCATCCCTTACAATCCCTCGAAACAAAGAGACAACGAAAGCGAAAAAACTCATTAACTATCATATTTCGTTGCTTCATCACTTCCAACCCAACGAACGCCACTATCACAATTACCGCCAAACAAAAGAACCTAACCTCAAACAAAACAAACCGCCAACGGAAGCGCGACAAACTCCACCCTCGATCTCTCTTTCTCTCTCTCTTCTTATCGTCCAATTAGCCATTATCATTGTTTCCGTTCCGCTGTTTCACTTTTGCCTGTCATCGTCATACCCAAATGCTTAAACCACACACAATCGATTCGAAAAACCATCGTCGCAATCGTTTGCTTCAAATTAAACTGTATAATTCCGACAAGCACTTCATTTTTTATGGCAGATTTTACTCTAACGCTGACCAGTGTTACCAACATTAAAACGTGTTCTTTCACCACACAAATTCACCACCCAATCGTTCAGCTAGAATCAAAATCCAAGTAACCATCGGATTACTCGAAATTCATTTCATTTCCCATTTATGTTTAATGACTTTGTCAACTCATTCGCCTACTTTTCATTCGTTTTCCACTCATCAAATGTCATCGATGCTTTTGCGCGATCTGAGTATGGGAAAACACGTGGCTTCGGATTCAATCAATCCGGGGGAAATGGGAGGGGGGTGGTGAGAATCAATACACATCACAATCAAACGTCAATCAGCTGCAAAATCCATTGCCGATGGATGCGCGATGAGTCGAGTCGATGAATAATAATCGACAAATATGTGCCGATAACAATAACCATTAACGGAGGGTGGTTCGTCCGTGGGTTTACTTCTGCGCTTCGGTGAACGAGAAACGTGCGGTTGCAATTATTTTCCGCCCCATCGAGCATTTTAATCGGCGCCGAGCCGGACCAATGGAAAACATCATCTGTCATCATGAGCCAAATTGTAAAAATATTGTAGTCAAGTGGACCCACTTTAACCTCTAAAGTAGTTATCATATGACAAGTGGTGGGTTAATGAGAATCATGCTTACAAATGCACAATAAACAGAGATCATCGAAACTCGAAAAAAATGCTACTTTGAAGAGAACAAATACCAAATTACCAAATAGCTCAGAGAACAAACATCAAAAACCAATTTCAACACTGTGTGGAGAATATAAAGTGACAGCACAAATAGTCACCAAGAAAACGTGGTGAATATAACCATTTCAACACATTGTAGTTTTTAGTTTATGATTTTTGTGCTTCACAGATTCTTATGGAGCACTGAAATTTCCTGATTAGGTACTTCATTGACTTTTCTGGAGCCTGTCAAGCTCCATATATGAAAGCAAGTTAACAGCATAGTCAACAGTTCCATAACAGCAGGCGCAACATTCATGAAAAGGAGAAAACATAAATTTTCTTGAAATTTCTTGATTTTGTGCTTCACGAATTCTTCTGGAGCTTGGTAAGCTTCACCCGAGAGATAGACCATGTAGAAAAAGATAACTGGAGGAATTTGTCTCACATTTTCTGAATGTTTCGCTTCCAGGATTCTTATGGAGCCTGGTAGGCTCAATCCAAGGAAATAAAATTTCCTTCTTCAGTACTTCACGAAATTTTCTGGAGCTTGTTAAGCTCCATCTATGAAAGCAAGATGAAAATCAGCTTAGGGATGGTACACAAATTATGTCACGCTAAATTTCAGATTTTTTGACCACCTCCCCCTCCCCCTTTGTCACGTTTTTTGTATGAGTCCTCCGAAATTTTTGTAAGGCTTGTCACGCTTGGCTTGACCCCCTCCCCCCCATCGGAGCGTGACGTAATTTGTGCATGACCCCTTAAGTTATTCCATAACAGGAACAACATTAGAAAAAGAGATATATTTGCTTGAAATTTCCTGATTTTGTGCTTCATGGACATTCATCCGTCCAAGAAGGTAAGATAAAAATCATTGAACATGTAACGAAAGGTGTATGGAGGAACAAGACTGAAATTTCCTGTTTTTTGCTTAACGGAGGCTGGAAAAGCTTCCTCCGGGAAGCTGGAAAAGCTTCCTACGGCAAGCTGGAAAAGCTTCCTACGGCATGCTGGAAAAGCTTCCTACGGCAAGCTATAAAAGCTTCCTCCGGGAAGCTGGAAAAGCTTCCTCCGGGAAGCTGGAAAAGCTTCCTCCGGGAAGCTGGAAAAGCGTCCTCCAGGAAGCTGGAAAAACTTCATCCGAAAAGCTGGAAAAGCTTCATCCGGGAAGCTGGAAAAGCTTCCTCCGGGAAGCTGGAAAAGCGTCCTCCAGGAAGCTGGAAAAGCTTCATCCGAAAAGCTGGAAAAGCTTCATCCGGGAAGCTGGAAAAGCTTCCTCCGGGAAGCTGGAAAAGCTTCCTCCGGGAAGCTGGAAAAGCTTCCTCCGGGAAGCTGGAAAAGCTACCTACAGGAAGCTGGAAAATATTCCTACGGGAAGCTGGAAAAGCGTCCTCCAGGAAGCTGGAAAAGCATCCTCCGGGAAGCTGGAAAAGCTTCCTACGGCAAGCTGGAAATGCTTCCTACAGGAAGCTGGAAAAGCTTCCTACGGGAAGCTGGAAAAGCGTCCTCCGGGAAGCTGGAAAAGCGTCCTCCGGGAAGCTGGAAAAGCTTCCTCCGGGAAGCTGGAAAAGCTTCCTCCGGGAAGCTGGAAACGCTTCCTCTAGGAAGCCGGAAAAGCTTCCCCAAGGAATCTGGAAAAGCTTCCTCCGGGAAGCTGGAAAATATTCCTCCAGGAAGCTGGAAAGGCGTCCTCCGGGAAGCTGGAAAAGCATCCTCCGGGAAGCTGGAAAAGCTTCCTACGGCAAGCTGGAAAAGCTTCCTCCGGGAAGCTGAAAAAGCGTCCTCCGGGGAGCTGGAAAAGCCTTTTCCAGGAAGCTGGAAAATCTTCCTCCAGGAAGCTGGAAAAGCTTTCTCCGGGAAGCTGGAAAAGCTTCCTCCAGGAAGCTGGATAATCTTCCTCCAGTAAGCTGGAAAAGCTTCCTCCGGGAAGCTGGAAAGCTTCCTCCAGGAAGCTGGAAAAGCTTCCTACGGCAAGCTGGAAAAGCTTCCTCCGGGAAGCTGGAAAAGCTTTCTCCGGGAAGCTGGAAAATCTTCCTCCAGGAAGCTGGAAAAGCTTCCTCCGGGAAACTGGAAAAGCTTCCACCGGGAAGCCGGAAAAGCTCCGGGGAGCTGGAAAAGCTCCGGGGAGCTGGAAAAGCTCCGGGGAGCTGGAAAAGCTCCGGGGAGCTGGAAAAGCTTCCTCCAGGAAGCTGGAAAATCTTCCTCCAGGAAGCTGGAAAAGCTTCCTCCGTGAAGCTGGAAAAGCTTCCTCCGCAAAGCTGGATAAGCTTCCTCCGGGAAGCTTGAAAAGCTTCCACCGGGAAGATGGAAAAGCTTCCTACGGCAAGCTGGAAATGCTTCCTACAGGAAGCTGGAAAAGCTTCCTTCGGGAAGCCGGAAAAGCTTTCTCCGGGAAGCTGGAAAAGCTTCCTCCAGGAAGCTGGATAATCTTCCTCCAGTAAGCTGGAAAAGCTTCCTCCGGGAAGCTGGAAAGCTTCCTCCAGGAAGCTGGAAAAGCTTCCTACGGCAAGCTGGAAAAGCTTCCTCCGGGAAGCTGGAAAAGCTTTCTCCGGGAAGCTGGAAAATCTTCCTCCAGGAAGCTGGAAAAGCTTCCTCCGGGAAACTGGAAAAGCTTCCTTCGGGAAGCCGGAAAAGCTCCGGGGAGCTGGAAAAGCTCCGGGGAGCTGGAAAAGCTCCGGGGAGCTGGAAAAGCTCCGGGGAGCTGGAAAAGCTTCCTCCAGGAAGCTGGAAAATCTTCCTCCAGGAAGCTGGAAAAGCTTCCTCCGTGAAGCTGGAAAAGCTTCCTCCGCAAAGCTGGATAAGCTTCCTCCGGGAAGCTTGAAAAGCTTCCACCGGGAAGATGGAAAAGCTTCCTACGGCAAGCTGGAAATGCTTCCTACAGGAAGCTGGAAAAGCTTCCTACGGGAAGCTGGAAAAGCGTCCTCCGGGAAGCTGGAAAAGCTTCATCCGAAAAGCTGGAAAAGCTTCATCCGGGAAGCTGGAAAAGCTTCCTCCGGGAAGCTGGAAAAGCGTCCTCCAGGAAGCTGGAAAAGCTTCATCCGAAAAGCTGGAAAAGCTTCATCCGGGAAGCTGGAAAAGCTTCCTCCGGGAAGCTGGAAAAGCTTCCTCCGGGAAGCTGGAAAAGCTTCCTCCGGGAAGCTGGAAAAGCTTCCTCCGGGAAGCTGGAAAAGCTTCCTCCGGGAAGCTGGAAAAGCTTCCTACAGGAAGCTGGAAAATATTCCTACGGGAAGCTGGAAAAGCGTCCTCCAGGAAGCTGGAAAAGCATCCTCCGGGAAGCTGGAAAAGCTTCCTACGGCAAGCTGGAAATGCTTCCTACAGGAAGCTGGAAAAGCTTCCTACGGGAAGCTGGAAAAGCGTCCTCCGGGAAGCTGGAAAAGCGTCCTCCGGGAAGCTGGAAAAGCTTCCTCCGGGAAGCTGGAAAAGCTTCCTCCGGGAAGCTGGAAACGCTTCCTCTAGGAAGCCGGAAAAGCTTCCCCAAGGAATCTGGAAAAGCTTCCTCCGGGAAGCTGGAAAATATTCCTCCAGGAAGCTGGAAAGGCGTCCTCCGGGAAGCTGGAAAAGCATCCTCCGGGAAGCTGGAAAAGCTTCCTACGGCAAGCTGGAAAAGCTTCCTCCGGGAAGCTGAAAAAGCGTCCTCCGGGGAGCTGGAAAAGCCTTTTCCAGGAAGCTGGAAAATCTTCCTCCAGGAAGCTGGAAAAGCTTTCTCCGGGAAGCTGGAAAAGCTTCCTCCAGGAAGCTGGATAATCTTCCTCCAGTAAGCTGGAAAAGCTTCCTCCGGGAAGCTGGAAAGCTTCCTCCAGGAAGCTGGAAAAGCTTCCTACGGCAAGCTGGAAAAGCTTCCTCCGGGAAGCTGGAAAAGCTTTCTCCGGGAAGCTGGAAAATCTTCCTCCAGGAAGCTGGAAAAGCTTCCTCCGGGAAACTGGAAAAGCTTCCTTCGGGAAGCCGGAAAAGCTCCGGGGAGCTGGAAAAGCTCCGGGGAGCTGGAAAAGCTCCGGGGAGCTGGAAAAGCTCCGGGGAGCTGGAAAAGCTTCCTCCAGGAAGCTGGAAAATCTTCCTCCAGGAAGCTGGAAAAGCTTCCTCCGTGAAGCTGGAAAAGCTTCCTCCGCAAAGCTGGATAAGCTTCCTCCGGGAAGCTTGAAAAGCTTCCACCGGGAAGATGGAAAAGCTTCCTACGGCAAGCTGGAAATGCTTCCTACAGGAAGCTGGAAAAGCTTCCTACGGGAAGCTGGAAAAGCGTCCTCCGGGAAGCTGGAAAAGCTTCCTCCGGGAAGCTGGAAAAGCTTCCTCCGGGAAGCTGGAAAAGCTTCCTCCGGGAAGCTGGAAAAGCTTCCTCCAGGAAGCCGGAAAAGCTTCCCCAAGGAATCTGGAAAAGCTTCCTCTGGAAAGCTGGAAAATATTCCTCCAGGAAGCTGGAAAAGCATCCTCCGGGAAGCTGGAAAAGCTTCCTACGGCAAGCTGGAAAAGCTTCCTCCGGGAAGCTGGAAAAGCTTCCTCCGGGAAGCTGAAAAAGCGTCCTCCGGGGAGCTGGAAAAGCCTTTTCCAGGAAGCTGGAAAATCTTCCTCCAGGAAGCTGGAAAAGCTTTCTCCGGGAAGCTGGAAAAGCTTCCTCCAGGAAGCTGGATAATCTTCCTCCAGTAAGCTGGAAAAGCTTCCTCCGGGAAGCTGGAAAGCTTCCTCCAGGAAGCTGGAAAAGCTTCCTACGGCAAGCTGGAAAAGCTTCCTCCAGGAAGCTGGAAAAGCTTTCTCCGGGAAGCTGGAAAATC
This sequence comes from Aedes aegypti, assembly GCF_002204515.2. Taxonomy (NCBI): domain Eukaryota; kingdom Metazoa; phylum Arthropoda; class Insecta; order Diptera; family Culicidae; genus Aedes; species Aedes aegypti. Next base: position 224,883,115 of record NC_035107.1, on the reverse strand, counting down.
TTCCTCCAGGAAGCTGGAAAACCTTCCTCCGGGAAACTGGAAAAGCTTCCTTCGGGAAGCTGGAAAAGCTTCCTCCAGGAAGCTGGATAATCTTCCTCCAGTAAGCTGGAAAATCTTCCTCCAGGAAGCTGGAAAAGCTTCCTCCGTGAAGCTGGAAAAGCTTCCTCCGCGAAGCTGGATAATCTTCCTCCAGTAAGCTGGAAAAGCTTTCTCCGGGAAGCTGGAAAGCTTCCTCCGAGAAGCTGGAAAGCTTCCTCCAGGAAGCCGGAAAAGCTTCCCCAAGGAATCTGGAAAAGCTTCCTACGGGAATCTGGAAAAGCGTCTTCCAGGAAGCTGCAAAATCTTCCTCTGGGAAGCTGGAAAAGCTTCCTAAGGGAAGCTGGAAAAGCTTCCTCCAGGAAGCTGGAAAAGCATCCTCCAGGAAGCTGGAAAAGCTTCCTCCAGGAAGCTGGAAAAGCTTCCTCCAGGAAGCTGGAAAAGCTTCCTCCGCAAAGCTGGATAAGCTTCCTCCGGGAAGCTGGAAAAGCTTCCTACAGGAAGCTGGAAAATATTCCTACGGGAAGCTGGAAAAGCGTCCTCCAGGAAGCTGGAAAAGCATCCTCCGGGAAGCTGGAAAAGCTTCCTACGGCAAGCTGGAAATGCTTCCTACAGGAAGCTGGAAAAGCTTCCTCCGGGAAGCTGGAAAAGCTTCCTCCGGGAAGCTGGAAAAGCTTCCTCCGGGAAGCTGGAAAAGCTTCCTCCGGGAAGCTGGAAAAGCTTCCTCCGGAAAGCTGGAAAAGCGTCCTCCAGGAAGCTGGAAAAGCTTCATCCGAAAAGCTGGAAAAGCTTCATCCGGGAAGCTGGAAAAGCTTCCTCCGGGAAGCTGGAAAAGCTTCCTCCGGGAAGCTGGAAAAGCTTCCTCCGGGAAGCTGGAAAAGCTTCCTCCGGGAAGCTGGAAAAGCTTCCTCCGGGAAGCTGGAAAAGCTTCCTACAGGAAGCTGGAAAATATTCCTACGGGAAGCTGGAAAAGCGTCCTCCAGGAAGCTGGAAAAGCATCCTCCGGGAAGCTGGAAAAGCTTCCTACGGCAAGCTGGAAATGCTTCCTACAGGAAGCTGGAAAAGCTTCCTACGGGAAGCTGGAAAAGCGTCCTCCGGGAAGCTGGAAAAGCGTCCTCCGGGAAGCTGGAAAAGCTTCCTCCGGGAAGCTGGAAAAGCTTCCTCCGGGAAGCTGGAAAAGCTTCCTCTAGGAAGCCGGAAAGCTTCCCCAAGGAATCTGGAAAAGCTTCCTCCGGGAAGCTGGAAAATATTCCTCCAGGAAGCTGGAAAGGCGTCCTCCGGGAAGCTGGAAAAGCATCCTCCGGGAAGCTGGAAAAGCTTCCTACGGCAAGCTGGAAAAGCTTCCTCCGGGAAGCTGAAAAAGCGTCCTCCGGGGAGCTGGAAAAGCCTTTTCCAGGAAGCTGGAAAATCTTCCTCCAGGAAGCTGGAAAAGCTTTCTCCGGGAAGCTGGAAAAGCTTCCTCCAGGAAGCTGGATAATCTTCCTCCAGTAAGCTGGAAAAGCTTCCTCCGGGAAGCTGGAAAGCTTCCTCCAGGAAGCTGGAAAAGCTTCCTACGGCAAGCTGGAAAAGCTTCCTCCGGGAAGCTGGAAAAGCTTTCTCCGGGAAGCTGGAAAATCTTCCTCCAGGAAGCTGGAAAAGCTTCCTCCGGGAAACTGGAAAAGCTTCCTTCGGGAAGCCGGAAAAGCTCCGGGGAGCTGGAAAAGCTCCGGGGAGCTGGAAAAGCTCCGGGGAGCTGGAAAAGCTTCCTCCAGGAAGCTGGAAAATCTTCCTCCAGGAAGCTGGAAAAGCTTCCTCCGTGAAGCTGGAAAAGCTTCCTCCGCGAAGCTGGATAATCTTCCTCCAGTAAGCTGGAAAAGCTTTCTCCGGGAAGCTGGAAAGCTTCCTCCGAGAAGCTGGAAAGCTTCCTCCAGGAAGCCGGAAAAGCTTCCCCAAGGAATCTGGAAAAGCTTCCTATGGGAATCTGGAAAAGCGTCTTCCAGGAAGCTGGAAAATCTTCCTCTGGGAAGCTGGAAAAGCTTCCTAAGGGAAGCTGGAAAAGCTTCCTCCAGGAGGCTGGAAAAGCTTCCTCCGCAAAGCTGGATAAGCTTCCTCCGGGAAGCTGGAAAAGCTTCCACCGGGAAGATGGAAAAGCTTCCTACGGCAAGCTGGAAATGCTTCCTACAGGAAGCTGGAAAAGCTTCCTCCAGGAAGCCGGAAAAGCTTCCCCAAGGAATCTGGAAAAGCTTCCTCTGGAAAGCTGGAAAATATTCCTCCAGGAAGCTGGAAAAGCATCCTCCGGGAAGCTGGAAAAGCTTCCTACGGCAAGCTGGAAAAGCTTCCTCCGGGAAGCTGGAAAATCTTCCTCCGAGAAGCTGAAAAAGCGTCCTCCGGGGAGCTGGAAAAGCCTTTTCCAGGAAGCTGGAAAATCTTCCTCCAGGAAGCTGGAAAAGCTTTCTCCGGGAAGCTGGAAAAGCTTCCTCCAGGAAGCTGGATAATCTTCCTCCAGTAAGCTGGAAAAGCTTCCTCCGGGAAGCTGGAAAGCTTCCTCCAGGAAGCTGGAAAAGCTTCCTACGGCAAGCTGGAAAAGCTTCCTCCAGGAAGCTGGAAAAGCTTTCTCCGGGAAGCTGGAAAATCTTCCTCCAGGAAGCTGGAAAACCTTCCTCCGGGAAACTGGAAAAGCTTCCTTCGGGAAGCTGGAAAAGCTTCCTCCAGGAAGCTGGATAATCTTCCTCCAGTAAGCTGGAAAATCTTCCTCCAGGAAGCTGGAAAAGCTTCCTCCGTGAAGCTGGAAAAGCTTCCTCCGCGAAGCTGGATAATCTTCCTCCAGTAAGCTGGAAAAGCTTTCTCCGGGAAGCTGGAAAGCTTCCTCCGAGAAGCTGGAAAGCTTCCTCCAGGAAGCCGGAAAAGCTTCCCCAAGGAATCTGGAAAAGCTTCCTACGGGAATCTGGAAAAGCGTCTTCCAGGAAGCTGCAAAATCTTCCTCTGGGAAGCTGGAAAAGCTTCCTACGGCAAGCTGGAAAAGCTTCCTCCGGGAAGCTGGAAAAGCTTTCTCCGGGAAGCTGGAAAATCTTCCTCCAGGAAGCTGGAAAAGCTTCCTCCGGGAAACTGGAAAAGCTTCCTTCGGGAAGCCGGAAAAGCTCCGGGGAGCTGGAAAAGCTCCGGGGAGCTGGAAAAGCTCCGGGGAGCTGGAAAAGCTTCCTCCAGGAAGCTGGAAAATCTTCCTCCAGGAAAGCTGGAAAAGCTTCCTCCGTGAAGCTGGAAAAGCTTCCTCCGCGAAGCTGGATAATCTTCCTCCAGTAAGCTGGAAAAGCTTTCTCCGGGAAGCTGGAAAGCTTCCTCCGAGAAGCTGGAAAGCTTCCTCCAGGAAGCCGGAAAAGCTTCCCCAAGGAATCTGGAAAAGCTTCCTACGGGAATCTGGAAAAGCGTCTTCCAGGAAGCTGCAAAATCTTCCTCTGGGAAGCTGGAAAAGCTTCCTAAGGGAAGCTGGAAAAGCTTCCTCCAGGAAGCTGGAAAAGCTTCCTCCAGGAAGCTGGAAAAGCTTCCTCCAGGAAGCTGGAAAAGCTTCCTCCAGGAAGCTGGAAAAGCTTCCTCCGCAAAGCTGGATAAGCTTCCTCCGGGAAGCTGGAAAAAGCTTCCACCGGGAAGATGGAAAAGCTTCCTCCAGGAAGCCGGAAAAGCTTCCCCAAGGAATCTGGAAAAGCTTCCCCAAGGAATCTGGAAAAGCTTCCTCCGGGAAGCTGGAAAAGCTTCCTCCGGGAAGCTGGAAAAGCTTCCTCCGGGAAGCTGGAAAATATTCCTACGGGAAGCTGGAAAAGCGTCCTCCGGGAAGCTGGAAAGCTTCCTCCAGAAAGCTGGAAAAGCTTCCTCCAGGAAGCCGGAAAAGCTTCCCCAAGGAATCTGGAAAAGCTTCCTACGGGAATCTGGAAAAGCTTCCTCCGGGAAGCTGGAAAAGGTTCCTTCGGGAAGCTGGAAAAGCTTCCTCCGGGAAGCTGGAAAGGCTTCCTCCACTCCAGGAAGCTGGATAATCTTCCTCCAGTAAGCTGGAAAAGCTTCCTCCGGGAATCTGGAAAAGCTTCCTTCGGGAAGCTGGAAAAGCTTCCTACGGCAAGCTGAAAAAGCTTCCTCCGGGGAGCTGGAAAAACTTCCTCCAGGAAGCTGGAAAAGCTTTCTCCGCGAAGCTGGATAATCTTCTCCAGTAAGCTGGAAAAGCTTTCTCCGGGAAGCTGGAAAGCTTCCTCCAGAAAGCTGGAAAAGCTTCCTCCAGGAAGCCGGAAAAGCTTCCCCAAGGAATCTGGAAAAGCTTCCTACGGGAATCTGGAAAAGCTTCCTCCAGGAAGCTGGAAAATCTTCCTCCGGGAAGCTGGAAAAGCTTCCTCCGGGAAGTTGGAAAAGCTTCCTCCGGGAAGCTGGAAAAGCTTCCTCCGGGAAGCTGGAAAAGCTTCCTCCTTAAAGCTTCTTTTGGAGGCAGTTTTCTTATCAGGGACTTTTTTTAATTTCTTAGCTTAGCTTAGCTTAGCTTAGCTTAGACTGACTACACATATCAATGGTTGCTATTCCGTGATTGACCGAGGTCAGTGAAAATGCACAAAGAATCAACTAGAAGATCGGCTGGGATTGGCCATAATCTTCTTCAGTGTGCATTAATTCAGTGCCTCTTTTTATACATGGTCAATAACGGCGCCGGCCACGTCCTTGCAGTCAGGTGGGATTGGGGGAAGGAATGTTAGTGTGTAACCTTTGCTATTTGGAGACCGTGTTTGCCTCTGCATCTCCACAAAGGTTACTGGGAGGGATGTTTGTTAATGGGAAGGATCGTTGGGTCACAGGATTCACTTTGATAAGTGATTAGACCATGATAAATAATTATTTGTGAGCTATAAATATGCTTATATGTAAATATAATATTTTCATTTGGTGTGAACAATATCTATGTAGGGAAAAATTATGCCGACACTTGAGGTGACGAACTTATCAAAGTTTGTTGAATAAAGTGAACCTTTCGCAAATCTACACTCGTAGTGTCGAACCATTCAAAGTTTTTTTCTAATTACAAAAATAAAAGTAAAAGGAAAAAGATGTTTTGAGAAAAAAAAAATTGGACGTAAATAATTTTTGAATCAGAGTTTATGTCGACACTCACAGTGACGAACCTTTCATAGTTTGTTGAAAATTAAAGGTGCAATCATACATATTTTATAGATTAGATATAGTAGCATGAAACGAGCTCACCAATTGATCCGTCATCCTTGAGCAGCAACAATCCACTTTCAGCTTCACTCGTTTGCTCGGCTATATAAAAACACACAGAGAAAATAGGCGCGCGACCCGAGAGGGAAAACAACTGACGACTATTCGGGCTTTCTTGACGCACTGCCAAGGAGCAAGCGTCAACGTCGAAAGATCAAAAAGAACTTATCGAACGCGGCACTTTTTCACTTTACTCGACCGATGCGCGACATGTTTGATCCTGCCCTCATCGCCGGCCCCCGCAGGAGCAAGCGTCAAGGTCGAAGGATCAAACACAACTAAGCGATCACACCACTTTTTCACTTTCACTCGACCGACGCGCGACATGTTTGATCCTGCCCTCATCGCCGGCCCACGCAGGAGCAAGCGTCAAGGTCGAAGGATCAAACACAACTAAATGATCACGCCACTTTTTCACTTTCACTCGACCGATGCGCGACATGTTTGATCCTGCCCTCATCGCCGGCCCTGTAGGAGCAAGCGTCAAGGTCGAAGAATCAAACACAACTAAGCGATCACGCCACTTTTTCACTTTCACTCGACCGACGCGCGACATGTTTGATCCTGCCCTCATCGCCGGCCCACGCAGGAGCAAGCGTCAAGGTCGAAGGATCAAACACTACTAAATGATCACGCCACTTTTTCACTTTCACTCGACCGACGCGCGACATGTTTGATCCTGCCCTCATCGCCGGCCCCGTAGGAGCAAGCGTCAAGGTCGAAGGATCAAACACAACTAAATGATCACGCCACTTTTTCACTTTCACTCGACCGATGCGCGACATGTTTGATCCTGCCCTCATCGCCGGCCCCGTAGGAGCAAGCGTCAAGGTCGAAGGATCAAACACAACTAAATGATCACGCCACTTTTTCACTTTCACTCGACCGACGCGCGACATGTTTGATCCTGCCCTCATCGCCGGCCCACGCAGGAGCAAGCGTCAAGGTCGAAGGATCAAACACAACTAAATGATCACGCCACTTTTTCACTTTCACTCGACCGACGCGCGACATGTTTGATCCTGCTCTCATCGCCGGCCCACGCAGGAGCAAGCGTCAAGGTCGAAGGATCAAACACAACTCATTATCAGGGACTTTTTTTAATTTCATGGAGAAACTGTGTGTTCTGGAAGATGCTACATTGTTTAATTTTCTAGGGGTGAGAAAATTCTAAATTATCAAAAGTCTAATAATTTCAATTATTTCATTTTGAATTGACCAAGCTTTTCTGAGATTCAGTTAATCACGAGTCCAAACCGAAATACAACGGAAAATGCGTTTTCCAAACTGATTATACATCAGCCCAGCTGATCAAACGACTTCAGGCCCAACCGCATAGAAAACTCCCATTAACAATGTGGTCAGTCAGCAATTTATAACGGTTCATCATTTGCTGCGCTTACTGAAAGGAACGCCGGTTTCACAAACCCCACAACGGACTGCCGATCCTCTCGGTCTGCACCACTGGGACATTTCACTGATCACCCCCCAAATGCTTTGCCGCCCAACAAAGAGTGGTTTTTTGATTTGGCTTTTGATGCTCTCCCGACAGCAACAACCCAACACGTGCCTTCTTCATCCAACATTGGCAGTCTAGGGTGATTAAGATTTTCGATCAATTCAAAACATAATATTTGTTTGCTGAAATCAATGTTATTCATATAAGCGACTTTCACTCCAAAAATTATAGAAATATATTGAGATTTGAAACAGGTGAATGAAGCATGTGGTGGAGTTGTGGAGTTGCAATCATCATTCATAGGTGTATGAAACATCATTTTTCGTCATTTTAAACCAAATCTTTTAAAACTTTGGATGTTTCTGTTGAAAACCATCTTGGTAAATAAACTTTTATATCTATCAATTTGCTTTGACAAATCAATCAATCAGCTTTAGCATTTTATTTGACGAGTGCTCTTCAGGATATTGCTCAATTCAATACCCTGATAGCACTACTTGTTTTTTCTTCTTTGATTTGGTCTTAATCGACTCTAGGGGATCCTTCAAATATTACGTAATGCAACAGGGGAAGGGAGGGGGTCTTACATAGTGTTACAGTCCATACAAAAATTTAAAATTTTCCATACAACAGCTTTTACGTGGGGGAGGGAGGGGATCTAAAACTGGCAAATTTTACGTTACGTAATATTTGAATGAACCCTAGTCACATTTATAGCCAATCGATTACTCACGCTGATTTTGATTCTGATCATCTCCCTATTACATTTCAAATATCCCATGAAGCGTTTCTCAATCTTATCAGCTCCACTTTCAATTATTTACGAGCCGACTGGACTACATATGGAACATACATTGATTCTAATCTTGATGTTAACATTTCTTTGCAAACAAAACTTGATATTGGCAATGCTCTCGAAACTTTAAATAACTTCATTGTTTAAGCCAGTGCTGGGAATGGTAATAGTAGTAGGCTTGACTTTTCGCGAAAATCACGTGGCTCTCCCAGTACAGTAGTTCAAAAACGTGAATCTCATCAAGTAGCCTCTGTTGGGTGCACGAATTTTGCAATTTTCAAGGCATTTCCCATCGCTGGGCGTGAGTTTCACTGGCTTCGCTGACTGTGATTGGCTTTGTTTGGCTACTGTAGAGTGAGTTTCAGATTTTTTCCCAACCCTGGTTTAAGCAAGGAGCATCGTAATACCTAAATGTGAAGTAAAATTCGAATCCGTGATTATAGACGATCATCTTAAACCCTTGATCCGTCATAAAAACGTGAGGAGAAGGCTATATCAACGTACTCGCCATCCTGATATGAAAATTATATGGCAGGATTGAAAAAAAAAATAAAAAACGGTTTTCTCAATTGAGAAACAAAAATTTTGAAAATAAAATTTCTCAATTTAATTCTGTCTCTATGTCCTTTGAGAAATTATCTAAAATTTTGAAAAATTTTCAGAAGCAAATTCCGGCATTGAAAGATGGAAACATATAATTACCAACTATTTGAGAAAAATCTCAAACATACTAACAATTAATTCAAAAAAAAATTGAGCCACCCTAATGGCATTGCCCGCCCAAGATTTTCCCGGGAACTTTCCCGAGAGCGGGCAAGGGGCACCACCAAAGTAGAAAATGACTTCATTATTACGTAACCGCAAGGCAAAAGTTTGGTAACCGGAGCGAGACATCAAACGACGGCTTTTGGCATTCGCGTTCATTTCGCATTAATAAGGAAACATACACACCGAGGCAGACCGTTTTTGCTCACCGGGAGAAGGTTAATCGTAAATGGGAGCACCTTAATTTATACCGTTTACAAGAACCATTAACACATACACCGTTTTATGGGCCTGGTGCGCTGCGCGCCTTCCGGTTCGTTGCAAGGATAACGACGGAAGATATGGATGCTGGTGCTGCCAATTTTCCAATAAATCGTGAAAAACTGTGCCAAGCTGCAGGAAAAAAAAACGAGCAGTTGCGCGGGAAACCTGCCGTGGCGTCATGCGTTGGCCATTAATTTTAATTTTCTTCCCATTTGCGGGGGGTGATTCGCTTACTTTGGGTACCGTCAATCGGAGTAACAATGATTTTATTATGTACTTTAACGTGTGCTAAACAGAATTTATGCAAATATCTTTCTGCGTGGTATTCCAGTGTGTAAGTCATTGTACTTTCTCAATACTTGTATTCTCAAATGATAGTTTGAGTTATTATAGTCCATTAAATGAAAATGAATAAACTCTAAGTTTTACAACGCCTATTAATTTCAAAGGACTTTTTGTCCAATCATTTAAAATGCAATACGCAAGAAAAGCTTTTGCATACTTTGAACTCGTTAGTTTCCAGACAGCACGCGCCCTTCCATAAACTTCAGCTAAAAACTTTTACGACCCTGGATTCTAATAGGCCAGGAGAAGTGGATGAACTTGTCATTCATTTTCCTGTCAACTTTCATACAAAATCTACTTTTTCTCTGCTATGAATTCACTCTAGATGAACCATTTCCCCTGGCCTATGACACTGTCATCTCACTGTTGATTGGAAAGATAAGACCAGAAAAACAAATGAATCCATGCAGCATCGTATTGAGTGAAATAAATTATAACTCTTAATTTATATTCTACCTTAATTACCTTTGTAATTATGTGAAATTGCTTCGAGTTGACGAGAGGCCATTCCAAGGCGAGAGCGCATTAGTTGATAAATGTTGAAATTAGTTTCAGTCTAGGACAGGACGTGGCAGCTCAACAAAGACTGCCTTTTTTAGCGCCTGCGTTTTCAGTTCTGCGACCCGGATCGTTTTCGAATTTCTACTCCCGTACAGGACTCGAACGGGGAATTCGTTTTATGCTGTTGGACAAATGTTGCCTGTGCTGTGGGCAAACGATACCCAGACAACCAGAAATCGCATAGCAGTATACGACGAAAGTCATTTATTTGTACAAACTGCATCACTCCCGCACTAAATGGTGAGTGAAATCGTTTGATCGATGAGTTTCCTCGCATAAAACGCTATTTTATGAGTTCATATGTACATTTCGTTTCGTTCCGCATAGTTTTACAAAGTAAGTCGGATCAATCCGTAGCAGCTGTCAAATAAACTTTGTTATCATAAATAAAGTCGCATAAGAGTATAGACCAATTCGCAAGAAAATCTACACACTCGCATTGCATGTTATGTTTCATCATATAAAATATGTACGTAAATCGCCTCCACTTTTGTACGCATAAGGCCTTTTCGCGACATCTTATACGTAAAACTTTGCACATATAAGCATCGCATAAAGCAAAAGGTGATTTGGTTATACGTGCATTTTGGTTGTCTGGGTATAACGGAACACAGCTAATTTCTCGAAAAAGGCACAATACATATGTCCGAAACGTCGGATATAAGCGAAAATCCGTTTTTGAGTTTTATTTAAGACTAGAAGCCATAGCCTCAAACATGTTGAACAATCTATGGATGGTTCGACACTCTATGTGTTGACATCAGCGCTTATTCATGTTTTATAAAATTTAGAGATTCAATCTTTTGAATAGTTCCATGTTTAGGATATCGACGCATTGATAGATAATTTTTTAAACAGAGGTTACATGAATCGCATCACTTACCATCACTGAATCCAGATTGTGTAGCTTTTGAATCCTCCCCACTAACAAAAACTCTAACTTGATACCCGTTACGCGGGTAGATCACTTTTTCGAGGTGCGTTACGAGGTAAGATCTACCATATTGTACTCTTGTTGTATATGTTCTTGTGAATACTTATAAGTTACGGTCGGAAGAGAAACAGAGTAACAAGCCACTAAGACCCACCGAATCAGTGGAGTAGCAGACCTCCTAACTTCTTAAATAAGCTTCTTGTTTCAAGGAATCTAAATGTCTCATGCGATGAAGCCTGTTCACAGTTTTCAAAAAACGACGGTCAAAATCAGTATCATTTAACCAGCTTAGTGGCCGAACCTGATTAAGGGGCGCGCTTTCAAGAGTTTAATGGTGTCAAACTGTTTTCTCCAAAAGGTATAAATAGTGGTATCTTTCTCTAAAGAGGCTCTATGCAAAATGGTATGGAATGATATTTGTATAAAAAAACGACTACTTCATTATTTCTCAATAGTAATGGAGTACAACGACTCACACTAAACAAATGACACGGGTATACCACAAAAGATCCATGAAGTGACAACCATGAAGATGCAGATGTATACTCGGTCTTTAGTAACAATGGATGTCACACTAGCATTCCTTCCCTTCCCCGACGTTACTAATTTAATTTCAGAGTCCTCGAAAATGTACATTGAAGATGATATGCTACTCCCAAGCTGCATCAGCTGGTTCCCTGTAAATTGCTTATTATTCTGGTCAATCACGGAGTACAAACTACGAATTGTACGGTCATCAATGCTCATGCTCAAATATTTCAAAATTCGTGGAAGAAAAAAAATGATAGAATTGCTTTGATAAGGATATTTTGTGATTTTACTTCAAGCTTAAACAACTGAGCAAGTTACTGTTGTGGAATATTTCTTTTAAGTCTTCATTAACACTAGGTTCCTTGGGATTAAAAAAAAGTTACCCGGAGCCCCGGAATCAAAAACATCTGAGTAGATTTTCGGCTCTATCTCAGCGATGGCTCAACCAATTTCCATTTTTTTAACGTGTCTTAAGCCCATATCCTCAAGATTTGTACGGTTCGAAAAAAAACTGTTCCAAGGGTTTTTTTTCCTGAGAGTAATTTAATTAATACCAAAGAAATTGCACACAGTTAATAACTGTGGAAGTGCTCATAAGAACACTAAGCTGATAAGCAGGATCTGTCCCAGTGAGGACGTAATGCCATAAAGAAGAAGACATGCATAGGATTGATATTTGGGTGTTGTGAGGAACCTTTCGATAGTCCATTCGTAAAGGTTCGTAATGGAATTGCATTGCAGTATCCAATCAAAAAGTGTGATTTTGCGATAAATTCTCAATAAATAGTTATAGTTTTACTTTTTGTCAGGATGTCAATAAATGTATTATGGAATATTAAAACGATTATCACAAAAATGCACTATTCACTATAAGATTAGTTATATTTTAATAAATGACGAACGCGAAATTGTGTTAAGCTAATCATTATTTTTTTGTAAAGACAAGTTCAACAATTTCTTCTTTTTCTCCTTTTTCTTCTGAGCTTTCCTATTTTTCTCCATATAATTACATCCCAACTGGGAAGGCCTGCTTTACTGCCAAATGTTAAAACACTTGACAGATCAACTGAGAGGTTTCATTGCCACATGTACACTTATTTGCATTTGTCGAGAAAATTTCCAACCTAGAAACATTCTCGCCTTGCCGAGATTTGAAACCCCCACTCAATGAGAAATACCTTATACCGATAACACAGCGGAGCTTTTTTTTTCTCTAAGTACAACTATTCACCTTATTTGATGTCACTGAATCTGTTTCCTCTTTCGAAAACTACCTGGCTTTAATATAATATTTATTAAAAATGCATTTATTTATCGATTTCAACCTACTTGCATGCAAGTTTAGTTGTATGTAGGTTTATGTGATAAATTTACAACATATATGAGTTTTTGGATGCTAATGATTGCGAATCAATGAAGTTTGTAATATTGTCGATACTACAAAAAGGTACATTTTGATTATTTATAAAACTATAGTAACTGGCATTTAAAAGAAACAATTTATTTTGTGTGGAGGCATGATCGAAAATTCGATTAAATTTATATTAAATAAGGCATTTTCTATCAAATTATGTCTAACATTAAAGTTTAGATCCTGTTTTGCAAGCTCGATGGATTTAATAACCAAACAATTAAAAAAATCATAGTTTAAATTGTATTTAATCATCAATAAAATCAGGATCTTCTATAACTTTGGCGACCTGTAGCGAAAATTTGTGGCATACTAGTAAATTTCTGTGAGTGGCATAAGATTAAACATTCTAAAAATTATTGGAGATAATTTGATCTTTGAGACACACGAACAGGTTATTTGTGTTCCGCAGTGTAACATGTATTTTTGAACAAAAACTTACCTAAAATTCTTGAATCAATAGTTTTCACACATCTTATTCAATAATTTTCGAAAATTTCGGTAATTTGTAGTTCGTCACAGAAAAAATGAAAAGAATCGGTTGAGAAACGGCGGAGATATAGCTCTCTGAAGTTAACCATTTTTGTATGGGAAAACGGCTTTGGTGCATTTCATATGTCCGATACTGTATTTGTGTTTCACTTGCCCGGGCGATTTGCCCCCGATTACACCCCCTCAAATTCGGGCCTGTGTATCACAAGAGATCAATGCATGGTCGCAGTGCACTATGGTCCAGAAAGCAGTTTTACGCGAAAAGATGCATTTTGAGTTTCAGAATGTAACATTAGACGAAAACGGTCTTCTACAAAGTTGTTTGTGTTAGGCTCTTTGTTTGGTATTATTGAAAATTAGGGTGGTTCATATTTTCATAGAAATGGTGAAACTAACTTTCTTATTTGTAGAAATTATAGTATACAACCTTCAGCAAAGTTGTAGACCATTTAATTTCAAGCAATTATTTTTTGTATCTCTTAAATTAACCGATTTAGACCTTTTTTCTACGGTGACATAGGTTGATCCAAACAAAATTAGTTATCTGGCTCTAGCGATTTCAATTTAAACATCCCATCAAAGTAGTCTTTGAAACACTGTTAGAGCTTTAAAAAATGCGTAATTTGGTGAGTGAAGAAACTCGCTATCTCCTTCCGTTTGTGAGTTATTATTGTTTTTCTCACAAAAACATGCCTACTTTGAATCTGAACATCTCTGTTTGGGGCAAATATAAAAATATATCTTTTGACGGCATTAAAAAGACAAATTTATTTTTGCAACTCCAATAAAATGGCTTGAAAAACGAAGAATGTTTATCTTAAAAGCTTTAATAACTTTAGAACTAAAATAAATATCAACAATCTTTTTACATGTAAATTTATGTTTTCTTAAATTCTAAAAGTCGTTCGTAGACTAGTTTGACGAGAAAATTCAAATGAAAAGATAGGGCAATAATTTTAGAGATTTTCATCGTATGTATTTTTTTCATTATTTTGCATTTCTAACATGAAAATAAAATTTCAGACAAAAGCGATCTTCTACAAAATTGTTTATAAATATGTAAGCTTTGATTCGGTTTTTACCTAAAACTAGTCCAAAATATCACATGAATTATATAATCAGCTTTCTATAGCAAGTATAATCAATTTGCAAAAATAATGGTATATACTTTTGGGCAAAGTTGTAGAACGTCAAATTTTGATTGTTGAAAGATTGTTGATATCAATTTTAGTTCAAAAGTTATTAATGTTTTTGTGATTAAAATCCTTTGTTATTGAAGCCATTTTATTGGAATGTGAGTGTGAGTGGGCTTCGTGGCCTTGCGGTTAGCGGCATCAATCGTTTAGGCGTATTGTGCCACGGGGTGTGGGTTCGATTCCCGCTCCAGTCGGTGAAAACTTTTCGTCAAACGAAAAATTCATCGCTGGGCTACTGGGTGTTTCGTGTTGTCCGTTGCCTAATGTTAGTGATCGTTCAGTCTGTGCAGCCTACGTGCTGAAGACGGTGTAAATTGTCTTTTTTTATAACACATCTGTAATTTTTTTTCTGTAATACAATTTTATTTTGTCTTTTTAGTGCCGTTAAAAGATATTTTTTATATGTGCCCCAAACAGAGATATTCAAAACGTTGATTGACATGTTTTTGTAAGAAAAACAACAATAACTCACAAACGGAAGGAGATAGCGAGTTTCTTTACTCATAAAAATATCCCCTTTTGCAAAGCTTCAAAAGTGTTTCATAGACTATTTTGATGGGATATTTAAATTAAAAACGCTAGAGCCAGAAAACTAATTTGGATCACCCTATGTCACTGTAGGAAAAAAGCTCTATAGCAAAGTTACTTAAAATTAAATTGTCTACAACTGTTCTACAAAGTATACTATAATTTCTACAAACAACTTAAACTTTAACAAAACTACATTTCTATGAAAATGTGGACCACCCTAAATTTTAATAATACCACCTTCCAAGCTTGATAAATTTGGAACTAAAATATATCGTCAAAATGCAGAGCCGAAATTCGTATTGATTACAAATCTATGAATGAAACCAAATTGATCATATTTAGTGAAAACCAGATTGCGTAGACCCTATTATTTTGAAGTTTAGAATATAACGGCTTAGATGTCCGGTACTAGGGGATCTTCCTCTACTTTACATATACTTTGCAATTGGATTAAATTGACAAATTGTTGTGAAATTTACAGCACTTACGCCACACACTGGAGCAGATTGCTGTTTCCGACGGCCAAAACCTCTAGTACCCTAGAGGTCCTAGAGGTTGGGTGGCTTCGATAAAGTATTTTGGAATAATTTGTTCTACATTTTGCCTCCTTCGGATTTAATTTAGATGTGTCAAAACTGATCTAGATCAGTTGTATAATAAAAATGTTAAAAATATTTTCGCGCCATAAATATGTTAAAAATGTTTTGTTTTCAAGTAGGGTAGAAGCACCAGTTTTGGCCATACGCCAGTTGTAGCCATAGTGGATTATACACCGTTTAGCGTAGCCAATCCGCATGAAACCTTTTGTGTTCAGTAGATCACATTCAAATGATAGAGATACATTCTTTTACTCGTCCGAATTGATTCAAAACAGAGGAAAAACAATTCATTTTCCTTATAATTTTAACTCCCATACACCTAATTTGGCCACTCTAGTAAGAAATCAATGTGATTAGCCAATTTAGGAATCGAAACCAAATCTATGGCCGAAACTGGCGGCCTATATTGATCAACGAGATTTTCAAAGCGAAAAACGGGTTTAAGCTCAGTTCCAATACTTTACATACATAATAGGGATTGATAGCTTGGAGTTGACATATTTGTAGTATAAATAGGGCTTTCCATATAACTTTTATTAACATTTTCTCTTAGGCTGGCCAAAACCGGTGATTTTACCCTATTCAAAGCTTAACAATAACAAAATAAATTTACGCGATATACTACCCTTTTTTTGTTATATTGATACTTTTAGTAAAATCAGTCCAAAAACAGTGTTTTACAAATCCTGGATAACCTATGAAGTGCTTATGCTTATCTAGAGTACTAGAGGTTTTGGCCGTCGGAAACATCGATCTGCCCCAGTGTGCGCTACACAGTGATAGTTTTGTAGGGATGTCTGCAGGAATACATACTTATGAATACATTCGTCCAAAATATCTCAAGGAATCCCTTCAAGAGGTTTATGGGCAAGAGGTCGAAAGACCAAAAGTCAAAAATGATTTGTTTGGTGTGATTTTTTTCCATCTTTGGGAGAATTTTTGACATCTGAACGCGAAAAGTCTGAAGAGATTTTTGAAAACCCCTTTAAAAATATATATCGTAAAAAAATAGTATGTCCAAATTTATAATTAAGAATTGAAGGCATACTGTTTAAGATTCCTTTACTACAGTTTTATCTGGAAGAATCCTTGGGAGAATGGTTGAAGAGATGCTCAAAAATATTACAGAAAAAATTTCCGATTAAACCTATGGATGTTTTGCCAAAAATGTCATGAAGGTAATTTGAGGAAAAATCTTTGGAGATATTATTGAATGAATCCCAGAAAAAAATATTGTTAATGCTAAGTATGTAAAAAAAAATCACCAAATGAATTCCTGGAGATCTGAAGGAGTTCCTAAATAAATAGTTGGTAGCAATCTGCGGCTTGAAGATTAATCAAGAAAAATCTCTGTAAGAGTTCATGAAGAAATTCCAGTATATACCATTCAAAGATTTTTTAAGGAAATCCTAAAGCAATCTGTAAAACTGACGAATTCTCTGGAGAAATTCCCGAAAATATACTTAGAGGAATCTATCCATGTAACCCTCAAACAAACACTGGAGAAATTACTCTTGTTATTCCTGGAGGAATCCTTGAATACGATTATGTGGTTTTATAAACATTGATTGATGTTTTTGTAAAAGGCTCAAAATCAACATAAAAAAATCTCCAGAAGAAAATCTCTTTTTAAGTAAAACATCAAGAAGCACTGTATATATCATGAAAAAAAAATATTCTGTTGGAATATTTTGGAGACTTCTTGTAGGGTTTCTCAGAAATATCGCTGAACAAGGTTTTGATGAGTTATGCAACCTGTAACATCAAATTTTAAGTGATTTTTTTCAACAGCAACAGAAAAGAATGCTTGGATTCTAGGGAAAAGTGAGTAATTATTTAAAAAAAAATCATTGTTTGAGAAATTCTGATTTAAAATCCTGGATGAGTTCAAGAGGAAATACCTAAAGAAAATTCTTCGAAAACCTATGCAAAATTTCTTGGAGTTCCCACTAGTTAAATTTATATACAAATACTTGGAAAAATCCTTAAAAAAAACTCAAGACGTTTCACACGACATACAGACAAGATTCTTGGCCTTGCAGTCTTCATTTTTGGCAGAAGCCAAATTCTTAGCTAGATTTCAAGAATTATCGAAAAAGTTTCTCACGAGACAGTTTTTTTCATAGAAAATTTCCACTACATCTTCCTATTACTGTCATCTTGATATAATTCCTGACATGCACGATCTTTATCTCAAGATGAAGACGAACAGTTTGGCACAGTTTACCACAGAAAAAGTCCTGTAGAAAGCGCTTATGTGAAACGTCAACCACAAAGGAAAACGAAACGCGCGCCTCTGTTTGTGAGGCACATAACATGAGAAGTTTTAAGTGATCGTTTGTCGTGGTTTAACGACCCGAATCACCAGTTGTTAGTCTTGTTGTCGTCCTTCAATCAGGATGTCATAGATTTCTAATTTTGAGCAGTTAGAATACACTGTATTAATAAAAGTATTTTCTGATTAAAGGCTCAAATTACTCTGAGGGCGTAGAACACCTACTACTAGGTTATACCCGGTGTTCATGTTCACAATAAACCAACGGAATGTGGAAAAAACAAATTTGCGTTAATATGATTGCTCGACTGCAGGATGTAAAGTGCACCGAAGCAAACACGGATCAGAACAAATGATCCCGCACATGCAACACATTATCACGTATCCTTTCAATTTGAAACATAGTACAAATACAAGGGCACCGATACAATTAATTATCTTCATTTGGATTTACTACAGGAAATTAAAATTTCAATATCGCTCCATCCTGCACCAGCCGAGTCAACCGTTAATTATTTTTCCCTGTGTCAAACAGTCATAATTACTGCGTCTATAAATAGGTGGACATTTGTGCAACTCATTTTAACCGTGACCTCTGGCCTTCACTATGAAATATCTGCCATCGGCATCCACCTTTCATCATCGTTATCCCGCGTTCGGATCCAAGCCACGTGTTTTCCGTCACCCCATAATTTATGTATTGGAATTAAAATATGTTTCTCCACATGCACACACACTTCGAGTCGCATTTTTATCATCATTCGCGTTGTGCGCCATCGAGAAAACGCAATCAATTACCAGCAAAGCAGAATGTACGAGTCGGGAGGGTGAAGTTGGGCTTTATTTTACGAATTAAAATTCCATTTCGATTCATCCCTCGACGGCAACAGCTTCATCATACTTCAAAGCCCGTTTGTCAGTGAAATTAACGTGTGAACATATGTACATATATTCACCTTTCACCTGCCTAGAATCGTGCGCACCAATTCATAGTTCATAGCATTCATAGCCGGTTCAATCATTATGTCGATATTCCACAGCAAATTGAAAAGTGAAATAACTATGGGCGACTTCTGTTGGATGTTAACTGAGGGTTGCAACTTTGTTGTACGAGAGCAGTTGATCATACATGGCGACCGTTACAAACAAAATTAGAAAGACGATTATAACACTGCTTATCATGTCTGATTAGATTTGAGCTAAGTTCAAAGTGGACTGTACTGGAAACAAATAGAAATAGCATAACATGGCGCCCCCTATCAAATGAGATCAATTGTTGCATTACGTATATTGCTACGATCGCCATATGAATTGTTTTATTACTTGTTTTGTAACGGTCGCCATGTCAGTTGTTGCGCTACATATTTTGTTACGGTCGCCATATTCGACGCGTAATATTTATCCCTAATCGTTGCTAGCCCAAAATTGTTTTGTTCATTTGCTGTGGAATTCATTCGTTCTATCATCACCGTTATTCCTTGTACAGAAAAACAACCATATTAAGCCATCTAGAAAATTGAAATTCAACCGATTTCATTTATTATAACTTGAACCCACGTAAACACCATTGAAATGCCATCATCTATCATTTCCCATTTCTAAACCCCTTGCCCTTCCTCATGTGATACCCCCTACACCTTGAACCGCAATATCCCGCAGCCAATAAAAATTTACAGTTTTGAGATAAACCTACCTCCCCATACAACAAAAAGCGGCATAAAAAAACACAATCCCCAACGACGGACGGCGCGATGCGAAATTTATCGCATTTAATAACCAATACATCCGATTGGCAAGCAGCAACAACAACATCCAACAGACAAACCAACATCCACTCGAAACCCCTTCCGGTCAGGGCCAGACTGCAAATAGCGAAGCGAAAAACAAAAATTCAAAACAAAACAAAATATTGGCTCCAACGGAAAAAAAAATCGGTTTATGATTCGAAAAACCCTATCAGGCCGCGGTGTACCCCTCGGCAAAACGAGGCGATCGTAAAAGGTTAACATAATGATCGGAAAAGTTTCTTGTCAAAATCGGTAAAATAACCAAAAAATATTACAACCAAAACTCGAACGTCAGGGCGCTAATTTATTTGCACCACAATTTGAAACAAAAAAAAAGTATTTATTAATCGTTTTTGGTTAGTTGGATTCGTCCATTTTCTGTTCTAGTTTTTCAATGAAGTTTTCCGTTTCTATTGTATTCAAGCATCATTTTCTTCCTTTTATTACATCTCTTGCCATGCTTGCTATGATCATTGACATACCAATCAGAATGAACTAGAGTTTCACCGTTATTGTTTGTTCCATTTCTTTTTTTTTTTTCTTCATTCTTAGATTGCCCATTGTGCTATATCGTTTGGTATTTTCACTTTTGTTAGTTTGTACAATATTGGAATAGCCTGTGGCTTTACTCGGCATGCCCAAAATTATATTATATCGAACCGGAAAATAAACTGCATGCGAATTATTAACCAGCAACCATATGATAAGCAAAAAAAGATCAAACCAACCAATTCCACGCATTCACTGAAAATTTCGAACCAAACACCCACCACCCATTCACTGCCGATAGTAAACCTGCGGAAATATGACGAAGGAAAACAGCAGCCAAATATTGGAACTGCCATCACGCTTTTTATTCGAAACTCTAAATTCCAAATCGAACGACCCCTGCTGCTGCTGTTACCCACGTATCCCTCCCTCCCCTTCAGTGTGGCACCTATACTGTCCGATGTGTTTTGTCAATGCGCTAATTCCACAACACTGTACAGCTACACGCAAAAAAATTGTGCGGTAAGAACTACTATTTTAGGGGGTTAACTTAAGCGCTCGCACCGGCAATTTTCAGCAGACCAGCAACGCGCTTGATTTTACCATGTTTGTAGTCGAAATCAGATTGTTGTAAATTATTTCTGTCGAATGTACCAGTAATATGGTGGGATGTACCGTAAACATAGTAAATTGGTCTAAAATTCCATGGTAGTTTCAAGAATGGGCGTAGTCAGCTACAATAGTAATTATTACCACAGAATTTTTTCCCGTGTAGTTTGACCCTCACCTCTCGTAGTGCCCCGTTATTCCCTAATTTCCTAATTGTTATTCTGTCAAACAATGTTCAATCCGTGTGTCGTAGCAACCAGTTACCGTGGCAACACGTTGATACAAACTATACCTAATTTGATATTAGAATGGACAAGCAGGCGCAGCACATAGAATAACGATCGAAAACTTGGTCGTGAGTAACATTGAAGTTGGTCACCAGATGGCGGTAGCACAGACAAACAGACGTAACACATAGAGCAATTGTTTTTAATGCATCACCCAGTTTACACCATCATCATCTGGTGAGCATATTGTACGAAAAGGTGCGTGCAACAAGACCGACAGATGGCTGTAGTGTGATAGTCAAACGCGAAGAACAACGATGCACGCGCCTCTGTTTGTGAGATCTGTAACATAGCGAATTTGAAATGATCGTTTAATGTGTGGTCGATGGGAATTTCGCCAGTGTTACGTCTGTTTGTCTGTGACGGTAGTATCAAAGATGAAACAAAGACATGGACCAATGCATGAATTCACTATTTGACGTTTGAGCGGTGCCGTGTTATTTACGTGACCATGGTAACGAGTGAATTCGGCACCGCTCAATCGTCAAATTAGTGAACTCGTGCATTGATTCATAGTAGTCGTCCCTTGGTACTGCAATGAACCAATGCACGAGTTCACTAATTTGACGTTTGAGCGGTGCCGAGTTCACTGGTTTCCATGGCCACATAAATAACACGGCACCGCTAAAAAGTCAAATAGTGAGCTCGTGCATTGGTCAATTGGTACCCAAGTTTGACAAATCGCAGTACACATTTCACAGCATTCTAGATTTCAATCTATTACATCATGTACTCGATAAAATTTAGAGCAACTGCAAGGAACATGAAGGTTTTTATTTCGTTTTAGGTACACAGTTCAAACGAAACGTGTAAACTTCTGTGACATACAATGCACTTAATTGGAGCGTGGCATATCATGGATATTTAGATCACAGATAACAGCTTAAGCTTACATGACGTGTAATATTCATTATTTTAACAGTGTAGTGTGCAAACGGCTAGAACCAAAGAGAGAGGATACAGCTGGCTTAGATCGCGAGCTTCCAAAAGTCAATGGAAACCTGTCACCAACTGTTACTGCAAAATCGTACATTCGAGGGACAGAGCGTGAAAACCCGTCAAAATTCAAGTTGATGTTATTAAAATTTCGATTTTTAAAAATTTGAAACATGGTTTGCATTTATATTCTTTTTCATTTTGAACAACAAGAAGTGGATATGATGTTGACCGACATAAGTTCATCTGACCGTTGTGCACAACCCAAGAATTAAAGAAAGAAGTCAGAGAAGTT
Organism: Aedes aegypti; assembly: GCF_002204515.2. Classification (NCBI taxonomy): domain Eukaryota; kingdom Metazoa; phylum Arthropoda; class Insecta; order Diptera; family Culicidae; genus Aedes; species Aedes aegypti. The sequence goes on along the minus strand of NC_035107.1, from coordinate 224,861,291 downwards.
AATAAAATATACCAACTGTCAGTGAGCTGTCTCCTCTCTCTCAGTCTAGAACGATACGTCAGCCTGATGCATGAAACGTTGTTTTATGTAACAATATCTGTAGAAGACGCTAGTGTAAAACGTCAAACACAAAGAAAAACGATGTGGTTGAGAGGTTTACAACATCCCCATTGTAATCACCGTTAATTGTGTGGTCGATGGAAAACTGTTCAATGTTACGTCTGTTTGTCTGTGCTTAAAACATAGTTGATGACATGTAAACAACGTCTAAATTTTACTATTTTTAATACAGTAATTCCTCTTTAAAACGCTCTAAAAAAGGTACGCTGTAGAAAATTATGTTATTGGGAACATGTAGCATATGTGATATGACTTGATAGGGATACATATGAAATATCTCAAAACTTTGACCATATTGAAGATTAGTTTCTACGACAAAGCCTTCGATTAGGTCAAAACCTTTCTGTTGGTATCTTGTTGAGTACAACAGGTGTTCTTCGACAACCATGTAAATTTAACCTAATCTGACGAAGATTTCCCCGGCATTGAATGACTACCCGAAGCTATCCGTGCAGATTCCAAGGTCAATCCTGCATTTCGTTGGAGGGCAACTTCCGGTTCACAGGAACCCCGACGACCATTTTCCTGTGCAACTCCACTATCAACTCTAAATTCCCGAGGCCCAAAATTCACCCAAACTATTATCTCCAGATTGATCACATCCTTCGATTCTTATATCCACTCCGTTTTCCTGTCCTCTAAGCTCCTTCTGAGATCGAACTCCTCGAGTTTCTCCTGGCTAGCTGCATCATTCTCCTCTTTGTCAACCACGCCGCCCTCTTGGTCAACCGCGTCGCCCTCTAAGCTACTCCTGTCTTTCGAGTTCCTCCAGCTCTTCCGGGCTCGTCCTCCGATCAGCCAGCGTCCACACCTCGTTCTCAGCATTTTGGCCTCCAACTCTTGGGTATCGCATCCAAGTTACCTCCCGTCCAGGCTCTACCTTCCCAGCGAGATTCTGCCTCATAGCCCAGGTTTTGTTTTATCGTCCAGGTTCTTCCTCGTGGTCCCTCACGAAGTCGCCTCAGCGTCCACAGGCATTTTTGGGCCCATAATCTGTTGGATATAAAAGCTAGATAGCTTATCTATACCAACCGCAGGCTACTGACTGATATTGCTACTATGTCAGCATCTCAACTCACTTAAAATGCTACCTCTACAATTCTTACCCAAAACATCTCCATTACAGGTTTGTGATGTACCTACTATCCAACACTCCTCCTCATTACGCAACCTCCGAACCGCACATCTACCATCGAAGTATTCCTTTCCTGTAAGCTTCTTCTGATACCGAACTCTTGCTAGCCTCAAGCTTGTTCTGGTCAGCTACACCATTCACCTCTTGGTCAACTGCACCGCCCTCCATGCTCTTCCAAGCTCGTCCTCCGATCAGCCAGCGTCCGCAACTGCCCAGCCTTGTTCTCAGCATCTTGACCTCCAACTCTCGAGGTGCTTCCTCGTAGTCCCTCATCGGAGTCACTGCAGCCTACTCCAGGCATTCTTTAGCCCATGACTTAGCTCGGGTTCAGCATGCAATATCGACTTATCATACTTCAAACTTTTGAGTTTGGCCTTGAAAGTCCCTATAAACCTTTCCGCTAATCCGTTTGTAGATGGATGGTATGGCACTGACATCTTGTGGTAAACATCATTTTTCCAAAGAAAATCTTGAAAAGCGTCGGAAGTAAACTCGGAAGGATTCTGTGATCCGACACTATGACCGAGGGAATCCCATACGTTGCAAAGTACTCTCGGCAGACTTGTATTGTACTCGCTGTAGTGATGTTGTTTAGTATTTTCACCACAGGCCACTTTGTATAGGCGTCTACCAACACAATAAAATAACTTTGCATGAACGGCCCAGCGAAGTCCACGTGAATTCGTTCAAACGGTTTCGCTGGTTTTAGTGGCTGCAATTTCTCACCGATCTCTTCAATCTGACTATCAACACGTTGCCATCAAACGTATCCACGGGCCAGCGACTTTAGTATTGTCATTCCGAAATGTATCGAGTGCAATTCACTGAGCAATCCAGTACGTCAATCTCGACAGTCGCTAGAGGCCCTTATCTCACGATCTTCTTCCTCCACTTCAAGCTGTAAGTACTTTCGAGTCGAGTCAATTTTCGAAAACTTGGTTCAGTATTCAACGGCAAGATTCAGCATGCCTTCGAAACCGATATTCGTATTACAGAAACTTACCAGCTCCATATATGGTGCGTGTAGCTTCTTCCCGACGAAAAATTTCTGTTGATCCTCCACGTTCATGATGGAAACAGGAGCACCGGTATCAATCTCGAACGTATCTCCTTTCCATCAACCTTGACGTCCAATCCTTGTCGAAGTCTTTCGTCCTCCACTTTCGTTCCCAATTTCTCGTAAACCATGCCGTGCAGATTTCCTGGTAAGTACTTCAATGTCGCTATGAGTATGAGTATACTCTTAGTTGATTCAGCAGTTCACGTTGCAGTTCAGTGACGGGCTGCAGAACTTCACGTCGATGATGGATTCCCGGCCGTTTTTGCAAAATGGGCTAGAGAGTCCCTCGTTGCACAACATTCCAGTAGACAGTTCCCTCTACCGTTGGCCAGTTCGCCACCCCACTCCATGGTTCAAGTATTGAAGTCTCCTTAGATAGTTACCGATGTTCGACCGATCATTGCACTGCTCCACCTTTTGTATGGTCGTTACCATCCTCCACTTTACATAGCATATACCTCGGTTGCAGCCTTTGAATGTCCTTTTTTGCCATATTTCTAGCAGAGTTATCCAGGCCTTTACCAGTTTCTCGCTTAACGGCCGAAGTCCATACAATGTCTCGATCTGTTTCGTTTCCCGAAGGAATCACTTTCAACGTTAGACCGACAATCCCACCTTGATCTTATCAGTCTCTACCAGTTTTTTGGAAGCCTCGAACGGTAATCATATTGTCGCTATTTGCCTGTCCCATTACACTTTTCTCAGACGGAATGACTGCGGAGCTTCTTCTAGTTTGCATTGCGATGCACACATCGTATTCTGTAGTAATCTCGTCTAGTTCTCTGAATTCATTCACCGCCTCTTGGGAGAAGGCTCCCACAGTCGTTGTCCAGCGACTTCACGACGAGCTCCCAGTAGGCTGAACTCTTGATCGCCGGAACCTTCTTGATTTTGAAGAACATCTATCCTTTTTGTGTGCACCTGATTCTCCCCACTTTCAGCTCCCGATCCCCTCTCACTCTCCTGAGAAACACGGCGTAGGTCGTCTTATCGCTTGTTCCAACGTCAAGAGCATCACCCTTGAACCTCTCACGAGTTGATCTTCTCCTTTTGTGCTATCTTCTTCTCTATCTGACCTTGGCAGGCTTGGTAGTCGCTCCATTGACTCCGTCTCACATATCCAACGTTGCTCTCAACTAGGCTGATAATGGCTGCAATAACTGTACTCAACCAGCCAACAAAATAGGCTTAATCAAGCTTACCATGCTCTGATAACACTGCCTGGAGATTTTACGCGTACACAATGCCTGACACCAGGCTGCTTTACTAAGTCATGTCAAGGCGATCGTCTGTTTATAAAGGGTATTTAGGATACGACTCAGAGTCGATGTTAGGTCCTAACGTCGATAATGTCGACGAAGCATCTACCATCCACCATAATGCAGTTCATTAGGGATTCAGTCTGCTGTGAGACTTATATGCCTACGACGAAAATTCCCATCGAGATAGGCGAATCATATTCACCACTGACATTATCACATGAAGTTTGTGATACAGCTCAAGTTACGCTAATGGAATTTTAAAACTGTTGCTACAGCACGATTGACTTGTTTGCATAAAGTCCCTCCCTCTATCGTATATTCACCATCACAACCTTCTTTTTAGTCCAGAATAATCGTTCTATCGATTTTTTTAACCAGATCTGTTTACGCACAGCACCCACTATGGAGTTAAGTTGTTTGTTTATGAAAACCAGCTAAATAACGCACCGCCTACAAAAACTCACCACCCAGTCCCTCACAAAACCCAGAAAAATTCACAACGCGCTACAAAAAAAGCACTCAACACTGCACTGAACACCAAATTCCCTCCCCTTTCTCACGTTTAATAACCTGATTTTGAAATATGCACCGTTTTGTCTGAACCAACTGCTGCTGTCACTGATCGTACGTTTGAACAAAACAGCATCCGACGACACCACTTTCACAATTTTATTATTATTGTTATGGTATGGCAATTTGTATTCATCATCCTTCGAAGCAATCACACAAGGCAAACATTAGTTTCCGCTTTTTATGGCTGATTATTGTTTGATATTCCTTCCTTTGGTTCCTTATTCCTTGAAGTTGTTTTCACAATTCGGCATCCAACCAACCCGGCACACCTTTGATTGTGTTAGCACTACAAAAACAAAAAGCTTTTGTGTGTGTGTGTGTGTAAGACCGAATGTCACCCGTGACACACTCTACCCATTTCCCCACAAACAGTCAAACTCACCACCACTCCCAGTCGGAACTTTTCCTCGGCCTCATTACCCACCACCACCACCCCTGTCAAAATCAAATCAAACAAAAGCATTTCAAATCAAACAAAAACAGCCTTGTACCCCGAGCAAGTTTCACAAGATTGCCTTTTAGTGATATACCCATATGATATGCATTATGCAAGTTTTGTTTTTCTTTTACCTGTATTATAAGCCAAACTTTCTCTCAGTAACCAGAGAGGACAAACGAAACAGTTCATCGTTTTTACGAGAATGTGTCCTCTTCTTTCTCTTCTTCTTATCTCTCCCATTTTTCTCTGTGTGTCTCTTTCTATGTCCATTTTATACCACTTTCACATTGTGATTTCCTTTCCCACATCGAAACGATCGTCGACGAAATCGAAAATGACACGTGTCTCCCATATTCACCATTCTAACAATAACATTGAAAAAACTAACCAAAAACTCGTCGTACTGAACGCACCTCGCTCCATACACACACAAACAAACATCCATATCACTTTTGAACACGCCTCCAAATGATATCGTAACGAATACAATGGCAACCACAAACGCAAAAAAAAATCTAGCGGAAGCAATCCTCGGACGGCACAGCACCTTGGAGGTGAAATCACTGCACCTGGGCGGACTGTTCCACGCCGAGGAGGAGATCCAGATGACGGCCGCCATGCCGAACTTTGTCGGGCAGCTGCAGGGCTTCGTCTACAATGGGCACCGGTGAGTAGTCTGTTGTTTGATTGTCATAAGTAACGGTACATGTTTTCTGCAAAATGAATATAGATAGATCAAATTGAGGCCAAGAGTTTTATGATTACGATTTGTCAGGTTACATATCTGGAATGTCCCAGAGAACAGATATTATATTAGTTCAAATATCTAACAAAACCGTATTGAACAAATTGAACACCATTCAGAATCTCAACTAAAATGAGTGGTGAATACTTGTGTGAACCTTGATGGCTACAACGTAGCGTCATTGCCGGGCATATTGTAGAGTTCCATCTTCGTCGGTCTTGGGCCATAGTTGCTTTGAACGTTTAGGGTCGCCAGGTCTTCTTTCACTGCGTACACCCAGGGTATACGTCGTCTTCCGCCCACTGAAGTCTATCGTATTTCACACGCTTAATAATATTCGCATCTTTGTACACTTGATATAACTCGTGATTCATGCGTCTGTGCCACACACCATTTTCAAGTTTCCCACCGAATATTGCCCGCAGCACTCGAACGCACGCTCGAAAACACTGAAGGCTGTCCGGTTTGCCACTTTTAACGCCCACGCTTCGTACCGGGCGAATTTTTTTCCGTTTGCAAGTTGCGGGACCTAAGCTGGTAACGTAGCCCACAAAAGGCCCTATTCGCAGCCGTAACACGTTCAAAGGAAAACAAATTATTGAACAACTTCAAGCACATCACTATCAAACACTACCTCTGCACCAACACAACTAATTCTATTTCTATCTCTACTTGCAACCATGTACTTCGTTATGGTACAAATGATGGTCTATCCCTTTTCATAGGCACAAAGGCCTCCTCCACTGATCTGCGATCGATTCCAATCAGGTCGATATCGTCCGTAAAGCCAAGGAACATTTGGTGCTGGTGTGAATCTTCTTTGACCGCAGCTTCTTGTGGAGGCTATGGTAGGCACGACTTCCACTGATGATGCGCCTACGTATTTCACGGCTAACGTTATTGCCAGCCGTCAGCAAGTATCCAATGTAGACGAACTCGTCGACCACCTCAAACGTATACCCGTCTATCGTAACAGTGCTACCTAGGCGAGCCCGGTCGCGCTCGGCCCCACCAGCTAGCATATATTTCCATAGCTCTACGCGGTCGATACTATCGTGTGCAGCTTTGAAATCGATGAAAAGTTGATACTTTGGGACCTGGTGTTCTCGACATTTTTGGAGGATTTGCTGTACAGTAAAGATCTGGCCGTTGATTGGCCGTCAACGAAGCCGGCTTGATAACTTCCCACGAACTCGTTTACTATAGGTGACAGACGACGAAAGATGATCTAGGACAATATTTTGTAGGCCGCATTTGGAATGGTGATCGCTCGAAAGTTCTCACAATCTAACTTGTCGCTTGTAGATAGGGCATATTACCCCTTCCTTCCACTCCTCAGGAAGCTGTTCTGTTTCCCAGATTGTGCCTATCAGCCGGTGCAGACAAATGGCCAGCCTCTCCGGGCCCATCCTTATGAGTTCAGCTCCGATACCATTCTTACCAGCAGTTTTATTGTTCTTGAGCAGGTGAATGGTATCCTTAACCTCCCTCAAAGTGGGGGCTGGTTGGTTTCCATCGCCCGCAGTGCTGACGAAGGCATTTCCTCCGTTGTACCGACTTTGACTGCCTGTACTCTCAGCGCCATTCAGGTGTTCGTCGAAGTGCTGCTTACACCTTCGATTACCTCGCGCTCATCCGTCAAAATGCTCCCATCCTTATCCATGCTCATCTCGGCTCGCGGCACGAAGCCGTTGCGGGATGCGTTGAGCTTCTGATAAAACTTACGTATTTCTTGAAATCGGCACAGCTGTTCCATCTCCTCGCACTCCGTCTCCTCCAGGCGGCGTTTTTTTCTCATGGCGGGTCTGCTGTTGCCGTTTCCGTCAATAACGTTCCACGTTCTGCCGGGTCCCATTGCTGCAGCATGACCGCCCGCGCTGCATTCCTCTCCTCCAGGATCTGCCTGCATTCATCGTCGAACCAATCGTTCCATCGAATCCTTCACACGTACCTGATGTTGCTTTCAGCTGCTTTGGTGACGACAGCTTCCACTGTTCTCCTGCAGTCCTCAAGAGGGGCTTCATCTAGCTCACCCTCTTCCGGTAAGGCAGCCTCGAGATGCTGCGCGTATGCAGCTGAGACATCAGATTGCTAAAGCCGCTCTAGGCCATACCGGGGCGGCCGTCGGTACCGTACGTTGTTAGCGACTGACAGTTTTGGGAGCAGTTTAACCATCACCAGATAGTGGTCAGAGTCCATGTTAGCGCCACGATAGGTTCTGACGTCGATAATGTCGGATAAGTGCCGTCCATCAATCAGAAGCTGGTCTATTTGTGGTTCTGGCTGTTGTGGTTATCTCCAGGTGTATCGACATGGAAGGCTGTGCTGGAAGTAAGTGCTACGTTCGTCAGCCGGTGGGCACTGAACTTTCCAATCGCCGGTCTGAACTCCTTCTCCTGGCCAACCTGAGTGTTTAGATCTCCTATGATGATTTTGACGTCGTGGCTCGGGCAGCTGTCGTACTCGCGTTCGAACTGCGAATAAAAAGCGACTTTGTCATCATCAGTGCTTCCGGAGTGAGGGCTGTGCTCTAGGGTGCGGCTTATTTTTCAAAAGTTCTCAAAACCAAAAATTCGTGTGCTCTACTGAATTCAAATCACATTAAAACAGAAACCTCAAAATCTGAGCCAAAAATATTAACATTTAGAGGTGGCGCAAGCGTGTTGAAGTTGAATTTTCAGGTTATAAAAAAATGACCTTCAGTGAAGTATACATAACTTTGTTGTTTTTCAACCGATTTTAAAACTTTTAGCATCAATACCTTCAAAATTAAATTTGTAAAAACTTTGTTGAACACCAAATTTGTCTAAAATTAAAACAAGTTTTAGTTAAAAGTAATTTATTCCAAATTTTTCCTCATTTTACTAAAAATTTCAACTTTGTTTGACCATAACTTCATGATTACTCAACCGATTCCAAATCTTTTTACATGCTTTTGTAGCTAATTTAATTGTTTTCAAACCTTTGATATATCACATTTCACTAAAAAAAATGTCTTGACCAAGTTATTCACAAAAACTGCACAAAAACATTATTTTTTAACGAAAAAATGCCAGTTTTGTCAAATCTTTGGCAGTTAAACATTGTCTCTTAAGCTGAAACTGATTTTTCTCATTTGTTAAAACTTTGGGAAGGACTTTGCAACAATTTTTAAATAATTTTGAAACAAAATTATGTTTGCATATGTTAAAAAATATTTGCACCATTTGACTCGTAATTAAGGCGAGATGCTTTACATATTTAAGTTTTATAGAAAAAATGCTATTTTCGGCAAAAAAAAACTTAAATAATCCAAAGAAATTTTATTTTTTCATTGAAAAATCATGTTTTTGGGTAGTTTTTGTTGAAAACCTAAGTCAAACATATTTTTAAGAAAAAAATGTTGTATGTACAGTTTGAAAGTAAATAAATTTGCTTCAAACGTATGTTAAAAGATTTGGAATCGATTGAGTTTTAATGAAGTTATGGTCAAACAAAAAAGATTTTTTTAGCAAAATGAAGAAAAATTTGGTAAAAGTATTTTTAACTAAGACAAGTTTTGATTTTAGACAAATTCGATGTTCTACAAAATTTTCATAAATTTAATTTAAAAAAAAATGGTGCTAAAAGTTTTGAAATCGGTTAAAAAATAACAAAGTTATGTTTACTTAACTGCAGGTCATTTTTTATAACTTGAAAATTCACCTTCAACACGCTTGCGCCACCTCTAAATGTTATTATTTTTGCCTCAGATTTTGAGGTTTCTCTTTAAATGTGATTTGAATTCAGTAGAGCACACGAATTTTTGGTTTTGAGAACTTTTGAAAAATAAGCCGCACCCTACTGTGCTCGTTTATTATGCTAAAATTGAAGAACCGGCCTTTGAGCCTCAACTTGCACATTCTTTCATTGATCGGCCACCACCCGATCACGCGCCTCTGCATTTCACCCATCACTATAAAAGCAGTTCCCAGCTCGTGTATTTTGCCGCAGCTCTGGTAGATGGTATGGTTACCTCTAAACGGTCGCACCATTGATCCCTTCCAACACACTTCCTGCAACGCTACGATGCCGAATCTGCGGTCCTTCAGCACATCGGCGAGTATGCGTGTGCTCCCGATGAAGTTGAGAGATTTACAGTTCCACGTACCGAGCCCCCAATCGCTAGTCTCTCTACGTCGCTGTGGTCTTCGTCGATTGTCCCGGTTCGCATTCTCTCGTTGATTATTCGTTGCTTGATTTTTTTTACGACTGGCTTGCGGGGCGTTGTTTAGCTTAGAGTCCTTCTCTAGCAATCGGACGATGATCAGCCGCCCCTGACATGAGGAACAGACGCTGTTGTGAGCCGCTCCTAACATGGAATACAGACGCTCCAGGCTTGCTGAAGCAAACCCCCCCTTCCCTGTCAGCATACGACCAAAGTTCCCACCGGAGTTGGTTACCAGATCTTCTCTAAGGTTACTCGTACCCCGGCCAGTACCACGAGGAGGTAGAGATAGGAGTTCCTGGGCAAGAGGCTAAGGACCACACAAAGGGGTCTATTTTATTCCTGCAGGTACGCGAGGTACCAATGGTATGCCATGCCCAACCATTTACCGTACCAATACATTCTTTATCTTACTTCTAAAACATACAAAAAATTTCAAAATGTGAATAAACTTAAGTTATCACGTATGGAAAAATAGGGAACCACTATGGCCATAACTGGTACAGCTACCCTATCTTGACATCTTGTTTTGTGCACTCTCCGTAGGCCTTATCTAGGCTCTCTCCAACTTCCAACTATTAGACAATAATTTATCACCCTTTTTACCAGCTACATCGACCTCGTCAAAACGCTCGGACCCGAACTGTCCGCCCTGCCAACGACCACCTTCAAGCTGACGGCTCGCTTCATCAACTCTCCCCCCGGGTCACCGTATCTTCCGGCCACGTTCCGTTCCAAGCACTCCTACGTCGGTCTACCGATGCTGAAGGCATACTCTTCCGTGTTCATCGACTTCCGGTTCAAAACCCTGGAACCGAACGGTCTCCTGTTCTACAACGGCGGCAAACGAAGCGACTTCGTAGCCGTCGAACTGGTCAACGGTCACATCCACTACGTGTTCGATCTGGGCGATGGGCCAATCACGATTCGGGACAAGGCGCGGATCCACATGAACGACAACCGATGGCACTCGGTGAGTATACGACGGCCGGGACCCAAGACGCACACCTTGGCGGTAGACGAATCGATCGAAATCTACACCGCCAGCGGGAACAACATGCACCTGGAGTTGGAGGGCATCCTGTACGTGGGAGGAGTATTCAAAGACATGTACTCGCGGTTGCCATCCAGCATAGCTTCCCGAACTGGGTTCGAGGGATGTATGGCCTCTGTTGATTTGGCCGATACGACACCGAGCCTGACGGAGGACGCCGTGGTACCGAGCTCACTGGTTGTTTCCGGCTGCGAAGGTCCCACCAAGTGTAGCCAGAATGCTTGCGCCAATCGAGGGATCTGCGTCCAACAGTGGAATGCATATGCTTGCGAATGCGACATGACTTCGTTTACCGGACCGACCTGCTACGACGGTATGGTATTTATGGTCAATTTTGAAGCTTGAACTAACGATTTTCATTACAGAATCCATCTCGTACGAGTTCGGTACCAACAAGGGTCTGATTCAGTACACTTTCCCACCTGGAAGGCAACCTGACACGGAAGAAGATAACATCGCACTGGGCTTCGTAACGACAAAGTCGGATGCGGTACTGCTACGGATCGAGAGCTTGACAACCCAGGACTATATCGAGATGGAAATTGTAAGCTTTCAGCATAACGTGTACGATCAACTAACTGTTGTTAATTTCTTGCTAGGTTGAGGGTAATGTGTTCATAGTTTACAACGTCGGATCGCACGACCTCCCGTTGGGCGAAATCGGCGTTAAAGTGAATGACAATAACTACCATATCGTGCGCTTCACCCGAACTGGGGCCAACGCTTCGCTCCAGATCGATGACTATAATGTTCAAACACTGTCTCCTACCGGTAGGTATTGCTAGGGAATACTTCACAACTCAAGTTCTCACACCGTTCCACTTACAGGTCACCAATCGACCACCTTCACGTCGATGTCCAACGTCCAGGTCGGTGGGAAGATCTCCCGCAACGGACGCTCTCGTATCGAGCGACCGTTCAGCGGCGTAATAGCCGGCCTCTCGGTCAATCGGCTACGAGTGCTAGACCTGGCGGCTGAACGCGATCCCCACATCAACATGCGGGGCGATGTACAATTGGTAACTGGCGTTTTAGATAGAAATGACCAAAGAATGCAGCAGGTTAGAATTTTAAACAAAAAGCAATTCGACAACCGTTCAATCTACGATCAAGTTCTTATTAAAACAAACAATTCAATCAGTCGCTCGTTATTCTTGTGTTCGTTCTTCTTCGACGATATTCTTTTCTATCGGTTCAGTTTCGGTTTCATTCGGCACTTCTATACTCTCTAGCAATATCATCGAACAATAGTGCAAAATTGACGCCTTAACCTTATCGTATTCAACTATTGATCTTTATTTGCTTACTCACTTGCGTTTTCCTTTGTTTTAGAAAATTTTCATCAATACGCATCCATTGCATCATTTCCTCAGACAAAGTTTTGACGAAATGATGCTTGTCCGGGATTTTGGCGATGCGTTTTTCAGTTTGTTCTATTTCTTTCTTCTTAGAAGTGTAAATGTCTGTTTTGTGCTGTCCCTTTTTGCGAGTAACAGTCTAATCGAGTAACAATCGATAGTTGAGTGTTTTTTTGTAATCTGCACCATTTTCAAGATTTTCACTGCACCACTAACTGTGTGAATAATTAATTGTTGATGAACTTGATGACATGAACAGCAACCAACCGTTCAATATCCGAAGTTTCGTTTTAGAAAATCCGAGTTTAAATTGTCTTTGGTTTCAAAAAAAAAGTGCGACTTTCGATTACTACAGAGTTCTGTACATAATTTTGCGCTTAAGGTTCGGTTTTTTCTAACATCATAGGTTTTCGGCTTGGTTTTTATTCTAATCGAGTTTTGTTTAAAATTCAAACTACTTCCAATTTTCACCGAAATACAGACGAGAAGCAGGAGCAAAAACGAAAGACCAGTAAAAAAAGTGCATGATTGTTTTTTCTTTATAATTTGTAAACCAGCTGCAATCGAATCTCGTACCCAACCTTTTCGTCAATACGTCCCTTCCTCTCGCTCTTGTTTGATCGAACAATTACGACCACAACACAGTCTAACATCTCTCAACACTCTTATTCCTTCCGTTTACAAACCGGCACACTTTGAAACTTTCTTCTGTCTTCTAGTCTTTACAAGATCCACGACGACATACAGCACAAAACAGTACAACAACACAAAGACACACCTTGAGTTTATCATTTTTCATCACCACAAAACCTCTTTGCTTATCATGGTTCTTACTACACATGGAATGAACATGAACTAACTGCTGACGATAACTTTCTGAGAGTGGTAAATATAAATATATTTACCACTGTCTAGCATGGACACGTCATAGGTGATAATAGGCTCTATCAGTCAGGTCTAATCCACATTTCAATGTCTTTAAAATACTATGGATCTCCTCTGAATACCAGCCCGTCATTATAACTTATAATGTTACCCAAGCTTGGATAAATCATAGCAAATGGCCGCTAAGAGAAATTATTTGAATTCGGCTCGGTTAAGCCTCAAGCACAATGTGAGCGGCAGCACGGTACAACGGAAAAACGGCAAGCCCATCTTGATCTACACTTTACTTATCAATCCCATGTTGACCAAATCCTTCTCAACATTGACTTGACAAGTACAATGTAGCTCAAGATGGGCTTGCCGTTTTGCCGTTGTACCGCGTTGCCGCTCACATTGTGCTTGAGGCTTTATACTTGATGACTCTTGAGCCTGACAAAAAAAAAAACGATTGAGAAAATTTTTGGAAAAGTCCTTCATGGGTCACTTCAGATCCAGATCGGTGCATGTCAGCCAGAAACATCTGAGATTTCTCCCGCTCAGTTGGCCCAATCAGACAATGTGGAACGTACTTTGAGGGCTGCCAAAGCACATTTCTTCAATGATCTTCAGCGAATTCCACGCAAGATCCTTGGCATATTCATTGCATATTCCTTCGTGATATCTTCGGAAGATTCTTTGAAAATTCCTTAGTAAAATCTTGCCATAATATTTAGGCAATTGATTGCGCGATCCTCGGCTGATTAGTGATGTGATCTCTGAGGGATTCCTGGTCAAATCCTTGATGATTTTCTAGGAAAATTCGCGTAGGAGATATCCTTGGAACAATACTGCTGAGCTTAAAAGAATGGCAAAATTCAACAATTCGGTTTGTTAAGTGTCACTTGCAGGCCGTGTTACTCCCAGCCTAAATGAGCCCCCGGCTCCAAGCGTTCTGCAGCACCTTCTCCGCTGCCTCTTCATCGACCACTGGTAAGGTAACGGTCGTATTTTGGACCCCCTAAGGAAGTGATTTTAGTTTTTTGTCCCAATGAATTAACCCTCTAATAACCAAATTTTTATTTTCGATCTAAATATCATTTTTAGTTATCTAAAATTGTTCTAATCACGTTTTGGACAATGTTTTTTTTTTTATTTGCAAATCTATGAATTTTGGTTGTTGATTTTTATAATTTTTATTTTTGAACATCCCTATCCTTTTTCATTTTTACTTGAAGCCTCTTCTAGTTACTGATTTATGGCAATAATAAAAATTCAAGTTTTAAAGAAACTTTTAAAAATAATAAATTTTGAATATTTTTCTGAAAATATTTTTATTTTACGTGTAATTAACGGAAAAACAGGTTTGAAATTATTTTAATACCATCAAGCTTTTCTACTGTTGTAGGTTAATAGTAGAAAAATATAAAAGGTACGATTTTTTATATTATACGTTAAAAAAACCCCAGGCATTTGTAGGTTATATAAGAATACAATTTTTAAAACAATTTTCAAAAATACAAAAAAGTTTCAAAAGTAAAAAAAACTTTTCTCATATGCGTGTTATGAGTCAAGGTTCAGGCCAAAAATAAAATCTTTTTGATTTTCAAGCTACGAAAAAATACACAACATTCCAAAGTGTACCCCGTCTAAAGGCGGGGTTGGGTATTAGAGGGTTAATTCACACAGCGTAACCAAGTCAAAGAACATGCCAAAATGTAAAGAAAAACTTTCCCTACGAGACAAACATGCCCCTACGATAAAGTGACCAGATATGTTTTGCTTCAATCCAGGACAAAAATAATAATTTTTAAAATGTATCATAACATTACACGATACGTAATATTTGTCTTCCTTTTGAGGTCATAACAAAAGAAAATAATCTGATATTTTGAAACGAAAATCATTAGATTTTTTTTTTCATATATGTGAACCACTTCGTCTATCCTTCAAGTGTCGTAAAACAGGGTGCAAAATGATCATTTATTACATTTTTTTAATATTATTATGAATTTAGATATTGTCGAACAAAAGCAAAAGCTAGCAACCAACTGCTGTTTTCTATAAAAAATTCACAAATTTGAGGCTCTGTATCTCAGCTTTTGGTTATCCGATTTGGCTGAAATTTGAATGACGAACTGCAAACTACTTGATGTTTTGTCTGTAGTGAATTCAACACATTGCAGTTATTTTCCAAAGAGTTTCAGAAGGTTGACAAAAGTAAGTAAACAAGAGACTTTAAAATTTATTTAAAAACGGTAAGTTTTGCTTGGTTGGTTTATTGGGCAAAGTTGTTTACTTTCAGAAGTTACACAATTTATCAGAACACACCAATCACCCACAACTGTACACAATTTTGAAGTCTCTCGGTAGTTCGTTATTGAAATTTCAGCTTAATCGGATTACCAAAAGCTGAGATACAAAGCCTCAAATATGAGCACTTTGCATGGGAAAAATAGCATTTGGTAACCAACTTTTTTCACTGACTATATGTAAGTTTACAAAATTGATTTTTATAAAATATTTAACAAATTATAGAAAAAAAAAACTTAAAAAAATCAAAATTTGAAATGACAGCCAGGGCCGAAACTGTTTCCATGTTGTTAGAGCAAAGATTTAACATCTGCCCTATACACTAAATGTTGGTCTCCTGAAACTGGAAAACGTTAAACTACTTCTTACTTAATTGCAAGAATAAACTTTGAAATCCCGCTTCATTTGCCTGGATTTTTAAATGGACACAATCATTGTATATTGTATGTTTTTTGTGAACCATAACAATAAATGAAATCAACAATTTGAATAATTATCTTCGAAATATGAAGCCGACGAAATAGAAGCCGACTGATCGAATCCGGGACGTTTTCCGGGACGCTCGATAATGCGGGACACGTGTCTTGAATCCGGGACTGTCCCGCACAATCCGGGACGTCTGGTCACTTTACCCTACGATCATGTAGGATCCAAAAAATGTCGAAAATAATTTAATTGTGAAACACTGTTTTTCATTATTTTGGACACACCAATACATTTTGGACCCTCAAAGTATATATTTTGGACCCCCGGCATTTTTTTATCGTTTGGCGACAAAGTCCACGACACTGGTTGTATAATATGCTTGCCCATAGTCTAATCAATCGATTGACAATGGAAAACCGAAAAAAATTCTACGCTTTTAGTGCAGAAATTTGAAAAACGTTTTTGTCTACATATGAAAAATTTCTGACGGCTTCAACTTCTGTATGTAACGTGTTGTAACGGTTGCATGGATGAACCGATTAAATTAAATTAATTTCAGATAAAATAAACACATTTTCTATGTACAAACGGTTGATGCAAGTGCGGAATAGTCCTATCTTTCCAAATGGCATGCGAATTGAGTTGGTCTTTTGATTTAAACTGGGAAATTTGCAGGAAAATGGCCCAGGAGGTCCAAAATATATAGGGGTCCAAAATATATTGGTTACCCTATCTCTCCTTCAAATCAGGCCAGTGGACGACGACTCTTTCTTCACTTCTCTCCTACTTTAGCTGAAGTCTCTCGTGTGGTGACGGACACGAGGCTTCTCAAAATTCCGTGGATTCACTGGAAAAGGCCTGACGCACTCGATGATCGAACTGAGTACAGAGCTTCCCCTACTAAATTGGTGCATGGGATCAACGCAAGTAGGTTCCAGTAGTCACAAACCAAACTGCTATGGTGATTTCAAATTAAAACCGCGAGGTCCTTTGGGCATGACGAGGATGCAAAATGAAGGAAATTGGATGCGATACGATCGGGCTAGGTTTGGGGTTATTTGGGGACGGAAATTTACCTGGATGCCAATTTCACTCTCACTTCCTTTCTTCTTCCACTTTTTAACTACTCAAAATCTCTAAAACTCCTCGTTTTGGTGATCACTGACCCAGAATATTTGGCCGTTGATCCATGACGTAATCCGCCTTATCATGGCCACTCATTTCGCCACCCCCATGGCAGCCCATTCGGATTGCGGTTTAGCGCAGCCCTGGAGCCCTGGCAGGTACGATGAAACTTTACGAAAAGATCCTGAACCGACCGGGACTCGAACCCAGACCTTCAGCATAGCAAATCTCATCACACTGACACTGGTTATAAAGTATCAATTCTACAAAACTTCCAACAGCCAACAACATTGACGGATTACTTGCAAGATATAGAGTGCACGTTACCAGAAAGTTGGGACCTGAAGCATTTTGGAATTCCGATTTGAAATAGATTTTGAAAGGATTCTTAAAGAATTCTGGAGGTATTCCCGAAAGATTCTCAGCGGATTCCGGAAAGATTCTCTGCCTGGAAAAAAAATCGGAAGGATACCCGAAGGTTTCTCAAAGAAGAGCTGGAAAGATTTCCGATGGATTTAGGAGGATTCTCGAGGGATTGTGAAAGGATTCCGGAGAAAATTTGAAAAGATTCCAGAAGTATTCCCACACCATGGGCGTAGACAGAGGGACAGATGATATTTTTTTTGCAACACGGTATATAGAATTGCATCAATCAAAACTTTTTGGATATTTCTATAAGTTCGAGTGGAAATCAGACTTCTACCAAAAATCTTTCCAGAAATCGATCAGACAATTGAAAAAAAATGGAGCCACCAAAGATCTTACGAGAATTCATTCAAAGATTGTATCAACAGTCCATAATATCCCTTGAGAGCAATCTGCCAAAAATCTATTACGGAACTCAAAGAACTCATGCGAAATATTTTCCAAATTAGCATAAAATAAATTTATCCAGGAATTTTCCGAAGAATACATCAAAGAATATATTAATATTCCCTGGGATTTGTCTGGATGATTTTTTTCTGTTATTTTTTTTGCGGTTTTTCTTTAGATTGATCTTAATTATACATTACGCCAGGTATTGCAAACAAATATCATAGGCAATGCATGCACAAATTTCTCCAGGCAATTCTTTGGGATTCCTCCAGATTTTTTTCAAGAAACTTTCTATTAAGGGGGAGACTCTATTTTTTGATGAATTCTCAAAAAGGTCCCTAAGAAAATATTAGACAAATTGAAAACTCTTGAATTCTTCCGAAAAACATATTATGAAAACCAAACCAGAGATTAAGTGATATAATTCGATTTCAAACAGGAATTATATTGCTGTGTGCGTTTGAAATACAAATATCAAAAGCGGGAACACCAAATGCGGTAAGATTTTTCACAAGCAATGCGATGTCAAGGATAGATTTTTCTTGCTAGGGCGGCGGTGATTTATATAATCGTTGCTAGGTGTCCTTTGATTGTTTTGTGTTTCCGCATTCGAAGGACGTTTAGCCGAGATTTGCATCTCAAATGCAAACAGCAATATATCTAAAACATATCGTCAATAACGGCGCCGGCCACGTCCTTGCAGTCAGGTGGGATTGGGGGAAGGAATGTTAGAGTGTAACCTTTGCTATTTGGAGACCGTGTTTGCCTCTGCATCTCCACAAAGGCTACTGGGAGGGATGTTTGTTAATGGGGAGGATCGTTGGGTCACAGGATTCACTTTCATAAGCGATTAGACCATGATAAATAATTATTTGTGAGCTATAAATATGCTTATATGTAAATATAAAATTTTCATTTGGTATGAACAATATCTATGTAGAGAAAAATTATGCCGACACTTGAGGTGACGAACCTTTCAAAGTTTGTTGAATAAAGTGAACCTTTCGCAAGTCTACACTCGTAGTGTCGAACTATTCAAAGTTTTTTTTAATTACAAAAATAAAAGTAAAAGGAAAAAGGTGTTTTGAGAAAAAAAAAATTGGACGTAAATAATTTATGAATCAGAGTTTATGTCGACACTCACAGTGCCGAACCTCTCATAGTTTGTTGAAAAATCATATCTACGTCTCACCGTTGTAACGATCAAAGGTGCAATCATACATATTTTATAGATTAGAAATAGTAGCATGAAACGAGCTCACCAATTGATCCCCCAGACAACCAAAATGTACGTATAACGAAATCATCTGGAGGCTTTGTATGTGCAAAATTTCACTTATAAGATGTCGCGAAAAGGCCTTCTACGTACAAAAGTGGAGGCGATATGCGTGCATATATTATGTGATGAATAATAACATATAATGCGAGTGTATAAATATTCTACCGAACTAACCTGTGATCTAATGCGATTAAGCTTATGATAACAAATGTTGATTTGACAGCTGCTACGGATTGATTCGACTTACTTTGTACGAGTATACAGGACGAAACAAAATGTACAAATAAACTCAGAAAAGAAGTGTTTTATGCGAGGAAACTCATCAATCTGACGAGTTTATGCACGGTGTTTTGCGGGTTTGATGTAATTAGTATGAATAAACGAGTTGTAACGTGAACTTTCATGCGATTTCTGGTTGTCTGGGCCGTCATCCTTGAGCAGCAACAATCCACTTTCAGCTTCACTCGTTTGCTCGGCTATATAAAAACACACAGAGAAAATGGGCGCGCGACCCGAGAAGGAAAACAACTGACGACTGCTCGGACTTTCTTGACGCTTTGCCCAGGAGCAAGCGTTAACGTCGAAAGATCAAAAAGAACTTATCGATCACGCCACTTTTTCACTTTCACTCGACCGACGCGCGACATGTTTGATCCTGCCCTCATCGCCGGCCCACGCAGGAGCAAGCGTCAAGGTCGAAGGATCAAACACAACTCTCTTGTGGTTTCCTTTCCTAGGAACTAAAAACTTATAATTCCTAGGAACTAATAACTATTATGTAATTTCCAAATATTCAAACAGGATTTTTTCCAAACATGCATCTATCTATCTATATAAATAAATTTTGGATTGGTGTTTGTATGTCACAAAATAACTTGAGAATGGATGAACGGATTGATGTAAGTTTTCACAATTGCACTCGACAAGGAATGCGACGTGATAGTGTGATGGAAAAGTTTGGTAAAGTCTCCGGAATAATCAGGAAAACGGGAGTAGACTAATGTGTCATTTTGTATGGGGGATTGTATAACAATAACCTACTTGATGTAAAAACGAAGTTTGCCGTGACCACTAGTTAGAAATAATTTCACAGTTATTTTTAGGATTCAATCTAATGTTTAAATCAGGTTTTACTATGTTTATCTATATATTCCTTTAGAAACATCAGAACCAACTGCGGAATACAAAGGAAATGTCTGCTTGGATTCCATAAGCTTCTGCAAGGCTTATGAGAAAACAAAAAACATGGATAAACCTTTGAAGGAGTAAGAAGAAGGAAATCCTTAAAAACACATGAATATATTTTCAATGTATTTATTCAGAAGATTTATATTTCAAACTATACGTAAAAAGATTTCAAGAAGAGCTCCTATGGAATTTAATGTCACTATTTCGGAGAAGTTTGTAGAAAATTTCATGGAGAAATTCTTATATGAATCATTGTAGGATTTCTTGTGATCTGAAAGAAATTTTGAAATTCTTGGTGTGGCTGTTGATGTTAATTTTAAAAGAATCCTAGAAGATATGTCAGGGAAGCTTTTCTCATAGATATATTCCGTGATGTACATCTCAGAGAAAGAAATTTCAATGAAATTCTTGTACGAATTTCATTAAGAGAAATTTCTCAGGAAAAAAAATAAATTGAAGGACCTTGATGGAATCAATGGTAAATTTATAGCAGAGGCTCAAACAAATGACCAATTCAGAGCCACAAACAAGCATACATGTTTAATTATTGTTTTATTATGGTAATGACAGCTGAATAAAAATTTTGCTCTATAAGGAACTGAGAAGATGCGCTTTAAACACAAACTTGAGTCAATGTTCAACGTTATGCATTAGAATGAACAAAAGTTGAATCACCACTTATTAAACGTCTCCAAAGATTCTCATTCGACTAGTCAAGATTGTTTTACTAATGAGCTGAACAAGACATGTTTCCCTCAATTAAAAAGCCAATATTCCACCAAACAAATGTATTTGTATAAAGGGATGTTCAGAAGACAAACTAACGCTTTACTTGCTTCACTCTTCAGCTATTTCCACATGTTTAACATAAAAATGATTAAGAGCTGAATAAGTATCTTATTAAATCCTTATTCAGCTTCAATATATTATAAAAACAGTTGATCCAATAGAGGCCAAAATAACGATTAACAATCACATTGTTCAGCAATAAATAAGCCTTGCAAAAGAGATCCCACTATAGCTAAATTTCATGAAATGGACAAAATATCCGAAATTCGTTTTGAGCTCCGAATGCATTTCAAAGCTCATAACTTATGCTTTCTCAAAACTTTTCCAATAGCTCTTCAGAAAATGAACATGGTCAGCCTCCATAAACGTAGGATTATTTCGAAAAACAAAAATAAACATTTAGGGTGCCGGTGCCATTAGTGGACTACCTAAGCTATAAAAAATCATAACAAAATAACGAAAAGCCTTAACAGAGATCTTTTGGTGTCAACAGAAAGATTTCAACCTCTACTATATGGGAAAAATATAAAAAGAGTGATAAAACTAATTTTTTAACATAAAATCGCTTGAGCCACTATTGGTACACGTGTTCCAGTAGTTGCGCTAGTGCTCCAGTAGTAGACGTTCGGGAATGATATAAGGAATTTTAAACAAAATGGTAAATTTTTACATAGGTTTAACATTTTTCCCTCGGAACAGCAATTAATATCTTTCGAATGGAGCATAAAGATCATCTCTAGGGCTTTTCTTCATTTTTATACATCCATTTTAAGAACTGCTTCCATCCGTTGATCCACTACTGGAACACGACGGCTACTACTGGTGCAAGGGAGCAATTTTTTTGCATAAACTTAATCATTTATATGACTTTTTGATAGAATAAAAAGCTGAAATTTGGCAAATCGACTAAACTAGAGACGATCTATCCATCAAAAATAGCACACGTCGTTTTTATCGAAAAATGTTCGTTTTATTCCATAGTCCAATCTACTGGTACATTACAACCATTGGTACCGGCACCCTAAGCTAAGTATTCCGAGTAGGAGCGAAGTACTGACTAAAAAAGCGTGACATTGATTTGATTGACATAAGAAATGAAAGATCTGAAGACAATATAAAAATGTTGTTCCTGAAACTTCTGAACCTATGAAAAATTTGATGTTCGCAGATCTAATGAATAGTTCGTAGCTCTTGGTCAATCTTACAGAATCTAAATGTCAATTTTGTTTCAGTAGTTAATTTTAGATATCATTTTCAGATTTTTTAAATCTTATATTTATCAAGTTAATATCACCTTTAGCTATCCATATTATAACTTGCAATTGCTAAACTTTTTTCGCCTGCTCGGGATGTTGTTCCGTACAAGCAAAGTGGAAATTTCTTTGACAGATGTGATTAAATAAACTTCTATAAATATCTATAGCGAGCTTCATTTGAAATGACATTTCTTTACAACTGAATACTGCGATCTAAGAAAAATGATTTTCTTGGCCATTTCTGAAAAAAAATCCCGCGCATCAAGATATTCAAACATTTTTTTATTTATTATTAGAAATATAATGTTTTATTTATTATTAGAAATATTATTCATAACATTAATTAATTGCAATTTAAGTTAATGTATAATTTAAATTGAAGTTTTGAACAAACTAAAACTTATCATAGAATTGGGTTAATCACTTCAGGCTGATTTTAGTTTGTGTAAATAAACATTATTTTTGACCATCATTGACATAAATTTTCTCACTATGCGCTAAAAATAGCCGACTGAACTCAGCTTGGATCAGCACTAGACAGCGGCTGAATAATATGCTAGTTCAGTTGTTGATTAGCGAACCATGTGTTGATTAGACGTGGTCGAATAATAGCTCAAACATGATCAATATTCAGCAATGAGAGGTTTATATTTTGCACTGGATGGTTCGCATAGGTTCGCATACTATTTTTTGGACCAGTCGTATAAAAGCTGATCTAAATGCTTGTAAAATGTTTTTAAAGCTGAAAAATAAAGTTGGAATTGAACGACATGCTTTAAAGTTTCTTCAAATTTGTGTAAACAACGCCTGAACAAAGGTTGGCCATGAAAATTATTAAAATGTTATTAAACATGGAGCTGAATAAAACTGCTATAATGGTGTTTGTTAAATGAGTGAATGTTAGTTGGGTAATGTTATAAGAACTATTTTGATGATACCACAAAGAAAAAAATAGATGGAATTTGGAAGAATTCCTAAGAAATATTGAATCAATTCCAGAAAATACAAACACAATATTATTGAATCAATCCTTAAAGAAATTTCGAGTCTAATTCCTGAAAAAAATCAAGGAAAAGCAAATCATCCAGAGGGTAAACTATCACCAAATACTGAAAATTCTCTAAGAGAATTACTACATATTCTCTTGTGGGATTTTCTGTATAGTTGTTTGGAGGAATACTTGCTAGATATCCGCAAAAATTCGGGATTTTTTAGCGGAAGAAATACTGGTGGATCAATCTCAGGCAATTCTTGAAGAAGCTTTATTTCGTTTCAATATCTGGCAAGACTGAAATTCCTCCGGTCAATAGTAACTCTATAAAGCTAATTTTCCAAAACAACAAATTGAACCACGACGTGCTTTGGACTCCACTTTGATCACTGTGAAAGCAAAAAGAAGGTAAAATATCTTTCACAGTTTAACGTTTCGCACAAAAAGGGTGTAGAGATTGTTTAAATTCGTGAATAAACATTTATAGTCGCTTGCCCCCATCTGATGGAAAACCTGGCAACGCCCATGTCCCGAAGAATCCCAGAAAGATTCCTGAAGGATTTTAGGATGGATTCTCAAAAGTTTCTTAATAGCGCGTGGAAAGATTCCCGTAGGATATCGGAAGTATTGTCAAGATATTTAGAAATGATAACGGAAGTATGTTGAAAGGAATGCGGAAGGATTCTCGAAAGATTCCCAGAAGAATCCAAGAAAGATTCCGAAAGAATCCTAAGGATTCCAATACTTCGGAATGCTCGAAGGACCACTGGGGAACTCTTCCATGTTCCTATGGTAATCTTTCCAGGGTCCTTTTAAAATATTTTGGGAATGCTTCTAAGACTTCAAAAACCGTGCGGCAGCCTTGGAAGCTGCTTTCGAAATACCTCGGAAGCATTTCGGATTACTAAGAGTATTCCGAAGTATTTCGGAAGCATTTTCCAAAGTTGCCGCAAGTTTTCTGAAGAGTCGTAGAAGGATTCCCGAAGCATTCTAAAAGGATCCTAGAAAGATTGCCGAAGTATTCAAAAAGGACCCTGGAAGGATTCGCATAGGATGCGTTCTCAATAGGTCCTTGGTGTATTCTCGAAATACCCTGGAAGGATTCTAAAAAGATCTTGAAAGTATTCACAAAGGATCCTGAACGGATTCTCAAAGGATCCTGACAGGATTCCCAAAAGATCCTGAAAGGGTTCCCAAAGGATTCTGAAAGGATTCCCAAAGTATCCTTGAAGGATTCTCAAAGGTTCTTGGAATGATTCTTAAAGGATCCTGAAAGGATTCCCAAAGGATCCTGAGAAAATTTCAAAGGGTCCTGAGAAGATTCCCAAAAGATCTTGAAAGGATTCCTACACGATCATGAAAGGTTTCCCCAACGATCCTGAAGGGATTCCGACGATCTTTAAGAATTCTCAAACAATCCTGAAATAATTCCCAAACCATCCTGAAAGGATTCTCAAACGATCCTGACAGGATTCCTACATTATCCTGAAAGGACCCCCACGCGATCCTGTAAGGATTCTTTAATGATCCTGAAAGGAATCCCAAAAAATCCTGAAAAGACTCTCAAATGACCCTGGAAGGATTCACGAAGGATCCTGAAAGAATTGACGAAAAATCCTGAAAGGATTCCCGAAGGGTCCTGATAGGATTCCCAAAGCACCCTGAAAGGATTTCCAAATGTGCTTATTCTGCGCGGCGTGTGAGGTGAGACGACTCGATCGAGGTGACAATTGTCTACTCACTCCCATTTGATGAACATTAATCGTTTCACATCACTCGAGGTGACAGCGACTCGCCTTGACTCACACGCCGCGCAAAGGATCCTGAGAGGGTTCCCAAAGGATCCTGAAAGTAGTCCTACACGATCCTGAAAAAATTCTCTAACGATCCTGAAGGGATTCTCAAACCATCTTTAAGGATTTTCAAACGATCCTGAAATGATTCTCAAACCATCCTGAAAGGATTCTCAAACAATCCTGACAGGATTCCTACATGATCCTGAAATGATTCTTTAACGATCCAGAAGGGACTGCTATACGATCCTGAAAGGATTCTTCAACGATCCTGAAAGGACTCCCAAAGGACCTTGAAAGGGCTCCCGAAGGGTCCTCAAAGGATTTCCCAAAGGATCCTGAAAGGATTCCCGAAGGATCCTGAAAAAATCCCCCCCCCCCTGAAATAATTCCCAAATAATCTGGAAAGGATTTCCGAAGGATTTTAAAAGGATTCTCGAAGAGTGTTGTTGAAAAGATTCCCAAAAGATCTTGGAAGAAACAGTTCACATTGTGATTAGAACTCCGGCAAAACGGAATCGACTAAATGAGTGGCAGTTTTAGTACAGTCATCCCACGCAGTTGAATCACCCACAATTTATGAATCAGCTGATTTCAAAAGACAAAATTATTATCAAACTTATCATAAAACATTACAGAATCATTTTTACTGATAAGCAACACATAGTGTCAGCCATTTCAAGCCTTTTTATCACAGTAAAATAGCTCTTGAACGCGGTATGAATAACAATATTACTGAATTCTTCTTGTAGCTATTTGGGCTGTATTTTTGGCCAACTTTATAAGCCGTGTGCCTATTGCCGCCTAACTAGAAACGACGTTTTAAATTTGGTTTCAAAGTTTCTTTGTGACATTTTGAGCCCCAGGCAACATTTACAGATTCAATAAACATAGCTATGAGAGATAAATGCGTATTGATTCGGATTTAGCTGAGATTTTTGAGTAAAATACTTGATCAATAAATTGTGGGAAATATACACACCAGTCACAATTTATGAATCAGCGTTGAAACTACGAGTACTGTTTATTTGCAAAAATGATTCTTAGTTTCAAATAATTTCCAAAGTTAAATTTTGTTACGGGAAAGCAAAAGTAGTTTGGGACCATTCACAAATTACGAAAATTTATTTTTTTATGGAAAAGGAATCTGAACATTATTTAGGGGGATTATATTCTTATATGGCCATAAAAATTGTGGACGTTGTTTATGTTATTGTAAGATTATTATGTTGAATAATTTAGGGATAAATTAAAAATCCTAAATTTGTGAGGAATAAAAAGAAGCAGTATAGATGTAAACATTGTTAAGATGTTTTTAGTTACACCCGATAGGTTCTTCCTTGTTTGCTATTGCTTCTGCGGAAGGACCAAAAAAATGAAAAAATCTACACGTTAAGTTCGTGTGTTTAGCTTATCAATGTTTTCTTAATGAAAGGTAGAATCCTCTTATTTCGGACAATTTTCAAGTGAAAGAAAAATCGAATTCACAAATTTTCATCTAACACTTCCAGTTTCAAAATTTGCTTCTTATCATTGGAAGCATGATGATGACTGTCGTTCGGCACGAGGTCAGTTCGCAATGGGTTGGTCACAAACAATTTCGAAGTTTTGAACATGGAAGTCGATAGCAAAGCTCAACGATTTCATCATAACAAAACTCATTGCGCAAATCGTTTAATTGACCAACTTGAACATGATGATCATGAGACAAGCTAACCATAAGCAAAACACACTGAGTCCGTGTTGGGTGATGATCTATGCGTCCATAGGTTGACGCATACGAATTTGAAGGGAAAACTTCGGGAACTTATGCGGAAAAAATATGGAATCCCTATTATCAATCCATGAAGCAAACCAAAGGAATTTAATGTGTAACATACACGAATTATGCAAGGAAATCACAGCAAATCGATATGGACGTTCATAATTTTAAGCACACAGATCGAAAGTGCGGGTTTTTATCAGTGCTTTGAAGGCAGTCGAAGAGTCAAGCATCTACGAGTTCTGCCATCTAGATCTAATGATTGTCTGATTACACTACAAGCCATCATCCTCCAATTAAACATGCTCCAGAAGCATATAAATCCACAAATTCAAAGTTCACTAGGCCCGCTCAGTAGCAAAATTAAAAATCAAGCACTGTCGTGCAGATTCTTGAAATACTTGGTTCCGGTTCATCCCCGGATAAAATTAACGTTGTCCGAGGCAGTTATTATTATTATTATTTATTAACGACACTTTACCCTCGTCAGGGCATTCGTGTCGGGTCTGAGGCAGTGTTCTAATAAACATATGAGCTATATAGCATTAATTTGCAAAATAATTTAAAGTAAACAACTGATTCATAAATCGTGTTTACATTGATTCATATTTGTGGACAACTTTTTTGCCGATTCATAAATTGTGGATTTAGACAAAGTTCAAATAAGTGAAAACTTCAAATGTTTTCAATTAACTTTAATGATAACATTGTGCATGAACTGCAGGTATATACCCCACTTTACCATTAGGCATTGATTTCATCAAAAAATATTCTTTATTTGGCTCTCTATAATTTTTCAAATTTAAGCGGAGCCTTAAATGATTCATAACTGTGGGACCAGTGTATACAGCGCTCATGCCGTCGTTCCGCTTTACCTTCCACATTGTGATTCCAGCTTAACCATAACTTTGGTGTTATCTAAAAGACCAAAGTTGTTAATTTATGCTTATTTCTTATTGAATAGAGCCTAGAGTCCGGCCGTAGTGAAACACGCAGTTATTCAGCAAGACCAAGCTGACGGTGGCGAGATAAAATCCCGCCTGGTCTTTCTTGTTCATTCCACTTCGTTTCACTAATACACTACACAAAACTCATCAACCATCGCTGAATATGTATCATCTCCATGTCACCAGCATTTCTTGTGCAAAATTGTCTAGCCTAGTCCACAGAACACAAGTAGAGCACTCAAGTAAAACTCCTCCAACTACCAGACACATCCTAAAAGTTGCCACACTTGCTTGCGTAATTGATTTTAACGGAATATTTGAGAAAGCAACACTTGTACTGCCGACTAGACTTGATTCGCTTCCATGCAGACTACTCGTTAACTCAAATAAGCCATGTCGCATTCATATCATTTTTAGAATATATTTCATGCTTACAAATCTTCTCATCGCATTGCACTCACCTCCTCGTTTACAGCTTATCGCATCTCTACAGCTCGCTATCTCTCTCTCTCACTTTGCCAAATATCCATTCATGTGTTGTTATTCGGAAATTTCCCTGAAGCGGTTCGCCCACAAGCGATCCATCCCCTAATCCCCCTGTCACGAATGTTAATTGAAGAATTCTTCGACCACTTTCAAGACTCCGGCCAGCGGCTACCCGGGAGTGATCGACGATCTGATCTTCAGCGGTGCCGGATCCGGATGCCGCGGAGATGACGAAGACGAGTGTACACCGCCCTTCGAGACGGGTAGCGGCGACGACATCATCACGCCGGTTTACGTTCCGCCGACGAAGCAAACAACAGCGGCAGCTGGCGGTGGTGGTGGAAGCGGAGCAGGCAAGGGCGGCCGAAGGAAGGACGAAGGTAAGCTGTGCGACGACGAAGACTGTATCCACGGATCTGGGTCTGGGGAGGTCACGGAAGTGTTCACCGCATCGACGGCCAAGAGTTCAGGTTAGTTGGTTTTATGACAAGATATGAAGATGGTTTTAACGAGTTTTATCAATGTTCTAGAAACGAGTGCGGAAGTGACGTACACGACGGTTGATTTCGACAAAAAGACCGATGGTTCAACGACGTTGACGACACAAGGCCGCTCAGAGACGTACGCACCTAGCGAAACGACACGTGAGATTGACACGACGAGCAGCGGTACTACAAGCTACGGCAGCAGTAGTTCAGGAACCAGTGGAAGCAGTTACGGAACGACCGTATCGATAGGTACGACAGGAACGACGAGCGGTACGTCAAGTGGAACCAGCAGTCGAACGACGTACACTACGGGGACGACGTCGGGTTCTAGTACGTACGGATCGACAACTCAACAGCAGACTCCGTCGGAAACGACAGTCAGTTATCGAGATCGCGATCGGGATCACATTCGAGAGACGACGCAACCGCAGGCACCCACGACAACGGATGACGACGAAATCATAGAGGTTAGAGGACCAGATGATGAAGATGGTTCAGAATCGCAGCCGCCCTACAAGGGACAGCGGAAACCGCCGCCTATAAAGGTGGTAGAGCCACCAAATCCCGAGCCAGAACCACCGTACAACGTCCATCCACCGGCATTCCCGCCAACAAGGGTTCCGAAGCACAAGGGCGGCCGAATCAATTCGGAAGCCGAAGAGCGAACAGCCATGATCATCGGCATCGTAGCCGGGGCTTTGATCGCCGTGATTCTGGTTATTCTATTAGTTTTGTGGATCAAATCAAACGGAGATCGTTCGTACAAGACAGAGCATGACAAGAGTGGTCTTTACGGCACGGGTCCAAGTGCAGCTTTATTAGGTGGTGCGCACACCAATGCGCATAATGCTCACTACAATACGCATCAGCAACAGCCACATCATCAGCAACCTCCACACTACAATGGAAATGGCGGTGGCGGAGGAGGAAGCAGTGGCGGTGGAATAGGACACCATAGCAATGGAGGCACTATGCCATTGAATGGGTCTCTGAGGCATCATCACAATGGCGGGAAATGGTATGGGTGGTGGAGGAGGCGGAGGAGGAATGGGAATGGGTAGTGGTGGCAGTGCTGCCAGTATGGGTTACAATGGAAGCGATCGAGGCAGTATGCAATCCGGAGGAATGGGTCCACCACCGAAACCGAAGAATAGGAATTCCAAGGATATCAAAAGAGTGGTACGTCTAAATCCACTCTTGTCCGCTTTTTCACTCACACATACAAAAAACGCACTCACACGCGCATCAGAGACGTTATATTTATATACCTTATTGCCACTATGACTGGAATGGATAAGACAGACGACTCACCCTCAAACGCGCGGTGTCACCCACGGCAGACTTATTTATACTTATCATTGATTAATTATTAGTCGATAATTAATTAATAATGCAGATTGTGATGATACAAACAAAAAAGAAAACTGTAAAGCTAAGACACACATACCTATCACTAATCGTTAAATTAACGGAAGAACAAACTAAAAAGCGTCAAGGAAGAAACTGTATTGGGCAAAACAAACTCATCCAAGTAGGCCATAAGCGACACATGTAAATAGACAAAGGAAGAACACACACAAGAAGAGACCTACACAAAAAAAACACCCGCATAGACACATGCAGCAATCAGTGCGATGAGAATGAACGTGCGCTTGTATAAGTGGAAGAAGTTTGCATTTCTTGTTATTCCAATTGACAAACTCTTGTTATGACGCGTCTTTTGTTTACGTTCGTTAATCGTGTTCCAATTCAGCTTTAATCGAAACGTTGTTCTATTGTTTCTTTAGAATTTACGATACCAAAACACGTTTTAGGTACTTTACCACGAGCATAGTTTACATAAATGTGAATCGAATTTAATCCCTGTCCAACTTGAAAGGCTCCATCGGTCTTTTGCCTTCACGTACTGAAAAAAGAGCACGGCATTTCTCAATGTTTCCTCTTCCGCCGTAGATGACGTTTATATCGGAGTTAAATATGAAGCGTGTTTAGAATCTTTTTGAGTTTCAAATAGTTTACGCAATCGAAGCAAACTGATAGTGGCGAACGTTGAGTGAAGAGCGTTACACAAACACATGGAAACACCTACACTGTCAAAAGAACACAAGTTACAACCGTAATTGAAAGATATATATTTGAGAGCGACTCACAAAGCGAGGTTTAAGCGAGCAAATTGTTTTTTTGCACAAAAAATTTAAGACTACTGTAAACTGTAAGTGAAATTTCAAAAAAAATATGAAGGTACTGATGAGGGAGAAAAATCTACCATAAATTTGAATCTACCTTTAAGAATTCCGATTACTCAAAGCAAATCTCTTCAAGAAAAAGAAACTGCAACTTACAGCAACAACAAAAAATAATGATAAATGTTCTCGTTTTTTCGTATACTCCACTATAGTAAAACAAATCAATCAACTCTGTTTTGCCTCCCAAATTCCGTGGTTTTGCTCCTCTTTTTTATAAATCCAAAAACGAAATCAAATCATTTTCAATGTCCCAGGATCATGACAAACCACTCGCGAGTAGGCACGTAAATAAAAATCCGAAACTATTTACACAATCACTACAACTTAAGTAAAGTCAAGATATCAAATTCTAACATTCGCGGTAACACGCGAGAGATAAACACACCCCGAGATACGGAGAGAAAGAGAAGGAAAAGCCCAAACTAAAATATAAAACCGCCGGATTATTTTTGACAATTTGACATTTATACTTATTCTACTAGTATTGGAAAAAGCGAAAACCAAATAACACACTCACACCACCAATCCTCTCGGGCGGCTCTCTTGCTCACTCTGCACGGATCGACGCCTGTCGGCAAGAGCGAGAGAGCCGCAAAGAGGGACCAAAGGAGGCCAATCTTCTGTCCAATCGAATCGAAACACAAACACACGGAAGAGACCCAACAACCACTACAGAGAGCGACGACCCTACCGAAAGAAGACGAAAAGAGAGACAGCTAAGCGAAAAACTAACCGTTTTCTATCTTTTTCTCTACTCCCGCACGCACACGAATCTTTACAATCGCAATGCACGAACCCTCAATCTGCACCCAGGAAATGTGGCTGGATCTTTTTAGTGGGGGAATAGAAGTTGGTGTTTTTTAGATAGCACTCAACCGTGATACCTTCAGTTTTAGAAGCTTATATAGTGCTATTATACAGCAGACATGTTCTATATTAGCCGTATAGTAGCACAATAATCCCAAAAAGTTGAATTAGCGAGCTACCCGGATAAAAACGTATCATTCAGTGAATGGAATAAACCATTAATGTACAATATAACGTATTGGATACAATACAGCGTATTGTAAGTGAATGTCGAAGCAATATTATTCTTGTTTGGATAAACAATTCAAAAACAATATAATATATTGTAACAGAACATTGTATTGTTTTTAATTGGTTTTATACCTTACAATTTTGGTCAAATTCCTATTTTCGAGTAAAACAACTGTTGCTTTTTTCTATGTAGCTTTGCTGAAAAAAATAAACAAAACAAGTTCAGAAAGCAAGAAATGTTGGGTGAAAAATATTCAAAAAGTAAAAATAAGTAGTTTTTTAGAAGTCACTTGACATTAGCTGTAACGACGAATGCAATCATGATACAGTTCGTTGAATTGTTTTTGTATTGTACAACAATACACGAATTGCTAATCAAGACAATACATGAACAATATATCGTATTGTATTTTCAAAATGTTTGTATGAGAAAATATCTATATTTGTATTGTTACGATACTTAACCACCCATACATTATATTGCCAAAATCTCATATACAATACAGTGAACTGTTCAAAACAATATATTGTACTGTAATTGTATTGTCATTGTACAATATACTGTATTGTATTTCCAATATATTGAATGGTACTGTTGCAATACGCTATATTGTTTTTGTATTGTATTTTTTATCCGGGTAGTGATTACTTGAATATTCTACTACTTCTTTCTTAAACTTCTGAACTCTACAGTTGGCATCACTAGAGGGGAGTACCAAATAGTCCATTGCACGATAACGTCACGAGGAAATCGTTATTTTTCTCCAATGGGAAATTTGAAAACAATAGATTCAGTTTGAGATGTAAGTTTGACAGATACTGGAACCGTTGTTTAATCTTTTCTTGAAGTGTAATAGAGATTAAATTTTACCGTGAAATAAATAAAATATTGACTTTTTATTTCTAATATTAGGACAGGATTTGAATACATTATGATTTTATTATATGAACGGTGTTTCCAATGCGACGTTACTTACTTGACACTTGATGGGCTACAATTCGCTACGAGGAATCTACGCCGAATGGATGAGTCTGCTACACTGGGCTCGGTCCTTAGTCAATCGCTTCCAGTCACCCGGAACGTTAAGCGCCTTTAAGTCCTCCTCAACTGCAAAAGGACATCGTGTACGCGGCCTCGTCTAGGTTATCTGTTGAATATTATCTTTGCTTGTCGTTCTTCCAGTATATGGGCAACGTGATCAGCCCAACGCATCCTGTCATGTTTTAGGGGCTTGGTAATATCCACCTCTTTATACGCTTGGTACAACTCGTGATTCATGCGACGCCGCCAGATGCCGTTTTCTAATTTACTTCAGCTACGGGACTTCAGTTGGTTACGGAGCCCGTAGAAAGTCCGGCTCTCAGCTGTAATACGTATTTTCACCTCACGGGTAACATCATTATCGCAAGTCACTAGTGTTCCAAGATACACGAATTCTTCCACCACCTAGCACCATTTCGCTACCACTAACACGGAGCTACGTTGACGACTACCTATCATGTACTTCGTCTTTGATGTGTCCGATCCTCACTATCTCCCTATTGAAAGGGATAAACGCTTCTTCAACTGTCCGACGTTCAATCCAGATGATGTTGATATCGTCTGGAAAGCTAATGAGCATCTCTGCACACCGGCTCTTCTGATAGCACCTTCGAGCGGTATGTTAAACAGCAGTAAGAAAGAGCGTCACCCTATTCCAATCCGTCTAAGGTTACGAACTATGACGAAAACTCGTCCGCCACTTCATTCATTTGGTTCTCGCGAATCGCGAGAGCGCGTACTTCATCTATAGAAACACATTCTCAATCCGAGTATTTATGCACCTAAAAAGAAAAGGCAACGGGGTTGATCTTCGAATGGATTCATATGAGGCATCTCTATGTCGTATTTTGTGAAAAAAAAACTAGACTCGAATCACGATAAAACTCGTCCAAGTAGAGGTCAAATGGTTACCTAGCGATACAATACTGCGATTTCTCATCTCGATTCACTTGTTGAATGAATCGGTCTTTTGTATCACTATGTGTAGCTGTCCTGAAAAAGGCACTATATAGCATAGCCTTCGCTTATGATTTTTTAGGATGGAAAAAATACTTAACTTTACAGCTCAAAGGCGTTCCATAAACTTATCGAAAAATAAGAATCTTTTCAACAGCTTCATAATAAGCTAATTTTGGAAAGGGTCTGTAATGTTCGAAAACCGTTTGAAATTTTCAATCAAGCAGGCCATGGATTCGAACAAAAAGGATTCGTTGAAAGGTTGGATACACTGTGAACGAAAATAAGGTGGAATGACAGTACGTTTGTTTCCGAAACTCGTTTTTACGAGTTTAACAGATTTTCATGAAGTTATCGATTCGCCACTGTTCCAGTCACATTTCGATTCGCTGCACACTTACCAGCACTTTAAGCACTGATATACGCACACAAACATAAACACAGAATACACTCACACTAACGACTGCTGTCGCAATGAGAAGAAATCAGCTATCGATGAACAATGCCATTAAACTACAATATTTTTTTCTGCTAGAATGTTACATTTATACTTGACGAAAACAGAAACATGTCGCATAACCGAAACTGACAGAACTGCTTGTAAAGAAAACGAAAACTGTATACAAAATTTACACTAAAACAAATCAATAGCGACGAAAACAAAACTATTGAAAACGAACATAAATAGCTACATGTTTCCAATTTTTCTCTTACCATCCCGATTGTAAGCAAAGTCCCAAATTTGAAGAAAAAGAAACTTTACAAACTTTAAACTACAACATGTAAAAAGAACAAATCATTCTTATGCGGTCGTATGACAAAGTTAGAACAACACAACAATGATTACTTTTGAGTTCCTACATCTACCAGCTCCCGGATAGAATTTTTACGCACATTTGACTCTTTCTCCTAAATGATAGAATCAATAAGCAAAATGAAACTAGCTTTTTTTTCTTTTCTGATTTGCTTTTCATCTGTAGAGAAGTGACACAACCTTTTCTAAATCAATTTTGTGTCTCATGAACAAATACCTTTGTTTCCTTTCGATTCCTGCAAATCTTAATTCGATAACTAACATACACAGACCGATACTGTATTGAGGATCTGCGCGACTTAGGAATATGTATGATGAAGAATCTTATATGGAAGAACATATCAGTTTTATACCAATAACAGCAAACAACCAGTTAAGTAGAAAAAAATGGAAGCCAGAAGGCCTAGAAAATGAAACTGCAATCCCGGATAAAAACGTATCATTCAGTGAATGGAATAAACCATTAATGTACAATATAACGTATTGGATACAATACAGCGTATTGTAAGTGAATGTCGAAGCAATATTATTCTTGTTTGGATAAACAATTCAAAAACAATATAATATATTGTAACAGAACATTGTATTGTTTTTAATTGGTTTTATACCTTACAATTTTGGTCAAATTCCTATTTTCGAGTAAAACAACTGTTGCTTTTTTCTATGTAGCTTTGCTGAAAAAAATAAACAAAACAAGTTCAGAAAGCAAGAAATGTTGGGTGAAAAATATTCAAAAAGTAAAAATAAGTAGTTTTTTAGAAGTCACTTGACATTAGCTGTAACGACGAATGCAATCATGATACAGTTCGTTGAATTGTTTTTGTATTGTACAACAATACACGAATTGCTAATCAAGACAATACATGAACAATATATCGTATTGTATTTTCAAAATGTTTGTATGAGAAAATATCTATATTTGTATTGTTACGATACTTAACCACCCATACATTATATTGCCAAAATCTCATATACAATACAGTGAACTGTTCAAAACAATATATTGTACTGTAATTGTATTGTCATTGTACAATATACTGTATTGTATTTCCAATATATTGAATGGTACTGTTGCAATACGCTATATTGTTTTTGTATTGTATTTTTTATCCGGGATCCCTGTCGAACTCAACACCCCCCCAGAAACAATCAGAACTAATGCATTAAATGTGTTTTCAATCACGGTCTTTGTGATCGATCGTACCCTCTCTCCCCACCTCCTATATCGGTTCTACACCCCGCCCCTTTCATTTTTCCTAAAACGCGGTGTTTTGTGTTCCAGTAGGAACGTTTCTGAAAATCGATATCGCCCCCTCTTCCCTTTCTCAATCATCTCATTTTAGATAGGTAGTTGAAATATTTGAGATCTCTCCTTTACCCCGAACCGCCCACGGCTGCTTTATGGGTGAAATCCACGGGATCACCTATCAAAAGTTGTATAAACTAAAGTTACCAATACATATAGGCAATTTTGTTACTTTTTCAAACCCTGATTGTAGTGAAACGAATCAAAGCGCTAGAATCATCAGTAAGACAAAAACATCGAATTGTGTCCGATCCCGCCTACTATGTTTCGTATGTTTGTTTCGGTTTTTTGTCAAAATACGACACATGTCCTATTCGGTGCAAAATCTGGCAATTTAGAAGCAAAAGGAAATTTTGAAGTGATGAAATGTAAACAACTATTAAACACTAGGAAAGCAACGGCTACTCGTGTAGCGGCACATACACACATGAAAGGAAGGATTTGACTGAGAACTTAGGAAAACGGAAAGCAAAAGTATAAACAAAAGAAAATATATAGATAAGCTTACATTAGTAGCGAAAGAGGAAAAATAAATCAAGGAAAATGAAGCTTTAAGTTACGACCCTTGACACTGTGAACGAAGAATATGCAATTACAGACGCAAACAAAGAAACACACCGTCGGAAGCTACTTTTCCCTATTGTTGGCACGCAACAAGCTATGCATTTAAGAAAACCCCGCTAACATACACACACAAATACAGACAGAACTCAATGACGAAAAACCCTGATGTATAGAAAAAAAACAAAACCTGCTCGTTGCAGTGGCAACCACCATGTTATTTAATTTACTAAGTTGTAGAATTTGTAAAAAAAAATTAGCGAAAAATAAAAACAAATAAGATGAGAAAAACAATAATTACTGATAATTACTACATTACTAAAACGAAAAACACAGAAATACAAAATGGAAACAAGCAAAACAAAACATACCGTTGGAAAAGACCCCAAACACAAACCAATTTGTGTGAATTAGATGAAACAGAGAAAAACCCCACAATTTGTTCCCCCAGATTCGACCAACCGAAACCTAACCAAGCTAGGCTGGACTTCAATAGTGTTCCCGCGTACGTTCGTACACACTAAGGGAGATATTCACTAATACACAAACTTACGTAATAGAAACATTCGTTAAGGACAGAAACATAAGAACCGAAACCGGAACCACACAAGAACAATACAAGGACTTTTTTCCTGTTGGATGTATAGGTTGATGTTTAGATAAAAACTCAGTGGAATAGAAAACCACATACAAACAAGCAAACAGAACCGGATAGTTTAATCAAAGACAGATAATTTCAAACGACATGCCGGGCAAGAACAAATCGATTTAGTTCCTCGTTTTTTGACATTTGATTTTTACACAAACACACCACAGAAGTTTTGAATTTCCGTTGCTGTATTACTATGATGATTAAGCGAAAGAATAAAACGCAAAAAAAAAAGAAAACAACAAAAAAAGACAAGAAAAAAACAACGGTATAAGTAAACATTAAGGTGGTAAGCAAGAAAAATGTATATTTGAAGAAGAAACAAAGAAACTGCAGTTTTGTTGCTGAAATAAAGATTAAAATTATATACATGTTGAAGTGTTTGATTTATCCGAAATGTTCGCTTCTATCGTTACCGTGCTCCCAATACATTGAACGGTAACCCATCTTAACCACCGGGGTAAATTTTTATTTTGAACTTCTGGTTGCCCTACGAATAGCAGATAATCGTTTTCTGGTTACCGT
Source organism: Aedes aegypti (assembly GCF_002204515.2). Taxonomy (NCBI): domain Eukaryota; kingdom Metazoa; phylum Arthropoda; class Insecta; order Diptera; family Culicidae; genus Aedes; species Aedes aegypti. Next base: position 224,823,701 of record NC_035107.1, on the reverse strand, counting down.
AATCCGGGGTATCATTGATCAGCGGGGTAACATTGATCGGAATGACCCATCTCATAAAAAGTTCGCATTATCATTTATTGATGGAACATTTCCACATCATGAATGGTGCTTCTCTTTCTTATATTCATCAGCTGATGAAAGTGAAGATTTTTGCGAAAATTGCGTTTACCTTATGCATAAATTTGGCAACTTTTCGAAACAATGATTTCAATGGTTAATGATGACACTACCAAACATTCATGTCTCACATAAGTTCTGTAAGTGATATGAGCAAGGAAAATGCGGTTCTTACTAAAAACGGCAACACCAGTTCCAACGTGCTCAAGTCCGATGATGTTCTGCGCCAATTTCTCCCGCACGAAATGTTGTCGGATTCAACATGCTTGCTGCGGGGTGGATATCCGACCACTTGCTACGCCTAATGAACTGCAATGAGATTATCACAACGGATTTGAACAACTTTGGACATCCCTTGGAGTTCTTCACGTAGTCCGAGCCACCACAAGGCGTTTTGTGTGGCCATCGCACCACCTGCTTGCTTGAAAAGGTAGCCGATGATCGAATGAGGTGAATTCTTTTGCCGACTCTCTTCTGTCGACTCTTCGAGTACGTTTGTTTCATCGACTTCGTACCTTTCGAATACCGTACCGTAATGTTCGTTTCGCTGCTGTCAAATGCGCCTTTCCGGGAGATCGACAGAACTGGCTGACCGCGAAACAAATGTCCGGCCTAGTCGATTGCGCCAAGTTGCAGACTCCCCACCAGCTCTCGGTATGGCACTCCTTTCCTCATCGGTGTTTGGACACATCTCCTTCGTTAGCTTCTGATTTGGATGAGCAGAAGTCATCAAGAAATTGCAATTAGCAACATTGGGCCGTATGAATAAAATGTAGTAAAGTTGAGTTTACTACATTCTCGGTAGTAAACGCTATATGTGGAACACGAGTGGAACATGTTTGTGTCATTTTCCTTTCTACACCTTTCGAACATACTACAAACAACGCATTGCTATGAATAAAGGTAGCATTTACTACAAAGCTACTGGTAGTTAGCTTCATAGGTTGCTACACATGCTTTGAGTTTGCGGAATTGAATGGAATAATTTTCTTTTGAGTAAAAATCATGGGAAAACGATATGAGTTTTGATATTTCGGAAGGTATTTTGAGTTTTGCTTAGGAATTCTGAGGTTACGAAAACATTCGCCCCGCCAATGCTGAGATTCCGGTAAGATTACCGGCAGTAGCAATTTGTAATATCCGTGTGAATTCTGGCATTACGATAATTATGTTATTTTCTACGAATTTTAGGATGTCGGTAGGAATTCAGATATTTATAATGTAATTTGGAATTTTACTTGTAAACTCTGACATCTCAGATTTCCTTTTGAATTCCGGAATTCCTGTAGGAACTTTGGGATTCCGATAGGGATGTCGGATTTTTTATGATAATTCTGGAAGTTTAAATACCATTCTAGGAATATTGCGGAAATATTAGGAATCTGGTAAAAACTCTAGAATTGGGGTGGGAATGGGATTTTGAATATTAAAATCTTTGAATTCTGTGGGTATCTTTGAGACGGTATTTCTGTAAGAATCTATGAGATTGCGGTGGGATTCCTGCGAATTATTGTGTGAATATTTGTAATTCTGAAAATCAATCTTCGTAATTATTGTAAAAACCTTTAAGATTCCGTTGATCTCCAGTTCCGTTGGAATTTCAAAGCAAAGCTTTAATATAAACGATTTGAATGTCGGTAAATATTTTATAGATTTCAATGGGATTTTTTGTGAAATCGACAAGAATTTTGATAATTTCAAAAGGAACCCTGTTGTTTTAGGGGAGATCCTCATTGAATTCTAACGACTACCAATGGAATCACTACAATTCCCATAAAAATCTCGACATTCTATGTTCTAGACATTCTAAGGATACTATCAGAAACCCCACCAAAATAACGAGAATATCGCAGAAACACTTAGAACTTCCGGAATTCAACATGCTGTTAAGAAAACACACGGGGAGCATCAAAATTCTACCGCAATTTCACCAGAATCTCAGTACTGGTGCTAGAAAATATGTGGTTCCAAATTTGATAGCTGTAATCTCAAGATCTCTTCATAGATGTTAAGCTAGTATTTAAAAAATCATCAATCACTGGCGTTGGCGAAGGCCGAAAACCACCCAGAAAATTCTTTGATGTACCATCATCATAAAATCATAGACATAAAGAGAAGACCAGACTAATCGCAAAATTACACTACACATTTTGTCAAATAACAGCACCTTCATGATTTGTGCAAATTGTCGCATAATCGATTAGATTCCATGCATTTTCTTCATATGCATGATTGTATTAATTTTAGGCGTCACTCTGAATAGATTGTTCTTTACGTGCAGAATCACTCTGCACTCTGAATGGAAATTTCTTAACGTGCAGCTTCAGTCACTGCTCATGTTCGAAAGTAGTTAGTACTACATGTTCGAAAAGTTTTTTATTCATACCAAAAGTGTAGTAAAGTTTGTGGATTTTGTTTTTGAGTAGATGCTACATGTAGTAAAATTCAAAGTTTTTTATTCATATCACCCATTGAATCGCTGTAGCAAATCGTGGACTTAGCAACACTCGGCTATCGTCTCTAGTAATTCGCATTCCAAGATTTTTGCTGGCCAAATCGATGTCTTTCATTTGCAATTTGGCCATCAATTCCTTCTTCAGCCTATCCACCCATGACTGGTTGTTGGAAAACACCAACATGTCATCCACATATACGGCCACGATCAAAACCATACCACCTTCAACCTTGAAGTACACGCACGTATCGTAGGATGATCGCTTTAAATCAGTTCGTTTCTGGTTAGTGTCCATTTTTGGTTCCGCACTCTACTGGCTTGCTTGAGACCATAGAATGCTTTTCGCAACCGGCAAACTTTCCTGGATGAATTTAAATCAACGAATCCTTCCAGGTACATATACCATGTATTACTTAACCTAACTTAACCAAAATATATAACGCATTAATCGTGGCAATAGAAGATTTTTGCTTGAAATAATTAATTATTTTATTTAATATTTGTTCCAATGTTTCAACATTGGATATTCTATATAACTCATTGGTACTATACCAGGGAGGAAGCTTCAGAATCATTTTCAATATTTTATTTTGAATTCTCTGCAGAGCTTTCTTCCTGGAAGTATAACAGCTAGTCCATATTGGTACAGCATACAACATGGCTGGCCTGAAATTTTGTTTGAATATCAAAAGCTTGTTCTTAAGACAATGTTTTGATTTTTTATTAATAAGGGGATAGAGACATTTTACAATTTAACAATTTATGAAGATTTTATCTGAGTTCAGTCTTAATACTGAAGTCATGGGTTGCTTTGATGGCAGATTACTTCATGGCAAACCTTCAACTTCGCGGCAGGCAATGGTTTAGTCAATCAAATCCGCGATCTGTTTGTCTGTGTTGATGTACATACGCCACTTTGACTTCACCTTTCTCTCACGCATCACCAATGAAGTGGTAGTGAATGTCGATGTGCTCGAGTTCTCGGTTGGTAACCACCATTCTTTGCGACGGAAATGGTACTTTGGTCGTCGCAATGCATAACGATCGGTTCCTCTTTTTCGAACAAACCTCGTAACCGCTTCCACCATAAAGCTTCCTGTACCGCAGCCGATAACGCCATGTATTCGGCTTCGCATGTGGATAGAACAACTGTTTGTTGCCGCTTGCAGCACCACGATGTGGCTCCTCCTTGAGCGGTGAATACGTACCTTGTCGTAGACTTCCTTTCATCATGGCCTGATTCCCAGTCAGCATCGGAGTATCCATCGATGGTAGACTCTTTACTGCGATGATAGACGAAGCGAAATTTGGATGTTCCTTTAACATACTTTAAAAAATGTTTCACCGCATTCCAATGCTGTTCGCCATAGCTCCTCTCCAGCTGTCGACGAACACATTTCCTTCAACAGCTTCTCGCTTTCATTCATCGGAGTGGTAACCGGGTTGCACTTGATCATTTGAAATCGGTCAAGCAAGGCGTCAATATACGCTTCCTGGTCCAGAGAAACCGTTTTTTTTGGTTATGGTAATCCTGATACCCAGGGCATATTTTGCTGGTATTGTTCAGCGTTTGCAGTTGCCGAAATTTAAGACATCATCGACGTATACAGCAATGAATAGCACCTTGACACCGCTTATACGATAGTATACGCATGAATCGTAGACAGTAGATTCCGGTCCAAATTTTCGAAGTTGGATGCGGCTGGATTGCTTCAACCCATAGAGGGCTTTGTTAAGGCGGCAAAGTTCGGATTTCTCTCCACCATCCACGAAGAAAGGGGGATGCTCCGTATAAATTTCCTCCGCTAAATCACCCTGCAGGAATGCTGTAACGGCATTCATTTGGTCCACTTGCAAGCCAGTGCGAAAAGGTATCAAGCTAACTACACCGTACCACCGAGGAGCAGGTGTCCTCGTAATCCACCCCCTTTCGCTGTACCAGTCTGGATTTGTTCCGGTCGACGTTTCCGTTCACATCGAGCTTCATTCGGTACACCCATTTGCATTTGTTTGCCTTACGTCCTTACGACATATCGGTCAGCATCCACGTCTCGTTCGATATTAAAGGGTCGTTTTCATCAATCATGGCCTGTTTCCAGTGATCAGCATCGTCTCGGCTAAGCGCTTCTTTATGCGTCACTGGATCATCCAAGAACGTCTGTGAAAAATCGGCACCAGTATCGGAACATTCGTTGTTACTATCGTTGAAATACTTGCCTTGGGGCAGGCACCCCCTATCGCAGAGCATCAACCGCTGTTGCGCCAGCAAGTCGTTGATTTGAGCACGACGGGAGCGCAACGAAACAAAACGGATGCGTTTGTTTTTAAAGACAATTTACACCGTCTTCAGCCAGAGGCTGCACAGACTGAACAATCACGAACATTAGGCAACGGACAACACGGAACACCCAGTAGCCCAGTGATGAATTTTTCGTTTGACGAAAAGTTTTCACCGACTGGAGTGGGAATCGAACCCACGCTTCGTGGCACAATACGCCTAAACGACTGACGCCGCTAACCGCATGGCCACGAAGCCCACGACGATGGGCTGAGAGAAAGCGCTCCCGACTGCTGGGCCTCAAGGACACAGGCGTGCTAGAATATTGATGCGGCGGGAGCGCAGAGTCGGCCTCCGTATCGTCAGCATCTTGAAATGATTCATGGTCAGCCAGCGTCGTCCAACACGTTCTCGCTGAATTCCAACCTTACATAGCTGCACCTCTGGTCGTCGGTTGTTCCACCTCTCGCTTGATGATTCATTCGTCGATGAAAGTTACGTCTCGGCTCTTGAAAATCTGCTTGGATTTCAAGTTGTCCAGGCGACATGCCTTCGTCTCATCATTGTAGCCGGTGAGGATGCACTCATTAGCCTTTTGATCCCACTTATTCCGTTTTTGCTTCGGCACGTGGGACATCACGTTAGTTCCAGACGTTCTGATATGCGACAGATTTGGTTCACGACCTGTTCATGCTTCATCCGGAGTTGTTTCGGTACCTTCGTTGGTGATCGGTTGATCAGGTAGACTGCTGCGGACAGCCTCTGCCCAGAACGATTTAGCTAGTTTGGCTTCATACAGCATGCACCTTGCGCGTTCCACCACCGTTCGGTTGACTCGTTCAGCGAGTCCATTCTGTTCCGGAGTGTACTCCACAATGGAAATTTCAGTTATCCGTAATCAGCATTTTCAGCTTCCTCCCAGTTCGGCGCTCAGCCTTACTGTGGAAGGTCTTCTTTTGACGTGATCCCTAGTGATCGAATGGAAGCCGGGTTTGCTATCTCATTGCACACGTTTTGCAATTGGTCGTTACCAAGAAATCTCACTCTGTCAACCATGCCATTTCGCAACCTTACCAGGTTTCGCCATGCCACAGATCTGCCGTTTCCGAGGATGGGCACGCCAACGCTTTGGATGGTTTTTGCTTCAACTTGAATAGTCCATTTGATCGCTGCCCGGTAGCGATGATTTTGCCAGTCGGATTGATCAGAGACGAATAGAGACATAGTACTCGGGTACAGTACACTTTTCACGGCGGTCTAGATTTTGCTTTATTACCTTATGTGCCATTTGAGAAATTTGGGGCAAATTTTGGGCAACTGCAAGGAACATGGAGATCTTTATTTCGACTTTGGATTGAGTCTGCTAGGTCAGTAACCGAATGACCTTGATCGACTATCTTACCAACCGAAAGTCTTACCAACCTTGCGTAGTCGTTGCCTCGGTTACCTCCTGCAGCAACTTGGTTTTTATGATGTCGCCTGTTATCTGTATTCCAGAATTTTCCAGTTCCATCGCCATGGGACGATACTCCGGCGGTAGGCCAGCCAACAGTAACATGCCGATCCATCTGTCGCTTAAAGGAAAGTCAATTTCGATGAGCTGATGCGCTGTCGAAATCATACTGGTTACGTAAGCCTTCATCGATCCACAACTGACATTCTTCGTTATTAGCTTGTGGAGAAGGCACCACTGGCGTTCTACCTCCAGTTTCTACCTCCTTGACTTGAATGAAATTTACCGGGTCGAGGAACAGAATAATTTTACTCGTGCAATTCTGTCCTTCCGAGGGTCCACAGCGGGGACCATTCCGTCTTCATTGAACGTTGGTTCCATTGCTTCCCAGAGATCTTCCGCTTCAAGATAGGTCTTGACTGTGAACTTCCAGGTCCTCCAGTTTTCTCGACCGACCAGCCGCTCGATATGGGGGTGGCCCAGTGTGTTGACCCTTTACTGTCGTGCCGAAACGTCATCACCGGGTGCTTCCTGCATTTGCATTCACCATTCTTCAAGTGAAAAAAGCTTCAAGTCTTGAACTTTCTTCCGATCCCACTAGAGCTAATAAAAGACGCGTGTGGTCTAGGTGACGGTTTAACAACTTATGAAGGTTTTGTTTGAGTTTATTCTTAATACTAAAGTCATGGGTTGCTTCGATTGCAGATTTGCATTCGCCATCATGATTCCTTTACACTATCTGTAGAGATGTGTCCTAGTGTCGGCATTTCAGATATTGAACATAGTTCGTTGAAAGGCGAGAGCTTCAAGGAAAAAAGAAATTAATCACGTACTTGTTTGTGTTTGGTTTTCGGGCATTCTTATTTTCCGCTTCAAAGGACCGGGACGACTGCGGGTCACTGACTGGCTGAAAGAACTCGACTGCTTTGAGGGGAATAGCGACTTTCTTGCGGTTTCTAGCGGTGTTAAAGAGGAGATTTCGTGATCAATCATTTAATGCACTAATAGAAAACTTTAGGAATACCTTTTGGTCATGTGGAAGTGGGTAGCACTTTGGGTTTTATTTCCGCGCTCATGCAAATTATGAAAGATATAAAACTTAGTGTTTTTACATATCTGTCTTCAACAATTAGCTGAATTAAAGGTACATCGTCCGTTTCAAGTTGTTTCTTCGCGAGAGCGCGTACTTCATCTATAGAAACACATTCTCAATCCGAGTATTTATGCACCTAAAAAGAAAAGGCAACGGGGTTGATCTTCGAATGGATTCATATGAGGCATCTCTATGTCGTATTATGTGAAAAAAACTAGACTCGAATCACGATAAAACTCGTCCAAGTAGAGGTCAAATGGTTACCTAGCGATACAATACTGCGATTTCTCATCTCGATTCACTTGTTGAATGAATCGGTCTTTTGTATCACTATGTGTAGCTGTCCTGAAAAAGGCACTATATATAGCATAGCCTTCGCTTATGATTTTTTAGGATGGAAAAAATACTTAACTTTACAGCTCAAAGGCGTTCCATAAACTTATCGAAAAATAAGAATCTTTTCAACAGCTTCATAATAAGCTAATTTTGGAAAGGGTCTGTAATGTTCGAAAACCGTTTGAAACTTTCAATCAAGCAGGCCATGGATTCGAACAAAAAGGATTCGTTGAAAGGTTGGATACACTGTAAACAAAAATAAGGTGGAATGACAGTACGTTTGTTTCCGATACTCGTTTTTACGAATTTAACAGATTTTCATGAAGTTATCGATTCGCCACTGTTCCAGTCACATTCCGATTCGCTGCACCCTTACCAGCACTTTAAGCACTGATATACGCACACAAACATAAACACAGAATACACTCACACTAACGACTACTGTCGCAATGAGAAGAAATCAGCTATCGATGAACAATGCCATTAAACTACAATATTTTTTTCTGCTAGAATGTTACATTTATACTTGACGAAACAGAAACATGTCGCATAACCGAAACTGACAGAACTGCTTGTAAAGAAAACGAAAACTGTATACAAAATTTACACTTAACAAATCAATAGCGACGAAACAAAACTATTGAAAACGATCATAAATAGCTACATGTTTCCAATTTTTCTCTTACCATCCCGATTGTAAGCAAAGTCCAAAATTTGAAGAAAAAGAAACTTTACAAACTTTAAACTACAACATGTAAAAAGAACAAATCATTCTTATGCGGTCGTATGACAAAGTTAGAACAACACAACAATGATTACTTTTGAGTTCCTACATCTACCAGCTCCCGGATAGAATTCTTACGCACATTTGACTCTTTCTCCTAAATGATAGAATCAATAAGCAAAACGAAGCAAGCTTTTTTTCTTTTCTGATTTGCTTTTCACCTGTAGAGAAGTGACACAACCTTTTCTAAATCAATTTTGTGTCTCATGAACAAATACCTTTGTTTCCTTTCGATTCCTGCAAATCTTAATTCGATAACTAACATACACAGACCGATACTGTATTGAGGATCTGCGCGACTTAGGAATATGTATGATGAAGAATCTTATATGGAAGAACATATCAGTTTTATACCAATAACAGCAAACAACCAGTTTAGTAGAAAAAAATGGAAGCCAGAAGGCCTAGAAAATGAAACTGCAATCCCTGTCGAACTCAACACCCCCCAGAAACAATCAGAACTAATGCATTAAATGTGTTTTCAATCACGGTCTTTGTGATCGATCGTACCCTCTCTCCCCACCTCCTATATCGGTTCTACACCCCGCCCCTTTCATTTTTCCTAAAACGCGGTGTTTTGTGTTGTAGGAACGTTTCTGAAAATCGATATCGCCCCCTCTTCCCTTTCTCAATCATCTCATTTTAGATAGGTAGTTGAAATATTTGAGATCTCTCCTTTACCCCGAACCGCCCACGGCTGCTTTATGGGTGAAATCCACGGGATCACCTATCAAAAGTTGTATAAACTAAAGTTACCAATACATATAGGCAATTTTGTTTCTTTTTCAAACCCTGATTGTAGTGAAACGAATCAAAGCGCTAGAATCATCAGTAAGACAAAACATCGAATTGTGTCCGATCCCGCCTACTATGTTTCGTATGTTTGTTTCGGTATTTTGTCAAAATACGACACATGTCCTATTCGGTGCAAAATCTGGCAATTTAGAAGCAAAAGGAAATTTTGAAGTGATGAAATGTAAACAACTATTAAACACTAGGAAAGCAACGGCTACTCGTGTAGCGGCACATACACACATGAAAGGAAGGATTTGACTGAGAACTTAGGAAAACGGAAAGCAAAAGTATAAACAAAAGAAAATATATAGATAAGCTTACATTAGTAGCGAAAGAGGAAAAATAAATCAAGGAAAATGAAGCTTTAAGTTACGACCCTTGACACTGTGAACGAAGAATATGCAATTACAGACGCAAACAAAGAAACACACCGTCGGAAGCTACTTTTCCCTATTGTTGGCACGCAACAAGCTATGAATTTAAGAAAACCCCGCTAACATACACACACAAATACAGACAGAACTCAATGACGAAAAACCCTGATGTATAGAAAAAAAAAAACAAAACCTGCTCGTTGCAGTGGCAACTGCAACCACCATGTTATTTAATTTACTAAGTTGTAGAATTTGTAAAAAAAATTAGCGAAAAATAAAAACAAATAAGATGAGAAAAACAATAATTACTGATAATTACTACATTACTAAAACGAAAAACACAGAAATACAAAATGGAAACAAGCAAAACAAAACATACCGTTGGAAAAGACCCCAAACACAAACCAATTTGTGTGAATTAGATGAAACAGAGGAAAACCCCACAATTTGTTCCCCCAGATTCGACCAACCGAAACCTAACCAAGCTAGGCTCGACATCAATAGTGTTCCCGCGTACGTTCGTACACACTAAGGGAGATATTCACTAATACACAAACTTACGTAATAGAAACATTCGTTAAGGACAGAAACATAAGAACCGAAACCGGAACCACACAAGAACAATACAAGGACTTTTTTCCTGTTGGATGTATAGGTTGATGTTTAGATAAAAACTCAGTGGAATAGAAAACCACATACAAACAAGCAAACAGAACCGGATAGTTTAATCAAACACGGATAATTTCAAACGACATGCCGGGCAAGAACAAATCGATTTAGTTCCTCGTTTTTTGACATTTGATTTTTACACAAACACACCACAGAAGTTTTGAATTTTTGTATTACTATGATGATTAAGCGAAAGAGTAAAACGCAAAAAAAGAAGAAAACAACAAAAAAAAGACAAGAAAAAACAACGGTATAACTAAACATTAAGGTGGTAAGCAAGAAAAATGTATATTTGAAGAAGAAACAAAGAAACTGCAGTTTTGTTGCTGAAATAAAGATTAAAATTATATACATGTTGAAGTGTTTGATTTATCCGAAATGTTCGCTTCTATCGTTACCGTGCTCCCAATACATTGAACGGTAACCCATCTTAACCACCGGGGTAAATTTTTAATTTGAACTTCTGGTTGCCCTACGAACAGCAGATAATCGTTTTTTCTGGTTATCTCTTTCGCTGTTTTATTTTGAATCCACGTTTCGTTCCTGATAAAGTACGTTCTCCTCAGGCAAGGTTCGATATTCCTTCTTAATCTTGAGTTACAGAATTCCAGGGGTCTTCATCACACCATCAAGCTTAGCGACTGGAAACGCCTTGATAAGAGCATCCGCAATTTACTCACCAGTTCCAACGTGCTCAAGTCCGATGATGTTCTGCGCCAAATTCTCCCGCACGAAATGGTTTCGGATTCAACATGCTTGCTGCGGGGTGGATATCCGACCACTTTCTACGCCTAATGAACTGCAATGAGATTATCGCAACGGATTTGAACAACTTCGGACATCACTTGGAGTTCTTCACGTAGTCCGAGCCACCACAAGGCTTTTTGTGTGGCCATCGCACCACCTGCTTGCTTGAAAAGGTAGCCGATGACCGGATGAGGTGTATCGGGATCATTTCCCCATTCCGCGTCACTGTAGCCGACGAATTCTTTTGCCGACTCTCTTCTGTCGACTCTTCGAGTACGTTTTTTTCATCGACTTCGTACCTTTCGAATACCGTACCGTAGTACAGTCGCCTCTCCACATCTCGATATCGAAGGGACCATCGAGATAGGGAGAGATCGAGACAAAGAACAAATTTTTGATGAATACTAGATTGAAAAACACTCCGTTGCCAAGAAAGTAATACACAAACAAACGTCATTTCGCGCTCCTAATTTGTTTTGAATTCCAAAACTTTGGTCTAGTAACCTTCGATATTGGTCATATCGATATACGGAGAGAAAATTGAGAACGAAAAATGAACAGAAACACATCGAGATATGGAGATATCGAGATAAGGAGGATATCGAGATATGGAGAGTGAAAATGTATGCAGACTGAAGGGACTTATGAAATCATCGACATAGAGAGAGATATCGAGATGTAGAACATCGAGATGTGGAGAGTCGACTGTATTCGTTTCGCTGCTGTCAAATGCGCCTTTCCGGAAGATCGACAGAACTGGCTTACCATGTTGACCGCGAAACAAATGTCCGGCCTACTCGATTGCGCCAAGTACTGCAGAGTCTGCAGTGCAGACTCCCCACCAGCTCTCGGTATGGCACTCCTTTCCTCATCGGTGTTTGGACACATCTCCTTCGTTAGCTTCTGATTTGGATAAGCAGAAGTCATCACGAAATTGCAATTGGCAACATTGAATCGCTGTAGCAAATCGTGGACGTAGCTACACTCGGCTATCGTCTCTAGTAATTCGCATTCCAAGAATTTTGCTGGCCAAATCGATGTCTTTCATTTGCAATTTGGATGATCGCTTTAAATCAATTCGTTTCTAGTTAGTGTCCAATTTTTGGTTCCGTTTGGTTTGGTTTGAATATCAAAAGCTTTTTCTTAAGACAATGTTTTGATTTTTTATTAATAAGGGGATAGAGACATTTGACATATTTGTTACATTTAGCTTGAATGCCCTCAATGTGATTTTTGAAAGTTAAATTTTTATCTAGCATGAGCCCTACATACTTAACTTCATCTGACCAATTTATTGGAACCCCTCTCATCGTGACAACATGTCTACTTGAAGGTTTCAAATAAAGAGCTTTTGGTTTATGTGGGAATATTATTAGTTGAGTTTTGGAAGCATTAGGAGAAATTTTCCGTTTTTGCAAGTATGAAGAAAAAATATCCAAACTTTTTTGCAATCGACTACAGATGACACGCAGACTTCGTCCTTTGGCGGAGAGGCCTGTGTCATCCGCAAACAAGGATTTTTGACATCCCTGAGGTAACTCAGGTAAGTCAGATGTGAAAATATTGTATAATATTGGTCCTAAAATGCTGCCTTTTGGAACACCAGCTTTTACAGGAAGTCTTTCAGATCTGGAGTTCTGATAATTAACCTGAAGTGTATGATTTTACAGATAACTTTGAATTATTCTAACAATATATGTTGAAAAATTACTTTTATTTTTAATTTTACGATCAAACCTTCATGCCAAACACTGTCATCAACTTTTACGTGTAACATCGTAAATCGTCGAAGGTCCATGGCGGAATCCGAACTGTTCATTGGCAAAAATTGAATTTTCGTTGATGTGGGCCATCATTCTGTTTAAAATAACCTTTTCAAAAAGTTTACTGATTTACTGAGGAAAGCAAACTGATTGGACGATAGCTAAAAGCTTCTGCAGGATGTTTGTCTGGTTTTAAAATTGGAACAACCTTAGCATTTTTCCATTTGTCAGGAAAATATGCTAATTGAAAACATTTGTTGAATATATCAACTAAGCTGCTTTCTGGAAGTTTCTTGATAAGGATGTAGAAAATTCCATCATCGCCAGGAGCTTTCATATTTTTGATTTTTTTAATAATAGTTCTCACTTCTTCCAAATCAGTCTCCCAGGCATTTTCGAAAACGTTCTCTTGATTGAGAATATTTTCGAAGTCCAGAGTAACTTGATTTTCTATTGGACTAGTAAGTCCTAAATTAAAATTGTGCGCACTTTAAAACTGCATAGCAAGTTTTTGAGCTTTTTCGCAATTAGTCAGCAATAATTTGTTTTCCTCTTTCAATGCCGGTATTGGCTTCTGAGGTTTTTTTTTGAAATTTTAGATAATTTCCAAAAGGGCTTAGAGTCAGGGTCCAATTGAGAAATATTATTTTCAAATTTTTTGCTTCTTAATTGTGCAAAACGTTTCTTGATTTCTTTCTGCAAATCCTGCCATATAATTTTCATAGCAGGATCGCGAGTGCGTTGAAATTGCCTTCACCTCACGTTTCTAAGACGGATCAAGAGTTTGAGATCATCGTATATAATCACGGATTCAAATTTTGGAATTGCAATGCTCCTGGCTTCAACAATGGAAATTGTTAAAGTTTCAACAGCATTGTCAATATCAAGTTTTGTTTGTAAAGAAATGTTAACATCAAGATTAGAATTAATTGAAAGTGGAGCTGATATGATTGAGAATCGCTTCATGGGATATTTGAAATGTAACAGGGACATGATCAGAATCAAAATCAGCATGAGTAACTAATTGGCTACAAAGATGACTAGAGTCGGTTAAGACCAAGTCAATCGTAGATGGATTTCGAGAAGCTTAGCTTAGCTTAGCTTAGACTGACTACACATATCAATGGTTGCTATTCCGTGATTGACCGAGGTCAGTGAAAATGCACAAAGAATCAACTAGAAGATCGGCTGGGATTGGCCAAAATCTTCTTCAGTGTGCATAATTCAGTGCCTCTATTTATACATGGTCAATAACGGCGCCGGCCACGTCCTTGCAGTCAGGTGGGATTGGGGGAAGGAATGTTAGTGTGTAACCTTTGCTATTTGGAGACCGTGTTTGCCTCTGCATCTCCACAAAGGTTACTGGGAGGGATGTTTGTTAATGGGGAGGATCGTTGGGTCACAGGATTCACTTTGATAAGCGATTAGACCATGATAAATAATTATTTGTGAGCTATAAATATGCTTATATGTAAATATAAAATTTTCTATTTGGTGTGAACAATATCTATGTAGAGAAAAATTATGCCGACACTTGAGTTGACGAACTTATCAAAGTTTGTTGAATAAAGTGAACCTTTCGCAAGTCTACACTCGTAGTGTCGAACCATTCAAAGTTTTTTTTTAATTACAAAAATAAAAGTAAAAGGAAAAAGGTGTTTTGAGTAAAAAAAATTTGACGTAAATAATTTATGAATCAGAGTTTATGTCGACACTCACAGTGACGAACATTTCATAGTTTGTTGAAAAATTATTAAAGATGCAATCATACATATTTTATAGATTAGAAATAGTAGCATGAAACGAGCTCACCAATTGATCCGTCATCCTTGAGCAGCAACAATCCACTTTCAGCTTCACTCGTTTGCTCGGCTATATGAAAACACACAGAGAAAATAGGCGCGCGTCCCGAGAGGGAAAACAACTGACGACTGCTCGGGCTTTCTTGACGCACTGCCAAGGAGCAAGCGTCAACGTCGAAAGATGAAAAAGAACTTATCGAACGCGGCACTTTTTCACTTTACTCGACCGATGCGCGACATGTTTGATCCTGCCCTCATCGCCGGCCCCCGCAGGAGCAAGCATCAAGGTCGAAGGATCAAACACAACTAAGCGATCACGCCACTTTTTCACTTTCACTCGACCGACGCGCGACATGTTTGATCCTGTCCTCATCGCCGGCCCCCGCAGGAGCAAGCGTCAAGGTCGAAGGATCAAACACAACTAAATGATCACGCCACTTTTTCACTTTCACTCGACCGACGCGCGACATGTTTGATCCTGCCCTCATCGCCGGCCCCCGCAGGAGCAAACGTCAAGGTCGAAGGATCAAACACAACTAAGCGATCACGCCACTTTTTCACTTTCACTCGACCGACGCGCGACATGTTTGATCCTGCCCTCATCGCCGGCCCCCGCAGGAGCAAGCATCAAGGTCGAAGGATCAAACACAACTAAGCGATCACGCCACTTTTTCACTTTCACTCGACCGACGCGCGACATGTTTGATCCTGCCCTCATCGCCGGCCCCCGCAGGAGCAAGCGTCAAGGTCGAAGGATCAAACACAACTAAATGATCACGCCACTTTTTCACTTTCACTCGACCGACGCGCGACATGTTTGATCCTGCCCTCATCGCCGGCCCCCGCAGGAGCAAACGTCAAGGTCGAAGGATCAAACACAACTAAGCGATCACGCCACTTTTTCACTTTCACTCGACCGACGCGCGACATGTTTGATCCTGCCCTCATTGCCGGCCCCCGCAGGAGCAAGCATCAAGGTCGAAGGATCAAACACAACTAAGCGATCACGCCACTTTTTCACTTTCACTCGACCGACGCGCGACATGTTTGATCCTGTCCTCATCGCCGGCCCCCGCAGGAGCAAGCATCAAGGTCGAAGGATCAAACACAACTAAATGATCACGCCACTTTTTCACTTTCACTCGACCGACGCGCGACATGTTTGATCCTGCCCTCATCGCCGGCCCCCGCAGGAGCAAGCGTCAAGGTCGAAGGATCAAACACAACTCTCAATCGTAGATGGATTTCGAGAAGAGGAAAAACATGTAGGGCTATTAGGGTATTGAATTGAGAAATATCCTGAAGAGCACTCATCAAATAAAATTCTGCCGTTGGAATTACTTTGAGAATGACCGTTGTTTGGCATTAAAGTCACCAATGACAAAAAAAAATTGACTTATTGCGAGTCATTTTTCGCAAGTCAGTTTGGAGCAAGTTAACTTGCTGTCCAGAGCATTGAAAAGGCAAATAGGCAGCTATGAAAGTAGGGAAGGTGTACCGGTATTTGCCATGTACCAGTTATTCGCCACCCCAGATTATATACCGTTTTACAACATATATGGTTGCCAATTGTTTAGTGTTCGCTAAATTGCTTTAAGATGATACGGAAACATTCTTGGAAACCGCAAAATTTTCTCAGAAAATAATAGAAAAAAATATTTTCCTTAAAATGTTTGCTCTATTGCACCTATTATTCGCCACCTGTTCCTGATTCGCCACCCTCCATAAGAAATCAACGTAAGTGGCAAATTCAGGAACCAAAATTAAAAACGTGGCGAATACTGGTGCAAGTGGTCCAGTATTCGTCACCACCATTTTTAATACAAAAACAAAGTTTCTGATTAGTTTTTATATTTTCCCTGCTGAGCATGGATTGAAAGCTTTCGTTTGATGTATTGACAGTAACCAAAGGTCGTTTGATTTATGTATAAACAATATTTTTCCTTAGGGTGGCCAAAACTGGTACACCTACCCTATATTTACCAAGCTGTTTCAACTGAAACACCTAAAGTTTCAAAAACGTTTCAAAGTTTATTAGTTTCAAATGACAAAAACAGTTGTTGTTTTATGCGTCTATGAATGATGATTGCAACTCCCTCACATGCCCCATCAAGTCGATCATTACGATAAACAAAAAAGTTAGGATCTCTTTTGAGTTTAGATCCAGGTTTCAAATACGTTTCAGTAATAACTGCTATATGCACGTTAGTAGCTGTAAGAAAATTAAACAGCTCGTCCTCTTTACCATTCAGAGAACGAGCATTCCAATTTGAATTATTTAAATTATTATTTAGATCCATTAGAAAAACGTAATCCAATAACAATTTGATTTGTAAATTTTACACCTACTTGGACTGCTTCAGTCATAGTGGTGGCTTTGAACATTGCATCAATCATTAGATTCAATTGTTCAGTTAGAAAATTAAAATCAGAGGCAGACATGTCATGTGATTTCCCATTAGAATTTCCGGTAGACGAAGAAGCGAAATTAACTGTGGCGGTAGGGTTTTTTCCATTTGATTTGAAATAAGTAGAATGGGTACTCATAGTACGAAAACGGGAGGAGTTCAAATTACCTGCTACGATATCGGCAAAGGATTTACCGTGGGTAGATACATTCGAAATTGAAAGATTCGAACGCCTACCCGACGAATTAAAATTAGTTTGTGAATGAGCATGGTGGGTATGATTCCTAATCAAGCGATCGTTAACTGAAAAATGAGTATTGTTCGATACTCTACCAGGGAAATTCCGGAAATGACCGTTATCGTAACGGATATTAAATTTCATCAGCCTGACACGAGCCTCAACGACTCTCCTGCGTGAAGGGCAATCCCAAAAATTTGCCTTATGAATGGCCCTGCAATTCGAGCATATGAACTTGGTGGTATCTTCCTTCACTGGACGCCCTTAGCGTGAGAAGAACCTCCGCAAATCATGCATTTAGCATCCATGCGACAATTTTTTGTACCATGACCCCACTTTTGGCACCGATGGCACTCAGTGTTCTGGTTCTGGTAATTCCCTCCAGGTTTCTGGAAATGTTTCCATGTCACACGGACATCGAACAAAAGTTTTGCTTTTTCTAAAGCTTTAATATTATTCAGTTCTTTTTTGTTAAAGTGAACTAAATAATATTCTTGAGAAAGCCCTTTCCGAAGAATGCCAGATTAGGTTCTCTTTTTCATAATGATTACTTGGTCTTGGGAAAATCCAAGTAAATCATTTATTCCATTTTTGATGTCTTCAGGTGACTTCTGGTCACTTGAGAGACCTTTCAAGACAACTTTGAACAAACATTCAGTTTTGTCGTCATAAGTAAAAAATTTGTGCTTCTTCTCTTTAAGATGTTTGAGAAGAAGTTCGCGATCTTTAAGAGTTTCCGGCAAAACGCGACAGTCTCCTTTCTTTGCGATTTGGAAGGAGACCTTGATTCCCCTAATGGAGTTCAAAATCTCTTGCCTAAATCCCCCAAATTCGGAACAACTGACCACGATAGGCGGCACTCTTTGCTTCCTCACTTGAATCAAAGAGCCTGGGCTAGAGGCAGCTTCGATTTGGTGTTCGGAAAATTTGTCTAGAGCATCGAACTGATAGCTCATTTCGATACAATTATCATTATTATTCATTTCACCTTTGGAAGAAAGTTCGCATTCCAGAGAAACGTCCTTTCCTCCATTCTTGCCACGTTTAGTGACAATTTTAAATCCCACTTTTTTGGAAGGAAGTTGTGAATTCAGAGATTCACCATTCCTTTTGTTTGTTGTTGCAACCATGTTTAGTGAATACACGAAAAAAGACGTGACCTTCGAGAGGTTTTTTCCCAAGACAGTGTCCAAGAAGGATTACCACCGCTAGCTTTCGCCAACGGGTCGAACGAAAAATCGAAGGCACGGGTCCAAACAAGGATCGTAAAGGGATCAATAGTAGAAAAATAGTACTGTTTTAGTAGCACTGAAAAGTACTGTTTTATTGCTGTAGGTAGTTTTTAGGAAAACTCCAAAAGCAAAAGAATTCGTGTACCCACAGCACGAAAGTACGATGCGCACTGTTACCACCTCCTTCATTCGCTTCATCCCAACGGCGGACAGGATGATCTATTCGCCGAAGCCTCAGCTCGTACTTGTCGTCCTGGATCAAATTCGCAATGAGCTTCTTCACTTCTTAAAGAGGGCTTTCACTTTACGGCTAACCGCAACTACCGTGTTGCCGGGGTTGACAACTTAGAACTACTCTTTCGTAACACCACCTTGAATTCCTTTCGGCATACTTTGCTTACGGAAAGTAGATTAATCGCCGCAAAGTACGTCTGTTGAATAACAAGACGAAGCTACACTTTCTTTCAGCTTTTTAAACAGCTCAAGCTAACATTATATTTTATTCGAAGGATTTTAAGAGAGAGAAATGTATGTAACACACTTACAATTTAGTGTAGGCTTAACGGTGTAATTATGGTTTGATGTGTCGATCACTTCTTTTGTACGATACACACTGCACCTAGAGATAGTTTTATCAGTTTACAATAATTTTGATCCGTTCAATTGTGTATCCGATCGACTTACAACTCTGATCCAGACGCTAATTGGGTAGACTGAATCTCGTTCTGTGTAATTTGAAGTTGACTGATATATGTATCTGTTAATAAATATTGTAGGTTAAATCCGACGTAGTATGAATATAGATCCATTACGAAAGCTTACGGTTCGCTATATTGAAATTCTCTATTGCATTATTGGCCACGCTGTTCCTCGTCGACACATCCAACGGATTTTCCAGCATATTTTCGATCCGGCACAAGTGGCTGGTTGCACCAGAATAAAAACAGAAAAAAAACAATAGCTGTCGCTTCGTTCAGATGACTGCACTGTATGTGAAGCAGAGATTGCTGCATGTCCTTTTTGAGTGTCTTGCTACTCTTTTTTCTTCTCGCTCGTTTCCATCTGGCATTCCGAAACAAAGTGCTCCAGCTTCTTGCAAAGGAAGAACTTAACGCCAGACTTGTCTACTTGCTTTTTTGATGCGCTCTGCTTGCTGAAAGACGCACCATAATTGTCGGACGCTTTGGAATCGCCCGTGACATTCACCTCCTGCATGATCTTAGCCTTGAGCGCTGTCAGTGCCACTCCAGTAATCATTAGATCATTCCATTTCGGCAAACCTTTCAGTAGCAAACTGCACATCCAAGTGTCGTCCACCATGAGGTGAAGATAGCCGACTTCCGCCAGCTGGTTACACGTAAGCACAATTTTATTCACGTACTTCTGTGTGAACTGGAAAACGACGTCATCGTCCCTCTCGGCGCCAAGTAGCTGGACGGACCTTCTCATCCTTATTACAAACTCGACCACATATGTCATTGTCTTTCATTTCAATGTACACACAGTTACGTTTTCTTTAATTAACGTCGAATGAGGCTGGAAAAACGTTCAAAAAGACCATTGTCGTGAATACTATTCGTTTCTATAACAAAAGAAGTTCAGGAGCAAAGCAAATATATATTCTAAGGCAATGTGCAAAGATTTTTAACTGAATTTTGGTGCTCAAAGTTTGTTTTTGCTGTCATCAAAAATACAAGTAAACCAAAAGCAGAATCTAATCTCGTTAAACGCATTAACAATTTAACTTTTTTAAATTACTAGTATGTTAAATTAAATTAATCCTCATCTACTTCTTCGTCGTCACTGAAGTATGCACTCTTTCTATACATAACCCTTTTTGCCCCACCACTTGTTAAAGACGTTGGCCCTTCTCCCTGCCTCTCAGCAATCCTTCGCAACCGATCATCCTCCTCACTGTCCCACCCACAATCTCCCCCGGCAGAAGCTTCCATCTCGCCGGAAAACCTTTTACCAGCGCCCTTCTTCCGCACCTTAGCCGTCCTCGGTGGCGACTTATCTCCGAGCACGTTCCGGGGACATTTATAACTTAAATGCCCTTCCTCGCCACACTCGTAGCAGCGGCTCTTGTCCGGATACTCACGCCGCTTCGCAAACTCGTCCGCTTTGCCATTGTCCTTGGCAATGCTCACCTTCAACGTACGGCCGAACATCTGTGGAATAGTTTGAGGAAATTTGAATTGTTTTATGATATTCTTCAGTGTCGTTTCCTTACCTCAACGTTGTTAAGCGAGGTACAACATAGATCTGCTTCCTTAGCATTCGAGAATAGAACGAATGCAACTCCTTTGCTCTTACGAGTTTGTTTGTCACGAAGAATAGTAACTCTTGAACATTGATGAAAATTAACTTGGGATATTGAAATTTAATTTTCTAAATTTAGATAAACCTTACCTGACGACTTGACCATATTTCTCAAAAATCTTCCGAACATCAATGTTGGTCAAATCGAACGGAAGACTTGAAGCATAGACTGTGCTCCTCGTGGATGATTGAGTAGATTGGTTCATTACTTCACTAAATTTATGCAATAAAACTGGATCACGTTTTCAAACCACGAAATTTCTGTTGCGAACGAATTCAAAATCTCGATCACTTGATTTTACCGCCACTTCGATATCGCGAGAGCCGATCCGTTTACAAACAAACCATGTTCGAAATTCGAACAAATCAAATTTGAATGACACTGCTTGACACTGAAGTAAAGTAGAACATCGAAATCATAAATTTTTATCAACTTTTTTTGAACACGAACAACATTGCCAACAGTTTTTCTTACGTCGAAAAGGAAACCTACCCTAGTTTTTTAAGGAAGCTTTAAAAAATCTTTAATCAAAACTTTCCCAAGTGTGTATGAAAAAACTTTCCCAAGTTTTTATAAAAAAAAACTTTTACAAACATATGCTTTCACAATTGCCTTATTTAGGACATCTCATAACTGACAAAGGACTATCGCCATCTCCTGAAAAAGTTTCGACGATAAGTCAAGCTAAAGCGCCGACAAACGTAACAGAACTTAGAGCATTTCTTGGTTTAATTAATTTTTACAATACGTTCGTTCCCAACCTGTCTTCTAAGCTAAGGAGTTTGTACGCACTGCTAGCAAACGATACAATTTCTGAATGGACAAATGATTGTGAAGAAGCTTTCCAGTTCAGCAAGGAAGCTCTGTTGAATGCTGATTTTCTGGAATTCTACGATCCTAAAAAACCTCTAATTTTTGTCTCGGATGCTAGTTCATACGGATTGGGTGGTGTTCTAGTCCATGAAATCAATGGATCAATCGCTGATTACTGACCACAAACCTTTGGTAGAAATTTCGGCAAATCCAGTAAGAATTCACTATACTAACTTAACTCCAGAGATATACTATGGAATTGTCCATTTATAATTTCGAAATTGCATACAGAGCATCAACAAACATGGGAAACGCTGATTTTTGCTCGCGTTTTCTACTGGAGCAGTATATTCCCAAGGGTCTTGATATTGGTAATATTAATAGCTTGAACTTTTCGGATGTGTTTCCGTTGGAAAACACTCTTGCTTGGCAGAGGTGTTGCAATTGGGTCCTAAAATTTTAAACGAAATCTTGTTTTTATTTAATTACACGAAAGAGCATGTTACTGAAAGTACTTGAGCAATTTCTCCCGCTCAAATAACGGCTATATCGTGTTTAAACTTTAATTTAAAAATTGGGTCCATAAATGAACCTTGACACTATTGAGCATGTTTGACGTTCGCTTAGTCGACAAAAACACCACAGGGCTTTTAGCTCTAACACTGGGGTTGTTCCTATTTGACATTTCGGAAGGGACACGGAAAACAAATTTTGTAAAAAGATGTGAAGCCTATATCAAAATGGGCACGGTACCTGCCAAACCTCCTCATAGTAATTGGATACCAACTTCGCGGCCTTTTAGTAGGTTCCATGTAGTGATCCTTTATAGAGAGATAAGCGGAAGTAAAATGGAATGATTTGGCAACAGACCAGCAGTGCTGATTTTGCTCGGCGTCGAAAATAATATTGTAACACGAACATGACTTCCTCATTGCTAAAAAGTGTATTTTGTTTCGTTATAGATCTTTGAGCTACATATCCAAACTAATAAACCGCCAAAAAAATCAACAACCCAAAATCGCATTGACAAAAATTTAAAAAAGAAAATTATTTAATTGTTTTGCTTCATGAAAAATTACTTTTACCGAAATAATTTCAAGCGGATTACATTACTCTTCAAGAAAAGTTCAAATCTCTCTTATAAACACTGAGGAAACGGAACGTATGAGGTACATAAGAATTTCTTATGAAATAACGACATAAGAAGTATTTTGTTCTTCATTCGAGAATCTTATAACATTCCACAACAGACTTATGAAACAACACTCATTACAAAGACATATATAATTCCATAAGAAACTCTTTTTGGATATCAAACGCATTGATCATTGACATTCATAAGACAATCTAATGGAGTACGATTTTCTTAACAATTTCATACGAAAATCTTATGAATTACGTGGAGAGATGCTAATAACAAAATATTCACGATTGAAATTCATAAGCGCGCGTATGACAATGATTAGTAACACTTGTGAAAAAGAGTCGACTTGCTATCAAAAACCACGTAAGAATTTCATACGAAATTCTTTTGGAATAAAGACATAAGAAGCATCTAATGAGATTCATAAGAAAAACTTGTGAACTTCCATCGATCATTGCGTTCATAATACAAATAGGTATAATATCATAAGATACTCTTACGAAGGATCATAGATATCAATTATGGAATTCTTTAGGACCATTATGTATTTAGAGAATCGCTCTTTGAATTTAGGAAAATAAAGATATTCATAAGATCTCTAATGATAACGACAAGAATTTCTTGTGAATATCGGACGTTTTGTGTTTCATAAGAATCTTATGAAAGAGAGAAAACCAGTCAGGAAATCAATTCACAAGCGTTCTCTTATGAAATTCGTACGCAATTTCTGGCTCAGTGAAGGATTACTAGTTCCAAGCAGACTTCTTCTATTTTGAACTTAATACATTTCTGCTCATCGTTAATAGTCACTCAAAGTGGGTGGAGGTAGAGGTCATGTTACATGGAACAAAAGCAAAACGTGAGATAAACTCTCTCATCACAGTTTTTGCCAAGTATGCGCATCCTGATGTGATGGTAACGGAAGGAGGTCCGCCTTTCAATTCAAAGGAGTTTGTAGCGATTTTAGAAAAAACATATAATGACAGTATTGAAAAGCCCTCCATACAATCGAAGCAGCAACGGCCAAACTGAACGTTTAGTCAGGGTAGTAAAAGATGTCTTCAAAAAGTACCTGTTGAATCCTCAGTTACGACATTTAGATTTACCTTCTAAAATCATTTATTTTCTTATTCACTAACGCAATCAAATTGCTAGCAAAGAAGGAGTCCCGCCGTCACACAAAGTTTTATCGTACATACCAAAACAACTATGTACTTGATTTGATAAATCCAAAGAAGGATTACAAACAATTTTTAAAAGCACCTGTAAACCGGATCCATGTGATAAATTAATGGAAGGAGACATAATTTACCAAAAAATTACAAAAAAAACTGATCCTTAACGATGGATAGAGGCGAGATTTGTGAAGCAACTTTCTAAAAATACTTTTGAAATCTCCCTCCACAGGACGACAATCATGGCTCAGAGGAATCAATTGAAGCTGGCTCATACTCCGGTTCGAGGATCCATGTTGCTACTCCCGAAAATCAATCGGAAGCGCGGGCGCGCGGAGTCAGACGAGTAACAAGGTTGTGCCGGATCCGATGCCGAGGAAGAACCATTCCTAGGGTTTCCGGACGTATTGAGTGAACCGATTCCGAAGAGAGCAAAACATCAGAAAACGATCGGTAGCCTGATCATGACCAGGAGTCGCGCTCGAGAAATGGAAGATAAAGTTTGACCGGTCTGGTTTTGAGGAAAAGTTTGCGCATAGTGCATTCGATTTAAATTAATGAATTTTATTAAAATACGTTCTGGATAGTACTTTTTAAACCTAAGTTCGAATTATATTTAAAGAAAACTCAGATACAGCAAGGTTCTTGAGAAGTAAGGACTGCAGCGTACCGCGTACGAATCTCTAGCATAACGCATTCGGTGAAACCTCTGTCGTTATACGGCCGAAAAGCCGATCGGTTATTTAGTAGGCTAAGCAGCGAATCGAAAATACACCCAGCAGCAGAAGTTTCTGTGATTTGGTAGAAGCTACAGGTAGTGTTCGTCAATCATTAGTGAAGGCCGCACGGGACGTCATCATAATCACCCTATCCATTTCAAGAAGCAAATCCCAAGAACCACTCCATATATCGATGTGAAAAATGTATCACTATGATTCTATATGTGTAGTGCACAACCCGATAAATTTTCAGCTTCATCGGTTCACTAAAACTCGAGATTTGCTTCCACAAAGTTTTGATGATAATTGTTAGAGTGAGACAAAAGATAGGGAAAATAACACGGTCTCCCGTGTCGCCTGAAAGAAAGAAATCACAAAAGTTAAACTAGTACTAAATTTAAAAACTCCAAGTGAAACATAAAACTAGGGAAAGCTCCCTCGAGATACTTGAGAAGGCTGTTTTCATAAGTTATAAAAAAACTTCTTGGAATTCCTTCAGAAGCTTGAGAATGTTACCTCAAGAAGCTTAGGAAAGCTGTCTCCAGAAGCTTGGCAAAACTGCTTTTGGAAGCTTCCTTAAGAAGCTTGGGTAAGCTCTTCCTTGAAATTCGAGAAGGCTTCCTCCAAAAGCGTGAAAAAGTTTCCTCCAGAGGCAGGGATTAGCTTCTTCCAGAGACATTGAAAAGTTTTTTTCCAAAGATTTGGGAAAGCTTTCTCTAGAAACTTTGGGAAGCTCCCTCCAAAAGCCCGGGAAGCATTCTTTAGAAGCTTGAGAAAGCTTCCGGTAGAAGCTTCCTCAATAAATGCTTCTACCCAAGGCTTGAAAAACATTCTTCCAGAAGCTTAATATAGCTTGCTTCAAAAACATGGGATTCCTTCAGAAGATTGAAATTTCCTCAGAAGTTTGGGAATGCTGCTCCAGCAGCTTAGAAAACCGCTTCCAAAAGCTTACGGAAGATTCCTCCGAAATCTTAAGAAGACTTCTTTCAGGAGCTCAGGAAAACTTTTTTCCAGAAACTTGTAAAACATCCGCTATGGACCCCCTCCAGAAACAAGCCTCCTCTGAAGCTATGGAAGAACTTTCGCCATAAGCTCATAAGCTTGAGACAGCTTCCAAACTTGAAAAACCTATCAGACAGAAACTTGGAAAACCTATCTTCAAAAGCTTGGGAATGCTTCTTCCAAAGCATGTAGGAAGTATTCCCCCGAAGTTTGAAAAAACTTCTTCCTGAAGCATGGGAAAGCTTGCTTCAGAAGCTTAGGAGAGCGTACTGCAGAAGCTTAAGATTCCTTAAGAAACTTGGAAAAGAGTTTTGAGATAACTTCCTTCAGAAGCTTGGAAAAGCTTTCTCCGAAAGCTTGGAAAATTTCCTTCAAAACATAAGAAAAAAAATTGAGAATTCTCTCAGAAAACATGGGAAAGCTTTCTCCAGAAGCTTGATATAATTTTCTTCAGAAGCTTGGGGAAGCTTCCTTCAGAAGCTTGAGAATGTTTCCCCCATAAGCTTGGAAAGGCGTCTTGAAATTTCTTTGAGAGGTTTCCAGAATTTGGAAGGCTTTCTGCAGAAGTTTGGAAAAGCTTCTTCCATAGTTTGGAAGGTTTTCTTAGGAAGTTTAGGAAAGCTTTTTGGGGAAGTGTTTAGAAGCTTGGCAAACGATTCTACAGAAGCTCTGAGGGAAGCATGGCATTGCTTCCGAAGCATGAGGATGCGTCCTCCAGGTTCTTGGGATAGCTTCCTTGAGAAGCACGTGGAAAACTACCGTCAAAAGAATGGGAAAGCTTTCTTTAGAAACTTGAGAAAGTTTCCCACAGACGCTTGAAAAAGCTTGCTCAAGAAGCTTGGGATGCTTGGAGAAGCATCTACTAAACTTTAAAAAATGTCCTCTAAAAGTTTAAAATAGCTGCGTTAATCATGGTAAAGCTGCTTCAGAAACTTGAGATAGCTTCCTCCAGATGCATGGAAAAGCTCTCTCCAGAAGCTTGGAAAAGCTTCTTACAGAAACTAACGAAAACTTTTCCCAAACATTTGAAAAGGCTTACTCACGATGTTTGGAAAAGTTTTTTTCTGGAAGCTTCTTGGGAAATGTTTCGCGAAAATAATGGAATTTTCCTTCAGAAACTTGCGAAAGCACCCTTTATAAGCTTGTGAAGCTTACGAAAGCTTTCTCCAGAAACATGAGAAAGCATCGCCCAGAAAATTGGGAAAGCTTTCTCCAGAAACTTAGTAAAGTTTCCTCCAGAAGCTTGGAATTGCTTACATCTGGAGGAAGCTCTCCTAAGCTTCTGATGGAAGCTCTCCTAAACGTCTGGAGGAAGCTCTACTAAGCTTCCCCAAACTTATGGCGGAAATTTTTCGCCTCTGGGAGAATCTTTCTTATGCTCGTGGAGGAAACTTTCCCATACTTCTGATTAAAGCTTCCATATGTTTCTGAAGAAAACATCTTCATGCTTGTGGAGGAAGCTTTCTCATGTTTCTGAAGGAAGTTTTCCCATGATTCTGGAGGAAGCTTTCTCAAGTTTCAGAAGGAAACATCCCTGAGCTTGTTAAGAAAGCCTTCGCAAACTTGTGAAGAAAGCTTCCTTATACTACTGGAACTTCCAGTCTGGAAGAAAGTTTTCCAAGCTTCTGAAGGAAGCTTTCTAAAGCTTCTGAAGGAAGTTTTCTAAAGCTTCTGGAGGAAGCTTTTCCAAGCTTCTGGTAAATGCTTTCCCAAGCTTAGAAGTTGGGGAAAGCTACATTTATGAGCTCTCTTGTCAAAGCGCCTCCAGAAGCCTTATAAAGCTTTCTCCAGAAACATGGGAGGGCTTCACCCAGAAAATCGGGAAAGCTTCCTCCAGAAACTTAGGAAAGTTTCCTTCAGAACCTTCGAATAGCTTGAATCTGGAGGAAGCTCTCCCTAACATCTGGAGGAGCTTTCCCAAACTTATGGCCTAAATTTTCCAAAACTTCAGAAGCAACAGAAAGCTTCCCCATGCTCTTGGAGAAAATTTTCCCAAGCTTCTGGTGACAAATTGTCCAAAGATTCTGGAGGGAACTTTTCCAAGCTTCTGATTAGAGCTTTCTATACTGGTGGAGTAAGCTTTCCCAAGTTTCCGAACAAAACTTTCTCATACTTCTGAAGGAAGCTTTCCCAAACTTCTGGAGGAAGCTTCTTCAAGTTTCTAAAAGAAGCATTCCCAAGCTTTTGGAGGAAGTTTTCCAATGATTCTGGAGAAAGCTTTCTCAAGCTTATGAAAGAAACATTTCTGAGCTTTGAAGAAAGTTTCCCCATACTATTGAAAGCAGTTTTTCCAAGAAAGCTTCCTCAAGCTTCTGGAGTAAGCTTTTCCAAGCTTATGGAGGATGCTATCCCAGGTTTATGGGGGTTGCTTTCCTAAGCTTTTGGGGGCTTCAAGGTTCTGGACTAAACTTTCCAAATATTCTGGAAGAAGCTTCTATTATGTTCTGAAAGATGCTTTCTAATGGTCCTGAGAAAAGCTTTCTCGAGCTGTTGAAGAAAGCTTTTCAAAGTATTAGAACGAAGCTTTCTCATGCTTCTAGAGTAAGCATTCTCGGGCTATAGAAGAAAGCTTTTCGAAGCCACAGAACAAAGTTTTCTCAAACTTCTGGAAGAAATTTTTCCTAGTTTTAAGACAGGAATGAAACTTTCTCAACTTTCAAGACTCAGAAAAAAGCTTTCTGTGAGTTACTGGAGGAAGATTAACAAAGCTTTCGGAGTTTTTTTTCCAAATTACTGTACCAAGATTTTGAAATTGGTCCCGAGATGAACTAGCCTAGGGCTAAAAATCTCGTTAATAAGATAAAAAAAATTTGAAGTTTTTAACGATAGTTTTTCAAAAGAACCTTTCCAATATTTCTTGACTGGCTACAAAAATAATGATACACACTACAAATAGGATTCGTTTCGGATTAATTCACACGCCATCTTTTGTTTTCCAAACCTTTCGTTTTCATTATTCTACTATCTCGATCACTGTAAGTTACTTATAATCCTAGGGCAGAACTATCAGTTAGTTGGAACTTCCTTAGTGTGCCACTCGTAATTTTCCACGTTAGGAGCATCGCTTTCCTTTAATTTATTTCTACGAGTGTGGAAAAATGAAAACATCAAAATGCATTGCACGGAAAGACGGTTTTACTTAGAGCATAATTCCTAACCGAACTTACGTCACTAATTCATGATACGCAATAGCGCTGTCACCGATATTCCCAATGGCCTAAACTTTTTTAACATCTAACAGAACAATGGACTGTACGATTTGAATGATTTTGAATCGGGGGATAAAAACTAACAGCGATAAAAGGAGGAAACAGTTGAAAGGGTCACATGAGTACGCAACAATAAATGTAGTTAATAAATTAATAAGTTTTTAGTCGACAAAACAAATTGGAAGGGTCAGAGAGACCTTTCGTCGCGTCGCACACTACAAAGTGTACAACGACGACCATCGAATGTGAAGTAGAATGTTGTGTGGTAATGTAAGAGGAGCTCTAGCTGCCGCTTTCGATTGCAAGTTTCAACGGTTTTTTGCCTTTAACACCTCAACCGAAATCCAAAAAAAAGCTTTAACTTACGCAAAAGAATGATTGTGCGTTTTCTTTCGGAAACTCACCCATCTCTCGAATTTGTTACGCGTCTACTGGTGGGTTCGGCTTTGCCCCGTTTAGAGCTCACCTTGCTCGCCGCCCTTCTTGATCACCTTGAGCTTCTCCTGCTTTGGCTTGGGGGTATCGTTGGGGATCTTCTCGTGGATGGGAGCAGGTTCTACGGTTCGCTCCGGCGCTGGCGCAGTGGTGGGAGTGGCCTTCTCCTTCTTGTCCTTCATTTTGGCGGGAGCTTCCTTGGCGGGAGTGGGTTTTTCCGTGACCGGAGTCGGCTTCTCCGTAGCAGGAGCAGGCTTCTCGGTGGCCGGCTTTGGCGCTTCCTGTTTCTTGGGTGGAGCAGCCGTAGTGGTGGTGGTGGTTGTAGGTTTCGGTGCAGGTTTTTCCGTAGTTGTGGGCTTAGGGGTAGTAGTCGTCACCGGCTTTGCGGTGGTTGGCTTCGGTGTGGTTGTTGTAGTGGTTGTTGGTTTGGGGGTTGTGGTAGTAGTTGTAGTCACTGAATTGAAACGTAATTTGTTAGTTTTATAAAACTTACATTGCTATTGGAGTTAAACAAGTTATAACTTATCTCTTTTCAATAAGAATTTTGCAAGTCAGCTATTTTTACTTTTACAATGCCGGCAGATAGAGATGTGGGTCTAGGGATGAGAGTATGGTATTTTATGCTAAAATGACCGTGAAGCTTGGAAAAGCTATTAACAATGGTCGTTAGCCAAATATTTCAATCTACTGTAGGGTAGTCGTAGTATAGTTGGTAATGCGTCCGTGTACTGAACGGAAATTGGAAAGGAACCTCAAGCCCCTAGTTTAGAACGAGTTTAGAAAGAGCATTGGAAGATATGATGAAAACTGAACTTAACTAATTTTACAAATACAGATGGGACTGACATGCGATTCACGGCAGCATAGCTCCTCAAAAGGAGACATTCAAGTAGCCAACTCATTCTCTTCTTGGAATGCATTTGAAATTATGCGTTCGACATTATTCATGGCTGGCTGTACCATAGAGAATGACAGAAATGATATCTCATTATCAACATTATTATTACAGGTCGGACTCGATTATCCGGAGTATCGATTTTTTTTTTCACTCCGGATAATCAAATCCTCCGGATAATCGAATCACTAAGAAAAAATTGTTATCTTTGATAAAAAAAACTTTAATATTATCTGTTTTCGTTATTTTATTTATATGATGCGGTGGCGTAGCCAGAATTTGTTTTCTAGGAACAGTAGTGGTCTCCACAAGAAAAACAAAAATTTTGACTAGCATACACACAAAACCACTTTTTGAACCCCCCCCCCCCTTTTCTTAAATACTTTTTAAACTGCAAAACCATTCATATTGAATATTGCAATACCAAATTATCTCAGATTTATGCATAAAAATTGAAAATCAAGAACATCAAAAAACAAATTCCGGATAATCGAGTCTAAAATTCCGGATAATCGAATCCCGGATAATCGAGTCCCCGGATAATCGAGTCTCCGGATAATCGAGTCCGACCTGTATTGATAAGTTGTGATGAAAGTTTCAAATAAATAATTGCTTTGAAAAATGAACGCTTTAAAACAACAACAAGCAATTACATTCGCACTTTGTAACTTGGGTTATGTTTTCTTTATTTTCATCCTCCTTTTTACCACTTGCTCGCTATGCCTCATTTTACAATACAATTTAAAAAGCTATTTTTCATCGTTAAATCGCTAATAGTTGTGAAAAATTACCTGAACAGTTGTCATATATTATTAGAGTATCATCGCACTGAATAAAAAACCGTAATCGCTTATTTGGACTCCGAGAATCTCATTTTAAGAGGGCTGATTTTTATGGTTATCCTGCAAATGTGACTAACAAACACCTTTTTTTATTTATTTTTTTTTCGAGAAGAAAACATGTCTTTCATTTAAGGTGCATCGAAGCCAAACCTCATATTTTCAAGAGAACCACACAACGGATCCAGCTGAAAACTTGATCGATTGGTCATACGCTGGTGATGATCGATAGATCAAGTTTTCAGCTTGAACCGCTACCTGCTTTTCTAGATTTGTGCTCTTGAAAAGTTTAGTTTTAGCTTCGATACATCGTCACCTACAATTCTACCATTCATTGATAGTATTGATTATACTGAACCAACCACAATTTGTTTTTAAATTTTATGAAAGAAAATTTACGGTGATAATGCAGAATTGACATTGAAAAATCAACTTTTTTTTTCAAAATTCAACCCCGAGCCCGAGTTATACCAGGAATTTGTTTAGAAATGCATCAAAAAATTATTTTATCGTTGTCCAGAAATCCCTCGGAGGATGCTTGCATCGATGACGCTTGGATTTCATTTAAGATTTTCGATCTAGACTTTTGCAAGAATTCAAGCAGTAATTTCACTAAAGATAAGAACCCTCCATGAATACTTAAAATTCCGTTCAAGAAATGTCGTTTAGGATTTAATCAAGGAATTTCTTCAAGATATTTTTACAAGAATTACTAAATTAAGCTTTCTCTCCCCTAGGACGTGTAATTTTGACGCGATGGGTGGGCTAACCCCATTAGCACTTATATGGGAACCAAAGACATGTCCATCCGTGGTGGTATCACATCAGGATATATTTGTTTAATGCCGCGTCATCAATCATCTGGCATAGACGCATCAATCTTACGGATGTGATCCAACGGTTATCCTGTTACCAGGCATTGGGGCAAGATGAGCCGTAGGCACGCTTTGATGCAGATAGGTTAGATTTTTTATATGATTATAATCTTGACTAATGAGGAGAATGACTAAGGATCCATCGAGTAGAAAGTGACACAAATGTTAATTTTTCATGCTTCTCTCATTAGAATCATAATAAATACCCACATTTATTATGTGGGTATGATAAAACTACAACAACTTAATTCTCGCAAAATTATAATAAATAGATAGGGCTTAGAGGCTTTATTTTGTCACCGAAAAGTGGATCTTGACAATAATAAATGACTTTCAATTTCTTTATTTTTTCTAGTATAGTTTCTAACACATAAAAATTCATTTACATCGATTCTAAATGAAAACAGGCGAGACCAGATTTGAATATGAATAGATGTTTAAAACAAACTGATCACTTTCTTGGCCAATTAACAAGTTTTGCTATATATCGTACGAGGACAGGTACGAAGATACTCTATGCCCAGGGAAGTCTAGAAAATTTCCAACCTAAAAAGTTTCTCAACCGGTAGGATTCGAATCTTACGACCCTCATTTTGGTCTTGCTGAATAGCTGCGCGTTTACCGCTACGGGTACCTAGGTCCTCATGAATGGTTGATAGAATTCATATAAAAAAGATTTAAAAAGTAACTAGAAAAATCGGTGGAAAAGCGAGAAGGAATCCTTGGAGGGTAGGAAATCTCAAAACCCTGAACGAATTTCTTCAACAACTCTGGTCTCTGAATGGAGACGGAATTCAACTCAATTTTGGGTTGTTCCAAAGTAATTCCGTAGTTGAGCCCAATTACTCAATTTTGGCTAAAAAAAAGGTGTCTACTAGGAGGAAGTTTGCCTTTCATTCCATTAGAAAAGTGTACTCAATGTTGAGTTGATTTGACGCAAAATATAGTTCTTTTAACCCGAACATTAGTAGAGTTGCATTTACCCACATTTGGCTTATTGAGCCAAAGTACCCCCATTGAGTAGATGCAGCTCTCTCTAACATTCGTGAGGAAGAAAGAGAATACCGAGAGATTTTGGGTTGCAAGTCGATATACTTAATTTTAGGTAAACTCAATATTTAGGTAAAAAATGTCTTCGTGTAGGAAGAACTTCTGTAGGGAAATTTGTGAAATTACTGTAGAAATTGGTGGAAGAGTCAGTAAAAAAATCTCTGTAATAAATTCTGATATACATTCCAAGAAAATTTTCAGAAAAATCCTAGCAGAAATTATTGAAGGTAGTTGCGTTGGATTTCCTGGAGCAAAATCTGTGGAGGCATTTCTGGACGAACTCTTGTAAGAATAGATAGGAAAGTTTTAAAGGAATTTCTGAGGGGATGACTGGATGAGTCCCTGAAAGCATTTAAAAAGAAATCGACAGAAGAACTCTAGAAGCTTTCCATCGAGAAATCAGCGGAGAATTTCCCGATAAAACCTGTGGAATAATCGCGTAAAAGTCTCAAAAAATTTGCCTGGAGCCTCTAGTGTTTTGCACTAGGATTCAATGAAGAGGGAGGAAAAGCGACTTAGACCTTAGACCTTAGAGATCTTCCATTAAAAATAGAGACTTTTTACAGACTTTCCTTAAAATATCGGTCACACACTTAAGGCCCAAGTAAAAATAGCATAGCATAGCATAGCATAGACTGACTGTACATGTCAATGGTTGCTACTCCGTGATTGATCGGAACTGGTAAGAATTGCACTACGATCCAAATGAATTAGGGATGGGAGTTTCCGCTTACTCTC
Organism: Aedes aegypti; assembly: GCF_002204515.2. Lineage (NCBI taxonomy): Eukaryota > Metazoa > Arthropoda > Insecta > Diptera > Culicidae > Aedes > Aedes aegypti. The sequence goes on along the minus strand of NC_035107.1, from coordinate 224,789,940 downwards.
GAAGTGCAATTTTAGCAGATCTAATATTATTGATCAATAACGGCGCCGGCCAAGTCCTTACAGTCAGTTGGGATGGGGAAGGAATGTTAGGGTGTAATGATTGTTGCTTCTAGAGACCGAGAATACCTCTGCATCTCCACAATCACCACGGGATGGGTGTTTATTAGTGAAGGAGGAAAAGATCTGGGAGTCACCTCTGGTCGGTGATGCGATCCATGGACAAGGGGGAAATATACGACTTGTATTTAAAGCTAGTTTTGTATTATTGTCTCGAGAAGTTTTTGGAAAAAATACGTCAACATCTATAATGTCGAACAATTCAAAAGACGTTTTTATTAATGACGAAAACTGAAAATTACATGTATATATTTTATTATATGAAACAGGAATAATGCCGACACTTGTAGTGACGAACCATACATAGTTTGTTTGAAAATTACATATGAGTATTACTGTGCATTTTGTCTCGATATGGTAGAAGTTTTAGAAAATACGTCAACATTCACAATGTCGAACAATTCAAAAGATAATTTTTAATAATGTCAAAAAGGGAAAAATATATGTATATTCAAATTGTATAAGAAAAAAGCATAATGCCGACACCTATAGTGACAAACCATACAAAGTTTGTTTTAATATTACATAAAAGTTACGCTTTCAAGAAAATATGTGTTATCATAAGCATGAAACGAACTCACCAGTTGGTAATCCATTCTCGACTGAACACAAAACTGACACTGACAGCAAAACTTCTTGGCGTCCCGAAAATAAACCGTCTTGCTTGGGCCTTCCCAAATACGTACCCAGCAAGACGCTACAAAACAGGGGAAAAAAAATTCTCCGGCAACGAAAACGCGCGAATCCGTCAGCAAAATCAATCGGACGTCGCAAAACCGAACTGTCTTGCTTGGGCTTCACAAAGCACTACCGCCCAGCAAAACGCGCGAAAACGAAAAACAAAAACAAACTCCCGGCGTCCCAAGAACAAACTGTCTTGCTTGCACACTTAAGGCCCAAGTAAAAATGGTGCAAAAGTCAAAACTGGAAAAGCAGTTTTCTCGTTTTAAATCGACAAATCGAAGAAAATAAAAACACACAGCTCTTTTATTTGCCAAATAAAAAGGCTGTATGTTTTTATTTTTATCAATTTGTTGTTATAAAAGGAGAAAACTGCTTTTTCAGTTTTTACTTTTGTGCCATTTTTTCTTGCGCCTTAAATAAACTTGTTATCAGTCCTGCATTTGAACAATTACTGTTAATGTTGTTGAACATATCTCTATCTGCCGATATTGAACACTTTCCCTTAATAGTACAATTTATAACTGACTTGATTAGTTTGCAAAAACAAGCATTAATTAGTTTTACGCTATGAAAAACCAGCTGACGGCAGAAAACAGTTAGGTTCAAACAAACCGTTAATTCAAACGCATACTTGCGCGTGACCAAAACCTTACAGTTCACCGTAGTAAATGTCTTCCTCTAAATATGATAGATGTAAAAAATACATTTTGAAAAGGAATTAATTATCAATCACATAAGTACTCACCTGGTTTCTTGGTAGTTGTGGTCGTGGTGGTTGGTTTTGGAGTTGTCGTCGTCGTGGTGGTAGTAGTGGTGGTTGGCTTGGCCGTAGTTGTGGTCGTAGCTTCCGGTTTCTTAACGGGAGCCTCTCCAGCCGGTTCGTAGCGCACATTCTGGACGCGCATCTTCGGGACCTTTGGAATCGGTACTCGAGCCAGATACTTGTTGAACGGAGATCCCAGAATCAGGTAGTCTCCCATCTCGGCAACGTGCGATACCGAGGACACCGACTTGTCGAACCCATGCAGCGATCCGACGATGTTTCCGTTCCAGTCCAACCGGACCAAAGTCACACGATCTGCCACCATAAATTTCATGGTTTCGAAATGGCCAATGGCGTGCAGAAGACGTAGACTGTGACTGGTAGGCCACACCTGGTGCAGGATACGGAACGGCATCTCGGCGACAGCCAACATTCGGGAGCAGAACTTACGAATCAACGGAACTCGAGACAACAGGCGGGAAAGCGAAGGATTCTCCTCATCGGCGGCCATGACCAGTGGAGCCCAGAGGCCATCCTCGTTCGCAATAAGGTTATCCGGTAGTCCAGGCAATCCGTCAACGAAGATATCGTCAGTACCGGCCTTCGGGCCCTTCAAGTAATACCGGTGGATCAAGGAAGACATGGTTTCCGCTACCACTACGAACTCTTCATTCGGACTGAGAGCCAACCCATTAGCGAAGTACAGACGATCCAACAGAACGGTGTTCTCCTTCGTTTCCCTATTGTAGTGGAACAATCGACCGGACGGATTTGCGAAAATACTGAAAACTCCATCTAGCAGTTCAAAATCGGACGAAGACTCAGTCCAGTAAATGTCGCCATTCTTGGCAACCGCAACGCTATTGAACAGACGGGGCTTCCTGTTGACTCCCTTTCCTGGCAGAATCGTATCCCTGGAAACTAGCTGGAATTTGTCCCCATTACTAAGATCGACCAGCCAGATACCGTAGTACGCATCGGCAACGATCAGGTTGTATCCTTGCGTGTCAAAGGCCAATCCCAGCGGACGACCGCAGACATCCTCTTCGGCGGTGGATTCTACAATAACCAAACAAGTCAACGGTTTATTCGGAAAGCGTTTATGACTATGACTCACCGCAGGGTTTGCCAAACTTGGCTACGTGTGTGATGTGCTGGCCAACGATGCGGATCACCTCGCCACCGTGAATGGTGGTGTAAATTTCCTTACCCCGTATCAGAATCGCCTCCGGGCCGTACAGCTTACCCTCGAACAGCTTTTCCGCGTTGTCCAGGTAGTTGTTCGGCTCCAATCCTCCCTTTAACTCCTTCGGTGGCGGTATGCTGTGGGAAAGGGTCGAGCATTGTGTTTTGATTTTTTTTTTAACAAAGAAGGAAAAGCTCCTCCAGTTTCTGGAAGATTCTTTTCTGATTTATGAAAGAAGCTAATTCAGCTTCTGCAAGAAGTCTATTATGCTGGTGGAAAAAGTTTTTCTAGCTTCTTGATGAAACCTAATTCTCTTCTACAAAAAGCTTGACCTGATTTTGAAAGAAGCTTCTTAGGGTAAATGCTTAATTAGCTTCTTGAAGAAGTTATATTAGCTTCAGGCAAAAGCTTTATCAGCATCTAGATGAAGCTTCACCAGCTTATGGAAACGCTTAATCAGATTTATCAGTTTCCGGAAGTAGATTTATCAGATTTTGTTACAAATCAGCGTCTAGATGGAGCTTTATCAGCTTCTGTAACAAACACTATCAGCGTCTGGAAAAGCCTTATCAACTTCTGGAAGAATCCTCAGCATCCTGGAGGATGCTTTTCTAGCTTCTGGAGCGTTATCAGCTTCTTGATGATGCATTATTGAGGCCCCAGTAAAATTGGTGCAAATATCGAAACTAAAAAAAGCAGTTTTCTCCAAAATAATCGAAAAATGCATATACGCTTAGTTGCGCTATTTGCGAAACACAACTGTTTTTTCGATTTTTCAATTATTTTAAAGAAAACTGCTTTTTCAGTTGTGGTCCTGTACCTTTTGGGCAGCTTCAGAATAAAACTTTAACAGTAGTTCGGTTTACTGTAATACGCAAGCAGTTCACACGTTACAATCTTAATATTGGAGGAGAATGACATCTCATCTAAGTTAATCCTTGTTCTAAGAAAATATGTTTTGAAGAAGTCTCTTTATAAACGTATTATAAGCCTTAGTTCCATGAACTATGAAAAATACTTTTCTCTTAAAAGAACAGCCTATGTTACCCTTGCTCACCGTTGGTAACTCAGAGACGAATCAACCATCAGATTAGAGTCTTGACACGATGTGTGGAGTTCACAACTTCGTCCTGAATAAACGAGTCGTTTTTATCTGGGGAATGCGGACTCGAACAACACATTTTTTTCACATGTTCTAACCGTTGTTTGTTTGCCTATCTCGCAAGCCAAAACTTCAGCAATTTAACGCAGGAAATGAATTTAATAAATCATCTGAATCATAAAGTTTCTGACCGCATATTAGCAAGAAGTTCTAAACTATTGATGAATAATTAGGACCAAGTAGAACATTTCGTTAAAATATGACGGTCTATGGGTTATATAAAACTTATAACATTTTTTAGCGAGGCGAAAGCAGCATAGACCTAGGCATACTCGGATCATTGTTACGAAAACTTCAGTTTGACAACAGCCTGGATGCTTGATGATACAGTTCGCAACCCCAGGTTCTTATCTTTCTCTTGAAGCACTTGTTAAGCGACAAACCTGACGTCCTGTCACACCATACAAATTAATTGGTTGATCAGTTACTGGGCCACACTACACGTCAGCGATTCTGTTTTTGTTTTTTTTTTTTTTTTTTGTTCGTTTTTCGGCCAAACGACCCGTTCGGCCAAATGGCCGGACACCACGTGCCATTAAAATGCCAAGATGCAATCGTGCTTCTCCTAGAAGTTGCAAAGCTTCTCCCAGAAGCTGGAAAAGCCGGTTTACGTCTTTTGGATGCACATAAACGCTAAACTTGTCACGCTCAGATATGAGTGCCGAGTACACAAAATCAGCCTCTCTTCATGCAGTACAGATTCTGTGCAAAGGGGGCTGTACACAGTTTTGTGCAAACGGTGGTAAACAAACCGAATGAGTGAAATGCGCACAGAGGAGGAACGCTTGGAATGCGGAATTCGCTTCCATTTTTGTTTTGCTTCTGAAAACATTAAAAAAAACATTCAAATTTTCAAGTTTTCAGAGATTTTTTCATTCGAATAGCCGAAGCGGAAGCAAATGGGGAAAAAACTTCCACATTTGCGACCATCTTCCGGCTTTTCGCATGAAAAAATCCCTGAAAACTCCCCATCTTACCAACGGCCAACTGTTTGCTGCCGCGCGGGAGAGATTGACAGTTCCATTTCCATCGATCCCCGCACAGCCGAAGGCCAACACATCGGCTACACACAGCATGAGTGCGACTTACACAGAATTTTCACTCAGCCAGAGAGTCCTGCATTGGTTGCCTCATTCTGTGTAGTTTTTACACATGCGCTGCGTTGAGCAGGATTAGCGTGTAAAAGAAGCGATCTAAATGACGTAAATTTGTGTCGTACCTAACGTATTTAGTGTCTGATTCGGGAAATTTCGATCACAGTTCCATCGTTTTCATATCATGTAAAATTACATCTTCAAGGACTCGTTTTTGTGTCACTAAAAATGTCGGAAATCTAATTCTAACCTAAAACCTGACCATCTTGCCCCATATTTCCCTGCGTAGAAGCTCTTCTAGACTAATAGTAAATACCCCATTTTACTAGAAGATCAAATCAAGATTATCAAACATTGGCACATTAGATCAGAAATACAAGTTAATTAAGTTGTGGAAATCTGAAGCTTGAGTATTATATTGAATCTCATGAACTGTTTTGTGAAACATTGTGTGTCGTGCTTAACCTTCGGGCTGTCGCGCTGTTGTACTTTGTACAACAGTTGTGATTTATATGCTATCATTTTGGAACAAAGATATCTATCGACACCAAACCAAAATGTATTCCTCAAGAATCTTCTTAAGAACAATACTCGATAGTTTTTATTTACAGTATAGCCCTTTATAACACGGTAAAATCAACAATTGTACATGGAAGTCGCATAATGATGAACGCACTATGTACGATTCGAGGAAACCACAGTTTGAAATCGTTATATTTTGAAATCCAGATAATATATAAACTTGGGGTCTTTATTAAAGTTGTTCTGGAGATGAAGCGCTATCTGATAGTAACTCATTTAATTCGGAATTTGACTGCTAGGTGGCACTAGTGGGCATGGAAGTTTTACTTTTGTTTTGCAGATATTTCAGGATCCTGACTATTTAGAAGGATGTCGTCTTCGGCAAAGTTGTTTAGTAAGTTAAGAACTATTATTTTTCGAGCTAGTTGATTCAAAATTTTGCCACTAGGCGGCGCTAGTGAGCATGAAACTTTTGATTGCAGATATCTCAGGAGCCAGACCACTTAGAAAGATAGTGTCTTCGGCAAAGTAGTTCAGTAGCTCAAGAGCTATCATTATTTGAGCCAATAAATAGGGTATTTTGCCACCAGACGGCGCTAGTGAGCATGATTTTTTTTTTTTTTTGCAGATACTGCAGGATCTCGATTTTTTAGACAGGCACTTTCGGAAGAATATGTAAATAGAAATAAATGTTTTATGCTCACTAGCGCCGCCTAGTGGCAAAATTTTTAATCAACTAGCTCAAACAATGATAGTCCTTGAGTTACCGAACAACTTTGCCGAAGACGTCATCTTCACGCTAAACTTGTCACGCTCAGAAATGAGTGCCGAGTACACAAAATCAGCCTCTCTTCATGCAGCACAGATTCTGTGCAAAGGGGGCTGTACACAGTTTTGTGCAAACGGTGGTAAACAAACCGAATGAGTGAAATGCGCACAGAGGAGGAACGCTTGGAATGCGGAATTCGCTTCCATTTTTGTTTTGCTTCTGAAAACATTAAAAAAAACATTCAAATTTTCAAGTTTTCAGAGATTTTTTCATTCGAATAGCCGAAGCGGAAGCAAATGGGGAAAAAACTTCCACATTTGCGACCATCTTCCGGCTTTTCGCATGAAAAAATCCCTGAAAACTCCCCATCTTATCAACGGCCAACTGTTTGCTGCCGCGCGGGAGAGATTGGCAGTTCCATTTCCATCGATCCCCGCACAGCCGAAGGCCAACACATCGGCTACACGCAGCATGAGTGCGACTTACACAGAATTTTCACTCAGCCAGAGAGTCCTGCATTGGTTGCCTCATTCTGTGTAGTTTTTACACATGCGCTGCGTGGAGCTGGATTAGCGTGTTTCTAAGTGGTCAGGATCATGAGATCTGAGAAACAAAAGTTTCATACTCACTAGCGCCGCCTAGTGGCAAAATCCCGAATTTGTTGGCTATAATAATAATAGCCCTTAAGCTACTGAACAATTTTGCCGAAGACGTCATCGTTCTAAGTGGTCAGACTCCTGGGGTATTCGCAAAACCAAGGGTGTTGTACAAAGTACAACGCGCGACTACTCGCGTTACAAAAATTCGCGCGACGACCGAAAGGTTAATTGTGTGATAGATTCAGCTGTTGAGTATCATAAATAAATCACCTGATTTGTAATTCCCGATAAGCTAACAGTAACTGATAACATACTGTAGCAAACGAAGGCCATTAATACATGCAGAGATTGCAGTCTTGCACTTTGAGATAATCCACTGTGTTTGAGAAGATAAGCTACAAATGCAAAAATACTTCGTTCGTTCGTAAAACCAAGAGGGAAGTAGTTTTCGATTGAGATTAAGGTGAAGGTCCATTGAGCACGTAAACATAATGTTGCCACCCACTCGTGCCACCCGCCAAACCACCCTCTCGAGCCACCCAACACGGCGAAGCACAATGTTATGTGCGTCGGCCAAAAATAAATCATTATGTTCCATGTATACCTCGACCTACAGAATTATGTAGGCAGTATTACTTGCACACGTTTCATACAAATGTATTATTGTCGATATGAATTCTTGAACAACTTCCTTAAAGCTCAAAAACACAATTTATTTCATTTGGTAGTGGAAACATGATTTTTGACCAACATTATAAGCATTTTTCACACCATGCGTGTGTTGTTTACTTTTTTGGCAGTTTTCTCCTCTCTTCTCTCGCTTCTCACGGACGGAGAAAGTTGCCATCAGTATGCATTTGAATTCTACAGTCAATTGTACTGTATAATATCTAATATTCATTTTTGCTGTTGAATTGCGTCGTACATTGTTTTTCTTATGCTTAAAAATGTTTTGCAACACTTGTGACATTGTACACCTTCTGAGTGTTATGAAATTGTGAAATACGTGGTTGTAGCAAGTGTATGAATATCCAAACAATTTTAATTCCAAACATAAAAACTGACATCACTTCCAATCAGTGAGAGCTGCGCATCCGATTCATAAACAATGTTGGCCCATTGAATTCGTATTCCGGTGTTATTTTTCACACACAAATCGGTGAATTTAAGTGTTTTATTGCTCCCAGGAGTACGGCGCGAGAAAACATAAAGTGTTACAAGTATCGCATCAGATTTTTGAATTGTCACGGTGAGTAGAAATACCATGAAAAGTGAATTTTAGAACAGGCACCGAAAAGCCTTCAAACAACAACACGGTGCGTGAAGAAGAAGTGATTCGATAGTGCGTGATATTTAACAACACAAATCACAGCAATAACTACTTCTTTGCATTCAAAAACAGGTAATTTGTGAAAAACACATTATGGAATGCTTTCAGTTAAGAAACCACCGCTCTACAATAAGGTTAGTAGCTTCAAATAATCATTTTTTGTGATCTCTCTCCAAAACACTGTGAGAAGCGTGGGAGGAGGGAGTGGAAAGTGAAGGGGGAAGTAAGGTGCCATATTAGAGGCCATTTTGGTACTGATGGAGATATGTCCTTAACATGAAACACGTTGAAATCCAATATCAATATCACAAATTTAACAAAGAAAGCAAAAAAAAAACAACAGTGACATTTTTATTTTAACTTTGTACACTAACAGAAAGTTTAAAGATGAGGAAGCATGATTTACTATTATTCAATAAAGTCTTTAAAAACATGAGAAACCTTGCATTAAGCTCAATGGCCAATCACTCGCCACATAATAGGATAAAGATCAACTTGGGCATCTCCATGATTAACTTTGGCATACAATTGCGCGTGTTGTGGTATTATGTTGAACGGGTTAGATGTGGAATCATAATAATAAAAAAAAACTTGCTAGCCTAGTGGTAACGTCCGCGGCTACAAAGTAAAGCCATGCTGAAGTTGTCTGTGTTCGATTCCTGGTCGCTTCAGGATCTTTTCGTAATGGAATTTGCCTTGACTTCCCTGGGCATTGGCAAAGAAAGCTCTCAGTTAATAACTGTGGAATTGCTCTTAGAACACTTAACTGAGAAGCTGGCTCTGCCACAGTGGAGACGTAATGCCAATAGAAAGAAGATGTGAAAAGATCTAATATAGTTTTTCAGCTCATGGAAGTTCGTCTGGAAAACCAAAGTTTCTCCAAATCTCGGAGATTTCTTGAGCATGAAGAAGACTTCGATCAGCCAAAAGACTGGAATTCTGATAGTTCCAAGCTGGGAGGGAGAAACCAATACGACATTTCTGTACGTCATAGTGAGCCGGGATTCCGCTGTCACGAACTGTCACTGTGAGCCCAGATCTCAAACATTGGACTAACATGGAAAAAGCGCGTAACTGATTAAAATACATTTTCGCATTTCATCAAAAGTGACAAAAATCGAATGAAAATCAATCCATGCACATAATGCAAGTAATGTCCTTTCAATCTGTTTGAATATAAAGCATTGAAAAACGCATCGTTTTACTTTTTCCAATGAAAATGAATATTTAGTGCATGGAAAACTGTGGCCCTTTTTCCATGTTTTTCAGGAAAGATCGAAAGTACACAACAAAAGAAAACAAGCGATTTTCCCCAAGCCTGCCTTGATTGTTCTTGGCAAGCTGGAGTTATCTTGCAGTTCAAACAAACGTTGTTCTATATTTCGTGTGTAGTATCTGTGCCTCCCTCCCAGGTTCCAAGCAATCCTTGAATCTTATTTTTTTTTTCAACTTTTGTATGCCCCTTTTGGTATTTATTATAGATCTAGTGATAAATTTAAGGATTCGAAGACAATAAAGGAGATTTTTTTGAATTTATCACAACTGATTGATTGCATTGAATTGAATTGAATAAAATTTGACGTCTCCTAGTGGGCACAGATGAGATCTCGTTTTGAAGATTTTAAGGAATCTCTAATACATTCACTACCCGCCAAAAGTAAGGAATCGCATCATCAGGCCTGGTAGCCACTATTAAAACAGGAATTTTAGAGACCTTATGCTTGCAAATAAAAAACCGAACGGGAACCAAGAAACCAAAAATATTCCAAACAGGCATCAGGAGATCAAAGATTTCATAATATAATTTTACAGCTACAGAGAATTACAAATATTACTGCTCAAAATTTTTCAAGATTTTTCCACGAATTTAATCAAAAACTAATTCAAGTATTCGCCTTCGGGTACCTTCAGTAATAACTCCAGAGATGATCCAGCAGAAATTCTTTGAGAAATTTACAAATGAAGCTCGTAGTTTTTTTTTTTTAATTTAGATATTTAAAAAATATATGTGCGTGCGGCTCAGGTGAACCCAAACTTTTGCACGATTTTCATCATACTGAGGGGTGAACCCAATCTTTTGAACGATGACTTGACTGACTGTTTCATTGATTTTGAATACTTTCGTGGTGTCTCTTCAAAGAATATAAGATTACAATTCCAAAGACACTTTGATTTAAAATTTTGGTCGATCCAATACTAAGGAAATTAGATATGATTTTTCAGTGTGTTTTTTGAAAAATGTCACAACTTCAAATAATAATTTAGTATAGAAAGATCAAATATTTCTTTGGAAAAATACATACGAAGTAAGAACAACTCTTTGTCTTTCGAATGTGGCTTAATGAGTTTTAATTGGACGTGTAATCACAGAGATATGGACAGAACACTTTTGTATGTTTTTGAGGGGAACAAATGGTAGTTATAATGGGAACATGAAAATGTTTCCTATCGTCGTGTGATATTTGGATGCATCGCAAGGAGGCATTCCCTCATTTGAATACGATATTTTTGGAAATCAAAAAAGTATCGAATTGAAGATGCTCTCGAAAAGCACATTTCAGTGGAGATATTATTAATAGAAACCATGGTCGAAACTACTTGAGTTTACCAGGGGGTGCACGACCGCCTAACATTTCATACGCCACATAATAACTCACACAACCATGAGGTTTTGGAGAGATCCTTAACGAATGCTTCTCAGAATTATAAGGTCTCTGCCAAAAACTTTGATTATTAGTAGGAACCTTCATGATTTTCTGGAGATTCTTAATGATTCTCACGAAATCGCAATGGAAATATCACGGAAGCTTCTTTGTGAAATTCCTAACAAGATTCCTTGCAGATTGTTTGTAAAACCATGATTTAAGGAATCATAGCGGCAGTTTCTTACATCTTCAATATATCTCCGAAAATATTCTAATGGATTTTTAATAGCTTGTTTTTTTAGATTATATAAATTGTACTTGGTTGTTTTCTGAAATTCTTAATAATTTTCTTTTGAGATCTTGATCAGGATCAGACACTAAGCAGATTTCTTTAAAAATCATCGGTAAACGTCTGGCTAGATTGTTGCAGGATTTCTTTGGATATCTATATGGAACTATAACTATTTACTGAGACGTGCGATTTGAAAACGTTTTTCGGCAAAGTTGCAGCTGATTATTGTGTCTCGCAGTGTCAACGTAGCTCTAATCGTCAAGAGCACATGGGCAAACACTCTGACCGATTGTATAAACTACTTGGTTTTTCATTAGTAATTGCCATATAAACTTTACAGGGCTTGTGCAGTCTCAGTTTTCATCCGAATGAGCTCAATTTTTTGGATGACACTCAGAATTTGATCTAGAATCTAACGAGCGGTGTGGAGCAAAAACGATTTTTTGAATCACTCTAATATGGATATTTTGGGACCCTCGGCAAATGCTTAAATGAATTCTGCTGGAGGATTCCTGGCTAGATGCTTGAATATATTTCAAGCAAAAATTTAGCAAAGAGGTTTACTGGGTTTTGGCTGACATCAAACAATAACCTTGAGAAATTTATCATTAGGAATCCAGCGAACAAAGTGATGAACTTCCAGGAGAATAGTAAGATAATTGCGTAGTCGATACACTCAAGTGTCTTCGGAAAAGTGGCAGAAGACAATAGTCTTAGTAAGAGGCTATTTATATTTAAGAATTATACGCTCTAATTGAAAGTTTCTCGAGATTTTCCGAGAAAGGCGACAATTAGTTTTAAGAGCTGAAATTGCTTCTAATAATATTAATATATTTTATTTTTATTAAAGAAAAAAGGTTCTTTCGTTTGCTATTTACACTGAGAAATAATAATAGTCACATAATTACTACAGTTTATGCATCAATGACTATTTTCTAGGTGTCTCTTTCATTCTGCTGTGAATTTCTACACTAAATGTCATTTCGCCTGGGTTGAAGCTTAGCGATGCTTCAACCCAGGTGAATTGACAAATAGGAATTAAATTCCCTGCAGAATGAAAGAGAGGCAGACAGAAAATAGTCATTAATGCATAAACTTTAGTAATTCTGTGACTACCCGTGTTTCTGAGTGTACAACAGAACAGTTTGAAAAATAAAATTAAAAAACGGTTTGTCTTAAATTCCAAACATTCTTCTTTGACCAGCGATTTCTCAAATTTCTCAACAGGATGATCAATTCCATTACATTACAAGTCTTCAACAATAAAAATTGAAAAAAGCTTTAAAATTGCTACTGTTTGGAATATTAATTGTTAGAAATGGGACAAAATGGAACTTACAAAATAAATCTGAAAATCGCAATATGTCCTGATTTTGAATCTCCAGGAGATGGTCACCCTACCCATAACCCCTTACGTAATTATTTTTCCTATCTTTTGTCTCACTCTAACAATTATCATAAAAACTTTGCGGTAGCAAATCTCGAGTTTTAGTGAACCGATGAAGTTGAAAATGTATTAGGTTGTGTACTACATATATAGAATCATAGTGATACATATTTCGCATTGATATATGGAGTGGTTCTTGGGATTTGCTTCTTCAAATGGATAGGGTGATTATGATGACGTCGCGTGCGGCCTTAGGTATTTCAAATCAAAATTTACTGCAAGGAGAAGAAAAATAATGACTTTAAAGAAAAATAATGATTGAAAAGGAGACTTTGGAGGCCTAGCATTAAAAAAAGAGACTTTTTAGAGACTTGCATTGAAATAGAGAACAAGTCTCTAGATTGTGAATAAAAGTGCGGGATTACGTCGGATCGATTTGATATCTTCACCGCACTTATTCAGCATGAAATGACGAATGAGTGCGGTAAAGACACGAGATCGATACGAACTGATACCACACTTCTATTTGCGATTTCGCAATTCTTGAGGAGTCCAGTTGGCAACACAATTTATAATATACCTAATAGAGTCAGAATAATACAAAAACGATAATCACGTCAATCAAAAAAACAAAATCGTTTTTTCCATCAGTGTATCTTCAGATTTGTCTCGCCAATGACGATGATGATGTTGATGAATCTTCGAAACGAGAAAAGAGAAACAACAAACCAAGGACAAGGACAAGGCGAAGGAAACCAACAGCAGAATGAATGAGAGAGAGCAACAAAACAACCACTTAGCGACGGGACGGTCGGTGGTGAAAGTCACCATCATCATCATCGTCATGCGTCGCGACCGACTAATGATGATGGTTTAGCACCTTCCACGATGGAACTTTTTCCGAAAACTGGAGAAACGGGACTTACCTGAACCCTTCGAAGGGGAATGTGGTCTTCGGTGGCAGTCCCGGCAGCAGCACGACCAGGAAGAAGAACACCACAAAGTTGACGATCCGGATGCGGATTTTGTAGAGGAGACCCATCCTGTACTATTTTCCCGGGCGGATTTCCACCCCCTCGTTGAGTCCCTTCGCGAAAGGTGGAACGATGTTACGTATTTACTTTTGCCGGCACGATCTGGAAAATGTTTTCCACCATGTATTCGCGTTAATCACTTGTCCACGAGAAATAATGTTCAAATAATGACCTTACCGTGATCGATGGGAATTTGAATGGTGACCTCGGAACGATCCACTCAGAATAACAAAAAAAAGATCTGATTGATGACACGGCACAACTGGCGAGAAGGGAAAAAGACAACCGGACAGATTCGGATCCGTCTTTGCTTCGCGTACTGCTGCACCACTGGTCAACACTGTCAAAGTTCGGGTTTTCTTCGTGCACACGAAGCCAGAGTTCAGCGTGGGTTACACTATCGCACGAACAAAATATCAAGCGTATTCTTGAATAAGAGCGTAGGAATATGATCGATTTCTCGTCACCCTACTCACCGATTTTAAAGCTCTGAGTGAGAGTTCAAAATTTTGACAACCTTCGAGGTTTGGTCTTACACGCAAACAAATTTTGATGTATAATCTACCGAATCCATGGTAGAATTAAGAACTGCACCAACGATTTTCAACCGACTACAATAATCTGTTAAGTTTACTAGGGTTTATTCACAAATTTCATAACGCCAAAAATGGCCATTTCCGACACCCACCCACCCCCTCGTAACGCTTTTTGTATGAATATTTTACAAATTTTGTATGAGCCGTAACACCACGAGGACACTCACCCACCCCCTTTACCGTTATGAAATTTGTGAATGGGCCCCTATAATCTGGTGAAAATCACTGAGCAGTGCAATAAATTTGACTACATATGTCCATAGTAGCATCCACTACAAAGCATTGTATTTCAATCCGTGACACCCACCGTACAACACAGTGTGGTCAAAAGTGTGATGCTAAACTTCTCAAATCAAGAATGTTTCTAGTCAAAAATACTACAACTCTGGTTGAATCGATAGAAGAAATTTTCTTGTGTAGTGATGTTGACTATGTTTTGGTATAGTTAACAGAATAATGTAGTCGGTTGAAAATCGTTGATGCAATTCTTAATTTTACCATGGATTCAGTAGTTTCTACAATAAAATTCATTTCAGTGTATGAATTCTAAAAAGTTTTTCCATTGAATGATTGTAAAAAAACAATAAAATAAATATCAAGATTTTGTATTGAAATATTGTGATACACGCAGAGAAAACAATTTTAATATCAATCATATTCTGTATCATTACAACAATATATCTGTATTATTTGTCAGCTTATAATAGCTTTTATTGTTTCAATAACAACTCTTAATTTGGTTCGAAAATATTTATTGTTGAATTTGACAGCTGGGTTAAATGTGAGGCAACAAAATTATTTTTTGTTTCAACTTTCTTTTTTTATTTTTGAAACAACAATTTTCTGCTTTAAAATGAAACCTATAGTTTTTAAAACAAAGTTGTACTATGTTGCGGGAGGCGTTACGAACGTTGACGCTTCAGCAAAATGCTCCACAGGGATGCTGCCGGCCTGACGGTTCGGCTTGACATCCGACGACTTCTATTGTGTGAGTGGAGATGCACGAATGACAGATAGAAGCAGATGAATTGTACACGGAGAAATATTTTTACCTAATTTTTTAGTTTACTTTACCCAAAATTAAGTATATCGATTATAGTTTCAACCCAAAATCTCTCGGTTTTCTCTTTCTCCCACACGAATGTTGTCAAAAATAGAGAGAGCTGCATCTACCCAATTTTGGCCCAATAAGCCAAATTTGGGTAAATGCAACTTTTCTTATGTTTGGGTCGAAAGAACTTAATTTTGCGTTAAATCAACCCAAAATTGAGTATATTTTTCTAATGGAATTAAAGCCAAACTACCTAGTGGGGACCTTGCAAAATTTAGCCAAAATTGAGTTATTGGGCTCAACTACGGAATTGCTTTGAAACAACCCAAAATTGAGTTGAATTCCGTCTCCGCTTTTTACGCTGGCTATTTAAGGGGTTATTGGATTTAGATAATTCTTGTCCACGTTTTTATAGCAAAGTCCAAACAGGCCATGATTCGAGTTTGTTGATTGGATTGTTAAGGGCCCATTCGCAAATTTCATAACGCTGAAGGGAGTGGGTGGGTGTCCTCGTACCGTTACGGCTCATACAAAATTTGTAAAATGTTCATACAAGAAGCGTTACAAGGGGGTGGGTGGGTGCCAAAAATGGCCATTTTTGGCGTTATGAAATTTGTGAATAAACCCTAAAGATTTTTACAATATATGATATGATTTTTTCGAATTATAATATCACAAAAGTTTTATTCTTTTACTATTTCAAGAACATTAAACCTGTTATTTTTGTTATTTTAGGTATCCAGAGGTTAAAATGTCTGGCTAGTGATGGTAAATTAACGGATATTTGATAGTTGCGCATTAAAATTTGAATGATTATTTAGAGTATGGAGACTGACTGCAGAGGACCCTCAAATGCTAAGTTTGTTGGGGGATCTGTTTTGATTTTTTTTTTTCAAATCGTCCCTACAAAAATAATGCAATCTGTAAAATTGCCCAGTGTTAGCCACATGTTGCTATAACGCAGAGGCTATGGACAAAAAATAAAGCATAATTTCAGTTAATTCTTGCAGCCGTAGCTAAAAATTCAGATTGAATACTGCAAACTAATCAATGGACAAACACAACACCAAGATTCGTGGAATTGGATCCTAAAATTTTTAATGAAATCTTGTTTTTATTTAATAACACGAAAGAGCATGTTACTCTAACTACTTTAGCAATTTTTCCCGCTCAAATAATGGCTATATCATGTTTAAACTTTAATTTAAAAATTTAGTCCATAAATGAACCTTGACACTTTTGATCATGTTTGACGTTCGCTTAGTCGACAAAAACACCACAGGGGTTTTAGTTCGACCACTGGGGTTGTTCGTATCTGACATTTCGTAAGGGACACGGAAAACAAAATACACCTAAAATTTGAGTTTAAGCCAAAGGTTGTGACAAAATCTAAAAAAAAATGTATTTGGGCTTAAACCAACGGAAAACATTAGAAAATTGAGTAAACATGTGTTTTTGGCCTAAACTTAAGCGTTTGGCACTAAAATTGGGACAGGGCTTTAGGACCCTATTCGTAACATATTACAAAGACAGACTCACATTCAATTCAGATTATTGACCCCAGTAAAATTTTACTGGGTTTTGGAACTACGGTTTTTTCGGTAATTTTTGATGGAAACCCAGGCGCAGCGGACACGGTTACACTACCGTTCGACCGGTTAAATCCGTCCCGGGGTTCGCGTGATAAACAGCAAAGAAAGATTACACGGGATGTAAGTTTTTAAGCAACTTTACTTTCTTGCGGACTAGTACGGACTACAATAATAATAAACATTAATATCACACATTTACAATTATGCTACGTCAAACTTCTACATACACATACATATTCAGACACAATGTCATCGTTAACTGTCATCATCATCCAAGGTACTGACACATCTCAATGATTGCTCATCTTACCAGGGGGCTACCACTACTCTACTCCAACACTCCTCCTTAGTGCAGCCCACTGATCTTCACCTGACTCCTCCTGGATTAAAAATCTACTGCACAAGGTAGTACACACCATCCTTCTTAACACCAACAGCTATTACAGTTTCAGCATCCATAATACGGCAATCCTTCGGACCAAACTTGACATAATAACCTTCATCAGTGATCCGGCTCACTGATAGCACATTCGCTGACAGTCCAGGTACAAACAACAACTCTCTCACTTTTATATCAACGGATTCACCTCCTAATCCGCGACCAACGATTTTTCCTTGACCGCTTCCTTTTGCTGTTACTGTTCTTCCATCTGCCAAGGACACTTCTTCAGCACAAGGATTCCACCAACCCAAGCTCGCCGTAGAACTGGTCATGTGCTTTGAACTACCTGTATCGATAATCCACTTTTCGTCGACAGACTCATCACTTTTAGTCGTTATCGTAAAACACACCTCTCTATCACTTCTACTGCCTGAATCCGGATGCTGAACCGCCATCGACTTCTCTTGATCCTGCTGTCTCTTCACTTTTGTTCTTTCTTTTAGGTAGGCAGGACAGTACCACTGAATATGACCTTCTTTCTCACAGTAGTAGCATTTTCGAGAAATTCTCCGATTTTCTGGCAACACTGACGTCTTCATTACTTGCTCTTCACTCGTTTCTTGTCTTCGGTCTACACACCTTCTCCGCCATTCATCCAGAAGCTTCCCCTTCACATAGTCTAATTTGAGATCCTCTTCTGAACGACCTTCAAGAGCGATAACAAGCGGATTGTAGGATTCCGGCAAACTCGACAAAAGAATCGCTACAACCAAATGCTCCTTCAACGACTCTCCCATCCGTTGCAAGCGGTGGACCAACTCCGTAGCTCTCACTAAATGATCGGACATGCTTCCGTTTTCATCTAGTCGCATTGAACACAGTCGACGTAGAACATGGATCTTGTTCGACAACGATCCTCGCTCATGATAGCCCTTGAGCTTCTCCCACATCTCATTAGCACTCACAGCATCCAAAATGTGGGTCAACTGGCTATCTTCTAAAGCCAATCCAATCATCGCTCGAGCTTTTTCATCTTTTCTCGTCCACGCTGATGTTATATCCACTGACTCTGGTTTGGTATCTTTAACAGTCGACCACAAATCTTCTCTCATCAGCATCAGCTCCATCCGGAATCTCCATGTTCCCCAGTTCGATTCATTAAGCCGATCGAATACAATTTTTGACTTAGTCAGTAAAACTGTTGAGCGTTTTTACTGGCTTTCTAGTTTCCCATGCTTCATGCTTTGTTTCTCCGGATACTGTTTTTTTCAGAAATCAATACAAATTAAAACCCAATCGACATGAACATGAACATCGACATGCATTTACGTTACATTTACATTTACGAATAGACATCTACAGTATGCTCATATCTCAGTGGAAGTAATCGAAAAACGTGTGACAAAATCATTATTTGGTTGGTTTGCATACAAGATGCAAACTCAATGATGCAGATGAATTTACCTCTTGTATGGAAACCAACCGAATTTACCAACGTAAGCAGTTAAATCGTCCTAAGCCTTTTTGGTTGCTTAAAATGGTTGAGTTTCTCACTAAATTTTGACTATACTTACCACGAGAAAGCGCAAAATAGGTACAGGAAAAGTTTGGTTGCCATAGCCGTGTCTCCCGGCGCCGGACGGTTTTTCAGCAGGAGATTCTCATTTGACACTTTCCCGCATGCGCATCAGTTTGTTTTGATTTGATTTTAACGACAAGTCAGTAAAAAACATCAACTACTGAATAGTCGGTAATTGTTTTTACTGACTTTTCGGCTTGTTCGGTAATGTTGCAAAATTGGGTCTGACAGCTTCCGTAAAAAGTAAAAAATATTCTGAGGTAGTTTTCAGTCAAAAAGCTGAAAGTTCGGAATTTTTTATGATTTACAATTCGTACCCAGTATAAAAAATTACCGAACAAGCAAATCGTGATTGAGTGTGTTTTGCACAGTACTTATGACCAGTGTACCAGCCATAGGGCTCTACACTGTTTTGCATTTCCCAGCACAGTGGAAAAGGCAAAAACTGGTTCTGCTACCGAAACCGGGTAAGCCCCCCGGTGAACCAGGCTCGTTTCGGCCGATATGTTTGCTCGACACACTCGGAAAGCTGTTGGAGAGGATCATCCTCAATAGACTGATGGCGTTCACTGAGGGAGAGCGTGGACTGTCGGAGTGGCAGTTTGGATTCCGGAAAGGAAGGTCAACGGTAGATGCCATCAAAACAGTGATTGACACAGCCGACAAAGCAAGAACAAAAAACGAAGAGGTAACCGTTACTGTGCTGTCGTGACGATAGATGTGAGAAACGCCTTTAACAGTGCAAGCTGGGAAGCCATTGCTGTGGCGTTACATAAAATGAAGGTTCCGGATTATCTGTGCAAGATACTAGGAAGCTACTTCGAAAACCGGGTCTTGAGCTACAGCACTAGCGAAGGACAGAAGACGAGGTCGGTAAATGCGGGAGTTCCAAAGGGCTCTATCCTGGGTCCAACGTTGTGGAATGCTATGTACGACGGAGTGCTGACGCTTAGGCTGCCAACAGGCGTCAAAATCGTTGGATTTGCAGACGCTTGTGGTCACTGGTGACTCACTGGAAAGGGTGGAGGTTCTCGCTACAGAAGCAGTGGACGCAGTCGAAAACTGGATTTACGAGAAGAAACTGGTGATAGCCCACCAAAAAACGGAGCTGTTGCTTATCAGCAACCGACAAGTGGTGCAGAAGGCTGAGATTACAGTGGGAGAACACACCATAGCCTCAAAGCGGGAGCTAAAACACCTCGGCGTAATGATCGACGATCGGCTGAACTTCAACTGCCATGTCGATTACGCGTGCGAGAAAGCAGCGAGGGCAGCCACGGCGCTGTCCAGGATCATGCCGAATAACTCGGCGATTTGCAGCAGTAAGCGGAGGCTATTGTCTAGCGTGGCTACGTCGATCCTGAGGTACGCTAGCCCGGCGTGGGGAACCGCAATGAAGACGAAGAGGAACCGAGTCAAGCTTAGCAGCACGTATAGGCTGATGGCCATGCGGGTAGCGAGTGCCTACCGAACCATATCTTCGGAGGCAGTATGCGTGATTGCCGGAATGGCCCCTATCGGCTACGTTTTGGAAGAGGATAAGGAGTGCTACGAAGCTAGTAGTACTAGAGGAGCTCGGAAGATTGCCCGAGCCGACACGATGGTGAAATGGCAACGCGAGTGGGATACCGCTGAGAAGGGAAGGTGGACCTATCGCCTTATTCCAAATCTGGCGAAGTGGGTGAGCAGATCCCATGGTGAAGTCAACTTCCACTTGACGCAGTTCTTGTCAGGTCACGGCTGCTTCAAGAAATATCTGCACAGGTTCAGCCACGCAGAGTCGCCGCTCTGCGCTGAGTGCCCAGTCGTAGAGGAGTCGCCGGAACACGTCGTTTTCGAGTGTCCACGTTTTGCTGCGGAACGTAGCGAAATGACAGCGGTCTGTGGTGCCGACGTAACCGTAGACAACGTAGTGGATAGAATGTGTAGCGATGAGATGATGTGGAACGCGGTGAACATGGCGGTGACGAAAATAATGTCATTGCTTCAGCGGAAGTGGAGGGAGGAACAAGCAAGTGCGCGCGGCGACAACTCGGGTCGGGTTTCGTAGCCCGGTCGTATACTGCCCGAGCCGCGCACAAATGTTGGAGAGCTAAATGGCTCCCGGTCGGTTTCGGGGGATCTTCCTACGTCGGGGAACTCTCTGTCGGAGTAGGATGGATCCGTCGTCGGGGACCATTCGAGTAGAGCGCGAGATGATGGAGCGCTAAATGGCGCACGTGGCGCGACCGGAGTAGGCTAGATCCACCGCCGGGGACTAGACCGAGTAGAACGCGACGTAGTACTGGTTCTGAGTCGTTGAGGCGCCGGTGAACCGGAAGTCTGTCTCCAACCGGAATCGCCGAACCGACCTCGGCACCAAACCGGTAGGTAGGCGAGAACCTGGAGTGCTAAATGGCACGCGTCCAGCACCGAGAGAACTTCCTTCGTCAGAGAGGAGGTCCTGATTAATCCTGATTCTAAATGGCACTAGCAGCTGCTTCTACGGGGATGTAGTACAATGTGTTCCTCTCCCCATAATGTTCATTGTGTGCTCAACGATAACTTTAAGCTCGATAATCTGAAACGAATGAAGTTAACGATAAGAATATTGAAGAAAGTTATATTTTGTAAAGAAGAGTCAAACAGTTTTTTAACTTTCAAAACAAACAATGACGCGTTGCTTTAGCTTATTTTGATATTACAGATCAGGGCTAACTTGATGCGAATGTCTAAAAAATGCATTTGATGCAAATCGATGTACATTTGATGAGCATTTAGCAAGTGATCCACCCCTTGGTGGCGCTGCATTCTTACGATATTTATGAACACAGCACACTATTCACATATTAGCTGCGACTCATGGGGCTTAAGAAAACAATAATAATAAATAAATGTTGGTCTTGATTTCTACCGGATACATAATACAGTAGTGAAAAAGTGCGCGGTCCGTTAGTAGTGTTTGATCTATTGATCGTGTCGCTTGCTCCTGCATGGGCGTTCGTCACTCGTTCGGCGTACAACGCGATTTTCGAATTATTTCGCGAATCCGGTTAGACGTGATTATATCATGGATCGCACCATCAAACATTGGTGACTCCCAGATCTCGCTACCTTATCCCCCTAACTAAACCCATAAATTGGATGAACAGCTGAAGGCTCGTAAAATGGACTTCGCTCCGAGTTGCCACGTTCTGTCCTCGATCCTCTCATTTGCAAGCCACCAGTGTAACCTGAGCTTAATCAGAATGCACTTTCTGCTCGGGGAGGGCCACTCACTGAACCAAACCTCCGGTCGCACATTGAATGATTTGTAATTCACATGGTTAAAAAACTTCATATTCCTCATTTTGAATGACTATGAAAGAATATGATGCATCCACTGTTTATTGAACAAAAATCATCCAAACTAGAGATGAATATGAGAACATAATAGAATGACATTCTGCAGATAATCGAATGATGATAACACAAATGATTAACATGCAATTTATGACGGATTATTATTTCTCCCATGTCCCATACCGAAAATCATTCAATTACTGTCTGATATATCAGACGAAAAGGGAATACTCCTAAACGTCAAATTAATCTGGAAAAACTTCACGTAAACATCATGGTGGCAGCAGCGTGGTTTGAAAAACATAGCTGCGTGGAAATTACAAGTAATTTCACATGGAGTCTTATTTTATCCTCATTCTCGGTTTCTTTTTTCAGACTTCTTAAGGGTGCCTACTAATCACAGGTCGCTAACATCCGAGAGTATTTAGGTTCCATTGAGCTACACATCACACAATTATGTTCGTTACATGACTGCATCTGTTCATAAAGACTGAAGACGTAGAATAATGGGTTTAAATCACATTAAAGAAATAAAAAGCATTGTCAACAAGGTTTTGTAGTGCTTAACTTTTGATTTGATTTATTTTTAATTAATAACTATTATGGAAAAGGGATTGTTTTCATGTATGTATGATAACCATTCAATAAGAGGCATCTATTTGAATGATAAAAATCATTCCAAGACTGTATGATTTTCATTCGGAGTGATTTGTAAACAACTGATTTTCGCGAAGATGAAAATCATCTTGATTGTGTCTGAAAATACACTGAAACAAGCATTGAAGTAATGAGAACCATGAACAAGTTTTTAAATTTACTATTCCAATCACGATTGAGCTATCAAGAACGCCTTTTATTTGCGTTTTGTTCCCTCTTAATCCAACCGCATCGATAGCCGAGCGGTAAGCGTTCGCGCTTAACAATCGCAAGATCCTCGGTTCGATTCTAGCCTGCTGCAAGTTTTTAACCATGCTATAGTAATTTTTACTGTCGAAATGGTGCCATGGTAAAATTGAATGCACAAAATATTTGAAATAAATGCAAATTTAGTCTGCACAAATCAAGTGGCGTTGTGTATTTAATTTAACCCTCTAATATAGTAATTTCAACTGCAACGCTGTTCTCAGTGTAGGTATGGGGCTCGGATGAGTCAATAATCATTCAATTCAAGGCGGGGGATTTCGTTCAGTGGCTTTTGAGTTTTGACCGTTTTGACAGTCGCGTTCTTTTTGTTCTCACATTTTTGTTCTTCTCCCTCTGTTTTGTTTTGTGCATTGGGTGTATCCATTAATTATGCCACAAAAAATATCATCGCTTTTTCTGAATCAGAACAGCTTTTGAAATGATAAATTTCTATCAAATTATTTTGCATGAACAGATTTCGATTTCACTATGGAATTCACCATTAAAATCCGCAATTCAAAACCAATCATCCGAGAAAACTTTCCGACCTTGTTACGTTACTCCCGGTCGCCACCCACTATTGACAGTCGCCTTCGTGGTGCTTTTCGATGCGCTTCTTCTTGCATCTTCAGTTCAGTGCGTCAGTCAAATCAAATCTGGATGTGCGTCTCTCTCCATTTATTCCCTGCGGAAAAAGAAGGAATAAAAAAATCGGACATTTTTCTAACTTTAGTCTAGTGTTTTATCCGGGAAAAATCACCAGATTTTCGTCCGTTTTATCGTAGTTTGTAGGTGGCAAGTGTTCGGAGAAAGAGATTCGAATTCGGGGGTGAAACGTCTGGACGCAATGGACGGCCAAAGAAAGTGATTGATTGATTGCCTTTGGGGGAAAGGATTTTTCTTCTGGGTAAGTGAACTAAATTTAAGAACTGAATCTTAAATTTCCTATTGGAGAAAACTGCTTACCTTTTTGGTGAATCAAGAATGCAAAACGCCTTCCGCGTGTGTTCAGCATCCTTTCTATTCCGCATCGGTGACTTCGGATAGCGGATCATGCTCGGAATCGAGAGACACGGATGAGAGTCACTTTTCCTTTTCTTCCTCCCATTCAAGAATTTGTTCGATCGCCGATCTGCGGAGAAACCGGTTTTCGGTTTCTTCGTCGATCTGGATTAAAGGGCTGGAAGTAAGTCTCTTTTTAGAGACTTGGTCTCTATTTGGATTTAAGTCTTTAAAAAGTATCTTTTTTTTAACTAAAATGGTCTCTTCACTATTTTCCTTTTTCTCCTTGCAGTGAATCCTAGTACATAATAATTCTAAAGGTTCCAGGGAAACCTTCAGAGACTCTTAGAGGGTTTGTAGCGAGTCGCTTTTTAGTGACTTGGTCACTATTTTCGACCTGATCACTAAAGTGATTTTTTTTCAGTAAAAATGGTCACTAAAGTTGATGTTGAAAGTACCAAGAAGATTTTTGACTAAATTTGGCGTAAAACAGGACGATTTTTAAGTACGGGTACCGCGGGCAGTATGAACACCCGGGGCAGAATGGGCACCCCCTGTATCTTTGCATATGCGAATAATTTTACACTTTAGATGCAAACAATATTTCAGTTGCCTGTCGGAAGAGTGATTTATCCACTAAAATTTCAGAAAAAATGTTTAAAACATTGATTTTAAACCAAAAAATGGAGCATGATTTTATTGGCTTCGAAAATTAGAACATTCACACCTCACCAAATAAGGTTTCAGAGGCAAATGACTGCAAGTTGACTGATAATGTAGCTCTTGATTGAATCTTCAATTATTTATGCTATTTTCAAAAATATAGTAGATTTTTTTCCGCTTCTTTAAGACATAAAAAAAACTTATATGAAAATTTCTTGTACTGTTGGGGCAATATGGACACCGGGTGACAAAGTGTCAGCTCTTCTTTAAAGAGAAAGAAATATAACTTCAAAAACAAAATGATCCAAAACTATTTAATACAATGATTATGATGCGGAACCACAAATCGGTTGAAAATCGTCAATTCTGAATTATTGGTGGGGATTGCTCATCAAACCTTCCGGTCCGCCTCATAGTTACGTACTATTTGGTGCTGGGTGTAGTTCTTGTTTTTCCAGCTGTATTGAAAAGCATGAGCCATAGTCTTTGGCATACTATCGGATCTATCTTTAGCAGAAAAGAACCGAAATGTCTATCGACGACCGGTGATTGCTAGCAGATATAGTGGAGAGCTTGTCTTGAAACGTTCATCGCTTCAAGCTAGTTGAAAAACTGAATACACTGATTGCCTGTCGATCAGAGCCGAACTAGGCATAGATCGTATACATACATCTGAATCTACATGTCTCCGATGTATTACATCGTTCCAGGTGGGAGTTATCTGATATGTGAATATGGTACCATAACAGAATTTTCCATCTGAACGAAGTGATAAATCATAATATTCCGCAAACTGTATCACACATCTACAGAATGTATTGCGTGAAGTTAAGACACAGCAGAGTATTGGGTACATAGGACCAAGTCCCTGCCGGGTGGCGCGAAACTGATGAGCGATAGACAATAGAATCAACAACACTGCCATAAGGGATAGTAAGCATGTGACTATTGTCGAAACTATGATTAGGAGGCAAATCAACATCCCAAGATCAAATTTTGTTACAACCCAATGTAGGTATTATTAAATTAGGCTGTAGAAAATGATAAATATCAGATCACTTAGGAATGTGTTGCAAGGTAATAAATGCTCGTAGTCTGTTTTCTTCGAATACACATGTATAAATTGTTAAAATTGCCGAATCATACGCGGAATTTATTAAACGGATCATGAAATTAGGACTGAAATCATAATGATGATAGATTATCAACTTTCCTTTCGTCGTGCTATTTGTTACCATTAGAATCACCAAACTGATTGGTTTCCCACTACATACACCAATACAACAGCACGAAAACTGAAGTATTATAATCGCGCGTTGAAACTTATTCAATATCCATATATTACATCAATAGTGAATTCTTGTATATAGCTAGTATAAATAACAATATCATTAACTTCTTAAACATTCTTTAACTGAAAATAGGATGCTTGTTTTATCAAACATGCTCAATCGGCACCTAAAATCTCGGATCCAAATAGTTTGCTGAATAAAAATTGTGTCTAAATAAAACGTGTAGGCCAACAAAACATAATTGAGTAGGAGTTTAAAAGTTACTTAGCACATGAAAAGCAGTTTAAATTAATCTATTAGTAGATCAACACTAATGCTCACATTTTTATATTCTCATTTCATCATGGTCCTCATTGCTCGAGCGGAGACGAACACCCTGGAGATGGAAAAATCGACAGCGCTACGATAAGGAAACGTAACAGATGAGAAACTATCGATACATTTATCAATTATAAAACCCCGTTTTAATGTTAACACTTTGTTTCTGTTATTTTTCTGTTTTTTTCGTTTCAGCAATCAAAAACCGAACCAACTCTACTATCTTTTCATTTCTTCTTCGTTATACTTATAGTCCCTCTGGCACTGAACCGAGTGGTGCGCCTTCCGCTTTATTACTGGTGCTGTCTTTCCTGTACATTTGGCATAGTGTCGGAGGTGGTGTACTGTATTTGCTATACAACGCGCTACTTTCGATATTGTGCTTGGCGTGTGGGGAGGCAGTACTAGTGGTGAAGCGGAGGGCGCCATTCGGTTTAGTGCCAGAGGGACTATATCTATTTAATGTATCTGAAGCTTGTGGGACCGCTTTAATTCCGGCGCCTGCTTGTGGAAGATCCCGGTGTGCTAAACGGTATAGGACATGTTAACGGGGGAGGCTTGGTAGGTCCTCACCCAGCCCGTGTCTAGATGGGCGGATAATTGTCTGCCAGGGTGTGGATTGAGCAATTACAATTACAATTACAATTACAAAATCGTCAATTCTGAATTAAAACTAACCTGGGGGCAATATTGAATGCATCTCTACGAAAAATGTCGCTAATTGGGTTTATTCATGTTTTCAATGACACAGTGAACTGCCACTATGGTTTCCTGAATATGTATTTAATTTTTCCAGGTTTTGGGAATAAACGCGGACAATTTTCCTATAAACGTTAAGGCACAGACAGTCTGTGGTTAAGGTGTCCATACTGCCCCATGGGGATGTCCACTTTGCCCCGCTAGCTTGATAATGACTATCAAATGTAAGCTTTTTTTAACCTTATTTTTGAAACAACATATTTTTTCCAAATTATGCTACAATGTTTAACAAATGCTTAAGAACTCTAAAAAGCATACTGCACATAAAAAAACAGTATAATATTCATGTCTGCACAGCCAAAATAGGCAAATTCCTTAGAGTGTCCATACTGCCCCGTGTCCCCCTAAGACCTGTTTAATGAATTGTTAATGGAATATCTGAAGCAATTTTCTGATTGAAGGGATCGCCGAATTAGCCTATGAATTTGCTTCAGAATATATGCCAGAAATTTCCCTGCAGTACCCCAAAAATTATCCAAAGAGTACTTAAGAAGTCCCGCCAAGAATTCCATCGAACTAGAAATTCAGTAAAAAAAAAATAATTCTGTTAGTACAGGGTGTCGACTACCTGGAAAACCCTGGAAAGTCAGGGAATGTAAGGGAATTCAATTTTTGACCTGGAAAGTCAGGGAATTCCACTAGAGGTCAAAGAAAATATCAATACTACAACATCAAACAAGTTGATTGTCTGCAAAGTTATCGATAAGGCCAACTAAGCAATACAATAGTTAATAATCATAATATTCAATCCAAATACAATCAATGAAGAAAAAATGTTAATCTTTCTTTCAAAATAGCCCCTATTAATTACATAAGACTATTTTGGCGGTTTTTAGATCCCCCTCCCCCCATAGTAAGGTTTTAAGCCCCATAGCAGTACACTATTGAGAAAACGCTTTTATTCATTGGAGAGTAAACTGTACTTTTCTATACTTATTCTTTTTTGGGAATCCAAAATTTTCTGAAATAAGAAGCATCAACAGTGCTCTCTGAACAAATTCTGCGAAGTTGTCGTAGTTTGCTTTAAACATAATTAGTTCTAAAGTTTCCTAGATCATATCATCATCTTGCCTTCAAAATCTTGTGAAAACAAAAAATGGAATTCACATAAACATCAAAGTAAAACTGATAAAACGATACATAGAGAATATCCAATGAAGATTCTCCTATTTAGATGAAGATGAAAACAGTATCTCGAAGTTTCAAGAGCATAAATCTGCAGGACACTATATTTCCTAAATTTTTTATCAGTTTGTTTCTGCAAAGTGCTCTATTACTAATATTTGTTTTTTTTTTCTTCTATACATTTCAATATATTATTTAAATTTTCCATTTTATGAAAATATCGTGAATTTTAAGCATTACTTCAGGTATTTTATTTTAAGAAGATTACTTACAAATAAGTACATTTTGAAGATCATAACATTCCATGTTATGAATTGTTTTTATGATCTAGAAAATCCATGGAAATTTCATGAATTTGACTTGAAGGAATCTGCTCCATAATCTTCTGACAGTTTGTGAGATTACTTGGAGATACTGATTGAGAACTCTTAGAGGAGTTCCTTCGAGCATTGCTGGAAGCACGACAAATTCAAGAGGAACATCAGAAACTACACTGTTTTATTAAATTTAGGGGAGAAAACTTATTATAAGCGCGTTCCAATATTCATTCCGTCAGAAATATTTACATGAATTCCTAGGGGAGAAAAATTCATATCGGAATCCTTAAATGATAACTAAAATAATTTACCAGTTAAGAATTATCGTGAAGAATTTCAAGAAAAATGAAGACGTTTTGGAAAGAATGTCTACGTGAACCCTAATTTTTTTTTTTTTTTTTTAAGTTATTCTGTAACATTTCTAGATCCTTTTCTAGGAGAAATTCATGACTGAAAGAAATTCTCCAACATATTTTAGAGATTCTAGGAGGTGAAATTATAAAATTATTTGAGAAATTTTTGGACTATATAAAAATAACGTAAGATTTCTTGGAACAGTTAATGAAATAATTCTTTGTGGTATTAAGGCCGCACGGGACGTCATCATAATCACCCCATCCATTTCAAGAAGCAAATCCCAAGAACCACTCCATACATCGATGCAAAAATGTATCACTATGATTCTATATATGTAGTGCACAACCCGATAAATTTTCAGCTTCATCGGTTCACTAAAACTCGAGATTTGCTTCCACAAAGTTTTGATGATTATTGTTAGAGTGAGACGAAAGATAGGGAAAATAACACTCCCGTGTCCCCTTAAACATATATATATTTGGGGCCTTCCTTAGCCGAGTGGTTAGAGTCCGCGGCTACCAAGCAAAGCCATGCTGAAGGTGTCTGGGTTCAATTCCCGGTCGGTCCAGGATCTTTTCGTAATGGAAATTTCCTTGATTTCCCTGGGCATAGAGTATCATCGTACCTGCCACACGATATACGAATGCAGAAATGGCAACTTTGGCAAAGAAAGCTCTCAGTTAATAACTGTGGAAGTGCTCATAAGAACACTATGCTGAGTAGCTGGCTCTGTCCCAGTGGGGACGTTAATGCTAAGAAGAAGATTATTTGGAGGAAAAAGTTGAGAAGCTTCTGGAAGAAATATTAGAAGAGTTCCTGAGGAAATATTGAAGGAATACATGAAAAAATACTTTTAAGAATTCAAATTGGAATTTCTGAAATTTTTTTGTTAAATTCATTGGTGTATTCCTCCAATGGTCAATGGTCAATTTTGAAAAGAAAAATAAGGAGCCAAATTTCAAGAAGAAAGTCCTTCCAAATAAAAAGTATAGTGGATGATCTTAATAAAATGACGTCTTATCTATAAAAACGGTTATAGTCAGGTAGCGGAAGATGTCCAAAATTACCGTTTACATCGACATGTGTATTTAGTAAAGTAGTAAAGTAAAAATCATTGCACAGTTTACTCATGCGACCTAAAACATAAACTCTACCAAACAAGCAAATCAAAATGGTCTGGAATTTTTCTGTAAAACAACTGCAAGGTCAGCGAAAGTCAGAGAATTTCATTTTTGAAATTGAGTCGACATCCTGTAGTATTAGTTGCAGAGATTTAGATAGAAATATAATGTACCAAGAATTCTGCCAGTAAATCCCCTTTTCTTATTTTGAATTTTGTATTCTGTCTGCAACCTATAAACATTTCCATAAGAATTCCGACATAAAATTTCCTAGCAAACATCGAAAATATCCTTTCAATCTTCTTCAAGAATTTGTCCACACATGCTTGGAACAATTGTTTGCGGAATTTATTTTGTTCTTCTACGCTGTCTGAAAGTGTTCATAGAACTTATGGAAATAAATACGTTATTCAATAAATTACCGAAAACTACACAGACTTGCAACACGGCAACCATTGCACAGCTTCTAGCCTGTTTAGCCTAAACAACTTACCAGAAGATCATTCACAAATTTCTTTCTTCGGAGTTCAAAGATTTGCAATTCCGAGAATTCTAATCTATGCGTAGTCTATTTCTTAGAGAAACGAAGAAAGAGGTTTATGATAAACCATATTTTAGTCATATTGTTCTAATTGATGCTGCTTCATGCCTTTTGTAATTTGGTTGCCCCATTTCTAATGTTTTCGGTACATGGTTTCCCAGAAGAGATAATTGATTACGATCTTAGAAACATCTCTAGAAGGGTACTTAGGGATTGCTGGACATGTTCATGGAGCAATGCTCGTTAGAATTCCGTTTAGATTCATGGCAAATTTTTAATAAGATCTTTGCTGAAATCCTTACGGCAATCGGATCGATAGTTGATCACTTTCTTGAAAATTATTTCTGAGAGCTCACTGAAAAGATTATAAGTACCGTAAAATGAAGTGTTAAGAGATAAAAAAAAATCGACTCGAATTCCAAGCAACTTTCAGTATGTCAATATTTGAACAAAGGACAGCCCTAACATTCTCCCGTCACACTGTCCATACTCGCAAAACAGTCCCATTTATATAAGAATTACTGTTGCGGCGTGCAACTGGGACTTTTGCTCGGGTGAGCGGGAACGGCACGATCGGATGATCGTCCGCCAACCTGATGCCGGGAGCAACAGGACACAGGACCGATAGCTCGACTGGAGGGGAACTTAACAAGTCTAGCCTTAAAAAAGGCTGATTGGCTTCCACTGGTGGAGGGAAAGGCGGTTTGGAATCACTGAACTAAACTACTGTATTTCTCTTCGATGTGGATATTACAAAGGTTGAAAGAAACTGAATTAAGAGCTGCGCACGCAAGTTCGTTAAAGGCCGAGGGCATAGTAACGCGATGCGTCAAGCAGTGCGTCACGCGTTTTTGTATGATTTTCAGATAGGCGTTGTTTGACGCGATATATGACATAGTGACGCGTTTTGAATCGCTTGGGGCACAGCTATATAATCGAATATCCGCCAGAAAAATCAAAGAAATAAATGTCTTAGCAAGCCAGCTCAACATTTTTTATCATTAACAACATTTTAACTAAATAAAAATAGAATTCAGGCTGGTCATTAATCACGTACCTACGACTATTTTGACTATTCTCCCATGGTAAGATTTTTGTACGGAAATAAAAAAAATAGTGCCGAGTATGACCTATCAACAAACAACAGAGGGGTCTTCCCATAAAACTTTATCAAAGTTTCAGTCACTTGTAGCTGATGCGCCACTTGGTCTCCCATGATTCTTACATCATGCGACCTGCAGTAGTACCAAATTCCGCTGAAACCTGTCTCCAGAAATTGTACACGATGGTCTTGCTTATATACACATACTTCACGATAAGCTTTTTAGCTAACAAAAACTATAAACTCAAAGTTTTTGCAACGAACGCCATCATAAACAAAATGAAACAGCATCGGACGCGCGTGAAACCACTTCACGGAATGGTTCGACGCGACTGCACGCGCATCGCATCGCGTTCACTTTGTCATGTATACGCGCTGCACCAAGCGTTTTGCATTGACGCCAGCCAGAATTGTTCAGACGCAAACGCGTCGCGTTGCGCATCGCTCGACGCGCGGCGTAACTATGCCCTCGGCCAAATAGGCTGCAGGTAGATGCAAACATTGCATGCGCAGCGGTGGGGTTGCGATGGTGGAAACTTCCACTGCCTCTATATGTACTGGGATGCTGCAATCGATCTGCTCGTTGATGGTGGTGTGATTCTCGGGCGGGTTTCTTCACGCAATACATAACTGGGATGGATGGATGGTCGGCTTGCCTGCGTGCAGATACACGTTCGATCTTGTCGCTCGGAAGGATGGAAATGGGAAACAAGCAAAACTATCGAAGTGGTGTGTGTGGGCAAATTGGGGTGGTTGTTAGCTTGGTATTGGAGGCCGATATACTCGCGGCGGCTCGAGATTAGCGTTGGGCAAATTTGTCTAAAACATCGATGTTAGTGAATCGATTCACATTTGAACTGCCGAATCGATTCACCGATTTAATCGAATCCTTTGAATCGATGTTCTTGAATCGATTCGAACCGATTTAAAAAAAAAATTTTTTTGATTTTGAAATGGTCGGCGTTAAGTCAGAGTGGACCAAGTGACATTTTTCATATTTTGAGAAAAACGGGCTCAAAGTCTAACGCTTTGTATTTTTTTATCTCAGTAAAATTTTGGTTCAATATTTCTACCCATCCTTGTGTTACTTTCAAACAACATAATGTGAAGTGATAAACATGAAAAATCACAATCCAAAACTCTGATAGAACGATTTTTTGATAGACTATGTGCACTTGGTCCACTCTGACTGAACAATTTCAAGAAAAAGAACAATCATTTAATGCTTGCGTGGTCAAACTGGGTGCATATCTTTACGATGAACATTTTATCAAGACCCTTCGGCATCAGTATCGTAAATTCTTCAATAATCCATATCTTCAATCTCAAAATCAGTGGCATAACGATATCTTGGAAATTAAGGTTTTGAAGGGTTGAAGACCAGAAATATTAAAATATGCGTTCAGTCAGAGTGGACCAAGTGAAAATCTTGAGTACCGACCAAAATATACTGGTCCAATAAGCGGGTTCTAGGACAGTCCATACATACACCATAGAACTACCATAAACTTCTATCGAACTCTGAAATCGACTCAAAAAATGCAATAATCAATCAGTTTGTTGCTATTTGACACTTGGTCCACTCTGTCTGCACAGAAATTGTTGCAATTTCTGATCATCTACTGAAATACGGTAAATGGCCAGATATCAAATTAAGATCCCTTGAATTATGACATGTTTATGAGTTTCTATTGATGGATGGGAAGAAGAATCATTCCATGTCGAAAAATTTGGAAAATAACTTGAAATGTCTTGCATTTTCTAGACTTTCTCAGCGCATCGATCGTTTTCGTTGTTATGGTAAAAAGCACTTGGTCCACTCTGACTGCATACTTTTATTGATTTTTATTGATCATCCAGAGTAAATTTGTTACATATCTCTCCCAGTTTTCAACATTGATCAAATTGGATCAAAGTGAAATGGAGATAACGTTATTTTGCATCTAATGGCAGAATAATCCAATTTTCCCAAGTTTTGTACTTGGTCCACTCTGACTTAACGCCGACCAAATGAGACCAAATGCATTTACATTGTATTTTAACATCTCTGAATTTAAATTAATTATTAAATTCATCAAGACAAATTTACTATTTCAAGACTAGTTCAAAATTTGGTTTCTTTTCATCAGTTCATTAAGAAATATTCATAAATTTTAACAAAATGAATCGAATCAAAAATCGAATGAAGAAAATCGATTCACCCGATTTCAGATGCTCCAAACATCGATTCAAAAAATCGATTAATCGGAATGAAAACATCGATTTTTGGAACATCGATTCAAAATCGCCCAACGCTACTCGAGATTAGTAGGGACAGGGGTGGGAAGGACTCATAGGCAAACTCATAGGAAACTTCGCGTTGGCGCGAACAATTACCATATTATATGGGACTGTTATGCGAGTATGGGCAGTACAGATGACACGCATGTTTCGTCCTTGGAAAATTGCATTTTAGTTTACACTCAAGCCTTCATACCAAACACTGCGAATGCTTTTTCTATTTAGGGCATTTCTGGAGGAGCTCCTGAAAGTATTCCAGAAGAAATCTTTGGAGAAATTACTAGAAGTATTCCTGAAGCGTTTCCTCGAGGAATCTGAAAAGAAAATCCTGAAGAATAATTGCGTAAGAGTCTGGAGGTTTCTCTAGAAACTCTAGAATTATTCACTTGGACTTACTGCAAGGAAAGAGATGGAAATAGTGACGCATGCTACGTCTAAACCAGCAGATTATAAAAATTGAATGTACCTCCGATTTTTTCGCTACAGTTTAGTATTTGGGTTATATTTTCATAATCCAATGGTTTTAAAATATTCCATCGGTGAAATTTTATTTGTTTTCACTTTTTAGCTAGTTTTTCATATACAGCCCAAATGAGTGAAGAACTATATATGAAAAATATACAGCCCATAAAAATCACGTTTCCCTACGCATTACAGCCCATACAAAATGTATGGACAAAAAATTCACCGATGGAATATTTTAAA
The DNA here is from genome assembly GCF_002204515.2 of Aedes aegypti. NCBI lineage: Eukaryota > Metazoa > Arthropoda > Insecta > Diptera > Culicidae > Aedes > Aedes aegypti. The sequence goes on along the minus strand of NC_035107.1, from coordinate 224,755,350 downwards.
ACCTTCCGAAAAATCCGAGGTACATTCGATCTTCATAATCTGCTGGTTTAGACATAGCGTGTGACGGTCGAGACCAGTTTGGTTAACAAAGTTACTTTAGAGACCATCTATTAAATAAAGACTTTCTAAGTATTTACATTAAGGTGAAGATGCGTCGAAGCCAAATCACGATTTTTTAAGAGCACAAATCTACAGAACCAGACAACCGTTTGTACTAAAAATGTGATCGATTGATCACTTGCTGGTGGTGACCTTGTCCAATCTATCAAATTTTCTACATAAATAGTTGCTCATTTCTCTAGATTCGTGCTCTTGAAATTATGAGGTTTGGCTTGAGGTATTTCTCTCTTTTATATAGAATAACGTTTACTCAAATTTCAGGAAAGGTCTCATCGCACAGAAGCGCAGGATGCCATTGAGCCCGGATTGGGAAGACCCCGAGCAGCCTGGCAATAGTCGGGAGTTCGGAGGAATAACACGCCCAAGACCCAGTAGCCGGTTCATCCGTTCGAACGACTCGGCCCGATGTGAAAACATTCTGCTCAAGGTGCTTAACCGGGAACACAGCGGATATTTTAGCACGGGATTGAACAAGCGATCGCACCGGGAAGCGTTCCGGGAAGTCCCGTCGCATCTGAGCTTCTGCCTGAAGGAAATCGTACCGTACTGCTATCTGCAGGGGTAAGGATTTGTTGTCCCAATTGGTTTCTTCACAAATATTTAATGCAAATTTTTTGAATCTTTTTAGGCATGTATTCATGGGTTTGTCGGCATGCGGACAGTTCTTGCTCAGCTATAAAGCTTCCTGCGACTACGACGAGGTCATCACGAATGAGTACAACTTTTCCTCGAACTATAAATATGAGTAAGTATCTGGAATCTGGCATGGGAGTAGATCTGTGCGCCGTTGCATCACGATTCATTCTATGTCAAGCCGACAATGATAAAGATATCGTAGTTCACCTGGAGACATTGTTTTGAGCAATCTTGTAGAAATTTGCAAAGGTATTTCTCCAAGACCCGATGAGATTCATCCAATAACTTCTCTATGAAGATGTATCGTTGATCTTTCGCGATTAATTATTTTTTATCTATTTATCGCCAGTACGGATATTCCATAATTGATCGCTTTTTGGTAGACAACTGGAGCTTGAATCATTGTCCTTCAACTAGGAAGTCAACCTTTGCGCTATCAATTATCCAAGTTTACAGTAATAGTCTCCTGTGTTAATACAGTGGATTTTCCGAGATTTTTCAATGCACACCTTGCCTTCAGCTTCAAAAGGTACTTTGAAGAATATTACATGTAGCCGCTGCCTTATGGATTGAGTGACCATTCCTGGTAAGATCGACAGATTTTGTCATTTGCAAGGACGTACATGTATTTACGTGCCATTCCGAATTACTAGAAGTGCGCAAAAATTAAGACCCTCGTGTAAAAAATGGGTCCTAACATTGCGCATCGCTTTTTTTTCAAATAAAAATTCAACATATTATATGGAAAATAAATTGAATTACTAGAATATTACCTTTCTTGCAAATACACCGCAAATATACTTTTCACAACACAGTTTTGTTCATAAAAATGTTGATATTTTGCAGAGCCACTCCTTAGCGCTTGTTCTAAGACGGTGTAAAAGTACACGTTTATGCGTATGACGATAAGTTTTTTTGTTTATTTACTAACATTAACGAGGGTTTCTTAGTAAACAAATGTATGTCAAATACTTATTTCACAGAAAACACATTAAACTTAATTGTTAAAAAAATCAATGATTAATTATCATTTTTTCGTGCTTCTTTAAAATGCGCAAAGTTTGGAGCTGCGCAAAGTTAGGTGCGTACACGGTAGTTCCCATTTTAAAAACTTTCAGCCACCACCTGCCCTGTTCCAGCGATTTCTCCAAAAATTCCACCATAAACTAAAAAAAAACCTTTTTAAAAATAAACTAAGATTTTTAGGAATTTTTCTAGTGTTTTCTTCGTAAATTTCTTCACAGTTGTTTCAACACGTTTCTACAGACACACCTTCAAAGGATTTCTCAAAGATTTTATAAGGATTCCGTTACGTACCGATCGAGGAATTCATCCCCTTCACATTTATTCCACGATACAGAGTTGGTATTAGATTTGTTTTAAGATACTTGGTTACTATTTTGATGAAAGCCTCTGAAAAGTCTTTATTTTCAACGCAAAGTCTCTTTTTTAATCATAATGGTATCTAACCTGTATATCATGGTCTTCACTACTTCAGAGATTATTACGCCACTATTCCACAAGATTCTTCAGGAATTGCTTCTCACATCTTTCAAGGAAAAACAATCAGGAATATTCTTGTAGTGGAGGAATTCTTCAAGAATACTTTCAGGGACTACTACTCTTAGAACTGTCCCATGTGAACATGAAATTCAGCAAACATGGGACTGGCATGCGTTAATGGACAGTATAGGCATCCCTCCAATATATCCTCTAGAGAATGTTTCAGCACTTCATTAATAAATACTACTATCTCCAGTAATCTTCTCATGGATTTGGCTGGAAATTTTCTCGGGAACTATCTCAGAATTACTTTTAGAGAGTTTTCCAGTAACTCTTCCACCGATTTCTCTAGTTGTCACTTTAGAAGATTTACCAAAGTTTCCTAAATTTCCTTCTTGTAGAAGAATTCCTAATATGTTTTCCATAAATTCTTCCAGAAATGAATTCTTTAAAATGCCTAAAAAAATGGATATTTTTGCTCAAGATTACTATGGGAATTCACAAGCTCTTGGGATTACTATGGGAATTCACAAGAAGTGCCTTCAAAAATTTCTCTTTGAAGTTCTACGTAAATTCCTTCACGATTTCTTCCAGGAATTCCTTTAGCGATTTCATCATTTATTGTACTCTAGATTTTTTTCAGTGATTTGCAGGATTTACTGAAGGAATAACAAGAGAAGTTCCTGGAAAAATGCTAGGTAGAATAACTGGAGATATCTCATGAAGAATCCCTGAACGAATCCCTGAAAAACCTTTTTGAAGGAAATTTGGGGGGATTTATGGGGGTATTCTAGACAAAATCCTTGGAGGAAGAATCCTGAAGAGAAAGAATACCGTTAAATTATCAAAAGATTCCTAAGGGATGTGGACAAAAAAGTTGTGTAGAAATACCAGGGGGAATTTCTGGAGGTTTCGGAAGTAATAACTGAATTAGTTTCTAGTAAAGGGCGAACACGAAATTATTGCGACACATTCAACAGGGCATAACTTTTCTACCATTGGGTAAAAATCAACCAAATTTTGCGCACTTTCTCATTGATGTGTATTGTTTACATGCTGTCAAACTCGAAGTCGTGTTTTTCGATTCAACGAAAATGGAGATGAGCCAACGCGAGTCAAGAGAACAAGTTCTTTCCAATCACCCGTAATTTCCTGACCTGTAGCACCGGCAACATTCACAATTCAACCGTCTCCAGAGTGTTGAAGCGGTTCCAGGAGCGGTTGACGTTGGACCACGGCAAAGGAGCTGGAAGAAAACTGGGACCGAAGAACAAAAAAGACGGAGGGAAAGGTGAAGCGGATGATTAAAGCAAATCCCAACGTCTCAAGCCGTGATTTGGCTAAAAAGATCGGCATGTCGCAGAGTTACGTCCAGAATGCAAAGAAGAGAGGCTGGACTACATACATACAAGGTACAGAACTTCTCAAACTGCGATGAGCGGCAACAATCGACGGCTAAAGCTCGGGCACGGAAGCTCTACGAGAAGATGCTGACAAAATATGGCTGCTGTGTGATGAACGACGAAACGTATATAAAAGCCGATTTTAAGCAAATTCCGGGGCTGGAGTTTTTCACCGGCAAGAACAAGTTCAATGTGGACGACAAATTTAAGAAGAAGAAAATGTCGAAGTTCGCCTCCAAGTATCTCATTTGGCAAGCCATCTGCTTTTGCGCACTGAGGAGTGAGCCTTTCGTGACAAAGGGCACAGTAAATGACGAGATCTACAAATCTGAGTGCCTCGAGAAGCGCCTTTTGCCGTTCTTGCAGCAGCACGACGAAGCTTCGCTATTTTGGTCAGATTTGGCATCATGCCATTATTCTAAAAGTGTCCTGGAGTGGTATGAGGCCAATTCTGTCTATTTTGTTCCAAAGGACATGAATCCGCCAAACTGTCCGGAACTGCGCCCGGTGGAGCAGTACTAAGCAATAATGAAGCGGGTACTTCGGAAGAGCAAGAAGAAAGTCAAAGACGTAGACAGTTCTAGATGGATTTTTGAAGGAAACCCTGGACGAGTTTCAAGATCAATTCACGAAGAAATCTCTGAAAGGACATCCGGAAAAAGCCATTCATGGAGGAGTTTTAGAAAGATGCCCATGGGCCTTCCTTAACCTAGTGGTAACTTCCGAGGCTACAACGCAAAGCTATACTGGTTCGTATCCCGGTCGGTCCAGAATCTTTTCGTAATGGAAACTGGCTTGACTTTTCTGGACATAGAGTATCATCGTACCTGCCACATGATATAGTAATGCAACAAAGAAAACTCTCAGTTCCCAAGAAACCCCCAAGGGAAATCCAAGGGGTAATTCTAGAAACTTATAGAATAATTAAAATCCTCTGAAAAAAAATCTGTATTTATGTAAGAAATCCAGAAGGAATAACTGGAGAAATTATTGTAGGGTACTTAGAGCCATTTCTGGAGGAAAACCTTGAGGATTCTCTGAAAGAAACCCTGATTGAATCCCTGGAATATTTCCGTGAGAAATCTATCGAAGTATTTACGCAAGCATTACTGGTGGAATTTTCGAAGGAAACCCTGGAAGTATTATTGATGGAATTATTTCTGCAGGAATCTTTTGATAAATGCCAAGAGATTTCCTTTGAAGGAACTTCAGCTGGAATTTTTGTAGGAAAAAGAATGTTATTGGAAAAACTTTTAGAAAATATCACTGTTTGAATTGCTGGGGTTTTTGTTAGCATTTCTGATGAAATTCTTGGAGGAATCCCTGGTGGAATACTTGAAGAAATTTGTCGTGAAACACTGGGAGGAAACTCTGGATGTTTGGAAAGGAATAATTGAATAAATTTCTAAAAGTATCTCTTGAACCATCTCTGAAAAAAAAACATAGAGTTATGTCCTGAGAAATTTCAGGAATTCTTAGAAGACTTCTTGAAGATTCTTCTGGTATGCAATAACTAAAGGGATCTCTTAAAGAATTCCTGAAGGAACACCCGAATGAATTCGTGGAGGAATCTCTGAAAGGACCCAAAGATTTGGATGAACAAAGAAAATTATTTAAAAAAAACTTTTAGAAAATACCACTGTTAGAAGTGCTGGTGAAGTTGGATTGTTTAGCGATGAAAAAGTTACAGGTTTTATATCTTAATTCAATATCTTAATTTTGACATCTATATAAATAAAAATGGAGTGGTGTTTGTATGTCACGAAATAACTAGAAAACGGATGAACGGATTGACGTAAGTTTTTCACGGTTGCACTCGACAAGGGATGCGACGTGATCGTGCGCGGAAAAAGTTTGGGAAAGTATCCGGAATAATCGGGAAAACCGGAGAAGACAAATGTATCATTTTGTACGGGGGTTTACATGACGTAAAACGGCCTAATCGATGGCAAAACGAAGTTTGCTGGGACCACTAGTTATGAATAAATTATAAATATTTCAATCTGTAAAGTCAATTAAATTTCAATTTTTATAAAGACAGCTCGTCCCGTAGTAAAAATTTCCGAGAGATGATTCAAAAGCGATTTCCACACTAACCTCGAACGTGCTTCAAAAATAGTTCTAGTGGTCGGGAAATTATGAAACATTGGGTTCTGCCTCAGCGTTTAATGAACGCGTTTAACGAATCAGAATATGCAAAAAAAAAATTGAATACCCCTAAACAAGCTAATTGGTACACACTTAAAATAAATCGCAGTATCCTGTGAAATAAATCACCGATATTGAACTGTAAACAACAAAATTACAGATTTTCCTGTGAAATCTACTATTTTACCGACAAAATCCGTGAAATCAGCTATTTTACCGGAGAAAATCCGTGAAATCTATTATTTTACCGGAAAAAATCCGTGAAACAAACAATTTTACTGTAACCCTGTGAAATGCTAACGAACAGTTCGGTAACAGCATTATTTTCACCGAACTTCTGTGAAATCGTGTGACAGTCGCTCTGGCAGGCATGAGCTTCCTTTTGTTGCAGTTTTTGCACACTACTAACAAGCAATGTACGCTGGCTTAGTGGTAGTAAGCCCACTTCCTGAACGGTAGGTCAGGAGTTCGATCCCCGGTCTGAGCCATTTTCTTATTTTTCTTTATGATTTCGTTCAAAGATTTTACAGATTGTTCGGTGATTTTTCACCGAAGCTTCAGCTGTTGAGATTACGGTGAAATTTCACCGTAATCCGTAATTTTTTTTAAGTGTGTAGGGTTCTTGTTGGTATTTCTGATAAAATTCCTGGAGGAATCCCAGGTGAAGTACTTAAAGAAGTGTAATGTGGTGTAATGTTATAAAAATTCCTGTGAATGTGGTAGTGATCAATGTTCTTATTGATTAACAGTTTTACGACTTTTTACCTCTGGATAAAACAAAATTATGATGATACTGCCAATTATGAGATTTTCCAGTTCTTGTTTTAAATTTTAAAGGCTTGAAGGGCACAGGTCTTCATGGGAGTAACTCTCGTGCATAACTCTGGTCAATTTCAGGTTGTACTTTTGGATCTACCGGCCGCACTTCCTGTTAAGCAAGTACTTCCACGTGTGTCTCTTCGACGATCACGGAGTCGACGATATCAAAACTGTGTCGATCACACAGTGGAAAACGGATCAGCGGCTGTTGATCGTCCATGGGGCCAGCGAGAAGGAGGATCAGGACTCGTACGTGACGGTAGTTCGGGTGCCGAAGTTGGGCTGCATGGATTGTAAACAGATGAGGGATGCGGACGAAGAAGACGCCAGCCAGGGCTCGCTTTGCATCAGCTGCAACATGACGATCCATACCAAGTACCGTAACTCAGATTCCGGACCGAAGTTCAATCCGCGGTACAATTTGAACTGCCCTGGGTACATTATTATGAGCGAAAATAGCTTCATTCATACGATATGTATTCAGTTGGACTTGAGTAGGTGTCCTCAGAAGGTGCCATCCGGTGTCATCAGTAGCAAGTATATTTCCAAATATCAACGCATGAGTCCGGAAGTGGAAATCAAGTTAGAAAATCTCGTTGATAGCAAACCCTTGGCCCCAAAGCCAGATCCTCCTAAACCTTCCATGTGCGAAACTTTCCCTGTCCCAATTCTCCCAGCCCCTTCACAATCCCTGAGCATAGCCGACCAAATTATTGCCGACTTTGCTGAGTATGAGACTGAAACCTTCGAATCCAAGTGTTCCCAAACCATGCATCTTCGCACCACCAGTCGGTTGTCTTCCAGTTCTTCCTCGTCCTCGCGATCTCACTCGACGGCAGTTGCTCAGTGTCCGGAGAACTTTGACGAGCTGGTCATCACCTGTGATCATCGCGGCCAATCCGTTGCCATTGCTCCCCCGCGAAGCTCCGTATTGACCCGAGGAGCGGCGGCTCGCCTTTCGGAGGCCCTCTCGCCCTCATCTAACATTCGACTGATGAACCATCGCAACAATACCAACATAGAGCTAAGACTAACGGCCGCCCATCGGACGTCTCCACCGGATGCCCACAAATCCTACGTAACCCGAGTGGAGCTTTCGACGGGTCCATCCTCTTCTGGTGCTTCCCCTCACCCGAGCGCTGCCAACTCATGCCACACTCAATCTCCGCTGGAATCTAGCGGAGCAACTCCATCAAGTTCCTCATCGTCCTCCACCGGAAATGGACGGACACCACTACGAAGACGATCGTATCTCTCTACCGGTAGTAGATCGACTGATCCTAACGTTCCTAATCAAGCAGATGGCGGCACCGTGACCAACGACGTCGCCGCCAAGGCTTACGAATTCTCCGAAGACAACGAACGGTGCGAGAAGATCAGCATCTTCCGCAAGCGCCGCCTAGCCGACAAAAAGTACGAATTCTCCGAGGACAGCAGCCACGGGGACAACGTGATCGTCCCATTCAATCGGCTCCGGAATCAAATCCGCACCCGATCCGCTAGTCAAGCCCTCATCTGCAGCCCATCGCACTCAGGCTACGAAATGACCACCCATCTTCATCGAGCCTCCCCGAACCATGGCTTCCGATCGCCCTGCGGTTCCCCGGTCGGCAATCGATACCTTCGATCTCCGCCCGGAATCCGTTCACCCAACTACTATCGTCATCATTCCCCGGTGGGAACTCCGCGCCCACAGCAAACCCCTCAGCAGTCCGCAGCTCAACTCATCAAGATGGCCAACTTTGACCCGAAGGATTACATCTACCCTGGCGGTGGTGCCGCCGGTGCAACTGAGGACATCCCCAAGTTCTTCATTGATGCCATCCAGAAGTTCAACGAGAAGAAACTCCAAGCGGACGAGGGCAACAACGAGAACTTCAACACGGACAATCTACTTCCACTGAAGGCGGACCTGACTGGATTCGGGTGCAACGGTACGACGGTGCAGGAAACCAAACCGGGGAAGAAACCCACCTGCACCAAGAAGATTGTGAAGATTTTCGTCGAGGAAGATGACGCCAACTCGGTGCTGACCACTGAAGAAGGTAACGTGCAGTCTAAATCCGCATCTCCTGCTTAATTCCTAATATGCTCACTTCTTTTCCCAGACGACTGCATCTCGCCCGGGTACCACGCTTCCCTTCCAATGGAGGTGCACGGTTCGTGCTATGCCAACATGCAAATCGTATCGCCGGCTTCCTATCAGAAGCTGAACTGTCCGGCGGTGGTGGTGACGCAGAACTCTTTTGATATGGAAGCGTTTTCGTTCCACGTGGCCAACTACATCTGCGCCAAGCACGACAAAAAGTACGGTATCCTGTTCGATTCGGCGTACGAGCTGACGCATGTGAGTATGAAAATTTAGGATTCAAACGATAAACTCATACCTCATCCAATACAGCGTAACATAACGCTATTGCCGAACGTATTGTAAGAAACTATCTTCATCGGTCTTGGGCGATACTTTCTCCTGTTGCCCCGAAAGTTTTGATTCCCAGGTTCTCTTTTAGTGCGTACAGTCGACGTTATCGTGGTCTGGTCTTCCGCAAAGTCGCCGACCTTCAAACGGTTCACCAAGGCCTTCTCCACTTCTCTCGATCGATTCTGGTGAGGTCGATATTACCCGTAAAGCCATGGAGCATATGTGACCCTGTGATGTGTGATGATCATTTCTTCTTCTTCTTATTGGCATTACGTCCACACTGGGACAGAGCCCGCTTCTCAGCTTAGTGTTCAATCAGTACTTCCACAGTTATTAACTGAGAGCTTTCTTTGCCAAAGTTGCCATTTTCGCATTCGTTTATCGTGTGGCAGGTACGATGATACACTATGCCCAGGGAAGTCAAGGAAATTTCTTTTACGAAAAGATCCGGGACCGACCGGGAATCGAACCCAGACACCTTCAGCATGGCTTTGCTTTGTAGCCGCGGATTTTATCCACTCGGCTAAGGAAGGCCCCGATGATGATCGTTTCTCCACACGCCAGTTCTTTAATCGCACCCTCGAAACTATACAGCGTTGCACGTATCAGTCTAATTAGTTTCGCTGGAACATCATGTTCCAACGTTACCAGCTACAGCTTATTTCTCTTCATTCAGGCCTTGAAATAAACATGATGTTTGGCTTGCTAGTTATATTCTCTGAATTTATCTAAGATCATTCACGAGCTGAGCATCTGGCCCGTTGTTGAACGACCCTCGCGAAAATCAGCTTGATATTTGCCGACGAAGAGGTCTCAGCCTGTTAAACAGGAAACGCGACAGTATTTTCTAGGCCAAATTCAGCAAGTTAATCTATCTGTGATAGGCGAACTCCAGTATGTGTATTTTCTGGTAGAATAGACGTGTGAGGCCATTCAGCTAGCCGGTGAACATTCCTTCGTCATGCAATACCTTCAGATCCGTGCTTGGAAAGCTCGAATCATGGCTCGAACCGAATCACGTCCATTCCAGTAGCCAGTTTTTCAGCTCGTCTATAGCTTTTTCAGCTTCTCCTATGGTTAATGAGTCCACAGCTTGATCATAATCATCTCTCGCGTTCAGTATCATAAGAGCGCAAGTGCAATGATCGATTTCTCTTCATCGATTATCTCTTTGGCTATTTACTAGGCCGGGTGAATGTTTTAGATTGCTATTTTCAATTCAGTAGAAAGAACTCATCGTCCTTCGTCATGTTGCATCGTAAAATGTTATCAAAATCTATTGGACTTCGTATATTACCTAATCCATATAGAAAATCGATGAAGAGAAATCGATCACTGCAGCTACGCTCTTATGATACTGAACGCGAGAATCTATGTTTCAATTTTTTCTCGATAATATTGTTCAGGAAGCGATCATTTTAGATATTTGACCGCTGTATTTTGAAGTGTTGATAAGAGGTTCAATGTTTTTCAAGACAATGGCAGATATTTTACCTTCTGATCTAATTATTCTGATCAAACTACTGCATTATGGGTCTACCCCCTTTGGCATAATGCCGTCTGGCTTACAATCGTTTGGCAAAATAAGGATTCATAATTTAAAGGTGCGGATGATAAATGTTCATTGATGATAAGTCGACTCAAAAATAAAACTCTCCTCTTTAACAAATCTATAGAATAGTTTTTTGGTTAATTACCCTTTGCCAGCATCAGCGAATCATCCACCGGGAAGATAAGGTAGCATAAGCATAGCATAGCATAGACTGACTGTACATGTCAATGGTTGCTACTCCGTGATTGATCGGAACTGGTAATAATTGCACTGCGATCGAAATGAAAAAGGGATGGAAGTTTCCCAAGGGGTGGATCACTTGTTCGGTGCACATCTAATGTACATCGATTCGCATTAAATGCATTTTTTCGATAAATTCATCAACTTAGCCCTAATAATAGGGAAAAAATTCCGTTCTATGATTAGGTGATGTTATGTGATCTCCTTTGATGTTGTGGTACTATAAAGGAACTCACTGTTTAAGATTGGCCTTGTTATAATTTTTTCACCTCATTCATAGATTAAAATAATGATGCCAATAAATACAAAGCAGCATTACTGCAGCAATAAATAGGGCGATATTCGGGCGATGAAAGGGCAATAGATGACTCTTTTTCAGTAATAGTAAAAACGAAATTTTGAAGCACAGAAAGCACCACGGGAGATAAACTAGCCGTAAAAAGTTATGTACCAGTAGCCGCTAATGACCCTATTACCGCTCACTGGGGGTAAGAACTTATTTTTCGTGTAAAAATGCAAACTTTTTGTATGGATATCATCTAGCAACATCAACAACCTTCAAATAAAGTCGTCTGATATTATTTTCGTTCGTTAAAACAATTCTTCATATTAAAACCACAAGACCGTAAGCGGCCATTGGGTCAGTAAATATTTGTGTTTGTTCCAATTACCGTTCATGCCAAAAATATAACATTTTTCTGTAAAATTGCCGATTTTTAGCCTTCTTTATTGCTGTTGTGGATATAGTATGACCATAAAAAAAATATCAGGATAAATAACAAAATTCGAAATAAAGCGTTTTTTTAGTATAGCTATTTGACAATAAATTTGTTTACCGTAGGCGGAAATAAGAACACTTATATGCAGTAACAAATGTAATTAATAGTTTTTTGTTTAAGTTTTTCATTACCTATACTTTGCTCATTTTTGGAGCTACATTGTGACATGAAAATTGTATTGATCGGCTCAATAGTTATTTAATAATAAACATTTGAGCACATAACTTCCCTTAAATGATCGGAATCTGGTACACAGATATTATAAGTTTGAAAAATTTGATAATCGATTCTTCGCGTAAGTCACTTTCTGGCACTCTTCATCGAATCAATATTTTCGTCTTCGTCGTTGCCACTTACAATCATATCCCTTACCGTTGTGGTCACAGCTTTGTGGACAAGGTTCGCCAAGCTGTTGACATCTATGTGGATGGTGATTCTTTCCAACTGCCTATCTAGCTGCTTACGGTATTGTGTAGCTACTTGATCCGCAGCTATCCGAATCATTGGATACTGAAGCACATCGTTCTGTTATTTTTTTTTATCTCATAATTAGCATTTATTGTGAACTCGGTGAACGCGATACTACTCAAAGTGGAAGGGAGCAAGAAAAGTAATGAAAGAATATGATGGATAGAATGTATAGCTGATGCTGTTGTATATTCTCGTAAGCTAAGGCGGATTCTCACTTGTTAAACACTGTACTATTTTCAGGCGAAAATATTTGATCCTATGTGTGGCGTGCAATCAGTACTTCAACAGCGCGTAATGGTTGAAGTCATATACTTCTGTTCAGATAGTCAGGCTGCTATAAAAGCTCTTGCTTCGACCAATTCAAGATTGAAGCTTGTTATCGCACTCAAACTGAGGAACTGAATTCAGTCAACTCTGTAAATCTTGTAGGGGTACCTGGTCATTCTTCCATCGCTGGAAATTAATTGGATGATGAGCTAGCTCGCAATGGAGCATCGCATGACTTAATTGGCCTTAGAAGTTTGAATCTTCAGGACATTCTGTTATTCCTTAACCTGTTGTGGTAGCTCATGAATTTCGGGCACTGTTCGAACTTATTGTGGTATGGAGCTACATGCTCTTATATTGCTTATATGGTTTTCTTCAAGGGACCTTATCCCTATATCCTCCCATCTTTCCATTTCCTTCGCTTGCCCTTCGGATAGACACAAATCTCTCAAAGAATGGTCACTGGAGACGGCCTTTGAATACCGGATACCTACCTCTTATCTCTAAATAGACACGCCCAAGCTTGTTGGTATCCCGGCCTGCTCCGCGAGAATGTATGTCTATTTCCCTGCTATTTATATCCTATAAGTAACTGGGAAATAGTCATAGGATCGCAAAATGAGGATGATCTTTGCTCACTGTAGTAGCCTCCATTGGTAACCCTTCCCAGATATCGCAGGAGAAATCGACCCGATATACGGAAACGGCTAATCATCCCTTTCATTTCCCCCACAGGTCTGTCCGCTGACGGAAACGATCACCTGTACGATGGTGCTGCAGTTCACGGCCAGCGACGCCAGTAAGGTCAAGCAATGCCACAACTGTTCCACGACGATCGACTGTCGCACCCATCGGAAGATCTACCAGTGCCGGTCACTGTTCACCTGGAACATAGCCAGTGGCGAGTGGACCGTGCTGGATTACGGTTCCCTCGGCTCTGGGCCCTATCTAGAGGTGAAAAAACTTGCCAGTAACTACAACCGTTTGCTGGGCAAGCTGCGCAAATTCACCCGGAAGCTGTTTGATTCGTCCGCGTCGGCAACGGACGAACTGGACAGCAACCGAACGTACGAGTATCTGAACCATTTGCGGGTGCTGGATTCCAACAACGAGAAAACCAAGCAGCGACTGGTTGACCCGATGCACATGATCGAGTTCTTCCGGAGGCAACCCCATGACACCGGAGGGGATTCGGACGATTCGGACGACGACGATGACGAATCGATCAGCTCGGTGGCCTCGTCCGGTCACGACGAGGAGGAAGAGGACGATACTGGGACGGTGCTGGAGGGGGACACCCTCACATCGGATACGGTTAGTGATGAAGATGATATTTAATTCAGTGGGGGTTCTTCATTTTAGCTAGGAATGAAACGTGATTTGTGGGATTCATTCATTTTAAATTGGTCGAACTGATATGGTAACATCGTGATATTCATGTGTTGTAAAAGAGTGTATTTTCTTATACTTCTAAATACTTTCATCTAATTCGCAATTGAAAGTAATTTCAAATATGTGTCTCTCTCTCTGTCTTTCTTGATTCTTCATCTGTACGATCGTTGATCGGAGCAATCTTTTTGAAATCGTAGCGTTTTAGAAGTGGTTTAACTAAACAAAGGGTAGAATTTAAGGGGCGTCATCAAATTTTCCTCAACTTTTAATCCCCAGTCGTACAGTCACCGCCAAAATTAAGTGCCCACTTGCTTGTAATCACGCAAATTGGTAAAAATTGGGTGTTAAACGAGAAGTTATCTCATATGTCCCACAACCGTGGTGACACAATATGAATAAGGGAACAAGAACTTTTAGAGGTAACAAATTAAGCGTTTATTCTCTTCAGATGCGTGACTAGGAATGAGCCTTTTCACTTATTGAATGGCCTAAATAAGCAACCGTTTAGTTGGTTGCTAGGTTGCTAAGTAGCTCGGTTGCTCCAACATCTGAGTTGCTTGAAGGCAGCCGTATCATACGTCTAGCTCTATCAGGAACGGGATCCACAGCTGGAGGAGCTGGTACTTCTTCTTCGGATGCTTCGGAATAAAAAGAGTCGTCAGATTCATTTGGATTTTCATTCAAAGCAGGTATCTCGGGTTCGTCGTCATCAGCGTTCATAATGCGCCTTGTAAATTCAGAACTGGAGAGTCCAAATCCGTCGAAGAATACTGATAGAGGTGATGGATCTTGATGTGAATTTTTTTCAGGAACACGTTGTTTCAATTGATTCGCATGGGAACGGATTAGGCGTTGACGGTCTTCTAGGTACACGTTTTTACACACTTTTCCGATTCGCTCTACGATGGTAGCCTTCTCCCAGTTCCACGTGTTGTTTTGATGCACTTGCGCGTATACTTGCTCTGCTGTTGCAAACTGTCGTTTTACAGCACCATGCTTCTTATTAAAAACTGTATTTTGCTTCTCTGCTTTGTCACAGGATGTTGATGGAACTTCTGTTGGTGGTTGCAGCAGTGAGAAAACAGTTCGAATTGGCCTCTGGAACATCATTTCGGCAGGAGATTTTCCACCTAAGTCGCTTGATGGAGTGGTACGATATACTTGGAGAAAAACTTGCAAAGCTTCTTCCAAAGTCTCTCCTCCCGAACGAATTTTTCGTAAGCTTCGCTTTAGGGAATCCACAAATCGCTCTGCAAGTCCATTGGATTGAGGATGGTGAGGGGCTGTACGAATGTGGTTGATGCCGAGGCTCTCACAGAATGTCCGGAATTCATGGCTGGTAAATTGAGTTCCGTTGTCAGATACGAGGGTTACCGGAACACCGAATGTTGAAAACATCTGTTTGAGGAGCTTGATTGTTGTTTTGGAGGTCATTGTCCGAGTCGCAAACACTTCTGGCCATTTTGTATACGGATCGACAACCACGAGAAAATACATACCGTCGACAGGACCTGCATAATCCAGATGGATGCGTGACCAAGGCTTCGATGGAACTGGCCACGATTCGAGAGCCGTCTTGGTTGGACTTTTTCCCGCGGTAGAACATGGTGAACATCGCTTGACAAAATCTTCTATGTCCTTGTCGATTCCGGGCCAATAGATGAAACTTCGAGCGATTGCCTTCATTCGGACTATCCCTGGATGACCACGGTGAAATTGCTTCATGATCTGCCGTCGAAACCTGTCAGGTACCACTACTCTGTCGTGGAACATCACGCAGTCGTTGATTAGACTAAGCGATTCACGCCTGTGGTAGTAGGGAAGGGCTTCTGGATCGGTGATTGAAGTTTGATTGTTTGGCCATCCTTCGCGTATGTACTTCGTGACCAGCTGCAACGTTTTGCTTGACCTGGTAGCTTTTTGAAGAGCACCGAATGAAACTGGTACCTTGTCCACATTGTCCGCCAGAATGCTTGTCATGTCTTCTTCAAGAGTAACTGCAGCAACTACATACTCCTCTTCTGGTCGAATGTTGCGATCTATGAGCCTTGACAACATATCTGCACAGCCAAAGTCGTTGGTAGCCACATGCTGGATCTGGAAATCGTAGTTCAGAAGAGTCAGCGCCCATCGCTGTAGCCGGTTTGCGGTGTGAAGTAGAATGCCCTTTTTGGATCCAAAAATCGATAGTAAGGGCTTATGGTCCGTCAATAGCTTGAAACGTCGTCCCAGCAAGTACTTGTGGAATTTCGTAACCGCATACACCAGAGCAAGTGACTCCTTCTCCGGTTGACCATAATTCCTCTCGGCTGGTGTGAGTGAGCGCGATGCATGTTGAATTGCCTTCAAACTGCCATTTGGGAACTCATGAAATATAACTGCGCCTATACCTGTGCTTGATGCGTCGGCTGCAACAATCATCGGTAGCTTGGGGTCATAGTGAGTTAATAGCAGCTTGGATTGAAGAATTTTCTTGAATTCATCGAAAGATCAGTTTCTCGGGATCCGAACGTATACCTCGAGGGTCGGCAATATGTCCTAGATATCCAATTTCCGTTTGGTAGAATCTGCACTTCTCCAGCTTGATGTGGAATCCGTATTCTTGCAAACGACTGAGTAGTTTGTTGAGTGAAGCGTTGTGTGATTTCCAGTCTTTTCCGAAAATGTTCAAATCATCGATGAACAAACGTATTCCCGGAATATCTGCTATCATGCCATCTATCAAACGCTGGAATGCTCCTGGTGCCGATTTCACTCCTGGAACGAGTCTGTTGAACCGGAACAATCCTCTGTGGGTGTTGATAGTGAGGAGCTTTTTGGAGTCATCGTCCACTTCTACTTACAGATAGGCATCCGACAAGTCGATGATGCTAAAAACAGTGCTTCCGTTGAGTTGCGCAAAAATCTCCTCCGGCGTTGGTAGTGGATAGTGATTGGCTTCCAGGGAATCGTTCAATCCTGTCGGATAATCTGCACAAATCCGTACTCGTCCATTCGGCTTGCGAACTGCTACAATTGGTGCTGCCCACTCTGAGAAGTCTACTGGTGTGATGATTCCAAGATTCTGCAGACGGGTTAGTTCGGCGTCAACGAGTGGAACCGTGTTGAAAGGGACCGGTCGCTTGGAACAAAATACGGGTTTAGCTTCAGGCTTCAGAAACAGCTTCACTTTTGTCTTCGTGCAGTGACCCAACGATTCGTCAAAAACTTGAGCATGCTTAGCTTGGAGTTGATGAAGTGCATTGTTGGTTGATGGCTTGTCTCCAGATCCAGATTGACCACAGGTTGAACAGGTCGATCCATTCTATGCCCAGAACATTGAGATCAGGAACAGACGTCACAAAACATCTTTCTTGCTTCACAACGCCGTTGATAGCCGCATCACACTGGAATTCTCCGATCAGACCTAATGGCTCGCCGGACGCATTGACAGCTTCTATTGAGGGTAGTTTTGCTTCTGGCTTCTTCAGCAATTTCCAGGTTGATTCGGAAACCACTGTGATGTCGCTCGCGGAATCCAACTGAAGTGAAACTGCAACTCCGTTGATTGATGTCGTCACAAATTTCCGCTTCCTGCTTTGATTCGCGATTTGATTCACAATGAATACGTTTCGGGTTTGTGTGGCTGATCTGTTCTTCTTCTTTCCCTTGTAACGTTTGTCTTGAGATGAACTGTCTGAAGTTTTCTTAATACAGCCGCAGTAGCCCTCCTTATGGCCAGTTTGATTGCACGTCTTGCATTGATGTGTAGAAAATGGACAGTCACGAACAAAATGCATTTGTCCGCATTGCCAACAGGGAGTACGGGGTGTCTTCGATTCCGTCTTCATCGAATGCTGGGAAAACTTACCAGGTTTTTTCTCCGAGACTGCGCGAACAGATGACTTCAAGCTTGAATGCTGCTCGATCATTGATGTGTCCGCTTTCAAGTTCACGAGGCGTTGAAACTCGTCGATGAGCGTCTGGAGTGTTACCGGGTGTTCTGCCGTTTCGCCTTCGATGCGTGCTAGGAGTCGGGCTCGGATGTCTGCATATCGAGGAGCTTTGAGTCCGCAGACGAACACTAAACACTTGAAATGGTCGATCTTGCAATTCTGGAACTCGAATTCTTCCACAGCTCTGTTCACCATGCCGCCATAGCTGATTATGTCGTCGCCTTCCGACTTGACTAGCTGCAGACACTGGAACGTCGGTGGAAAATTGATAACTGCGTACCGAAAATCTTCTTGAGTGTTGAGATGGTTTCGGTGAGCTGAAGATCCTTGGGTAACTTCGGAAGAATGTAATTCACGTATCGGCTATGAGATGCGGTATCCAGCTTCCTCAGGAGTAACCGAACTTTGGCTGCATCGTCCAAATTCCTGGCATCACTCTCGAATAGCTCCGTGTATCGGGAAAACCACTTCTCAAAAGTAATTCCGTTGTCCGGATCGAAGGTGAATTCACTGATGTTGGTCGATAGCGCTTCTAGGGTCTGCTCGGTGTTCGGTGGTGCTGGAACGGCCAACCGCGTCAGAAGTCTGGTGATTTGCAGAATGGCTTCTTGCAGCTCGTTTCCTCCGTTGCCTCCACCGCTACTTCCTCCCGCCGGGGTTGAACTCGCAGACATTCTTCCGGATGGATTCGTGATCTGGATCGCTTGAAAACGTAACGTCCAGGAAAAACTCGTCGCCAACTGATATGTCCCACAACCGTGGTGAGTGAATATGAATAAGGGAACAAGAACTTTTAGAGGTAACAAATTAAGTGTTTATTCTCTTCAGGTGCGTGACTAGGAATGAGCCTTTTCACTTATTGAATGGCCTAAATAAGCAACCGCCTAGTTGGTTGCTAGGTTGCTAAGTAGCTCGGTTGCTCCAACATCTGAGTTGCTATGATCCAACATTATCTGATCTCTAATCTAGAAATTATGTGTACTTCAAATTTAAGGTCGCACGGGACGTCATCATAATCACCCAATCCATTTCAAGAAGCAAATCCCAAGAACCACTCCATATATCGATGCGAAAATGTATCACTATGATTCTATATATGTAGTGCACAACCTGATAAATTTTCAGCTTCATCGGTTCACTAAAACTCGAGATTTGCTTCCACAAGGTTTTGATGATTATTGTTAGAGTGAGACGAAAGATAGGGAAAATAACACGGTCTCCCGTGTCACCTTAAGGTGATTATAAAACGAAGCCAAACTTCGAATTTTCAAGAGCACAAGACTGAAGAATCTGACAACAGTTCGCGTTGAAAATCAATCAAACTGCTTACCTGCTGGTGGTGACCAATGGGATAAATTTTCAACGCGGAGCGC
Organism: Aedes aegypti; assembly: GCF_002204515.2. Taxonomy (NCBI): domain Eukaryota; kingdom Metazoa; phylum Arthropoda; class Insecta; order Diptera; family Culicidae; genus Aedes; species Aedes aegypti. Next base: position 224,736,290 of record NC_035107.1, on the reverse strand, counting down.
TGTTTGGTTCTCAAGTCTTGTGCTCTTGAATTTTTGAGGTATGGCTTCGTTTTATAATCACCTTAACACATTTTACACATTATGTTTGCATTTATGAAGAAGAAACAAATGTGTCCAAAGTTTTTAGTTACAAACATGCTGATTTAATTATTCAAGACTTTTGTGATGGCGTGAATGTATTTTAACCGAGTATACTTGGAAAATCACCTAATAAAACTACTCAAATCAGCCTTTTTACATAGAATAATATAAACACGGCCAATATAAGTGCTTCTATAAAGTTTTCCATTGATTTTGAATGACATAAACAGAGCATTAATAAATAACGACTACCAACGATTTAATGAGTTATTTATTAATGGTTAAATTCAATCCAATTATTCTTCTTCTTTCTGGAATTACGTCCCAGCTGAGACAGAGCCTGCATCTCAGCGTTCTTATGAACACTTCAACAGTTATTACCTGAGAGCTTTTCTTTGTCAATCGACTATTTTTGCATGTGTATATTGTGTAACAAGTACCAATTGAAACTAACGAAAATAATGTCAGACGGCTTCTTTTGAAAGTTGTTGATGTAGCTAGATACACTTGCAAAAAAAGTTTGCATTTTCTTTACGAAAAATCCGTTTTTACACTAGTGAGCGGTAAAAGAAGCGGCTACTGGTGCACTGATGGTATAACATTTATAAATTCCGACCAAATTTTCAAAGTTTGATACTTCGCAAGCTAGATATTAGAACCGACACTCACCTCTAGAAAACGGCTATTTGGTCAAGTCATCCAAAAGCTCTTCGACCATCTTTTTTTAGACATGGTTTGCCATGGAAATTAATATGGCGTCAGCCATGTTTGAGATTCGATATTAAAGTAGCTACTGAATCTAATAGATAAGCCCATCAATGCGACTGTCTAACGTAATTTCAATAACATACAATCAAGAAAATTCGGTGGGAAGCTAGAAGATAGTCCATCCTACAAGGACCGTTTTCGGTTGATTGGTACTCTTCGGTGACCGAATAGTTCCGATAAACCAAAAACGATTAAGTAAACGGTGATCAAAGTGAAGCAACACACTTAGATTTTTTTCACGAGCTCGGCTGTGCGAATCCCGGTTTCCCTATTTTAACCGTGACTCAGCTAACAATTTACTATCACAAATCACTTCAAAACGTCTCCCAAAAGTCTTGAATCCCTGAACCAGCATGTTTGTAACAAAAAACTTTGGACAAGTAAGAATAAAATATTGCTAAGGAAGAACATCTTTGAAACATCTATTTTGGACACATTTAGTTCATTTTCTTAGATCTAAAATTTTTGTAATTGTAATTGTAATTGTAATTGCTCAATCCACACCCTGGCAGACAATTATCCGCCCATCTAGACACGGGCTGGGTGAGGACCTACCAAGCCTCCCCCGTTAACATGTCCTATACCGTTTAGCACACCGGGATCTTCCACAAGCAGGCGCCGGAATTAAAGCGGTCCCACAAGCTTCAGATACATTAAATAGATATAGTCCCTCTGGCACTAAACCGAATGGCGCCCTCCGCTTCACCACTAGTACTGCCTCCCCACACGCCAAGCACAATATCGAAAGTAGCGCGTTGTATAGCAAATACAGTACACCACCTCCGACACTATGCCAAATGTACAGGAAAAACAGCACCAGTAAGAAAGCGGAAGGCGCACCACTCGGTTAAGTGCCAGAAGGACTATAAGTATAACGAAGAAGAAATGAAAAGATAGTAGAGTTGGTTCGGTTATTTGATTGCTGAAACGAAAAAAACAGAAACAAAGTGTTAACATTAAAACGGGGTTTTATAATTGATAAATGTATCGATAGTTTCTCATCTGTTACGTTTCCTTATCGTAGCGCTGTCGATTTTTTCCATCTCCAGGGTGTTCGTCTCCGCTCGAGCAATGAGGACCATGATGAAATGAGAATATAAAAATGTGAGCATTAGTGTTGATCTAGTAATAGATTAATTTAAACTGCTTTTCATGTGCTAAGTAACTTGTAAACTCCTACTCAATTATGTTTTGTTGGCCTACACGTTTTATTTAGACACAATTTTATTTAGAAAACTATTTGGATCCGAGATTTTAGGTGCAGATTGAGCATGTTTGATAAAACAAGCATCCTGTTTTCAGTTAAAGAATGTTCAAGAAGTTAATGATTCTGTTATTTATACTGGCTACATACAAGAATTCACTATTGATGTAATATATGGATATTGAAAGTTCCAACGCGCGATTATAATACTTCAGTTTTCGTGCTGTTGTATTGGTGTAAGTAGTGGGAAACCAATCAGTTTGGTGATTCTAACGGTAACAAATAGCAAGACGAAAGGAAAGTTGATAATCTATCATCATTATGATTTCAGTCCTAATTCCATGATCCGTTTAATAAATTCCGCGTATGATTCGGCAATTTTAACAATTTATACATGTGTATTCGAAGAAAACAGACTACGAGCATTTATTACCTGTTGCAAGGTTCCTAAGTGATCAGATATTTATCATTTTCTACAGCCTAATTTAATAATACCTACATTGGGTTGTAACAAAAATTTGATCTTGGGATGTTGATTTGCCTCCTAATCATAGTTTCGACAATAGTCACATGCTTACTATCCCTTGTGGCAGTGTTGTTGATTCTATTGTCTATCGCTCATCAGTTTCGCGCCACCCGGCAGGGACTTGGTCCTATGTACCCAATACTCTGCTGTGTCTTAACTTCACGCAATACATTCTGTAGATGTGTGATACAGTTTGCGGAATATTATGATTTATCACTTCGTTCAGATGGAAAATTCTGTTATGGTACCATATTCACATATCAGATAACTCCCACCTGGAACGATGTAATACATCGGAGACATGTAGATTCAGATGTATGTAGACGATCTATGCCTAGTTCGGCTCTGATCGACAGGCAATCAGTGTATTCAGTTTTTCAACTAGCTTGAAGCGATGAACGTTTCAAGACAAGTTCTCCACTATATCTGCTAGCGATCACCGGTCGTCGATAGACATTTCGGTTCTTTTCTGCTAAAGATAGATCCGATTGTATGCCAAAGACTATGGCTCATGCTTTTCAATACAGCTGGAAAAACAAGAACTACACCCAGCACCAAATAGTACGTAACTATGAGGCGGACCGGAAGGTTTGATGAGCAATCCCCACCTCATTTTCTTAGATCTAAAATTTTATTCTAAAATAAGGACTTTTTGGTGTTTAACACAAAGATCATCTGTTAAATATGAAGTACACATATTTCAGCAAAAAAAAAATCCCGTTTTGATACACAATTTTCTCCAATCAGCGTGATTACAAGCAAGTGGACGCTTCATTCTAGCGGTGACTGTATATTTTCACAATCATCCAGAAATAAATTCGTATTTATTTAACCCCAACCATTTTCCATTAGGTTGTTAAGACAAATCGTTCAAAATATAATAGCGCGAATCAGAATATGTGAAAAAACGGCGTTTAACTTTACCACCTTACCATTTACTCTCGTAATTAGGATGGAAGAAATGGAACCGATATTAGTGATAATTGCAAATGATAAAAACATATTCTGTAGGCTGACTAAGTAAAGGCGTGAAACCAGTTCAGAGAACACAATGCTCATTAGGTCGTTAGAATGAAACCCGGAGTAAGACAATGCAATGCAGATTGAATTATATGTAGGTACGTGGATAAGTCTGAGTAACTATTGCGCTTTTATCATCTATATTATAGCAAGTGTAAAATCGACAAGCATCGAACAGCATATAAGAGTTCCAAGAAGGTTGATCATCTTCGCATAGGTTGACCTCTACAACAGTTCGGAAGACTAACTTCCATATTCTACAGTAATTGAGAATGTTCCGTGGTTCGTAATAAAGTTAAAAATTCAATATATTTTATGAAGTTTTTATCGCGACTGAAAGAAATCCAAAACAATGCTTACTCGTTCCCTACGTTGAATCAATGCCTAATATAATATAATCCTTAAATGCGGTTGAAGTGAAACATATCGGAATCCAAATATGGCTGACTTGAGTCCCTACTCGTGTTTATGAAGGCACTGGATTAGAGAAATAGTAAAGTAACACCCCTGATCTTCTTATGTATACCTACTAGTACACAAAGCTTAAGTGAGAATTGCATTGTTATTTGTTGCTTTTGTTTGTGAAATAATTGCCTTTTAAGTTTGAATGCAATATTCAAGTCGGATTTCAAGCTGTTCCACCTCAAGTCCTTCTCAACTGCAAACGGCGGCGTCGTTCAGGTTCATTTCTAAATATTATCTTTTAGACTCTTCCGGCGTGACTTGCCCAACGCAGTTTGCCGTGTTTTCAAAGCTTGACAACATCCCAAGTCACTACCAGGTATTCTTGCAGAGATTATTTAAACAAAATACTAACTTAGCGTGAAAAATAGCTCGTGGACTGTATGTTTATAACGAAAAACGCGTCTGTAGCTCGCGATAGCTTTATTAGAATTGAAAAAAATATAGGGGGAGATCCCCCAGTGCCGGACAGCACCCAATACCGGACAAAGTCGAAACAATCAGAAATCATGGTCCAATCAAGATGGTGTATTAGTAGAAAAGAAAGCTCTTATGTAGACCTCCTTGAAATATGCATGCCATTTTAAAAAAGTAGAAAAGTTTGAAAATCTTAAAAAAATTGACGTATTTTCTTAATTATGAGCCTATTTAGTAATCATTTTGAATATGAAAAAATACTTAGGATCCTTCAAGCATGATCGAACATAGGGAAAGTGTACCAGTTATGGCCATAGTGGTTCCCTATTTGGCCATACGGGTAATTTCGAGAACTTTCGCATTTGAAATCTTTTTGAATGTTTAAACATCAAGATATATCTTAAATCTTACTACTACAACACAAAAAATCTTTCAAAATGTTAAAACATTCAAGGTTTCCCGTTTGGCGAAATAGGGAACCACTCTGTCCATAACTGGTACACCTACCCTAATCCTTATTTGATAGTATGAATGTATTTTGTAGCATAATTGAAGTAAATATGGACAAATTACAATTTTGGTAAAGTACCTCCTGTCCCTCAGTTTCGGACAGCTTGATTTGTTTTATGAAATCTTTGTAATTATTGCATCAGTGTCTTAAAATACTTTCATTTTTCATGGGTTCCGTCGATCATGGTATCAAACATGCAATAATATTAAGAAGAATGAACATTCAGAACAACATCGTAAAATGTGCTATTTTTCATCATATATGAAAGAGGTTTTTGATAGGCATCTTGCAAACTAATAAAAACTCACATTATTCTTGTAAATGTTGCAAATGCATTGAATTGGTAATTATAAACTATTCCTATAGTGTACACATTCAATAATGTTCAAATTTATAGAATTCGAGGCATTTCCAGATCGTGTCCGGTATTGGGTGCCACCTTTCAAGATCGATCAATTTAGTACTAAAATACATCATCAAAACGCAATGTCAAAATTCATATTTCTATTTTCAAATTTATTTTTGTACACTACAAAAATGATAATATTTATCATAAATGGGTAACACGAGCCCATAAAATCAATATTTTTCGAATTATGAATTTTGTGGCTTAAGTGTCCGGTACTGGGGGATCTCCCCCTATCTTTTTTCTGACGTGACAATGTAGTATTTTCATGGTACACTGACAAAAAAGTTATTTAAATAAATATTCACCCCGGGTGAGGTGGATACCTCTATCTGCTTTCTCCGTCGTCAATTCAATATCAACGTCGATTGATAATACCGCTATTTTTGTAGTAGCCCTACGATAGGTACCGTTACTGGTGCGGACAGTCACGAACCTTGTGATGCCATCCTTTCCAGGGTGTGCGCCGATTATTCTGCCAAGTCTCCAAGACTGCGGTGGCATATGAGCCTTTGTACGTGCCATAAATTATTTTTTCTTTTGACTTTTACTGTGCGCCGTGTGTTAATACTGTCTCGCTCTCTCTCACGAGCAATTTGAAAACAGGGCGCACAGTAGAAGTCAAACGTTTTATAGTATACATAGGCTCATTGTCTTCTGAATGATTACAAGTAGACCGCTTCGTAGAAGGACAGGTTCCTCAAACCATTTACTTTGTTTTTGAAGAGTGGTGATATACTCGTTAGACCAACCGACTAACGTTCTTCTGGATCACCGAAATATCCCAGGAATGACCACCGGAGATACCCGTATTGCTGGACATTCCAGTTTTTTACCAAAACCAGGCATGCGACGGCTCACTCTTCATGATTTTGAATCTCTGTGACTCTTCTAGTTTAATTTTAGATGAATGACCACTCTGGCCCATTTTTACCACCGAAGCACAGACTAACAGACGTAACAGCTAGAACAATTATCAATTTAAAACATACTCACGCGAACATCTACGCCCAATGCTAAAAACATTTCACTAACAATGAGCCAGAGAGGTCATTCGTCTAAAATTGAACCAGAAGAGTCACAGTTATTAAAAATCATGAAGATTGAACCGTCGCACAGTGCGTTGCGCCATAGACAAAAATCAAATTTCGAGTTATTTTATCTGGCGATAATAAGTTTCCACAAGTGTTTATAAATAGCATACGTTATTGAAACAAGTATTTATAAGCTATACAAAGCACTAAAACTACTACAACAAGCGTGGAAAGTAACAGTTGTCGGAGTAGCAGAAAAAAATATTTTTTTCGTATGTTTCCAGCAATCCATTCAACTAGCACGGAGAGTGTTGAAACCAATGTATTCAATCAAAATCTAAAACAGAACATGACTGAAGGTTGGTAAAGTATATTTGATGTAATAAGAACACAAATTTTACCTTTGAATGTGAGAAATCGGCACATTGATTTGGCTATGAAATCGAACTTATGAAATACTAACATGTAACTTTGATTATCGATTCAAAAAAAAGTTCCACCGAGTTCCACCCTGAATCACGCACAGACATGCTTCTCAGAGTGTCCTCTAAGAGGTCTGAAAGATACAGCTGCAACTCCTTGCAACTCTTCGAGATTTTTTAATATTTTTAGGTATACTCCTTAACCAGCACAAGTATGAGTTGTTTGTGATAAAGAATCCGAAAATCTTGCAATGCTTTGTGGTCTTGGCTCATCCAGACATCACACTAGATCAAGTTTATGCTTAAATTAGTATATTTTAAATGTGGTTTCTGTGGTGCCCAAGTACGGCACTGGTGAAATGGATTATTAGTCGAGAGTACGGGCCTGGAGAGAGAACGGTAAACAGTGCGAGTCGAGAAGATACACAATAAAAGTACGGTGATTTGTTGAATGGTAATTTGCCTATAGTTATATTCTGAATATTAGAAATACCACTCGAGAATACCACATTTGGTGACGGAGGTAAACGTTTTGTTGGTGGAAGTAAGGGTAAGAAACAATTTGCGAAAATGCGAGTAAATATTGTGGTTCCAGATAAAATTGAGGCTATGTGATGTTTTCATTCATTCTAGACAACTAAACTACGCTGGTAGTAGCTGTTTAATTCGCAGCGGATTAATGCTACCAAAGGGTAGCGGCTGTCTAAGAACAGCGTGAATCGATACTATCAAATGATAGTAGCTGTTGACAAACAGCGACAACGAAAAGCCTTCAGTGGCAGCTCGGAAGCGATACCATTTACCGGACGGTAGAGACTCGTAGAAGTCGGAAATCTATGAGCCATTCTCAGTGGCGGCTCCGAAGCGAAAATAATCTACTGCTTACGTAGAGGCCCGGGAGCACGATAAACAACGTTGACTTGTACCGAGACAACGACAGCAGCTTTGTAAAATCGTTACTGACTGGTAAGTCTATGAAAATGATCAAGATACGTTTAGATAATCACGGATCTTCAATCCTGTTCAATAGCTCTGGCCGGTACAATGGAAAAGTGGGATATACCGAATGGGTGAAATACAAAAGAAATTTCGGCTACATAGTGTCCGCCACCAACGAAACGGACAAGACACGAATAAAGAATATCCTGCTGGCGAAAGGTGGTCCAGATTTGCAAGAGGTGTTTGCGTCGATACCTGGTGCTGACGTGACTGAGGATGCACAGAAAACTATCGACCCCTACGCTGTTGCCATCGAGAAATTGGATTCGTATTTTTCCCCGAAACAACACAATACATTCGAAAGGAATCGGTTCTGGTTATTGAAACCGAACGCGGAAGAATCGCTCGAGAAGTATATGCTCCGCTGCCAAGATCAGGCAAGCAAATGTGATTTTGGAAAATCAACAGAAGAAAGCAGATCAATCAGCGTGATCGATAAGGCGATTCTGTTTGCACCAAGCAAACTGAAGGAACAATTGCTCCAGCGTGATACCCTTTCCCTTGACGATGTGACCAAAATCGTTACAACATACGAGTCCGTGAAGCAGCAGGCTCGCTCGATGAGCATCCCCACCAGCTCGGACAGTCTTTCAGTAGCATACGAGTTGCACAGCAATGTGAATAAGATTCAGCATGCTAACAATAAAGAGTGTACGCGATTTGGACGCAGAGGGCATTTTGGGAACGATGCTTCGTGTCCAGCAAAAGGCAAAGAATATAATAAATGTAGACGAGTAGGACACTTCGCCACTCAATGCCGCACTGTGATCCAGTCGAAACGTAAATATAACGGACCAGGACGAGGTGGAAAACGTTTTCGATCAGAGCGTGTTCGTGAAATTGACGTCCATTCACGTGAGAGCTATGAAGGAAGCGCAAATTCGAACAAGAACTTCATATTTCGTATTAGTGACGGAGAACAGCTGCTGTGGTTGAAAATTGGAGGTGTTTTGCTGCAGATGTTGGTCGATTCCGGATGCAAGAAAAACATAATTGATGAGAAATCCTGGGAATATCTTAAGGCCAATTCTGCTGAAGTTTGGAATCAACAAAAGGAATGTGATGAAGTCTTTCTGCCGTATGGCGACCAAGCAAAGCCGTTGACGGTGCTAGGTAAATTTCAGACACAGGTAGAAATTGAAGATGCGGGTCGTTCCTACAACACTGAACAAAATCTCCCGCCTTTAATTGAATGATTTTTGCCTCATCTGAGCCCCATACCTATTTTCAGACACATTCAGGATGATTTTCATCATTGTCAAAATCATCTGTTTACAAATCACACTGGATGAAAATCATCCGGCCTTCGGATGACTTTAATCGTTCCAAAAGATGTTTCATATTGAATGAAAATCATACACAGATGTAAACAATCGGAACTGGGCTACTTTTTTATATTTTCAAGAAATTTAAGTTTAGGAAAACAATGTCCAAAGAATTATGGTTTTGTGTACTTAATCACATGCATTCATTCAATCACAATGATTTTTCAGCTTTTTATTCACTAATATGAAAAGTATTCCCATGCATGCCGCAACTTTATATTTTCAGGAACAGGTGTCTCCCCAAAGCGTGGTCCGAAGTAAATATGTCGTGAATCATTATTAGGCACCAACATCATTAGGTAGATTACGTTGTTGTTCTAGTATTCTTCAAAATACTAAACATATGCTGGAAATAGAAGTAAATATTGATAATTATAAACTTACTTGTGAAATACACGAAGAAATACTGAACACCACGATGCTGCAGCCATTTTTGTTCAATGTTTACAAAAAGGATTTGACATTTACGATCATTATCTTTCTACATGACAACTCAGACGATAATTGAATGATTTTTGTTTTGGAACATAGGATAAGATAAAATCACTCAAAAGTTGTATGTTTTCCATTTGTGTCATCTTAATTCAATTATCTAGTTATTACCATACAGATGTGTACTGAAAGTCATCGTAGAATTGGATGATTGTTGTTTATTACTTCGAAGATCATCATACTATTCTATATTCATTCAAAATAGAGAATATGCATGTTTGCATCCGAGTGAATTACAAATCATTCAATTTGGGACAGGAGCTTTCGTTCAGTGAAGAAAGAGACCACATTCTACGTAGTGAAAGGCGGTCAACAGTGCCTGTTAGGGCGCACAACTGCCACCGATGTGAGTGTATTATTCGTTGGTTTACCCAATACCCACGGAGTATCGATGCTGCAATCTAGCGCAAAGCATCCCTTTCCCAAGATCAAAGGGATCAAGGTTAGTATTCCCATTGACCACTCGGTATCACCAGTCTGCCAACATCCTCGTCGGCCAGAATTGAGGATAAGTTGAATTCTTTACTAGCGAATGGCATAATTGAACCTGTTGAAGGTGGCTGTAAATGGGTGTCTCCATTAGTTACCGTAATGAAGGATAACGGAGACTTACGTTTATGCGTGGATATGCGAAGAGCAAACACTGCAATAGTACGCGAGAGACATCTTATGCCTACGATCGAGGATTTTCTTCCTAGATTCACCTCAGCAAAGTTTTTTAGCAGGTTGGATATAAAGGAAGCCTTCCACCAGGTGGAGCTAGAGGAAGACAGTCGCTATATAACCACGTTTATTTCAATATAACGTCTCATGTACGGAAGTCATCGCATCGGAAATTTTTCAGTGAATTCTCGAACAGATTCTCAGTCGTTGCAGTAAGTTTGCTGTCAACTTCATCGACGATATCCTAATCTTTTCGGAGACCGAAGAAGAGCACGAGGAAGCACTGAAAATGGTCCTGTCAACGCTCCGGAGTGCTATTGAATAAGGACAAATGCTTGTTTAAGGTTACTTCGCTGGATTTCTTGGGCCATACTATTTCATCTGAGGGCATTCAGCCTTCATCTGACAAGATCGAAGCACTGACTAAGTTCCGACCTCCTGCAAATCAAGAAGAATTGCGTAGCTACCTCGGCCTTGTGACGTATATAGGACGGTTTCTTACGGATCTCGCGACCACTACGGCGCCTCTCCGGGATCTCACGCACACTGGAGTGAAATTCGTTTGGGGAATGCAGCAACAGCAAGCTTTCGCAAAGTTGACGGAAATGATCACTAATGTTAAGCTGCTACGATTCTTCGATAACTCTCTGCGAACGCGTGTAGTTGCTGATGCTTCGCCGGTAGCTCTCGGGGCTGTTCTGTTACAGTTCGGAGATTCAACCGATGATAATCCTCGTTCGATTGCGTATGCAAGTAAGAGTCTCACTCCCACTGAACGAAGATACTGCCAAACCGAGAAAGAAGCTCTCGCATTGGTTTGGGCAGTTGAGCGTTTTTCATGTTATCTGCTGGGTCGTACCTTCGAGTTAGAAACAGACCACAAGCCACTAGAGGCGATATTCAAACCATCGTCTCGACCTTGATCTCGAATAGAGCGCTGGGTACTTCGTTTGCAATGCTTCTCGTTCACAGTAAAATACCGTAAAGGCTCGGGTAACATTGCTGATCCATTGTCTCGGCTAGTTGTTGATAATGTCTCCGAAGAGTTCGATGCCGAAAATAAGTTTATGGTACTCGCGGTCATGGAATCAGCAGCTATCGATGTGCAGGAGCTGGAAGAATCAATGGAGACGGATTTAACCATAGCAGCAGTGAAGAAGTGTCTGCAATTGGGACATTGGGATGAACCGGAAGTTAAACCATACGCACCGTTTAAAGGCGATTTAGGATTGGTAGGAGATTTACTAGTCCGTGGTGACAAACTAGTTGTACCATCAAAATTACGCTCAAGAATGTTGGATCTAGCACACCAAGGGCACCCCGGCGAATCCGTCATGAAGCGGCGTCTCAGGGATCGAGTTTGGTGGCCTGGAATGGACCGTCAGGTTACAAATCGAGTCGTAAATTGCGAAGGCTGTCGTCTGGTTTCTATGCCAAACAAACCGGAACCGCTTTCACGACGACCATTGCCATGTAAACCATGGGTTGACGTAGCCCTGGACTTCCTTGGATCAATGCCCTCTGGCGTATACTTATTGGTAGTGATCGACTATTACAGTCGCTACAAAGAAGTAGAGGTGATGCATAAGATCACAACCAAGGACACTGTTGCGAGACTTACCGGAATCTTTACTCGTCTTGTTTACCCTATGACGATAACGTTAGATAACGCTAAACAATTTGTGGGAACGGAGCTCGAAGAATACAGTCGGAGGCATGGCATTCATTTGAACCACTCGACGCCATACTGGCCCCAAGAAAACGAATTGGTGGAGAGGCAGAACAGGTCTCTGCTCAAGTGATTACAAATTGTGGGGACACTGTGCTGATGAAGAATCTCTTGCCGGGAAATAAGCTTCAGACAACATTCGGTTCGAAGGAATACAGATTCATTAATCGTTCCGGACCACGATCAACGATTGAGGATCCAGAGAGTGGGAAATCGTATGACCGGAACGTCTCACACCTAAAAAAGACACCAGTGGCGGTGCAGATACACACTGATGAAGCATCGGTGCTTGCGCCTCAAAGCGATGAGTCACAACAAGCAGAGCTTCAATATGCAGATGACACCAGTTCTGAGGAAGATTTTCGGTGTTTTGAAGAAAGCGCATTAACAACCGAAACGCGGTCATATCAGTTACCGGCCAAGGAAAAGCGCGCCAGAAAGTTGCCTTCAAGATTTAATGATTATAAGCTTTAAGTTCTTATTTTGTTAAAAGGGGAGATGTAGTGCCCAAGTACGGCACTGGTGAAATAGATCATTAGTCGAGAGTACGGGCCTGGAGAGAGAACGGTAAACAGTGCGAGTCGAGAAGATACACAATAAAAGTACGGTGATTTGTTGAATGGTAATTTGCCTATAGTTATATTCTGAATATTAAAAATACCACTCGAGAATACCACAGTTTCCAAGATTTTATTCCATTGTCATGAAAAAAAACGAAAAATTGAAAAAAAAAATCAATTTTTTTGCATGAAGGCGTATAAGTCACTTTTGCAACTACGAGTGGGAAAAGACATACAGTCACCCCACGCAGTTGAATCACCCACAATTTATGAATCAGCTGATTTCAAAAGACAAAATTATTATCAAAATTATCACAAAACATCACAGAAACATTTTTACTGATAAGCAACACATAGTGTTCAGCCATTTCGAGGATTTTTATCTCAGTAAAACAGCTCTTGATCGCGGTATGAACCAACAATATTACTAAATTCTTTTTGTAGCTATTTGAGCTGCATTTTTGGCCTACTTTGTAAGCCGAGTGCCTATTGACGCCTAGCTAGAAACGACTTTTTAAAGTTTGTTTCCAAGATTTTTTGTGAGAGAATGAGCCCCAGACAACATCTATAGCTTCAATAAACTTAGCTATGAGAGCTAAATGCGTATTTATGCGGATTTGGCTGAGATTTTTGATCCAATGCTGAGGAAATTAGCTATGTTTTTCAAATGCGTTTTTTTGAAAAATGTCACAACTTTAAGCAAACATTTAGTAAACAAAATTCAAAAAATGTTTTTGGAAAAATACGTATGAAGTAAGAATAACTCTTTGCTTTTCGAATTCTGCTTCTTCTTCTTCTTCCTGGCGTTACGTCCCAACTGGGACAAAGCCTGCTTCTCAGCTTAGTGTTCTTATGAGCACTTCCACAGTTATTAACTGAGAGCTTACTATGCCAATGACCATTTTTGCATGTGTATATCGTGTGGCAGGTACGAAGATATTCTATGCCTTGGGAAGTCGAGAAAATTTCCAACCCGAAAAGATCCTCGACCGGTGGGATTCGAACCCACGACCTTCAGCTTGGTCTTGCTGAATAGCTGCGCGTTTACCGCTACGGCTATCTGGGCCCCGAATGCTGCTTAGAGAGTTTGAATTGGACGTGTATTCGCAGAAATACGGACTGAACACTTTTGTATGTTTTTTAGGAGGTGAACCCAAACTTATGCACGGGAGTATAATGAATTTCCATGATTTTGGAAACAAAATCTCATGAAAAAAGTGATTAAGGGAGATAATAGTCTTATTTGACCATAAAAACTGTGGACGTGGTTTATGTAAGGCCCCAAAGATTATTATGTTGAATAATTTATGGACAAATAAAAAATCTTAAATTTGTGATGAACAAAAAGAAACAGTATAGTTGTAACAAATGTAAAGAATTATTTTAATTACAACTGATAGGTTTTTCCTAATTGTGCTATAAAAATGGGGTATTGCATCTGCAGAAGAAGCAAAAGCAACGAGTGGAAAACAAAAGAACTGATTTGGATCCTCCATTATTGATATCTATATCAATTGTTTGTCATTTTTTATGAACACTTTGCACGTAAGTTTCTTTAGATTAACTCCCAGGCTGAACTGTTGTCTCTTCTGTTAGACACATGAAAAGTTAAAGGTATTTACATCTTTAAAAAATAAAAAAAAATCAGAGGTCATGGAGTATCGTTTTTTTCACGTACGTAATTTGCCATCATATGATCGCCATATAATATTGGAATCCTCAGTAACGACTGCCTCAGTAACTGAGTCAAGCATTTACGAGTTCTGCCATCTAGATGGTTGTCTAATTGCACTACCTGGCATCATCCTAAAAATAAACATGCTCCAGAATAAATCCACAAATCCAATGTTTACTAGGCCTGCTCAGTAGCAAAATTTAAAGTCAAGCATGACATTGCAGATTCTTGAAATACTTGGTTGCGGTTCACCCCCGGATATAATTAATGTTGTCCGAGGAAGTGTTCTTATAATCATATGAACTATATTGCATTTAATTGCAAAATAATTGAAAGTAAACAATTGATTCATAAATCGTGTTCATATTGATTCATATTTGTGGGCAACTTTTCAGCCGATTCATAAATTGTGGTCTTAGACCATGTTCAAATAAATGAAAATTTCAAATGTTTTCAACTATTTTAATGACAATACTGTACATGAACAGCAGGTATATATCCAACTTTACCATTCGGCATTGATTTCATCAAAAAATATTTTTTATTTTGCTCTCTATAATTTTTCAAATTTAAGCAGAGCCTTAAATGATTCATAACTGTGGGACTAGTGTATTTGCAAATAACTTCTTACATCATTATGAGAAATAAAAATACAAATTGCAAGGTTTTCCTTGGAAAATAATGAAATTGGCGTTTGGGACAGTTTTGTGATTATGCGTATTGTGATGTCATTTATGCGAATTGTAGCTCTTTTGACCATAAACAACTTTCCCTTCCATACCATGGTGCTCAAAAGGCTTGATCTTCCAGTTTTGATTTTTGTCCCGCATCACCATACATTCAACGCACTGTGCGTCGCATGCCTACTTTTGGTGCAAAAACTTAGTGGTCCCATATTACGGGTTTCCCGGTGACCATTCCGGTTCTCCAAGAGGACCAGAATAGCCATTCACTTATTATTTTGGCAAAATACATCCAAACATGAAAAATCGTAAAGAATTGGGCACAATTCATTTAGTTATGGGGCATAAATCCGAGTAATTTCATCGAATTGTACAGATTGGCCACCTTCCAGGACTCCAGGAACCGGTTCCGCATGGACCATACTGGACCAAATTTTTCAGGGGATGTGCACCGGTAATTGGTTTCTTATTACAGAGAAATTTTATGTCAAAATATCCCATCAGTTTAGTGGTTTCTGCGCTTGTGTATATACACGTTACATGTCACCAACACTACTTAAAGATTGCTGGTTGAAAATATAAACAAAGATCAGCTGTTCCCAGCAAAATCAAATGGCAGTATTTTCAACCAGCAAATTTGCGCACGTGTTTGTGACACCGCTCGGCGAGAGCTCAATTGAAATCTCCATATATAGAGCAAATGCGTATGTATATGTGTGTTTCGTTACGATTTGCTCTCCAGATGCGTTAGTGTGAAGCATTTTCAGCAGCTGTCAGTCGTTCCAACTAACGAGTCGGATTCGTTAGATGGAAGGCAGTCGTGTTCCAACCAGCGAATCCCCGCTGTAGTACTGATGTGAATTACATACCTATACAAAACTGCGATGAAAACTCACTTTTCGGATGCTCCGGGTTTCCAGAACCGGGTGTGAATAACTAAGGAATTTGAGAATTTCTATTCACAGTCCACGTGAATACCTATTCAACAATATAAGGACGATTCACATTACTTGTTTAGTAACGCAACTACATGTTGTCAAAATAACGGTCTCTCTAAAGGGACTTTTTTTTTCAGATGTAGCAGGTTCCCAGTGGCCACAGTGACCAAATCCGGATCTCCGGGATGGTTTCTGAAACTAGACATGTGTGCCTTTCATTTAAGCCTAACAGAACTAAATTCGGTAAACACATTGATTTTTGCGAGCTGTTTGAATTTTCGGGTCGAAAACGACCGTAAGTCACAATTTGAAACTTTTTTGTAGGGACTAAGGAAGGTTAAGGGCGTTGCCAGCGCCGTAATGTTTAGTCAGTTGGTTCCTTGTGCAATTTTGATGGTTCTGGTCATTATGGAGTAGTAACTATGAATTACACGGTTTGTCACCTATGCTCATGCTCATATAATTCCTTCTCAAATTCCCTTGAAATCCAGTATGCCCCTTGGTTGCTTTTATTCGTTTTTGTTTTTCGATATTCCCTGCTTTTTATACTTTACAGATTCTGGTATTTTTGGCCTAGTGGTTTTTCTACCGTTTGAAATTCTGCCTTATGTTATTAACTGCCTGCTTACATTCTGCCGTTTGATTGTGCGCCTTTCTATTTAAACTCGTCTATGATTTCTAATATTTCTCCAGGATTTTTTGCAAAGATCTCTTCAAAAGTTTAACTAGACCACCAGGGATTACTTCATCAGACTCGTTGATGATTTTTGCAAAATTATTCTAGAAATTAATCAATACGACAAGACTTGTTCAAGGGTATAAAGATGTCTTCGGAAATTCTAGCAAATATCTTGACCTACAGAATTATCTCAAAGAGAATGATCAGAAATTATTTAGGGATTTCTGAAGATATCTTTAAATAAATTACTGGTTGAGTTCTTGGAGAAGCTCCGAAAGAACATCTTAGAGGAGAACCTAGTAAAATCCATGGAAGAATCTGTGGAAGAATGTCCGAGTAATCTTTGGAATAATATCTAAGGGAAAGTTTGGGCAAATGTCTTTCTTCTTCTTCTTGGCATTAACGTCCCCAGTGGGACATAGCCTGCTTCTCAGCTTAGTGTTCTTATGAGCACTTCACAGTTATTAACTGAGAGCTTTCTTTGCCAAAGTTGCCATTTTTGCATTCGTATATCGTGTGGCAGGTACGATGATACTCTATGCCCAGAGAAGTCAAGTTAACTTCCATTACGAAAAGATCATGGACCGACCGGGAATCGAACCCAGAAACCTTCAGCATGGCTTTGCTTTGTAGCCGCGGACTCTAACCACTCGGCTAAGGAAGGCCCCCAAATGTATTTATTAGTTTCTGATAAAATCCTATGGGAAAATGCAGTGTTGTGTTTGGCATTACGTCCTCTTTGGGGCAGGGCCTGCTTTTGCGTTCATATAATGTGTGGAAGGTACGATGATATTCAATGAACAGGGAAGTCAAGGTAATTGCCATTACGAAAAGATCCTGATCAGACCGGGAATCTAACCCAGACACCTTCAGCATGACATTGGTTCTTAGACGTGAACGTTAACACAAGGCTAGGTAAGGTCCCTAAATAAATTACTCTTAACCCTCTAATACCCAACCCCGCCTTTAGACGGGGTGCACTTTGTAATTTTGTGTATTTTTTCGTAGCTCGGAAATCAAAATGATTTTATTTTTGGCTTATACCTTGACTCATAACACGCATATAAGAAAAGTTTTTTATGACTTTTGAAACTTTTTTGTATTATTAGAAATTGTTTGAAAAATTGCATTCTTATATAACCTACAAATGCCTGGGCTTCATTCAACGTGTAATATAGAAAATCGTACCTTTTATATTTTTCTACAATTAACCTATCACAAACAAAGAGCCTGGTGGTATTAAAATAATTTCAAACCTGTTTTTCCGTTAGTTACACGGAAAATGAAATACGCTCCGAAAAAAAATTAAAAATTTAATATTTTTAAAAATACCATAAAAGTTTAAATTATTATTATTGCCAAAAATCAACAACTAGAAAAGGCTTCAAGAAAATGTGAAAAAAGCTAGAGTTGTTCGAAAATAAAAATTATAAAAATCAAAAACCAAAATTTAAAAATTTGCGAATAAAAATAAATAAATGCCCAAAACGTGTTTAGAACGATTTTAGATAACGAAAAATAAAACTTAAATCGAAAATAAAAATTTGGGTATTAGAGGGTTAATAAAAGGATTTCTTTCAGAATGAACGTAAGTTTCATTGATAAATATATCTACCATTTCGAACAATTTAATAGCAGTGTAGGTAGTAGTATAGTTATAGTTTTGTATAAATGCCTACCGATAAATTTGGAATTTTCATCCTCAAACACCGGAAAATACGAAGGTACAACAGAAATCACAAAGAACGGTTATAAAGCATAAAAAAACACCAAGACAGTAATAGAATACATGTAGATGCTGTCGATCATCCGCATATCATCTGGTAACTAAGTTGATTACACATGTAGAGGCTATTTTCGACTGTAAAAGTTTGAATAGAATCTAAACTCTAACCGAAAGTTTACATATTAAAAGTAATAGAATACACCGGTATGATTGGAAAGAAAAATAAATTGCACTTTGCTTCTCTTGCACATTCTTGTCCTAGGTAGTTAACGAACCGCTTCCGCTACAATTTTAACTATCTCTGTCTGCTTGCCTTGCTTTCTGGCAATGTACGATAGTTTCATTCGGTCTATCTGAAATGATGAAAAATTATTATTATTTGAAACAGTTGTTACCCCTTTCTTTCTCACAGCTTTTTCCGGCAATTTAACTGTCAAAATAGTGTTTCTAAAAAAAATGTTTGAACCAAAGTTGTGTGAAGCTGAATTATTCAAAATAGTTAAATGAATCTTTTTAAAAGTTTGACCCTTAGGTGACTTATTTCGACGATTCATTAGACAATTGTGCGTTTAGATTTATTCCAATAATTATTAAGCTAATCGTACTAATTTGGTTTAGATAGCGTTCATCAAAAAGAAAGCTAAATTGAATTGGTACGATTAGCTCCATTATGGTTGGAATGACTTTATACGCTCAATAAACATCGAAATCAGTGACCTAAAGGTCAACTTATTGATGAACAATAGTTAGAATAATTGAGCTTCAATCATTTTTTTAAAGTGATTTTGAATGATTTAGCTCATTTCAGGGCTGGTAGCGGCTAAATGTCTTGAAAAGAATAGAAACTTTATAGAGAACCCATGCCTGAGAAAAAGAGAATTCAAACACCCCAAAAAAAAAACACCAAGTTTTAGAGCTTCCACTTTTTTAAATATTCCTACCGGAATTATTCTAGGAATTTCATAACAAGATGCTAAGGCTATTTTTGCAGAGTTCAACAAGTAATTGTAATTGTAATTGCTCAATCCACACCCTGGCAGACAATTATCCGCCAATCTAGACACGGGCTGGGTGAGGACCTACCAAGCCTCCCCCGTTAACATGTCCTATACCGTTTAGCACACCGGGTTCTTCCACAAGCAGGCGCCGGAATTAAAGCGGTCCCACAAGTTTCAGATACATTAAATAGATATAGTCCCTCTGCCACTAAACCGAATAGCGCCCTCCACCTCATCACCAGCACTGCCCATCCCGCACTCCAAACAAAATGTCTGAAGTGGCGTGCCGTGTAGCACATCAGATGTTCTACAGAGCACACCACCTCCGACACCATGCTCAACGTACAGCAAAGACAGCGCTAATAAAAGCGGAATGCGCCATTCGATTCAGTACCAGAGGGACTATAAATGTAACGAAGAGGAAATGAAAAGATAGTAGAAATGGTTTGGCTGTTGGATTGCTGGAACGAGAAGAAAGAAATAAAGTTATTACGTTAAAAAGTGATTTTTATAGTTGAATAAATGTATCGATAGTTTCTCATCTGTTTCTTTTCCGTATCGTAGTTCCGTCGATTCTATCCACCTCGAGTTTTGTCGACTCCGCTCGGGCAATGAGGACCGTGATGAAATGAAAAATATAAAAATATAAAAACATGAGCATTAGTGTTTATCTATTATTTAATGTGGTTCTCATTTGCTTTCAAATACCTAAGTAACATGTGAACTCTGCCTCTATTAGAAAATTCTAATAAATCATAATTTATTCTCCTCCACTTTCCCTAACACAAAGTATTCCTATTTAATAAGACAAGTGCAAAAGCACAAATAAAAGTGTGAGACCGCATCGAATCATGTTGATGCCCTCAGAGCACTCATTTTTCGATTTGCGAAATATGAGTCCGCTGAAAACACCGACCCGACTCGACGCAATCGCGCACCTCTACCGGCACCTCCGCACATGTAAAAACTTCTGCGATAATCCTGCGGTGTGAAAGAAATGCGCAATATTATTTTGATTTCAATCCTAACTTCATGACCCGTAGGCTCTACGCGTATGATTGTTCATTATTTAGGCTAAATATACCTGTTTATACCTGTACATCAGAAAAAAAAAACGAAAAACGACTACGAATATCTTGCAGCGTAAAGTTTAAGTGATCAAATATTCATCCTCTCTTCGACCCTGCACTATAATAACCTCCTAATATAACGCCGAGCTAAAGATTCTTTCTTGCGTTACACAATCTGAACAAGAAACCATTTTCAAATACTTCCCATAATTTATGCGAAGCAAAACAGATTCCACTTTCTACGTAATGTAACCCAGCATAAACAGCTGCCCAACTCTCCAGACCAACGCCCTCCAAGATCCAAGGTGCTGCTGCCTTACGTTCAAAACTTCTTTCCTCAAAGTCTGTCTATCAATTCCGAACTCTATTGCATACTACAATACCAATCAGACCCTATTCCTGACAAGACACAGAGTCACAACCCCAATGTGATGGATTTACCTACAACCTTGTCATAACCCCTCTTACGTTTCGCTATCCTCGGAAGTCACCCATATTGATGCTTGGCAAAAAATATCAGTATTCAATCCACAAATCCCAGATTACACCACATTACGTTGGTCCGTTTGGCGTCGCCGGTGGATACCTGTTCTGACATTCTTTTCTTTCAAACCCCATTTCAAGCCTGTCCCCCCACTTTATCAATAAGAATGTTGACGAATCACGATAATCTGAAGATCATGACCAGAACGGAGGTAGGATTTATCAATAGGGACCAACCACCACCTATTTTTGCAGAGTTCAACAAGTTCCCCGAAAATTCTTATAGAAAATCCGAAAACAAGAGTTCTTTCGAAAAAGATAATTTCAGAAATTAGGCCTATTTTGCCTATAATATTCTCTAGGAGAGAGGTTTGAAGGACGCATAGATATCAAAATCGTATTCATAGGAAAAGGATTTTTTGAAATTTAAAAAGGAGTCATTAAAACTATTCATTAAAAATAATGCAGCTCGAGCCATGGGCTTGGTTTAAGATTCTGGTTGCAGATTTCCTCCTTGTTAAAAAGACACGTTCCACTTTGCTCACTGTGAAGGAAAATGGAGGGTGGATATGTTCGTCATAGTTCAAAGTTTCATACAAACAGGAACTTTGCAACAAATTTTGTTTAATCACGTTTTTTAGAAACCCTTTTTTTTGTTATCTAAATTGCCGAACAATTCTACGGAAAAAAGGAATAAATGTAATTAATACAAACTTACCTTCGTCGATCAACAAACGCTGCCGCTGCCTCTCGGAATGTAGTTCCTTGTCCTTTCTCACAGAAAAAAATAAATCTTTAACTTAAAACACTAATATGTACACCACGTTCTATAGTGCCAAGAAATCAAGCCCCGAGTTGTGTAAACGCACGCCCACCAGAACAGCTAAAAGCTACTTTGCCAGCCGAGTTCATTTCCTTCGCTGCAGCCAGGCACTCATTCGGCTGACCACCAGAGGCCACAGGATGATCAGGGCGAGCAACCGCGGGGAGATGTCCTCAAACGGCCACCATGGGGGGAATGTTTTTGCCGTCAGACGTTGGACCACCTGTTGCTGCTGGTGGGCATTGCGCAGACCGGCCACAGATTGTTCCACCACGGAAATCCGGTTGTTGACCTGTTGTACACTTGCGTTCAATCGTTCGATGGCTCTGGTCAACTGGGCCGTTACCTCCGCGCTGACTCCGTTCATAGAAGCCGTAGTATTGACGCTGTGGTACAGATCCCGATCGCCCTGCGAAATCCGACTACGGGACATGTGGACAGAAGAGCTTTCGATCGGCCGGAACGTGGATTCAGTCTCCGAGTCGTCCACAGTGTCGATGTACTCGTCATCGCTCAGATCGGACTGAGCTCCATTCTGGTAGTGGTAGCTGTTGTAACCGTTGGTGAGTGGAGTTGGTTTCACTACGGCACCGTTGGTGTGATGGTATCCATTGACCATAGGCTGTACGGAAGCAGTAGCTGTCGGGATCGGGGACAGAGAGGCAGGCGATGCCCGAGTCGGACTGGTGTCGCGAGATGCCAGCGGCGAGTTTGGACGGGATCGAACCTTCTGGATGGCTTCTGGGGCCACCATCTCCAGGTCGCTGATACTGACGCCACTGTCCTGGTCGTTGGTACTGTACTCCATGAAATTAGCCACGTTCTCCGTGTAGGACATGGTTTCAACGATCTGTAAGAGGAAGTATAAGAAAGAACGTTAGTGTTGTGATTCTTAGTTACAGCTAGATCGATACAATGTCCTTAAAATAGGAACTTAAAAGACCATATGCTTGAGAAAGAAATAAAAGAAACCAAACACAAATGAAAAAAAAATCCAATCAGGAACCAGGAGATGAAAGCTTTCATAAGAATTGATCAGATAATCTGGCTACTAATTGCTCTGAGGATACTTCTAATTTTTGTTTCAAATTACAATTATTATTCGTGACATTGCGAAGTGTATTACTGCTCGTATTACTGTTTTTTTTTTCAGATTTTTCAATTTAATTTTATTAGAAACTTCTAATCTAGTATATTTTGCAAAAAAATACTTCAGCTATTACTCCAAAAATTTCTTGATACATTCAAGAATTCTACCCGGATTCTTTCAAGGATAACCCCAGAAATTACTCCAGAGATTCTACTTTGAGTATCTTTAGAATTTTTTGGCCAAGGATTATTTCCAATTTTTTCAAGAATCGAAAAAATCAGAACTGATGGATTCCTTGACATGTCTTGAAAACCCCATAACATCATCTAGTCCGAGTATACCCATTTAGCATAAATTCATTTGGCATAAGGACGTTAGGCATTAAGATGTAAGGTATACACGGAGAAAATGAAGTACTTAAAAGTGAGTTCATTCCACTCAATTGGGGGGGTTCGTGCGTTAACCTAATTTTGAGTTGGTGGGGTAGAAGTTGTTTTCATTTGCAGCCATGCGAAAAAATACCTACTGACTAAGTTTGTTTCACTTAACCAGCAGATCAAATAACTCAACTTCCAGTACTATGCCACTTACTCAAATTTGAGGTAACGCACAGAGGTTCGGTTTTTCGGTTGTTTTGCTTTTCGCTCTTTGACAACAATAGAAGGTGCGAATGAAATAGGGAGAGAAAAATAACTCAAAAATAGGTTAAAAAATACTCAAATATGGGTTTTCCGTTTTCTCCGTGTATAGCTTAGTGACATTTGATCGCACGAACACTAGCATACGCTCATCATACACAGTTTGTTTATGTTTTCCTCAAAGAAACTTGCACACTCTTTCCAGACTCATCAAAATGCATATGGAAATATTACCCAACTAGCTTACCCGACGTGGCTAGCCACGTTCCAAACGATATTTTGAAACGAACGGTTATGCATAATCTTTCAAATCGCATGATACCGCAAAATCGCCTAAATTTATGCTCTGACCATACTCCATAGGAGCCTCAATACTGTTGTAATGTTCTATCACAAAATAACTACAGCCTTATATGCTGTTACAGTGTTTCTTATGTTGTGAAACATTTCAAAAGCTCCAGAAGATTCCATGAATTAGGAATTATAATCTCACCTGCTGAGGGTGGTGGGTTCGAATCCCGCTGGCCGAGGATCTTTTCGTAAAGGAAATTTTCTCGATTCCCAGGGCATAGAGTATCTTCGTACCTGCCACACGATATACACATGCAAAAATGGTCAATCGGCAAAGAAAGCTTTCAGTTAATAACTGTGGAAGTGCTCATAAGAACACTAATCTGAGAAGCAGGCTTTGTCCCAGTTAGGACATAACGCCAGAAAGAAGAAGAATCTCACCGAAATTCTAGAATATTCTCCTGAATAGTTGTTGCAGTGAGTATGATTTATAGTCATTTTTCTAAATCACAGTTGTGATGAAATGCCCATCGACTCAAAGAAATATCGAGTCATGCATTAGCTGGAAAGCTGTCCCTTACATCATAGTAAGCACACAATTTTGTTTTTAGTATGCATCCATGAGTCGATATGGAGTCATGGAACATCGTCTCATGGAGGTTTCACTATAAATTAATAAAACGCAAATATTTGGCGCACATTCATCTCATTCATGTTTATCTTGCTTATGCATATGTCGAGTACGATTTTGAACCTGAGTTGGAACTGGAGAAACCCGTATCACAGTTTTAACTACAACCCGATTCAAGTTCGACCGAACTACAATTTGCTTGAAGTTGATTTATTTACATTACAGTCACCAATCAATTTCCTAAACACACGGGTTTGAGAATATTTTCCGAATTGGAATGAACAATATTCCAAAAAACTCCAGAATATTCTGTCACAGAATTCCACAATTAGCAATTGTAATGTTCTAATATTAAAATTGACCATTGTAGTGCTCTAAAATTGCTCTTGTAGCGCTCAATGAAACTTTTCGATGAAACATTTCAAAGCGTTACTGACAGACAGATAACTCTGGGATTTTATATATATGATTTGAAAAATTTACACCCGGATTCTGGATGTTTTTCGAGACATAGTGCACATTGTTTACCCTTTAAGGTTCACAACCACATCTACACTAGGGCACCCATACCATTGGACGTGATAACCACTATAAGGGTTTATTCACAAATTTCATAACGCCAAAAATAGCCGTTTCCGACACCCACCCACCCCATCGTAACGCATTTTGTATGAATATTTTCCCAATTTTGTATGAGCTGTAACATCTAAAGGACACCCACCCACCCCCTCGAGCGTTATGAAATTTGTGAATGGGCCCTAATGGACTTTAGGCGTTAATACATTAGGCATAATAGACATTTGGCATAAAGTACGTTTAGTATAAAATAGCATGTAGGTGTACCAATTTGGAAATATTATTGAAATGGAATTTTTTTTTCTCACGGAAACATTCGAAAATCACATTGATTATTGGGGAAGCGACTTTCTAAGAAAGGGTGATAATGCATGTTTTACATTTTGACGACGTTTTTTAAACTTCACGTGTGGTGTGATCGACGAGAGCCTCACCAAATTTATAAACTAGTGATCTATTGTCGAGATATACAACCAAAGTGTTGTATGTTTAGGTGGCTTGATTACAGTAGTAAAATCAAAAAGTATAATATAGTACCTAGTGTCAGTGTTAACCTTTACGTTACCGGCCTCCGACAAGGCATTGTCAAATAGCTGCCATTTCGTCAATTTCCATTCGATTTTTTTGAAACCACCGTCAGTTTATTTTAAATAGATTTCAGTTATTTGTCATAAATGGAGGGGCCCAGATAGCCGTAGCGGTAAACGCGCAGCTATTCAGCAAGACCAAGCTGAGGGTCGTGGGTTCGAATCCCACCGGTCGAGGATCTTTTCGGGTTGGAAATTTTCTCGACTTCCCAGGGCATAGAGTATCTTCGTTCCTGCCACACGATATACGCATGCGTCATTTCAACATGATTCGAATAATTGAACTGTTCCGGAACATGGTAGCCGGTTCCGCCAGGGCCAGTTTGGGAACATTTCCGTTTCATGTCCAAAACATACCGTGCGACGTCTCAATCTTCATGAATTCGGGAGAACATGTCAATAAAAGAAGAAAAACCCCGGTACAAACAGATGTGGCCACTCCAGATCTCCTTGCGCAGGTTCCACGAGGGCTTCTTTGGTGACATACCGTGCGACGTCTCAATCTTCTTGAGTTCGAAAGAACAAGTCGATAAAGGAAGAATAAACTAAGTATCCATAGAATTGGCCACTTCAGAGCGCCTGACATAGGTTGCGCCAAGGTCTCTTTGATGACATTTCCGTTTGTTGTCGGAAACTTACCATGCGACGTATCAATCTTCATGAATTCGAGGGAACTTGTCAATAAACGAAGATTTGGCCACTTCAGAGCAATACAATTTGAATTGGGGCGAATGAACTGGCTTACTAAGTTTCAAGCTTCAAAAATAAAAAAAAAATAAAAAATGCATGAAGAATTTGTAAGTAAAACCCTTGCGGATAATGAGCATGAGCTCAAGCATAGATGACCGCTTCGTAATTGCACTCCGTGATTGACCAGAGCAGTCGAAGATGCACAGAGATTTCAATGAAAGGTACTTGGGATTAGCGAACCATTCTCAAAGAGCACGAATCGAGAGTTCGAAGACTGAATATACTCTGCATCTCCACAATTGTCTCGGAAAGTACATTGGATTAGTGGGTGTTTCCAGTCCCATCGCTCGCTCCAGCTGGAGCAAGCAATAAAATCGATGGACCAAACATTTATGACTGGATTACACCACTTTTTCTTCGCACCGCGCAACCGGATACGTCTGATTTCTATTGCATCACTCTCTCCCAAGCGACACAATCGATGGACCGAACACTAACCTATAGGAAAACCCTTTGCGGGTAATCGATGAAATCTCGAATGGGTTCCAAAATTTGGCAAAATTTGTATTCTGTTGCACGTGGAATTCCTCCATTCATGAATAAGCGGTACGATTGACGGAACCGACGTTTGGTCTAATTTACTCTTCTTTAAACGGCAATAAGTTGTTCTTTTTTATACTGTATTCATGAAGATCTGCATAACAGATTTTCCAAAAATCGTGGAAAACATCTGTTCAGAAAGATCCTGCCTAAGACTGCATCAGTGAAGAGGATCCACATCAGTTTGTATGTATTTTATCCTAGATTTATTTGAATACTTTTCAGAATTTTTATTATGCTTTACCCGTGGCACATCATGTTTTGTTCAAATAACGGAAAATTTTCAAAAAAGATTTCCGGCGAAACCTATTCCTTAGGCTCTGGAGTAGCCAGATCTGTTGGTAGCGAGGTCATTCTTCATTTATTGACATATTTTTCCTTCAAATAACGGTAATGTCATAAAATAGGCCTTTCTGGAATCTGTACGTGATGCTCAGAAGTGGAAACACAGGGTCTATTCCTCATTAATTGACATGTTCTATCGAATTCATGTAGATTGAAACGTTGCACAATATGTTTTGGACATAAAACTAAAATGTCCCCTAAGAGGCCTATGCGGAACCAGTACCAGGTGCTTAGGAGTGACCTAATTAATTGATACCTAGTTCATAATTCATGAATTGACATGTTCTTTCGAACTCACGAAAATTCACACGTCACACGGTTTGTTATGGATATAAAACAGAAATATCTCCAAGGAGGTGGATCCTGTGCTTGGAACTATGGAGTGGCCACATCACATGTTAATAAGTTGATTCTTTTTTTATTGGCATGTTTTTTTTTACAATTCACAAAGATTGAGACAAAAGCAGAAATATCACCAAAGAAGCCCTTATGGAACCTGTGCTAGAAGCTCTGAAGTGGCCAAATCTTTTATTACCGTGTTATTTTTCATTTATTGACAAGTTATTTAAAATTCATTAAGATTGAGATGTCGCACGGTATGTTTTTGGTCATAAAATCAAGATGTTCCCCTGTGCCTGGAGATCTGGAGTGGCCATATCTGTTTTTACCGGGGTTTTTCTTCTTTTATTGACATGTTCTCTCGAATTCACGAAGATTGATACGTCGCACGGTGTGTTTCCGACAAAAAAACGGAAATGTCCCCAAACTGGCCCTGGCGGAATCGTCTATGATGTTCCGGAACGGTCCACTTATTCAAATTATGTTGAAATGATGACAATCGACCATTATCTCACGTTTTACATAAAAACTTTAGTGTTGTAGCCGAAATAAATAAAAAAAAATCACGTTTCCCGAATTTGGCACCATCGTGACCCCAGTAAAACCCGGAATATCTCCGGCATTATTCCGAATACAGAATTGTCCATTTATGACAAATAACTGATACCTTTTTAAAGTAAACTGAGGGTAGTTTCAAAAAAATCGAATGGAAATTGACGAAATGGCAGCTATTTGACAATGCCTTGTCGGAGGCCGGTAACGTAAAGGTTAATAATTTTTGGTAACAAAAAGGTTTGTGATTTTTGTCGATTAAAAATTATTTAGTTTCAAAACTGCATGTAACCGTCGGAAAATCAGCTTTAGAAATGAAGAATCAAGTAATTCATACTACTGCATATATTGCTGTACGCGTTTGACGTGCAAATTCAACCTAACTTGGCTTCAAATGCGGAAACACAAAATAACCAAAGGATACTTAGCAACCATGAGCTATATCACCGTCAACCTAGCAAAGAAAACAAGTCTTTGACTTCGCCTTCCTTGTTGAAAATCTTACCGCATTTGGTGTTCCCGCATTTGATATTTGCGTTTCAAACGTACACAGCAATATAACATGAAACAGAACAAGGTTGGGAATTGTAAGACACTTTCAAATAGAATTTAATAAAACATTTTGAATTGTTTGACTCCTACTTACAGGACGGCTCAAGATCGAATAATCTTATAATTTTATTAACAGATGAGAGAAGTTTGAATGTGGTAATATACAGTCCATTGAATTATATTTCATTCCTGAAACCGAATGATTCGAACAAAGAATTAAGTTTTATCAATCATAACAGCAATCATCTTCAACGTTAATTTTCTGGTTGTCATACTCTATTTTTAGGTTACATTTGCAGTAGATCCAAGCCAATTCAGTTCAGTGTTCTGAGAGCACTTTAAAGTTTCCTGAGAGCTTTCTGTCAATGGTGCTGATTTTTGCTCTCCAAATATCATTGATTTTAGTAAGTACAAGCATTTGGTAAACCCTTGTTACAGAATAAATTTTATCTTATATAGCATGATATTTATATTTACAAGATGCTTCATATCAAATTATCACGCAACGTAAAATAGATAATTTAGTCATGTACAGCATCACCATTTTTGTTATCATATTTTCTTATAGAGATTGACCCTGAGGTTAATTATGGACCACCAGCTGAGAAGCAGGTTTTGTCCCAGTGAGGACGAAATGCCAGAAAGAAGAAAAAGAAGAAGATTTGCAAAAACCAAGACAAGTAGGGTAGGTGTACTAATATTCGCCACCCTAAGCAAAACTGTTTTTTTAATAATCAATCAGAAGTAATACGTGGATGAAATGTTGAAGATTTCTGGAGGACGGATCCTTTGATTTATGTTATTAGAGTTGCTGAAATTATCTATGGAGAAGTTTTTGAGCAATTTCTGAGATGCATTCACGAAGAAATCCATATTAAAATGTATGGAATAATAACTGAAAAAATCGGTGTAGGATCTCCTTGTAGATTTTTTGGAAAAATCTCCAAACAAATTTCTTTAAGAACTCTGAAATGATCATTTGAGGATTTACTTGACAGAAATCCTGTAGGAAACCTTAGAAGATCTGCTATAGTAACTACTGAAAAATTTGTGGAAGAATTGGTGGAAAAATTTCGGGAATCCATCTTGAAGCAGTATTTGGGAAAATATTCAGAATAATCAATGTATTTTCTTGAGCTTCTTCTTCCTTCATCTGTCTTCCTGTCGTTAAGTATTTGCATTCGTATATCGCGTGGCAAACACGAAGATACTTTATGCCAGGGCTGCCCAACGTATGTCCCGCGACCTCATTTTGAGCAGCCCGCAGAAGGAATGAAGATTCTTCTCAAATTTGGCCCGCTGGCTATTCTACCAACGTAAAGTTAGAAGATACCAAAGCTCAGCTTAGTTTGAAGCTTATATTTTTGCTCGATAATGTTTTTTAGAGTCTTCTTAACTTATGAATTGTTTAAAATCTTTATTTTAAATTTAAAATAGATTAGATCACATCGAGTTTTAAAAACAGGTAAAATTGTTCTACACATAAATCTAATTTACATTACAAAAACATTTTTATCATGTAAGCATAATCGAATAGCACTTTAATACGCCCTGCGTGCTAGTATAAGACTATTATTGAGATGAGAAGTCCAAAATGGAGGTAGAGCGGACAAAAGTAACTGCCAAAAATGCTAAATTTTTTAACACGATTTCACTGAATCACTAATTCCTTGCAACTCCTAACTTCTGGGAGTGATTTATGCAGGATTTTTGATAGGATTATATAGAATAGACTATTTATCACAAAATATTGGACACGACTTTCACAGAAAACATGGTCAGGATTCTCACAAAAGAATTTTTTTTCATTTACTGAATTTTGTCAGATTTCAGGCGAATGCATTTGATAATATGGCGCTCCACACAAAATCGTTTATGTGATTTGACCAGGTTGGACAGGCTTACCATCAAATCCTATGACCTGGGTAGTCTAGAAAATTTCCAAATCGAAAATAATCCTCGACCAATGGTATTCAAATTCCCAACCCCCAGCATAGTCTTGTTGAATAGCTGCGCGTTTGCCGCTACAGCTATTTGGACTCCCCAGATAATTCTGGAGAAATTCCTTTAAACATGTCCTTAAAATCCTTGAAAGATTTTCAGAACCAAATCCAGAAAAAAATCTATTGATAAATTTCTGGAGGGATGCGCTGAGGAATACCTGGAAGAGTTCCAGACGAAATCTCTGGAATAGTTCCTGGGGCTTTCCCTAGAGTAATCTGAGAAAAAAAAATCCTGAAGGATTATCGTGTGAGAGTTTCTAAAAGTTTCTTTGAAGCTTCTAGAGGCTGCACCAGAATTACCTGAAAAGAAAAATAGTGGCTTAAGGTGATTATAGAACGAAGCCAAACCTCAAATTTTCAAGAGTACAAGACTTGAGAACCAAACAGCGCTCCGCGTTGAAATTTTATCCCATTGATCACCATCAGCAAGCAAGCAATTTGATTGATTTTCAACGCGAACTGTTGTCAGATTCTCCAGTCTTGTGCACTTGAAAATTCAAAGTTTGGCTTCATTTTATAATCACCTTAACGTGCAACACTCCGTCATCGTAATCATCGAAACTTCAAAAGCAGTTTTTCTGTTCAAAACTAAAAATTATTCGATGAAAATGTGTTCACTGTGTTTCTGTTGAAGAATAGAATACAGTGAACACATTTTCCTGTAAATTTTCTTGATTTTGAAGAAAAACTGCTTTTTCTTCTGAAAATTCTGAAATCAATGACGGATCCTGCCGCTTTTAGAGACCATTTTGCTTAAAAAAAGTTAGTATACCTTCCAATCAAAATAGAGACTGTTTAGAGAAATGCAAGAAATTAGTGACCAGGTCTCTGAAATGAGACCTGCTACCAGCCCGGGTTGTTCGTTTCGGTGGACTAGAATAATCTTTCCAAATTGGGTATTTTTTTTCGGGATCCTAGAAATCAGTTCAGCATAGACCGTAATTGACCTTAACTTTCAGGGAATGGCCATCAGACAAAATGTTCCCTATTTGACAGCAGCTTATCATGCAAAAATATCTATGAACTGAATGATACCGATGTGAATTAAAAACACATACCTATATATCTCCGTCCATTCATATTCCACGTAAATACCTATATCATATATGAAGGGATTATCACAGAAGGCCGAATCACAAAAGGCCGAATCACAGAAGGCCGAATCACAAAAGGCCGAATACCTTCTAGCCTACCACAAAAGGCCGAATGCACAGAAGGCCGAATCACAAAAGGCCGAATCACAGAAGGCCGAATCACAGAAGGCCGAATCACAAAAGGCCGAATCACAAAAGGCCGAATCACAAAAGGCCGAATCACAAAAGGCCGAATCACAAAAGGCCGAATCACACAAGGCCGAATCACAAAAAGCCAAATCACAAAATAAAGCTTGGATATGAAAAGAACAAGTCCATGCTTTGTTAAATGCAGTCATGTCAGTAAACAGTGCAAAACTTACATGCGGCGAAGCCACATTGAGGATAGAGGTACTGAGGCGGCAGAAGGCCGCCGAAGTCTCCGATATCCGATGGTTGTGTATAGCATCTATTCGGTGTCATGCAAATAGCAAATCCAGGCGTTTGCCCGGTATAATGCAAACAGAGGATGTTTTTCCATTTTTAGGTCCGACGAGCGACAGCGAGTTTGGACAGCAAGCGTTTGCCCGGTATAATGCCAACATAGTCTTTTACGCAACAAGTAGGAGAATGATTGCTGAGATAGGGTATAACAAGTGTTTAAGTGATCATAAGAATACTAAGTTTACAAAGAATACTTTTAACCGTTCGATTTTGACTCGGTTTGAATTTGGCAACACGGAAATCTATGTACACAAAAATGGATCATGGTCAGTCACAAATCATGTCAATCTCAATGTTTCTGTGGGCCTTCTTAAGGCTTACCATATTCAAAATAGGTAAATTTAATTTGGAAGGAACCTCTTAGCCGAGTGGTTAGAGTCCGCGGCTACAAAGCAAAGCCATGCTGAAGGTGTCTGGGTTCGATTCCCGGTCGGTCCAGGATCTTTTCGTAATGGAAATTTCCTTGACTTCCCTGGGCATAAAGTATCATCGTACCTGCCACACGATATACGAATGCGAAAATGGCAACTTTGGCAAATAAAGCTCTCAGGTAACAACTGTGGAATTGCTCATTGAACACTAAGCTGAGAAGCAGGCTTTGTCCCTGTGAGGACGTAATGCCAAGAAGAAGAAGAAGAAATTTAATTTGTGGTCATTATTACGGCGATACAAGTTTTAATAAAAACAATTATTAAATTTTGGAACGGTTCAACTTTGGCAACATGAAATTTTTTGACATGTTGCCAAATCGAATAGGCACTGTATACCCTTCCAGTTTTCGCGAGGTTTTTACACTTATGTTGTACAAAATACAACAGCGCGACTACTTAAGCTTCCATTATAAAATTTATTTTGGGTGTGTCAACTAAGAATAGACCAGTTGACACACCCAAAAAACACTAACCATACACTCTTATTCAGCTAGTAATGTTACTTGTGCGTCTTGTCCCACTAACCCTACTGTAAAAATGTCCATAATATTGTAGAAAAATGTGCTGAATGTTTGTGGCTTTCACTAAAATTTATTTTAAAATTTCGGCCTTCCGTGATTCGGCCTTTTGTGATTCGGCCTTCTGTGATTCGGCCTTTTGTGATTCGGCCTTTTGTGATTCGGCCTTTTGTGATTCGGCCTTTTGTGATTCGGCCTTCTGTGATTCGGCCTTCTGTGATTCGGCCTACTGTGATTCGGCCTTCTGTGATTCGGCCTTCTGTGATTCGGCTTCTGTGATTCGGCCATTTGTATGTTTCGGCCTTTTGTGCTTTCGGCCTTTTGTGATTCGGCCTTATGTGATTCGGCCTTTTGTGATTCGGCCTTTTGTGGTAGACCCTATATGAACGGTTCATATTACTTGATTGGTTGCAAGTTATAGGTCGTCAAAGTAGGGGATTCCAAAGGTACTTTTCTCCAGATGTAGAAGAAAACCGATGGCCACATTCATAAAATCTGGATCTCTTGGAAATCCTTTCATTTAAGCCTGAAGAACCTAAATCAGTAAATATTTTTATCACAGTTGATTTTTGCGAGCTATTAGAATTTTATATATTTTTTTCATTAAAGAACTGGAGGGCACACCCCGAAATTTTAGGCAAAACATGGTCCATTCGGAGTCCGCATTTAAACTCAGGATAGGGACTAAGGAAGATTAATGCTTCTCATATTACTGATAGATATCAGGATATTGCTAGATAATCAGAAATTAGTCCATTGCACATGTAGTATAATCAAAGCTTTAGTATTTTTGATGAAGTCTACAACTCAGAATACGCACCTTTTTCAACTCATCGACATACTTCTGCATAGCCACTTCCTTTGGCATTTCGCCCAACCGATTCCACGCGTCCCATTTGGCTCTGGAAAAACAAACGCAATGATGAAAAATCGATTAAACAATTATTAGAGACGCTGGAGTACGGTATGCGTTTGGTACCAACCTGCTGACAACATCCCAGAAAGCCGGCCTCCGTTCGCAGCACTTTCCTTTGGTCGCTTGCTTGAAAAGCGAGTAGAAAGTTAGCAGCATATCATTGCTCGGCTGATACGGACCTATTAAGTAGAGAAAACAAATAGAAACAGAAAGGAGATTAATAAATTGAGTTACTGAAAGCTGATAAGATGATGTAATTACTACGTCCAGGTCATTCTAACTTAATTAACTGCATCTCTTCGTACAACTCATGCCGGAGTCGGACGTTAATCTCGATACAGGTGTTGCGAGCAAGGTCATACAGTAGTGGCAACGTTGTTGTGTGATAATAATGATGATGACGTTCAAAAACCATTGAACAGTGGGCGAAAACGGACCCTAAATCGCAACTTTTGAAACATTATCATGTACCTGTTGGTTTGTCATGAGCATATATAAGATGACCGTACAATGTTTAGTTGCTACTCCGTGATTGACAAAAACAATCGAATTTGCACAGAGATTCAATTAATGGGCCTTGAAATTAGCTTAACATTTTCAATGTGCACAAATCGAGAGCTTAGAATGTAAAAGTCAATAATGGCGCCGGCCTCGTCCTTACGGTCATCGGGGAAGCGAAGGAATGTTAGTTAAACAACCGTTATTACTATAGACCGTGTATACCTCTGCATCTCCACAGTTGTCATGGAAAGGATATTGGGTTAGTAGGGTAAGATAAAGATCTGGAAGTCACCAATATCTGGTTATGCCTAACCGTATTCGCAATTTTATTCGATAATCGCATTGTACGCCGAACGAATGTTCATCACTCTTCCCCGTAAGAGCAAGCGACGCGATCAATAGATCAAACACTACTAACGATCCTAGTACACGAACAGCGGGCGACATGTTTGATTATGCCCTCATCCGCAGGAGCATGCGACTTGGTCGAAGGATCAAATACTATTTATTATCATGACTTGTTTGTATATAAAAAACTCACAAGGAATAAACTGGTAATGGTTTCGTCTTGTACCGATTTCGGAAGTTACCCGACTTTACCCCATTTTGCCCTTTTTGCCAGAGCGTTGATGATGGTGACCAAAAGAAATGATTTAATGACTTTGGAGTTGCCCCAAATACCTTAAAGTATGGCTTTTCTCATGATTAAAGGAAAAATCGAAATGGAATTGTTTTTTGCATGATTTATCGTTTAACCCGTATAGGCTTGAGTGAAATAAAAAAATCGAAAGCTCTCACCGCTCAGCGAATACATAACGGATTTCAATTATTTTTTTGTCAGTGTGCAGCACACATATCTAGTTTCTAAAAGTGGTCCAAGGATCTGCTGTGCCCGGAGTTACTCCGGTGGATCAGTGGGTTTAGTAGTTTTTCTTTCATACGGGATAAGCCAGCGGCTACCAAAAGTTGCGATTCCGGGTCCGTTTTTGCCCACTGTGCATTGGTACAAAATATCATATCCACCGGCAAACCGACTGTTGGCTCGACGCTATTCATTCGACGTTGCATTATTTAGACGTATTTATAATATACATAGATGAAGAGGTGGAAGAGGAGGTGAGGCTGAGGAGGCGCGTAGTTTTAATAGCGGCCAATTACCGGCCACCGTCATCTATGTACCGCCGATCGCCCGACACCTGTACGAGCCTCAATAATTCACGTAGCGTATAGCGCAGCATTTGGTACGAAATGTGTGCTTTGGAGAAAAATGCACCAATGCGAATACTGTGTTGGTGAATCAGAAAATGTAGTACGGGTGCTGATTGGGGCTTTCCTTAGCCTAGAGGTAACGTCTGCGGCTACAAAGAAAAGGCATTGATGAGGCTGGGTTTAATTCTCGGTCGGTCCAGAATCTTTTCGAAATATAAATTTCCTTGACTTCTCAACGTATAGAGTATCATCGTACCTGCTACACGATATACCAGTGTTTCCCAAACTTTTTTGACTTTCGCCCCCTTGAGGCCAATATATTTTTGGAATTGCCCCCCTGATATGTTTTTGAAATATTTGTATCGAACGCTTTATTTTGCTAAGAATGTGATCAATATATTACATTGATTAATATTAAGTGTTTCGAAGATTGGTCAAATTTTAAAAACTATTGGTGCGAAAATGTCAAACATGTGGTTTTGAATCATTTTATACACCAAAAATCACCTCAACTTGTATTCATTGATTTTCTCGAATCAACAAATCTATCCGATATATTTTCTCAAATTTCAATAAACGGTAATTTTTTAAATTATGAACTTGTCAGTAATTTATAATAGCAAATATGTACATTACAGACTGCTGGACCAGACTTTACTGAACTAAATAGATTTGGCTAACATTCTCTATTTCGAATCTATTAAATTTGATTGGTGAACAGTTATTTTCTGTTGAATTATCGATTATCTTAAGAATTTCTAGAAAAAGTTTCATGAATTATATGCAATAAATGTTTGACAGTTTCATAATGCTAATATTTAGTAAAAAACCATAATTATCTTTTCACTGCAATGTTACGTAAAAATCCAGATTTTTTCTGTACCTTTGGAGATATCAATACAATATTCATTAAAATCAATTTTTAATTGCATGATCTATGTTTTCGGATTTTTACTGGCCAAGTTTGCTGAATTTAGTTAATAAAAAAATGTAATAAAAGTAATTATTGAAATTATCGTAACAATATGTAAAAACAAGTTGTGTTAAAAACTTTGCCTGTGATAACCCGGATGTCAATAATCGTAACATTAGCTGTCGAATTCAAAGGTTCCTTTACAAATAAAACATCAAATTATTTCTTTTCGTTTTTCGAAACAATTTCTAAGATTTTTAATGACTTTAAAAAGAAAGACTTTAATGAAACTTTGACTACAAATAGGTAGCTCTGATCTGAATACAATGTATTTTGAGAAAATTTCAGTTCAAAACTCATAATTCTTAAGGAACAAAAAAGCTTTAAAAATTGAATGCTTATAAAACTTAGTTGATCATTGTCATTGTTTGTCCAAGAGATGTCTATCGTGATTATAAAATGAGCATGTTAAGACAAACAATTAGAGGGAAAAAGTTTAGTATGTAATCAACTTATCTTCAGTTTATTACAGTTTAATCCTCTATTAAATTGAGTGTCTTCTCTAAATGTTATGAATCGTTCCTCAGTTTCTCACACTTTCGCCCCCTTTTCAGATTTTTCGCCCCCCAAAATCCATTTTACAAATTTTGGCCCCCCTTGACATGAAAATCGCCCCCAGGGGGACGATTTCGCCTACTTTGGGAATCACTGCGATATACGAATGCGAAAATGGCTACTTCGACAAAGAAAGTTCTCTGGTCATGACTGTTATAATGCTCATAAAACACCAAAAGTTGAAGAGCAAGCATTCGAAGAGAACGCAATGCTAAGAAGAAGAAAAAGAAGAAGAATGTGTATAACGACCCAAAGGAAACATAACGAAGTAATTTAGTAAAACAATAAGGCAATAGATAAATCTGCCACCCTCTGAACACGCTTCTGTCCCTGCACGGCACTGGTCATCGGCTGCAAACACCTCCAAAGTCAGCAACCACTCTTTGCGTGAATATTAAACAGCAACACCAGCCAAGGTTCGCACCACGCCGCCGTGCAGGCAGGTCGATTGAATTCTTCAATATTTCAATGAGAATATTAAAAACCGCAACGGCCGGTGTCAAGTGAGTGCTTGAATAGCTCTGCCTTGCACACTTGCCAAGGTGTCTTCTATGTGCGTCGTGGCTCTTGAAAAGTCATCTCAAAATCGAACGGAGGGCACTCAAGGCGAAAAAAAATGCTGATGATTACGGCGGACGTGACCTGAGCAAAAAAAAAATCGTATAGGTTTCAATGATAAGCAAATTCCCTACGTAGGCTTATCCGGCATTGAAGAGCGTTGAAATATTACAAGCGAAATGGTATTTCTAAGTAGACGCGTCATTTGGACGGAATCGGCATGGATAACATTGTAAGCTTAGCGTGCGTACTGATCGATCGATGCAATAGCCAAGCAGCTTAGTTACTGTGAAACGGGGTGTCTTTGATAATGCGGGACCTACAACATTTGAAACTATTCAAAATTGTCATATTTAAATATTGAAAATTTAAAATCCGATTATACAGTATTGGACAATACATTTGTCGGCGCAGAATTCGTTGACGGCCCACATCCACACATATAAACTAAATCTCTCTCTAAATTTTATATAAACTTGCTACATATACCACACACTTGAATTGTTGAAGCACTACACATTTGATCATATTTCTGAGATAAATAAATTAGTTATATTGAATTCGTTAAACCGTACGCATGTTTTTCAATTTCGCACTGAATTGGATTGGGAAATCGTTCTCCGGTTTTCCGTACTGTTTCGCGAACCGTTCGTCGTACTCCGGGCTCCAACATTATAAACTTTTTGATTTTCCATAAAAAATGATCAACTTTGGTAAACTAGATCCCAGTTATTTATGGATCGATTTGAATAAATGTTCCACAGCATATTAGACAAACCTTGAATTTTAACATATGTTTTTGAATAGTTTATCCAATCGCAAATTTTAAAGCAATAACAATTTCACTAAAGTGAAATGTTTGACAAAACAATCAAAGCCATTTAATAAAAAATCTAACAAAATCTGTCTTCAGAAAACTCGTTCATCTCCTCAAAACCAACAACTTTGCTGAAGATATCATGGAGCTGTTCCTTTAATTTGTTTAGGTATGTGAATTATAAAAAATCGTTATTGTTATTCCTTCGGAACCGTAATGGAAAAATCCGTACAGATATTCAAGTTATATCTGGAGAACTGTGTACATTTCTTTCAAATCGATCTAAGCGTCTAAACTGCTCGTGTTCGCATAATCGATGTACACGCCAATACGAACCTAATAATGAACCTAATACCTAATAATATACCCCTTCTAGCACTATACCGAATAGCGCTTTCCGCTTTTTTACTAGCAATGCCTTACCTGTACGTTAAACCTAATGTCGGAAGTAGTGCGCTATATAGATCATCTGATGATCTATACAGCGCACTACTTCCGGCATTAGGTTTAACTTGCAGGAAAGGCAGCACTAGTAAAAAAGCGAAAGGCGCTCTTCGGTTTAGTACCAGAAGGGGTATACACTAGTTCGACATACAAACAGCACTTGTTTATTCTGGAATTTTTGAATTAAAAGCTAGGGACAAGGCACTGTTGATAGAGATCATATTAATGTTTTTAGACAAGATTAATACCTTGATCAAGTTTCCATGATTTTGTTCTTGATGAAGTAGGCGGTGGATTTTGTTGTATCGCTGCGATGAAGAAATTTGACAATTTAGACTGGCCCAGCTCAGTATGGGATAAAAATAAAGTTGTATAATTCCACGGGGCACCACAGGATTATTTCTTAGGGTTAGAGGAAGACTTGCTCAAAATTTCAGCTCATTTGGTCATTTCAGGAGCTGGCGCAATTGAATTGAAGTTAATATGGGATTTTTAGGTCACACATATGAGAAACAGAACATCATCTCCTATTTGGGTCAAGAAAGTTATTGATCGCGTTCAATTGAACCCAGAATGTCAAAAACACTACTTGATACCATAGCGAACAATATTGTAGAAGGTTGTATGATGATTAAAATTGAGAAAGTTTGTGTTTTAACTATCTGAAGTAGATTTGCAATAATGCTTGGTATTTCTTCAACATAGCTGAGTGGTAGCCACTAAGCGCATCATAGCCACCTATGACGCTGGGCGAGTTGCGGTACAAGGTGCATGCATATATGTGATTGTACGGGAGTGCTGATCTGAGCCTAACTTTCAACTATTGAAAGGTTAATGAAAATGAGCTTAAAACCAGATACAACCTTCTGCAACTATGTTCATTAGGGTATCAACTAATGAATTTGTCAATCTGGGCTCAATTGAACGCGATTGAACTAGTCTACGGAACGAAACAGTGGCATAGGGTCAATTTTCAATATATTTGAAACAAATATTCCATACAAACTTCGAATTGAATGCGCCAGCTGGGGGAGCAACCAAATGAGTTGAATTTTTGGGAGAGCTTTTTCCTTACCCTAAGGCACATATCTAAGGGGTGCCCCGTTGAGTTTTTCAACTTTTTTGTTTAAGGGCCAGTCTATTTGACATGTTTAAATTATGAAACAAATTGTTAGTCTCTATCTGAGAGAGAGAAGACAGCTGTCTTAGATTGCGAGCTCCCAAAAGGGAACCTGTCATCAACTGTCACTGGAAAACCGCACATTCGAAGGGCAGAACATGAAAAACCGGCCAAACTAAAACCGGATGTGATTGAAAATTCAGGTTTTTTTTTTCTGTGCTATCGCATATAAAAACGTTGAATATTTGAATATTGTCGATTGGACTCAAATTGCTATTGATTTTTTTTTTATTATTTTATGATCTTTTTGATAACAAATGGGATGTGAAAATGGTTTTGACCCAGTTTGTGCTCTGCGAACCATTGTGCACAACCCAAACATGAGAAACAAAACAAAGAAGCCAAGAAAACAAGCCAGTTGTCAGTGAGATGTCTCCTCTCTCTCTCAGGTCTCTACCCACGGCATAAAAATTAACAAGGCAGGCTCTTTACCTACTAGTGTAAACATCAAATTTGGTTGTAAACATGTGACGTCGCTCTTATCGTACCATATAGCATCCGGACCACTTGATCATTTGTTCACAAATTTGTTCGAGATGGATAGGAATGACGTCGTCAAGTAGCTGTCAGTTTTCGGAATACGTCACCTTCTCGATATAGTACACCGCGGTCACTTTTATTAGTTCTTTTATCTCCATCATTTTTATAGATTAAAACACAGATGACTATAGGTAAATTTCGGTGATGGGTAATATTAAAAGAGGAAAACGGATTGACATGAGCACAAACACCAACTTATCCGAATAAACACCCGATTTGCCTAGTGTTTACTCGGATAGTTTAGCGTATATACCAGGTTGTTATGACAGTGATCTGGTGTTTACGCCAATTCATGCATATAATCGTTCAGCAAACTCACTGATTAGACGGATAAAATTATGTATGCGTTTGCAGATGACAAAAGTATGAAAATAATCAAAAAGTCTCCCCCGGTCAACTTTTGAATTTCAATCTTTAGCAAATGCACAGATTATTTGACTAAAATTGTTGAAAGATTCAAGAATGCAGCTGAGATCACAAAAACACATTTTCCATTTTGTATGGAAAATCGGAGAAGCTGTAAATATTTTGTCAAGTACTTTATAAACCAAAATATATGTACATACAAAATCAATCGTTATGCAATCTTTCATCTGTAATTGATAACGTAGTCTTCTTCTTCTTCTTATCATTTACGTCCTTACTGGGACAGATACTGCTTTTCAGCGTAGTGTTCTTATGAGCACTTCCACAGTTATTAACTGAGAGCTTTCTTTGCCAAAGTTGTCATTTTCGCATTTGTATATCGTGTGGCAAGTACGATGATACTTTATGCCCAGGGAAGTCAAGGAAATTTTCATTACGAAAAGATCCTGGACCGACCGGGATTCAAACCCAGATACCTTCAGCATGGCTTTGCTTTGTAGCCGCGGACTCTAACCACTCGACTGAGGAAGGACCCTATAATAATGATAACGTAGTACTTGTTTTAAACATATAATACATAAATCTCCAAAACAGAATGTAGAAATAATCAGATTTGATTCCCAAAAAAATACTAATAAAATTACCCCGTTTTACGGTACTCACTTAGCTAGTAAATAACGCCAGCGATGCGTCGCACGTAACAGCTGACGGCATAATTATATGCTGAACCACTGTCTCTCGTTCATACGATACACGATGATCGTCCACTACAAACAACGACTGCTTTCAACAATAATGTTAATAACTGGGTTATCTTGGTCAGTGATCGCTAGATATGTTATGTATTACTGTAGAAATGGCAGCATCTATCTCTTTAAGTTATTTGTGTTCCATGCTTTAATGGGCCACTGTTTTAGCATTTACTATTCAAACTCTAACTTGGAAGGTAAGAGGTATTTGAACTTAAATTCATTCACTTCTCAAGTTGTTCACTATCAACTATCAGAGTTTACGTGGCAATAATAACATTGCGTTCAAATAACAATCAAGAACATTGTGTTGTGCGTGAGGTTCTTCATACGACATCACATCCCAACTAGCACATAACCTGCTTCTCAATTAAAAGCACTTTAATGGTTTTAACAGTTTTTTTAGCCATTTGTTAATTTTTGCATTCATATAATGTGTGGCAAGTACAACAATAAGCTATGCCTCGGCAAACTAGAAATTTTTCAACCCTAAAAGATTCTTTCCGACCCAAGATTCGAGCCCACCACCTCCAGCATGGACTTGATGGACATCTGAGCGATTGTCGCTACGGCTATTTGGGCCCCAAGTTTACCCGCTTTGATATACGAATCTTTGGTAATTGTTCATATGCACGATGTGTGAACACAATGTATGAACTTGCATTTACTTGAACTATCATAGTTTGAGCTAGCAGCCGAAGACCTTGAACTTCGGAACAGAGCGAACATTGTGCTTTTATATTTCTGAAAGGCCGTTGTGCAGTTGTGGTGCAAAAGAACTTAGAATAGCGTAATTTGCAGACAAAAACTAACGATTATCAAGAGATCTCTACACCGTAATGATTGCAAATTGCATCGAGATTTGAAGATAAGAAGTTTCAATGAGTAATTTATGACTAATACAACCAAGGTAAAACAAGGCAATGGGAAGATTGGCTGATAGGATGTTTGACTATCTTGATTAATGCACTGTTCATTTTGAAACGCAAGGTGATCCAATAATTATTTTCTATATGAGAAAGACTAAGGATAAAGCTTTGCAATAATAATGCATATGAGGTACCCCGGGGCAAGTATGGTCTAAAAACGATAGTTCAAACAAATTGTACAATATAATTTTACAGTGTCAATATTTTGCAAATCCCACTAGACGTTCAGATTTTGGCAACATATTGCATGAATGCATCGAATAATTTCGAATTGTGGAAACCTTAAAAGAAAGTTAGACGCAGTTAACTCGCTAAACGGGGCAAGTGGGATCCATCCAGTTTCATGCGTCAATCCACATCACTAAGTGAACCATTGCAATAATAGGATTAATAAATCATAAAATTTCAATTTTGAGTACATATTTGATGTTTATAAGGGTTCAGCCATAAAATACGTAACGCTTTAGGAAGATAACGTACATTTAATTGTATGTCACATCGCACTTAATATTAACTGAAAATGCCTCAGTAAAAGCGTAGAGAGGAATAAAACATTTTCAAAATATATCATTCATAAATTATTAATTAAAAAGTATCACGTATACTTTTAATGATTGACGTAATTGTGAACATAACTATCTATTGAAGCAGCTATTGAATTTGGTAGAAATAACGAATAGAAAAGTAATTTTTCTAATGATGCTCTCTTAAACAATTACGTAATTTGAGATTGATCTCTTTTGATGAAAACCATTTGTTTTTGTCTTAGTGCTAGTCCCTATAACTAGGGAAAAGTTTAAAACGTGTTGGAAAAGTTTTGATTCTGGAGGTTGTTTTTCTAGCTCTCACTTACCCTGGGTATAAAGATATTTCGGGATAAGTTAGACCATGGAAATTTACATATAAAATGGAAACAAAATACCTGTTCATCGTAAGCAGATTATAATAATACTCAAACTGCAGCTTGCTGATAGTAATTCGATTTATAACACAATTATTTTATTGCGAGCTAATGCAAGACGTGAAATGGCTTTGAATTGACAACTGTTATATGTATGTAGCACATTAGACTCGCCCAGCTCAGTATGGAAGAAAAATAAAGTTGAATAGTTTCACGGGGCATCCCCCAGGATTTTTCCTTAGGGTTAGTGGAAGACTTCCTGAAAATTTCAGCTCATTTGGTCATTCTATGAGCTGGCGCAATTGAATTGAAGTTAATATGGGATTTTCAGTTCAAACATATGGGAAACAGCACATCATATCCTTTTTGGGTCAGGGAAATTGTTGATCGCGTTCAATTGTACCCAGAATGTCAAAAACACTACTTGATACCATAGTGAACAATATTGTAGAAGGTTGTATGATGAATAAAATTGAGAAAGTGGGTGTTTTAACTATCCGAAGTAGATTTGCAATATTGCTTAGTATTTCTTCAACTTAGCTGGGTGGTTACCCACTAAGCGCACCATAGCCACCTATGACGCTGGGCGAGCTGCGGTACAAGGTACATGCATAAATGTGATTGTACGGAAGTGCTGATCTAAACCTAACTTTCAACAACTGAAAGGTTAATGAAAATGAGCTTAAATCCAGATACAACCTTCTGCAATTATGTTCATTAGGGTATCAACTA
This sequence comes from Aedes aegypti, assembly GCF_002204515.2. Classification (NCBI taxonomy): domain Eukaryota; kingdom Metazoa; phylum Arthropoda; class Insecta; order Diptera; family Culicidae; genus Aedes; species Aedes aegypti. Next base: position 224,691,806 of record NC_035107.1, on the reverse strand, counting down.
GTGAATTTGTAATTCTGGGCTCAAACGTATGCGATTAACTAGTATACGGAACGAAACAGTGACATAGTGTCAATTTTCAATATATTTGAGACGAATATCTCATACAAACTTCAAATTGAATGCGCCAGCTGGGGGAGCAACTAAATGAGTTGAAATTTTGAGAGAGTTTTTTCCTTACCCTAAGACACATATCTAGGGGGTGCCCCGTTGAGTTTTACAACTTTTTTGTTTAAAGGCCAGTCTAGTAGCACATGATAAAATAAATAAATAACAACATTTGTTGTACTAAATACATTCCGTATATCTTCAACTTTCTAAAAATCCCCTTGGAAAACTTTCCCTAAATGAGCTATATGAAGGAAGGCCCCACCTACCCAGGATATTAATTATTACTTAAACCAGCTGAAAATTACGATACCATCAAAGACGAAATTAAGAAAGAGTAGTCGGATACAGAAAGGGTTCTTTGGTACTATTCTCGGTATCCAAGTTTGACAGATCGCAGACAATTTTTTCACAGCATTCTAGATTTTGATCTATTACCTAATGTGCCATACAATTTTGGATAACTGCTAGGAATATGAAGGTCTATATTTCGTCTTTGGTATCACGGAAAAAAATGTGTTTTTACTGCCTTAACTATTCAAAACATTGTTTGTTATTTGGATTTGGCGTTACATTTTTATCAATTTTCTACGCATTCGTTATTAATCTTTTTATCAGTACACTCCAACCTCTTTTTACGACCGTTTTTTTTACCGACGGTTCTTTTTCCGACCACTTTTTTACGACCGAAATTCAGATTAACGACCGTTTTTATAATTGATCATTATCTTGATAAGCATTCAATATAGAGGATCATGATGTTCAGCAAAATTGTTCAGTAGTTCAAGGGCTAACATATGGTGGTCATGAAATTGCGGAATTCTGCCACTAGGCGGCGCTAGTGAGCATGAAACTTTTGTTTTGCGGATATCTCAGGATCCTGGCCACTTAGAAAGATGGCGTCTTCGGCAAAGTTGTTCAGTAGCTCAAGGACTATCATTATAAACGCTATGAGGTTCAAAATTTTGCCACCAGGCAGCGCTAGTGAGCATGAAACATTTGTTTTGCGGATATCTCAGGATCCTGGCCATTTAGAAAGATGGCGTCTTCGGCAAAGTTGTTCAGTAGCTCAAGGACTACCATTTTAAACGCTATGAGGTTCAAAATTTTTCCACCAGGCGGCGCTAGTGAGCATGAAACTTTTGTTTTGCGGATATCTCAGGATCCTGGCCACTTAGAGAGATGGCGCCTTCGGCAAAGTTGTTCAGTAGCTCAAGGACTATCATTATAAACGCTATGAGGTTCAAGATTTTGCCACCAGGCGGCGCTAGTGAGCATGAAACTTTTGTTTTGCGGATATCTCAGGATCCTGGCCACTTAGAAAGATGGCGCCTTCGGCAAAGTTGTTCAGTAGCTCAAGGACTATCATTATAAACGCTATGAGGTTCAAAATTTTGCTACCAGGCGGCGCAAGTGAGCATGAAGTTTTTGTTTTGCGGATATCTCAGGATCCTGGCCATTTAGAAAGATGGCGTCTTGGGCAAAGTTGTTCAGTAGCTCAAGGACTACCATTTTAAATGCTATGAGGTTCAAAATTTTGCCACCAGGCGGCGCTAGTGAGCATGAAACTTTTGTTTTGCGGATATCTCAGGATCCTGGCCACTTAGAAAGATGGCGTCTTCGGTAAAGTTGTTCAGTAGCTCAAGGAGTATCATAATTCTAGCCAAGAGATACGAGATGTTGCCACCAGGCGGCGCTAGTGAGCATGATTTTTTTGTTTTGCTGATATCTCAGGATCCTGACCACTTAGAAAGATGGCGTCTTCGGCAAAGTTGTTCAGTAGCTCAAGGACTACCATTTTAAACGCTATGAGGTTCAAAATTTTGCCACCAGGCGGCGCTAGTGAGCATGAAACTTTTGTTTTGCGGATATCTCAGGATCCTGGCCACTTAGAGAGATGGCGCCTTCGGCAAAGTTGTTCAGTAGCTCAAGGAGTATCATAATTCAAGCCAAAAGATACGAGATGTTGCCACCAGGCGGCGCTAGTGAGCATGATTTTTTGTTTTCCGGATATTTCAGGATCCTGACCACTTAGAAAGATGGCGTCTTCGGCAAAGTTGTTCAGTAGCTCAAGGACTATCATTATTCTAGCCAAGAAATTCGAGATTTTGCCATCAGGCGGCGCTAGTGAGCATATAATTTTTGTTTTCCGGATAGCTCAGGATCCTGACACTTAGAAAGTTGGCGTCTTCGGCAAAGTTGTTCAGTAGCTCAAGGACTATCATTATAAACGCTATGAGGTTCAAAATTTTGCCACCAGGCGGCGCTAGTGAGCATAGAATTTTTATTTTGCGAATAGCTCAGGATCCTGATCACTTAGAAAGATGGCGTCTTCGGCAAAGTTGTTCAGTAGCTCAAGGACTATCATTATAAACGCTATGAGGTTCAAAATTTTGCCACCAGGCGGCGCTAGTGAGCATGATTTTTTTGTTTTGCGGATATCTCAGGATCCTAGCCATTTAGAAAGATGGCGCCTTCGGCAAAGTTGTTCAGTAGCTCAAGGACTACCATTATAAACGCTATGACGTTCAAAATTTTGCCACCAGGCGGCGCTAGTGAGCATGATCTTTTTGTTTTGCGGATATCTCAGGATCCTGACCGCTTAGAGAGATGGCGTCTTCGGCACAGTTGTTCAGTAGCTCAAGCGCTATCACTATAAAAGCTATGAGATTCAAAACTCCGCCACCAGGCGGCGCTAGTGAGCATGAAAATTTTGTTTTGCGGATATCTCAGGATCCTGAGATGCGGATATCCTCACCTGGATCCTGGAGATTCCCGCAAAACAAAAGTTCTATGCTCACTAGCGCCGCCTGGTGCGGAGTTTTGATCTCATAGCTCTTATAGTGATAGCGCTTGAGCTCTGAACAACTTTGCGAAGGCGCCTTTTTTAAGTGCCGGATCCTGAAATCCACAAAACAAAAGTTTCATGCCACTAGCGCGCCTGGTGCGCAAATCCTCATAGCTTTATGAAGTCCTGAGCTACTGAACAACTTGTCAAGACGCACTTCTAAGTCAGGATCCTGGCTACCGGAAAACAAAATTATATGCTCACTAGCGCCGGCTAGCAAAATCCGATTTCTTGGCTAGAAAGGTAGCCTTGAGCTACTGACAACTTTGCCGCACCCATCTTTCTAATGGCCAGGATCCTGAGATATCCGCAAAACAAAAGTTTCATGCTCACTACGCGCCGCCTGGTGAACACTAAATCTCTTGCTCAGAATATATAAGTCCTGAGCTACTGAAAATTTAATGATAGGCACCATCTTCTAATGACCAGATCCTAACTCGCAAACAAAAATCATGCTCATAGCGCCCCTCGTGAAGAACTCTAGCGTTATAATAAGTCCTTTACTATGAAAACTTTGTCGAAGACGCCAACTTTCTAATGGTCGACTGAGCTACCCGAAAACAAAAATTATATGCTCACTAGCGCCGGCTGATGGCAAAATCTCGAATTTCTTGGCTAGAAAATGGTAGTCCTTGAGCTTATTGAAAAACTTTTGCCGAAGACGCATCTTTCTAAATGGCCCAGGATCCTGAGATTATCCGCAAAACAAACAAGTTTCATGCTCACTAGCGCTGGCTTGGTGGCAACATTTTGAACCTCAGCGTTTATAATAATAGTCCATGAGCTACTGAACAACTTTGTCGAAGACGCCATCTCTCTAAGCGGTCAGGATCCTGAGATATCCGCAAAACAAAAATTCTATGCTCACTAGCGCCGCCTGGTGGCAAAATTGTGAACCTCATAGCGTTTATAATGATAGTCCTTGAGCTACTGAACAACTTTGCCGAAGACGCCAACTTTCTAAGTGGTCAGGATCCTAAGCTACCCGGAAAACAAAAATTATATGCTCACTAGCGCCGCCTGATGGCAAAATCTCGAATTTCTTGGCTAGAATAATGGTAGTCCTTGAGCTACTAAACAACTTTGCCGAAGACGCCATCTTTCTAAATGGCCAGGATCCTGAGATATCAGCAAAACAAAAGATTCATGCTCACTAGCGCCGCCTGGTGGCAAAATTTTGAACCTCATAGCGTTTATAATGATAGTCCTTGAGCTACTGAACAACTTTGCCGAAGACGCCAACTTTCTAAGTGGTCAGGATCCTAAGCTACCCGGAAAACAAAAATTATATGCTCACTAGCGCCGCCTGATGGCAAAATCTCGAATTTCTTGGCTAGAATAATGGTAGTCCTTGAGCTACTAAACAACTTTGCCGAAGACGCCATCTTTCTAAATGGCCAGGATCCTGAGATATCAGCAAAACAAAAGATTCATGCTCACTAGCGCCGCCTGGTGGCAAAATTTTGAACCTCATAGCGTTTATAATGATAGTCCTTGAGCTACTGAACAACTTTGCCGAAGACGCCAACTTTCTAAGTGGTCAGGATCCTAAGCTACCCGGAAAACAAAAATTATATGCTCACTAGCGCCGCCTGATGGCAAAATCTCGAATTTCTTGGCTAGAATAATGGTAGTCCTTGAGCTACTGAACAACTTTGCCGAAGACGCCATCTTTCTAAATGGCCAGGATCCTAAGCTACCCGGAAAACAAAAATTCTATGCTCACTAGCGCCGCCTGATGGCAAAATCTCGAATTTCTTGGCTAGAATAATGGTAGTCCTTGAGCTACTAAACAACTTTGCCGAAGACGCCATCTTTCTAAATGGCCAGGATCCTGAGATATCAGCAAAACAAAAGATTCATGCTCACTAGCGCCGCCTGGTGGCAAAATTTTGAACCTCATAGCGTTTATAATGATAGTCCATGAGCTACTGAACAACTTTGCCAAAGGTGCCATCTTTCTAAATGGCCAGAATCCTGAGATATCCACAAAACAAAAGTTTCATGCTCACTAGCGCCGCCTGGTGGCAACATTTTGAACCTCATAGCGTTTATAATGATAGTCCTTGAGCTACTGAACAACTTTGCCGAAGACGCCATCTTTCTAGGTGGTCAGGATCCTGAGATATCCGCAAAACAATAGTTGCATGCACACTTGTACTGCCTGGTGGCGCAATTTCACTTAAGCAGTGTTGCCAGCTACGAAGAAAAATTTGAACCCTTCATGAAAAACTGGATTAGAGTTGAAGAGTATTGCTATGTTGCTAAGCATTATATTTTTCTGTTCCGCTTAAGTTTGATGGTTTTGATCTTAACTTTATTCTTCTTAAACAGTGTTGCCAGCTACATGAACATTTGTGATTCGGCCGATTGTATGGCACGCAACACTTCCTTCGACTTTGGTGAACATTTGGTATCGTTATCTTTAAACTTTTTTGGTATTTGCAAATCACACCCCCATAAAATTGGCTCTTTTGATAACAATCGAGCAGTGTTGCCATATTTTACCAAAATATGAAAACTTGAATGGCCATTTTGGAAAGTTCTCAACCCATGCTTCAACTTTGCCGAAGATCTCGAACCAGTATTTCCGCATCTAGACGTTGCATTTTGCAACAACATAATTATAACCCTGATTTTTTTTACGACCGATTTTTTTTACGACCCCCCGATAACGGTCGTAAAAAGAGGTTGGGGTGTAGTTTCATTTTTCACAACAAAAAATATACAAATCGCGATAAGTTTTTTGTTGTTTCTCGATAAGTTTGCACCATTTTTTCACAAGTTCTCAAAAAATTCTTCTATTTCCAGAATTTGTCGATATTGATCATTGCTGGTTTTGAAAATATTTCAATGTTTATGGGGGACCGACATTCCTTATATAAAATCTCTCTGGGCGTTATTTTGTTTTTAGTCAATTTATAAAAAAAATGTGGGTCATAAAATCAGGAGCTTTTTTTGATAAATCATGCAAATCAGTTAGGTTGTCTCCGAGAAATCCTAAAATTACTAGATGATTTTTTTTGAAGATTTCATGATCGTGCTGGCCAGAGTGGTACCAGAGACGAATAGAGACATGGTAGTCGGGTTCAGATTGGGTACCACTTCTAGTACTGCATTTGGTCCCTTGGTACCGCATCGCAGTACACTTCTCACGACATTCTACATTTTGCTCTATTTCATTATGTGCCATAAAATTTTGGTCAACTGCAAGAAACATAGAGGTCTTTATTTCGTCTTTGGTGGTACCACAAACATAAATGCTCATTTTTGAAAAACGGTTGCACCAAATCGTTTATTTTTTTCTCAGACTCTCAACAAAAAATTGTTTTCAAAAGCGATCGATCAAGTAATCACAAGCATTATAACATTGCACGCTGCAACATTCTACTGCATATCAACAAAACTGATGCGACATTGCTTCTATTCGACAAATTTTAAGAGCTGTCAGGCAATAGAGCATTAACGCTACATTACAAATCTCGCGGAACATTACTAAAGGACCTATCTAACATTGAGAGGCTCTCTTTGTTTACTTTCTCTTTCATTAATAACTGAGTCACATTAACCTCTTCTGTTGCGTTTTTTGTATGAAACGCTAGTCAAGGAAATTGGCTTTCGATCTATAGTGAAAAACTTCCCAAAATCTTCAGTATTCCACTGTTATAATCGAAAGAGAACGAGAGAGGAGAGAATCTCTCATTTGTACATAGGTCCTTTAGTAATGTTACGCGAGAAATGTATCAATGCACTAATATTACTTAATGAATTGCTTGGTTGCTTTATAAGCATTATTGCATTAGTTCGACAATATCAAGGACCTTTTCCACTTTTAAACTACTTTAATGATAGGCTTACGGCAATGCAGCTGCTTTATATAAGCAATGATATAGTGCTCCATGGTTACTTGGGGAATTACCGAACAAGAGAAAAAAATGTGTAGCATGAGTTTTTTACGCGGTCATGCCAACGCGTCGCTCCCCCAAGGAATTTTGTTGTATCTCCGGATCTAGATTACCAATAATCGAAATCGACGCAGATTCTAAGAGAAGAAAAGTCTTTTGAGAACTTGTTAAAAATATTGGTAGAAAAATAATGTTGTTTTTGTATTATCAAAAAAATCATTTAAATATATTGTTGTTGTAAAAAATGACGCTGCTAGTACAGGGGTTAATCGAATAAACTTATTTAGCATTTGTCTATGTTTAGCATTTGTCAGACATTCGATTTTTTTTTCTCGCTTCGACGTTTTGGCATTCGACGTGTTCGCATTCGACATTTTGTATTTCGAAGTTTTGGCATTCGACATTTTGTTTTTCGACGTTTTTTTTTTGGCTAAAATCGCGAAGCGTCCATATTGAATTTTTTCATCGCTGTGGCGAAAACAGATATTCCTGACGACGTACGATACATCCGAACAGAAAAATTTGAGAAAAATGATTTGGTATGGCAAGTAATTTGCTCCTGCGGTATGAAAACACTGCATATTTCACGACGGGTTCAATCAACGGCGAAAATTACAGAACTGAATGCATTAAAAAACGGCTTCTGCCCATCTACCGAAAGCATACCATGCCTCCATTGTTTTTGCCAGACCTAGCATAGGCTCACTATGCTTCAGCTACTACTAAATCGAATTTGTAGAATGACCGAATCCATCAAATTACCCAGAACTACGCCCCATTGAAACATATCGGGCAATAACACAGCGTAACAAAAATGACATATTTGCGTGTCTCAAGGATCAAATTATGTGTCTCTAGTAGATTTCTTGGTATTACTGTATCTGATGCTGTTCTCAGAAATGTTCTAGCACGTCACAATTTTTAGCTACAGGTCGCCAAAGTTGTAAAGAACACTGTTGTCATTGAAGTTTTTATAAAATTTAAAGTGTGATTTATCACAAAAATGTGTAATCAAAATCACCAAGTACGCAAACTATTACTTCAACTTTCATTTCAAATATAATTTGGTTGAAATTGCACGATCAAAATTTAGATGAAATCGATTTTTCCGACATGCTTGCATTCTTCGTACAAAACTCTTCGTTTCTCTTATATGGCAAAATACAATACTTTTCGAAACCATCATAAAACATACTTTTGAAAACCGAAAGTACTATAAACTTTGTTGATAACCATTGTTAAATACCTGAAGTTTGAATTCTGTGGCAACTTAAGCGAAAACATTGCCATACAAGCTGGCAAACTTGCATGCAAGTTGGCCGAAATAGTCTAATTTGGCATTTTCAACAGTCAATATCTCAAAAACTAGATATGCTACGATATTTTTAAAAACGGCAATGGATCAGCTAGTCTTAATTTAGTAAATAGCGGTATTTTGGTGCTTGAGACAAAAACGTGTTCCGCAGTGTAATCAAACGACATCTTAAGAAGGATGGAAGAGAAACAAGCTCCATCGATTTTGTCAAGAAAATTGTGGTCAGCAGCACAACGAAAAGTTACGGCAACGAAAAGGTTGTGCAGACCCTTATGGGAGGTTTCAAGAGAAAAATAGGAGCATTCTCCAGGAATGCTCAATAAATGATGAAATGTATGTGAATTTGATCGAAATTACGAAATGTATTTTAGGTGAACTCATCAATTTGTTCGAAAATAAAGTTTCCTGTAAAAACCACGTGTCCATTTTCTTAAATGAACAATATCAAGGCTTTAATATCAAGCAGCATTTTCTGAAGAAATTCCTTGGAAAACATCGGACTGAATCTCTTAAAATATGAGTAGGAGGATTTTCTGGAAAAATGCTGCAGTGTTAATTAGTAGAAACCTTAAATAAACTTCAATAGATTTCACGGAGGGGCCCAGATAGCCGTAGCGGTAAACGCGCATCTATTCAGCATGACTAAGCTGAGGGTCGAATCCCACCGGTCAAGGATCTTTTCGAGTTGGAAATTTTCTCGACTTCCCAGGGCATAGAGTATCTTCGTACCTGCCACACGATATACGAATGCAAAAATGGTCATTGGCATAGTAAGCTCTCAGTGTGGAAGTGCTCATAAGAACACTAAGCTGAGAAGCAGGCTCTGTCATAGTGGGGACGTAATGCCAGAAAGAAGAAGATTTCACGGATCTTTTTTTAAGATATGTTTGGAAGAACTGTAGTAATAATTCTTCGATGAAATTCTAGATAAATTCCTAGAAAAAGTGTAGAGGAATTCAATGATGAAACATAGGCTCGAATTTGAGGAATTGTTGAGATTTTTTTCAAAGTTACCGTAAAAGAAAAAAACTCTTAAATTTTTTTGAGAAAAAAATTATAAAAATCTTTGGGAGACCTCCTAGTGTAACAACTGGAAAATTCGGTTGAATTAGTGGAAAAATATCTGACAGAAATCCTAAGATAGTGTATGTAAAAAAGTTCAAAGTAATTTCTGAGCAAATTACTGGAGATGCGTTGAAGTGCTTGACAATTTCTTGGAGCTAATTATGGAGAAATTTCTCAAGATATTCTTTCCAAAAACGCTGAAAGAATTGGTAGAGGAATTTCTAGAAGAATTGCTAGAGAGATACGTGTAGGAGTATCTGAAAGTATTCCAGATTAAATATCTGGAGAAACCACTACGATAATTCCAAAAGCTTTTCTACGAGAAGTTTGAGAGGGAATTTTTGAAAAAATAGTTTAAAGGTCTCGTAACAGTCTCTGGTTTCTTTGGAGCCTGCATAATTTTACATTATCATCATAATTAATCAAAATCGCGAACAAAATATAGAAAAAAGAGACTTTAGAACCCATTTTGGATAAAACAATAAAAAACCTTAGAGACCTTTCATCAAAATAAAATAATTTTTAGAGACTAGCATTAAAATAGAGACCAAGTATCTAAAAACAGACCGACTACCAGCCCTGGAACTGGCAATTTCATAGTTTGGCATTTTAAATTGAAAGTTGTTTGAATTCCGGATTATTTTCTCGAGATCAGTTTTCTAGCTTTTGAAGTTTCGAATAATTTTAAAAAACGTGCATGAAGATATGTGAATCTATTACTGATCAAATATTATTCGTGAAATTCAATCATGTCGTGGGAAGTCAATAAGATATCATACCCTAAAAGATCCTCACCGAACAGCTCAAAAAGCGCAGTTAATATTTTTTGGGGAATTTTGACGCGAAAAACCTTTGTCTTGAACATATTTTACAATGAATTACTGCCTCAAATAAATTTCCCTGAGAATTCTGGGTTTTTTCAGGTTTAACGAAATTCCCTGATAATTCCAGGTTTTTTCAGGTCCTAAAATATAGAAAAAAATTGTCGATTGTAATTTAATCTGAATGCTTTAAGACTTTTCAGACACTGAAAGGCTTAGCATTTTAGTTCGAGGCCAGTCAAAGCAGAAGGCAACTGAAGCCGATGATGAGGTAGCTGATACACATTAGAAGTTACTGAAAGTGTTATAAATACAGGAGAAACCGGCAGAACAATTACGAAACTTTTATTCCATCTCCTTTTCCAGCATCCTTGAATAACAGACTTGAACTGATAAAAATTGTCTAATAAGTTGGTTTTCTAAAAATATTCTAAAATTAAAAAAAGTGTTGAGAGAATATGTGGTTATTCTTTTTCATTGGTTTTCCATAAACATTCTTGTTGAAATTTCAGATTTTCCATTTTTTTTTCTAGACTGGAATCGAAATTTCTTTAAAACTTTCATTTGAACTTGAGGAATTCAACCAGACATTTTTCGAAGAAGTCCTCCAGTTGGGAGGCGGATCTGGTGTTGGAATTAGAACACATGCCTCTTACGCCGAGGATATGGGATCGAATCCCATCCCCGAGATAGTTACTTATGACAAAAAGGTTATAGTGACAACTTCCTTCGGAAGGGAAGTAAAGCCAGCCGTTGGTCCCGAGATGAACTTGCCCAGGGCTAAAAATCTCGTTAACACAGAAAAAAAAAAAACAAAATCGTCCTGAAAATTTACAAATTATTCTTCCATCCTTTTTTCTAGGATGTGTTACAAGATTTTTGTGTTCAAGCAGTATATCTTATTATGTAGGAGAAATCACCAAGACTCTCGTTCAAAATTTCTTGAAGAATTCAACCAGTATTTGTCAATATGTCCCTAATAATTATTCCAGAGATTCTCGTGCAGGTTCCGTATAGACTTGTTTCGGTGGATTCCACCAGGAATTCTTCTTGAGATTTTTTTAAATTCATCCGGTGTATCTTCCAAAGACTTTCTAAGGGTGTCTTCTAGAATGTTCGATCAGCATAGAATTTAAACCTTCAAGAATTATTCCACAGTTTTCCATTTGTTGCTCATGGTTTTCAAGCCGTAGCTTTAGAACAACAAATACAACATAACTCAAATCGTCTTAAAACGAAAAAATCCGCATATATATTTTCCCATCTTTAAAGATTTCCTAATCCCATAATACAAGAAACTCTGCTCGTCAATTTTTACAATGAGTTTATATCAATAAGTAAAGCAAACCTGTGAAAGGTGGTTGTGCTTTGAACCTACTGTCACGTTTTTTTTTTCGGTTCCGCGCACAGTTATTTGAACATAAATAGTGCGACAGTTTCAATCGTTTTCAATTAATAGATTTGTGAAAGTGAAAAAGACGTGGCAATTTTCTTCAACAACGAAATAGGTCCTCTTCGTCGCGTGTCGTAGAATTGGCCACACGTTATTCGTTCCAGATTTTTTTTTTCGGTATGCGGCTTTTTTCAATTCGCACGCTTTAGTCGGTCAATTATGTTTTTATTCTTTTCTAATTCGATGACCCTTGAGGGATCGATTCTGTTTTTGCTGGTAAAAAAGCAGAAAACTACTACCGTTGAACACGTATCTAATCATTTTTTTACGCGAAACAACATTCTTCATACTGTAAATAACATATTGTTTCTCTCTTGATTGTCGGCATTCAAGAGATTAAATTAAAAGCCATTAAACATCCAATGATCTGTGTCTATCGCTAGCTTCTCAGGCGAATCCTGACCTGAAACCCCTCCTAACCTCCAACTCCGTAGCACTTATGAGGGTGTCGCTGAGTCGGTGGCCTCTCATTAAGTAAGTGTTACATCAACATTTCCTTTCCCTATCCCAAGTTACGGTAAAGATGGGCGTGGCCGGGAATAGCAGTATTCATGGTTTTGGTACTCTTGTTTAAGATTGGATAAAGGCTAACTCCCAAGCCTTGTTCCTGAAAGCAATCTAGATGAGCTTATCAAAGAAAAAACCTGAATATAGCTAATAAATCTTCGAGCTGTTTAGTAGAATACCTATAAGTAGATGAAAAAACCGAATTTAGTACTATACCATTTAATTCCACTAGAGTTTGTATCCTTTGACAGATACGCGTATTTCGACCTCAACTGTAAGGCCGTCTTCAGTGTCGTGTACTCGTACAGTCTAGTACACGACACTGAAGACGGCCTTACAGTTGAGGTCGAAATACGCGTATCTGTCAAAGGATACAAACTCTAGTGGAATTAAATGGTATAGTACTAAATTCGGTTTTTTCATCTACTGAATATAGCTAGTATCCAATCTACGAAGTATACCGTAACTACGCTAACGCTAACGCTAACGCTAACGCTAACGCTAAGTAAAGCAAACCTGTGAAAAAATACTGCCGTTCTACACATATTTGTCCCGCGGTCCATAAGGTTTACATAGAACATGGGACAAGTAGGCGTATAAGGGCAATATATCGAATTACCTATCCAAAGGTATGTCGAAATGATAAGTTAGATATTTAAAAAAAAGACACGGACACCGTCTTCAGCCATTTAGCTGCACAGACTGTAACTTAACACTAGACAACGTACACGCATGCTCTAGTGGCACAGCCGAGAAACATTCCTGACGAAAAGTTTCAAAGGCAGAAGCGGGAATCGAACCCACACCCCATGATACGATGCGCTTAAATGCCTGACGACACTAACCGCACGGCCACGAGGCCCATTACTCGACATTAAAGATTGCAATCTTTTGTATTGCTCAACTGGCTGTACGAATAACTTTACAGAAAAATTTAAATGTCTTATTTAATAAGTAAACGTTCAGTTAAGTATCAACGATTTTCGTTTGTTTTATATTGGCACAACTCGTTTGGATGTTTTTCACCTGACTTTAAGTGTTATTTCCTGACTTTCCAAGTCAAAAATGGGATTCCCTGACGTTTCCAGTTTTTTCTTCTTTTCGGTTAGTCGACATTCTAAAACGGCCTTGAGAAATGCAAATTTGTTTTTCAAGCTAAAAACTTCACATATGAGTGGTTGTTCAAGATTGGAGAAACTCTTTACCCTAACAGGGGGTGACCTTTAAGCTACCCTTTTGCATGGTGCCTAACTCATTAAGATCTCGTCAAACTAGTGGTTCCGCTATTACCTTTTCAAAGATTTCGACAGCCTAAGCAAGGGACAAGTTTTGCGACCAACTGCCTACCTCAAAGAGACAACATTTCAATGTTGACTGACTGGCTACTCTTGTGATCGCAGTTCTTAAGCTGCATAACGCCGACCGGTTTGTGGATTGCATTCTTGCAACTCTATCGGTCGGATTAACCATATAGGTACCTGCCTACTTCACGGATACCTATAGCACGAAAAGTTCAAGACGGCTGGCAACAACGACCGAACAACGAAGCCTCTTTGAGACACTATGATAGTTTGTTACAGAGGTTCATTCTCCAAACCAGTTCATTCGTCGGTTCATATGGATTTGATCGTTTGGGTTTAAACCAGTTTGAATTATGCCATAACTATCGAGATTGTGGTAGACTAGGCAGATGATAATTTGCATAGATATTTTTGGGGGCTTACCAATCAGCTTGCGCGGGTGCCTATAAATCCCATTTTATAGCGATAAGATACGGATGCCTTTCAATGTGTACTCAACAGAAATAGCTAATCTTTGCGTCCACCGAAATCAAATGCACAAAAACAAGCTTATCACATATTTGCGCTGGTGGCTGGGGTAATAAATTACAAATGAAACCTTACCGTTCTTCGGTAATCGCCAAACAATGTTCACCACAACATTGAAGCGATCCTTTTTGGACATGGTTCGGTTCTGTTCTTCTTCGAGAGGATGTCGTTTTACTGATATTGTTTTATCATTCGTTAAGCATACCAACCAAGAATGATAAGCTACTGTCTGGCCGTTTCTTAACAATGATGTGAAAAAATCAGTGGCCCGCGAAGGGGATAGGATAGGTAGAACAAGTCATACGCACACAGCTACCTGGGTAGGCCAGCAAAACGATTGTCCTACCCATGATACTACAAAAACATAAAAACAATCTTTTAAGATTAAGGTCGTATTTCTCAATGAACATACGACAAAAGTCTGGAGAAACCACTTTAAGAATTCTTGCAATAATACAACGGAACATGCGTAATTTAAAAAAAAATAAGGAACGAACAGCATTCCAAAAGGTTCTCTAATTGATTTCGTAAAAAATCCTAAGGAATTTCTACAGCCAGTTAGATAGATGTTCTGGAAAATAATTGGTCTAGGCATTCCTGGTGGTATTTCTTGATAAATAACTGCATTATTCAAGGAAAACTATTGGGAGATTCGTAAAGAATCGTTGGAAGAATTAATAGATTCACCCAAGACTGCAGTCTTGTAACATATATGTTACACTGATGGCTCCCTTCTTGAAGGTAGAGCTCGTGCAGGAGTATATTCTCGTGAGCTAAGGCTGAATCAGTTTTACTCACTTGGTAGAAACTGCACCGTTTTTCAGGCTGAAACATTTGCTCTTATGTGTGGAATGCAATCAGCACTTCAACAGCACGTAATTGGTAAAGTCATATACTTCTGTTCAGATAGTCAGGCTGCTATAAAAGCTCTTGCTTCGGCCAACTCAAGGTCGAAGCTTGTTGTCGCATGTCGAACTCAAATTGAGGAACTAAATTCAGTCACTCAGGACATTCTGTTATTGCTAACCCGCTGCGGTGATAAGCTATAGGCTCTCTTTACGCTCATGCGTTTTTCGTTGTTTGAACCCATTGGGGTATGGAGCTAAATACTCTTTTTTCGCTTATGCGATTATCCCTCTTCAAGGGACCCCACTCCTATTTCATCTCATCTTTCCATTCTCTTTCCTCTCCCATCTGATATATGATGAAATAGGCTCAAATATGGCGATGGCACAAATCTCCCAACTGATATGATCTGTTGATATCTGCTACCTTCTAGGACATCTGAAAACTATTTGAGAGAAATTACTAGAATAATCGCTAGCAATGCTGGGAAAAATCTTTGGAGAAACTTGTTGGATAAACCCTATAGAGATAATGTCTGAAAAAATAAATGAAGTAAAATCCTGTATGGAGCCGTCGATAGTCTTAGCATTTTTTTTTTTTTGGAAATGCAGGGTGTCGACTCAATTTTTAAAATTAAAATTCCCTGACTTTCCCTTGTTTTCCAGTCCTTTTCCAGAATAATTCCAGACCACTGAATTGGTTGATTTGCACCAAAGACGAAATAAAGTCATATTAGTCGGGCTCAGACTACTCAGGTATCACTTCTAGTACTACATTTGGTCCGTTGGTACTACAAAAGTTACCCTAGTTTGACATATCGCAGTACACATTTCACGATATTCTAGACTTTGATCTAGGATACTCGACTTAAGGATTTTAACTGTGATTTTGTGACTTTCCCTAGACTGCGAAAGCAACAAAATCACAGCTAGATTTTCTTACTGTATTACTATTATTTCAAGCGCCATACATTTTTGAGCAACTACTAGGAACATGGGGGTATTTATTTCGTATTTGCTTAAACCGTGATAATTACAGTATGTACGAGAAGATAAATATCTGAATATTTTTACATAATGTATAGTTATGTCCCAACCTGCCAAACTATCATTCTACAAGTTCTTCCACACAGCATAGTTCCCACGCCAGAGTTAGCGCCAGACAAAACAACAACAACGGACATCCGATCCTGTACGTGACAATTGGATTCCCAGCTGACCTCAGCATCCCGAACGTGACGATCGCATGGGAAACATCTCGCCGTCATCGATGGTTCCCAGCTGACCGTAGGGCTAGGTAGGTTACTAGATTACTAAAGCTAGGGAAAAACCGTCAGTTACAGTTTAGATCTAGGACAGAGAGGTTCTTTACAAAAAGTGATTGTGTTTGACATTGTAAACCAAAAATAATACGTAAATAAAAGTGATTGTGAAAGTTTGTTCCTTTTTTTACAAAGTGATGAACACTCTTTCAAAAGTGTATAATTTAATGTTATAGGGCGTATAAATAAACTGAGCAAAAGCTTCTACTTTACTCAAAAACATCTGTTAGATAATTTTCCAGGGGCTTTTTAAAGCTAGTATGATTAAACTGAGTACATTGATAATTTTCATTTAGGGGCCGTCCATAAATGACGTAGCATTTTTTCACTGATTTTTGACACCCCTCCCCCCTCGTAGCATTTAGTCACAAATGCTGACAGACCCGCTCCCCCTGGGAAAATACGTAGCATATCAAGCAACCCCCCTCCCTTTTTTATTTTTTCTTCAGCGATTGGGCTTAAAAGGAACCATTAAAATCCAGAAATTCAAAAAAAAGTTGTTTATTGATATTAATTATTGGCTGAAACATCAGGATAACCAGGCGTATGATAGTTTGATTTACCGTAGCGCTCAAAAACCATTTGGAAAACAGTTTAAATAAACTTATTTCCTGTTTAAACTACATAATTTAGGTTCCCAGTTTATACAGGTTAAATTTAATTTGTGGTACTTTTGCTGTTGTTAAAGTCTTAAACAAGTAGACAGCTAAAATGTAGAACAAAAAGGTTATCATCTATTTCGGCTTGATAAAGCTAACAGACTCATTGCTGTTGTTGCAAGTGTTCAAGATATTTTATAATATATTAAACAAAAAAAAATATTAGAGGATTTTTTTTAAATTATTTGATTATTAATTTTAATATTTAATTAAGTGATTGGAATGGATCTTCGTCATCATTCTCTAAATTCAAATCCCTTCAGAATAATATTAGTAATATTCGGAATGTTTAAAACACAGCGATTTATATACAATCATCTTTATTAATATTTCAATTAAACTCCATCATCGTTCCCCATACTGAAATATTCTGACACAACTCATAATGAAACAATTATATAATACAAATGCTCTTTCGCTGAATTACCGAGTGATTTAGAAAACTGGATGATAGGATATTTTCGATAACACTCGAATTTGATGTCCTCATTATTATTCTGGTTGTTCCATCAAGAGCATTCATACACAGTAAAAAATAATGAAGATTACACGTCATGTAAACTTCATTTATGCGATGTAAACATGACGTCATGTAAATTTAAATCTGAAATCATGTAAAAATGTGTTATATGTAATGTAATCACAGAGGATCCTGCTGGATTAAATGACATATAATGGAAGTTTACATGACATATCATGTAAATATCCATGATATTCGATACTCCAATTATGTGCATTATATGTCTCAGAAATTTACACGTTTCGTTCGAACTGTGTATATCAAAACAAATCTATGAGTTGACTGAGAGGAGATCTTCTACAACATTGAATAAATATCTTGTTTTACTATAATAACGTTAATATTTGCCTAAATGAGCACATTAAAATCTTTTGAAGAAATAAAGCTCCAACAGAAAAATGAATCAAACTAAAACGGTTGATTCTATGTCTTGTTAACAAATGGAAAAACAATATGTTCCAAGTCGATAAAGCATTGATATTAACATATTCATCTTTTAATTTGTTTATTTATAAATCAAATAGTATAGACAGCAATATAATATATTATTCACATAACTTTTAAAAGCTTCACAAAATCTTAAATTTAAAATTTATTAGAATTATTTTAATATTATCATATCAATGTTATGAGGCTGAATCATCATTTTATAACCCAAGTTTAATAAGTTACACGCAGAAAAATTTCTTTATGTTGAGATTACTATACTGTTAATTACTTTTACTTACGCACAAATAGTTCTTTCGAAGTAAAATTAATTTACGCCAACACTAAATTAACATCAAATCAAATACACACACTTCAATGATTCAGCTTTCCTCTTGCACTTATATCAATTATAGTTTGGATAATTACCACTTTCCGAAAACATTCACATCCCTAGACTTCAAGTCATGCTCACAAATCTACTTACTTTTAACCTGGGAGGGAGGCACCGATACTACACACGAAATTGGATACAATTGTTTTACAAATTGCAAGATAACTCCAGTTTGCCAACGACAATCAAGGCAGGCTTAGTGAAAATCGCTAGTTTTCATTTGTTGTGTACCTTCGATCTTTCTGGACAAACATTGAAAAAGGGCCACAGTTTTCTATGCGTTTAATTTTCAGTTTTAATGAAAACTGTAAAAAGAGCCTCATTCCAATACGTTACATTAAATTAGAACAAACGGTGCTCTCGTGACGTTACTTTTGAATGTGCATTAATTGATTCTAATTCGATTTTTGCTACTTTTGATGAAATGCAAAAATATTCTTAGGCTAATTACGCGCTTTTATCATGTTTGTCCATTGTTTAAGATCCGGGCTCACAGTGACAGTTCGTGACAGCAAAATCTCGGCTCACTGTGACGTAGAGAAATTTTGTATTGGTTTCTCCCTCCCAGCTTTTAACTTGCAATGAATAGTGTAGGTGCTAACCACCTTGCACGCAGGAGACCACGTATCAAGTTTACCAACGCGCACTTTGTTTTTTTACAATGTTTTTTTTAGATAGATAAAGCAGCAACGAATCTTTTCAAATATGATGATATAGCAAAACAAAATGTTGAGTGAACATTGCAAAATATTGCAAACTAAATCAAATTTACTTTGAGTCAACTAAAATATAGTTTGAAGTTTGTAAATACAATAAAAAATATAGTTGTCAACAACTACATGACATAGTTATTTTAAACAACAAATTGTCAAATCAACTATATTTATAGTTATGTCTAAATTAACCTTAAAATATAGTTTATTTGACCGCAAAAATGATTACGAGCACTATATTTTGTTCTCCGTGTAAATAAAGAAGTTAGATAAAATAAATGTTGTCAATTTTTCCAGCGCTACTGTTTTTACCGACATTATTCAAAATGCTACGTCCACTAGTTGGAACCCCTCCCTCCCCCTTGTAACACATCGTCACAAATCATCGAAGCCCCCCACCTTCCCCCCTAAAATGCTACGTCATTTATGGACGACCCCTTACAGCAGGAAGATTCGTATGCATAAAATGGTAAAACCTGATATTCTGAAAACTCTGAACCATCTACTAATCATACTCAGTTGAAATCTTCAAGCGTGAAAGTTAGATACATACTAAACTATCTCAGAAATAATTGCTTAAATTTCAGAGATAAACGAAAACTTTGACAACTTCCGCTACCTGAGTAGATATACTAAAATGTTTTATGAGGCGCAAACTATAAAGATGCATCATGCTCTTTTTAGTAAAAAAGGTCCTCCAGAAATTCGGTCAGCTTTCTTTTCAGGTAAAATTCCCAGGTTTTGCCGAAGAACTTGTACGAAAAATTGCTTCAAATAATACAAAAGTGATTTCCAACTTGGAATTCTAAAACGTCTCTAAAAAAATTTGAATAATTTCATAAAAAAAGTTTTAATAATTAATTAATTTATTTTTTCTTCAAATACTTCGAATAATTTTTCCGATGATTCGTTACAGCTTATTTGTTTCATTACACTTTTTTTACTTTGGAGGAATTATTGCAGTATGCATATGAAAAAAAACTAATTGAATCTTAATACTTCATTTCACAATGCAACATTCCTTCCTAGAGATTTTCTGGATTCATAAAAAAAAATCTTTCGAAGAATCATTAGAAAATGTTTAGGCGTTATTTCTTTGGTATGTCCGAAACAGGATAAAAACAGAAGTAAACAGGTAGATTGCGGTGTAGGATTTACTCTATAGCATGAACCGCTGATGATGATCGAATCCATTATTAGATCGAAACGTTCGGTAAATGCTACGGTTTTAAGTTATTTTAACCGAAAAAAATCCGATTAAATCGTCAACAAAAC
The DNA here is from genome assembly GCF_002204515.2 of Aedes aegypti. NCBI lineage: Eukaryota > Metazoa > Arthropoda > Insecta > Diptera > Culicidae > Aedes > Aedes aegypti. Next base: position 224,671,804 of record NC_035107.1, on the reverse strand, counting down.
TATGAAAGCGGTAATGATCCTGGCATAAACAGTTCTGAAAAAAATACAGAATAAAAATATGAGAAATCTCTATAAGAATCTCCAGAATTTCTGAGAAATTTGAAGAGTTTATTCTAAAAAACTGGGCAGCACATGAGCAAGCAAGCAAGTATCGCTTGGACCAGCGGTTTTCATATCGTGCTCTGCGACGCCTTGGCAGGTGCTCCGCGACAGCATTGTAACAATGCCTTTATATATACCGTCAAACGGGGCTTCTTTTGACATTATTTCCACATTCTTTAACTTTGAGGATTTGTAACTCTTAGAATTATGGATAGATGTTGATAATTTTTGCCTATATTTAAGTTGTATATGTACGTAACAAATGAGCAAAATATGAGGCAAATCCATCAAGAAATAACAAAAATGCTTGAATAGCGAAAACAGTGTGTCCTTCAAGACAAAAAAGGGGCTACGTTGGACATTTTCACAATTTGCTAATGAAATGATTTTTCCTTATAACTTTCAAACTGATTTAATAGATTGTCGTCCACTGTGATGTTATGGAACGTTTTTCATTGATAAACTTAATGTAGAAAATTGCAAAGCTAGAATCAATTACACATATATAACAAATTTCAACGAAACATACCATTCACTATTCTCAGTTTGCAGTATGAAACTTAAATTTTCAACTTCCTCTTAAATGGAACTATCAGTTACGAGTGCTCGATTTTCAAGTTGACATAAACGAACGACGTAATTACTAGGGATGAATGAGTTATGTACAAAAACTCTTTTTTTATTCTTACTGTTATATGAACGATATGTTGAAGGATCACATTAATACCGGTAACTAATTTAATACCAGTAAGTAATTTTCATTAAAAAAGCAATCTATGAAGTAAAGTTTAACAAGATCGTAAAGAAGTAAGTTTGCTTTTGTAATATGCTTTTAGCTTCTTAGTAGTTTAGAGCTGGCTTAAGAGTAGTTTAATTTAGGCATTTGAAGGATGCAACTGTTCTGTACTACAAATTCATGTAAAATATGACGAAAAATAGTTTTTTATGGATTATGTTGTGAATTTGGCATTGGTACGTATTGAAATATATGTGTTTTATGTCTATTCGCTTTTACAAACATTTATTTTATTTTTTTTATGTTGTAAAATACACAAACCAAAACATTATAATAAAATAAAAGTCGCAAAAATAAGACATTTGATCAATTATTTTAATAAAACAACAATTTTAAGCAAAACATGGGTAAAATTCAAACAATGTTTGTGTAGCCAATGTTTTATACCTTGTGAATATTTATTCGGGCTTTTTTGAAATATTTTCTTGTTTATCCTGTTATTGTTGATGTTGTTCCAAGAAAAAAGCATATATTGGTTAATAAAAGTGCTGAAGACACAAAATTGCTCAGATTAATATTTACGCTGCTAATAAATACAAGAGGTGAGTGTCCAAAGTAGCCCCTGGAATCAAAAGTAGCCCCGTCCGACGGTATATCAGGTTTTTGCTTCGAAATACGCTTTTAATTATACCAAACGAAGCCGATATTATATAATTTTCAATAGTAGAAATTTATAGTACAGAACATTTGGTCAAGACCGCTGTTTTATACTCTAGATTTGTATTCTCAAAAACATAAAGCTGGTTTTAAAGCATCTTTATCTTATGATATATTCGATGCAATAGTGGATGACGAAAGACAGTTTTTAAGAGTGTTATACACACGGTGTCAAAATCTCGATCATTATTGAACTTAGATGAACCTCGGATGTTTTAACGAAAACATTCAGCATTTGGGCTAATATTGTGTAAATAGAAGTATTCTGTTGGTGAATGTTTTCGCATTGATTTTGTATGAGATTTTGTGTATTGAAAGCTGTGAAAAATTGTAACTTTTTCATCTGCCGTTTCAAGCCACGATTGAGGTATTCGACGAAAAATTGAGGTATTCGACGAAAAATTCAAAATAATTTCTACAAGCCACGAACTTTGAAATATATGCCCAAAAATTAAATGAGGGAGTTAGAAGCAAAAGGATGTAAACAGCTAGTTTTGAGAAAATCGATTAAAACAATCAGTTTTTTTTTTCATTTTATACAAATTGTAAAAAAAACAAGGCAATCTTCCACAAATTATGTTTTTTCTCTTTGACGGAAAAATCACTTAAAATAATGTGTGAAAGCTTGGAAACAGTAAAATTATGTTTTTAATATAAAAAAGTTGCTCAATCAAACAAACCAAATCTTTTTCGATTCGAATTAAATTTTAAATTTAAAATCGAGACTAATGAAACATTGACCTACATAGATCTTACTTCTTGCTGTGGTTTTGATCACCGTTCTCTTAATCGTTTCCACTTTATTGGTATTGTTCGGTGACGGGTAATGATATCCGATATATAAATTTTACGTTTCAACCTACTTTTTTATTACGGTCATCTTCAGAAAAAAAATCCGCCGGCCGTTCGTCCGTCTCGGCGGTATACTTAATTCTTACTTCATAAATTTTGTAGTAATTATAAAGTCGGTTTAAGCGTATGAAAAAATCGAGATATCAAACGGGGAACAAATGCTCCGCGCAACAACTTGATTGCAAAAAGTGCTCCGCGAGCCAAAAAGGCTGAAAACCCCTGGATTAGATTATAACTAAGCACATTTTAAAAATTTTAAATTCTAGAAAGTAATAAATAGTTTACTATGGATAATAGCGTTTTCTCTTTTCTTTGCTATTTTGAAAGATTAATTACCCATTTCATCCACCAAATTTATGGTATTCAATGTAAACATAATGATTCTTACCTATTGTATTGCTGAGTTGCTCTAATCTCTAACTTTGCAGACAATCAACTCGTCTGATGTTGTAGTATAGTATTGATAGATATTTTTTCCCTGACTTGTAGTGAATTTCCCTGACTTTCCCTGACATTCAAAAATTGGATTCCCTGACATTATTATCTTTATCTTTATTCCCTGACATTCCCTGACTTTCCAGGTTTTTCCAGGTAGTCGACACCCTGGAATGAAAAAAGGGAAATTAGATAATTTTTTCAAGGAATCTCTGAAACAATTCTTAGAGTAGTTCGCAAAGGTATCGAAACAAAGATTTATTTTATATGTTTTAAGAAGTTCCAGGTTGTATTTCATCTAGAATTTTCTAAAACAAAATTGACTGTTTAACGATAAACTTGCGACGATCGACGCGCCACCATATTTCATATAACGGAGGCTATTAGAACTAACTTGGAGGTGATGATTTGGAGGTTATTTGGCAAGTTGGAGGTTAAAATCACCTCCAAACACTAGCGATTTTGCGGTGGGATGTTGACGTTTGATCACGAATAGGGCAATATTCAAAACTAAAATGGCAGCAGACTAAAAGGCTCCAAGGAAATTCCTCGGATGCATTTATGGATGGACGTCTAAAAAAGATCATTAGTTAATAAAGAAAATTTTGTTTTGCGAGATTCTCAAATGATTCTGACGAGGAGGTCTATTTTTATAAAACATTGAATATCTGTAGATTATTTATAACTGTGAGGCGCACTTAATGAGTTATAAATTATGAATTGGAACTTACCATTTTTCGGCAACCCCCGAATAACGTTCACCGCCGCATTGAAGCGATCCTCTATCGACATGATTCGGTTCGATTAGTTCTCGTCTTTGTGATGTCTGTTTTTGGTGTCTCCTCTTTGCGCCACCAAACAGCCAACGCAGCCAGCAGCTGATTTCACGCTGATTTCGTCGTCGCGGTTTTTGTTGTTGAGAAACTGGCTCAAATAATAAACGCCGAAAAGCCAAGGTCTTCACGGACAACGCGTCCAGTTGTAGTGGATAGATAGATGCTGGCCTATAGAGAAGGAGGTCTCCGTATCTCCCTCTAACTTTCGACGGCTAATAATGCGACACAGTCGCAGGTTGTTACGTAAAGGAACGCGTTTCGCTTGGCCGTTCGATCGGTGGGCCGTTTTACTTCTCTAACAGAGCTTCCCTCCGGGCGGTGCTGGATGGCTATGTCTGTTTTGTGGCGTTCCACGCTTTGAATCCGATGCAAAGGTATAATTATATGTGCATATTAAAAACTGTCGACGGCAATGATTGCACCAGCGATGACCTGCGTGTCGATTAAGAAAGGGCCCCGTCAGTCGTAGACCCAATTCCTCGGGATCACCTTTCCCTGCCCTCCGGGAAACAAAAGCACTGTCTATTCCTCTTATTTACCCGGGATCTTCTTTTTGTCACCAGCAGCAGATAATCGAGCAGCTTTATTGCTTTATTGACATTTCACGCTCGGGTACTCCTTCTTCAAGTGCTTCTGTCCCCTTATTTCCGATTCCAGCTTCTTCACTCGCGGAACGACAAACGATTACTCGCGAATGACGAAAAGCAAACTGCCAGCCGCAGAATTTCGCGCACACATCGAACCAAGAAGCGCCCAAGACAAACAACAAATTTCCTGCAGCGTAATACCTATTCTGAACTTCGGCCACTAGAACCTGTGTACACTTTTGTCTACAGAGCACTTCCAAAAGCGAAACACAAAACTACTCATTCATCGGTGGCAATTTGGCTCAGCTCTTGTCGATGATGACCACTTTTTGTTCTTCGTCAGAATAATTGAGGAACAACGTCGAGTCGAGAGCAATGCATGCCGTCCGGGTGAGGCCACAAAAGATTAACTTCATGAAGCGCAACACAAGACAAAAAAAAAAGATTCTGGTGGCTTCGAATCTTCACAAAAATCTTCGCTTCTGCACTTTCAACGCGCACAAGAACATCCACACACGACAAACGGCTGAAGAAAACTGACGGACAGAAAAATGACAGAACGGTTCGACGGACCGAATGAACGCTTTGGGTGAACAAAAATGTTGAGGGGTTCCGACCAGTTTCATACCCGGGAATCGCTCTAATTTATTTTATTTATTTTTAGTATTTAGTATTTATTTCATTTAAACTTAAAGCACTGACAAACAGACGTCACACTCTCATCATTGTCCATCGACCACCTTTTTAACGGCCGATTCAAAAATATGGTAGGTGGCCAATCCGCCACCCGCAGCGCTAGCATCGTTTTTGTTCGCGTTTGACGTTTACACACTACCGCCATCTGGTGGCCTGTCGGCCAAACACGCTATTTTTAGCATTGGGCGTACATGTTGTCATGACTATGATTTTGATCAAAATTTGTTCTAAGTGTTACGTCTGTTTGTCTGTGCTTAAAGTAAGTCTGTCGGTTATACAACAACAATTGATATTGCGACTTTAAGAAAATAACAACTATACGGAATAAAAGTTAAAAGATTTGAATGTCATGTAACATAAGGTTAATTTAACTGATAATATGGTGTGCACTGAAAGCGCAGCTTTGGATGCGCCCAGTGATGCCACATACACAGATTTATCTGTAATTACACCGATTTTTTTTCTGTTTTTGCCTACAGATATCTGTGATCACAGATCACAGATTTTTGAGATAAAAAAGATTTTTTAAGATTTTAGAATATTTCACGAGTAAATAAAGATATAAAGAAATACCATTACTCTGTTTATTTTTTCTCAAAAATTTAACTATTTAAATACTATATACTGCTTCGCGACTAAAAATGGGTGAACCAACGTGCGAAGTTTGATTTTTGACCAACTTCGCCGCGTCGCAACTCGATTCTCAATAGTGCGCATAATGCACACGGTGGAGGGCATAGATGCGCACTATAGCGAAGTGACTCGCGACACGGCGAAATTGGTCAAAACCCGAACCTTGCACGTTGGTTGACCCATTTTTGGTCGCGAAGCAGTATACGTTTGCAAAGGTTCTTCTCGATCTAAACACATACGTTTTGGATTTTTACACGACACAGATTTTTAACAAGATTTTTGGAGGTTGACCTAAGATAAAAAAGATTTTTTCAGCCGAAATCACAGATGAGATTCGAAAAAAATGTGGCAACACTAGATGCGCCTATCGTTGGTAGCTGTCTGGTCACACTAGTCCCAACTAGTCTAAGCAATTTGTTGCAGTCCCCAACTGGATCATATCGCTTCTGCCCAGGCAGACGGACCGAGACCTTGTCGTTACGAATAAAGATGGATTGGATTGTTTTCTTCTGTTTCAGCCGCAAGGCCAGGTTACGGATGCGGAAAGCTTGGATTGAAAGCATTTTGTTAACTGTAAACTGGTATTCCAGAGGAGCAGATGATTTTAGATTACATAAATTTGCATCCTTGTGCTTTTCCAAGTAGCGCCTGAGTACTAGCGACCTCCTGTAATCGATACAATCATATTATCATTCACATATATATATATATATATATATATATATATATATATATATATATATATATATATATATATATATATATATATATATATTTGTTTTATTCATTCGAGCTTAACCAACAAATCCCCTCAACATCACACAAAAGTTCTGCCATTAGTTCTGATTTAATTTTCCCCGATTTCCGATTCCTTGTGCGCGTTTTGTCCATGGATTTACATTTTCTGAAGATGATCTATCCGATAAGAGCGATTGGGTACATCATAAAGATTCCGATATATCTGAAGAGAAAAACTCTCGATTAATTATGTATGGCTGTTTCATACCTAGACAAAAGAAAAACACTCACCTGCATCTAAACAATGTTCCGACGAAGCCTTTAATCTCTTGTACTACACAATTAGTCCAGCTATTGTTTTCTTTAAAGAAAACTTGATTATTTATAAAAGGGAGATTTTGAGCCGAAATATTTACAAAGCATAATTGGGTCCTAAAATTTTTAATGAAACCTCGTTTTTATTCAATAACACGAAAGAGAATCTTACTGCAACTACTTTAGCAATTTTTCTCGCTCAAATAACGGCTTTATCATGTTTAAACTTTAATTTAAAAATTGGGTCCATAAATGAACCTTGACACTTAAGATCATGTTTGACGTTCGCTTAGTCGACAAAAACACCACAGGGGTTTTAGTTTTAACACTGGGGTTGTTCCTATATGACATTTCGGAAGGGACACGGAAAACAAAATACACCCAAAATTTGAGTTTAAGCCAATATATAAAAAAATGTTTTTTTGGGTTCAAACCAACGGAAAACATTAGAAAATTGAGTAAACATGTGTTATTGGCCTAAACTTAAGCGTTTGGCACTAAAATTGGGACATGGCTTTAGGACCCTATTCCTTCAAACAAACATGACTGGGTGCTTTTCTGTGCGGATTCGAAGTGAGTGCTGCGGCTGCAAGACTGGAGTCGGAAACGAACATCATTACTTATGGTTCTTCTAAGGTTCAGCAAATTCTGCGCATTGTGTGACCATTTCGAATAATAAATGGACATCACTTAAGGCCGCACGGGACGTCATCATAATCACCCTATCCATTTGAAAAAGCAAATCCCAAGAACCACTCCATATATCGACGTGAAAAATGTATCACTATATATGTAGTGCACAACCCAATAAATTTTCAGTTCCATCGGTTCACTTAAACTCGAGATTTTCCTCCCCAAAGTTTTGATGATAATTGGTTAGAGTGAGACAAAAGATAGGGAAAATAACACGGTCTCCCATGTCACCTTATAATAAATATTGTGAAAATAATAACTACAACTTTGATGCTGTTTCATCATACCTTGTAGACCACACATGGAATGTACAACGAATAGGTGACAGAATCAGCATTGATTGCAATACGATTTGAATCATTCCGGCTACAATAAATTTCTATGCGGGAAAAAGAGCGATTTTCTGACGACGTCCACTGTTCAACCAACAAACTTTTTCCCGGGAAGCGAATGGACCTATGCACTAGTTCATTATCTGACGTTTTAGCGGTACCGTGTTATCTATGTGACCATGGAAACCAATAGGCCAGGAGAAGTGGATGAACTTGTTATTCATTTTTCTGTCAATTGGGTTGTTTAGCGATGACAAAGTTACAGTTTTTCATAGCTTGATCGAAAGATCACATTTTTTTTAAAGTATAACACAACTTTATTGCGCTTCAGTATCAGAATTTTGACATTATAAATGATTAATGAAAATTTCAATACGTAGACTCAATGACATTTCAATTTACATAATGGCAGCTCGTCCCGTAGTAAAATTTGCCGAGGGGTGATTCAAAAGCGATTTCCATACTAACTTCAAACGTGTTTTAAAAATAGTTCCAGGGCACGGAAAATTATGAAACTTTGGATTCACACTCCATTTTTAACGTAGAATCAGAATACGTAAAAAACTGGATACCCCTAAACAAGCCAATTGGGTTGTTTAGTGAAGAAAAATTCACTGTTTGTTCCAGCTTGATCGAAAGAGCTCATCTTTCTAAGTATAATACGATTTTATTGCACTTCAATATCTCAATGTTGATATTTTAAATGATTTAAAAAGATTTCAATCCGTCAAATCAATGACATTTCAATTTACACAATGACAGTTTGTCCCGAAGTAAAATTTGCCGAGGGGTGATTCAAAAGTGATTTCCATACAAATTTCAAATGTGTTTTAAAAATAGTTCCAGGTAACGGAAAATTGTTAAACTTTGGATTCTAGTTTAATTTTTGACGTAGATTCAGAATATGTAAGAAAATTGATACCCCTAAACAAGCCAATTCTCATACAAAATCTTCTTTTTCTCTGACATAAATTCACTCTAGGTGAACCACTTCCCCTGGCCTATGAATTTGGCCCCGCTCAAACGTCAGGTTAATGAACTCATGCATAGGCCAGGGGAAGTGGTTCACCTAGAGTGAATTTATGTCAGAGAAAAAGTAGATTTTGTATGAGAATTGACAGAAAAATGAATGACAAGTTCATCCACTTCTCCTGGCCTATGGTCACATAAATAACACGGCACCGCTTAAACGTCAACGAGTGAACGCGTGCATTGATCCATGGACCTATGCACGGGTTCACTATTTGACGTTTTAGCGGTGCCATGTTATTTAGGTGGCCATGGAAACTAGTGAATTCGGCACCGCTTAAACGTCAAATTAGTGAACTCATGCATTGGTCCATGGATCGATGCACGAGTTCACTATCTGACGTTTGAGCGGTGCCGTGTTATTTACGTGACCATGGCAACGAGTGAATTCGGCACCGCTCAAACGTCAAATTAGTGAACACGTGCATTGGTCCATGGATCAATGCACGCGTTCACTCGTTGACGTTTAAGCGGTGCCGTGTTATTTATGTGACCATGGAAACCAGTGAATTCGGCACCGCCCAAACGTCAAATTCGTGAACTCGTGCATTGGTCCATAGGTTCATACCACCCTTCTTGATCATTCAATAATCCCGGGGATGTAACCCCTGCCAAGAGTTCATCATTGCTTCACATTAATCTTCACGGCGGTCGTTCTCGCGTCGTCGTCGTCGGCAAAATGTCAAAAATGGCATTGTTTATAACTTTCTGCGCGTAGTTAGCACACTGTGCGATCCAGTTAACAAAGTTTACAAAATTTCCATAGATTTTTAGTGTAAATTTAGTTAAATTCTATAAAAAGCCAGATAATTCGGTGCACTATGTCCTCCTACCATCTCAGCACCAAGGAGCGGCTGTTGGCCATAGTGGACGATATTGAAATCATTTCCAAGTAAGTGGCTTTCATAAATTAGCTATTGGAGTAGTTTGTGTTCAAAAAGATTTTTGTTACTAGGGAACTAATCGAGAACACCATCGCTCCGAAACATCAGAAAATGTCCAGCGCCGATCACGGCCAGCTGGTGGAACTGCTGGTATCCAAAGACAAAGAACTGAAGGCCACCCTGCAGCTGGCGGCGGAACAAGCCGGCATCGAGAAGAAGATGGACGGATTGCGGGAACAGGTCAAGGAACAAGATGAGGAAATCAACCAGCTGCAGAAACAGCTGAAGGAAGCCGAGCACATTCTGGCCACGTCCATATTCCAGGGGCGCCAGAAGCTGAGCAGTATTAACAAAGCCGTCAAGCGACCAGTCTCTTCAGAGGAGCTGATAAAGTTCGCTCATCGGATCAGTGCTTCGAATGCAATCTGCGCCCCGTTAACGTGGCAACAGGGTGACCTGCGGAGGCCTTACCCGACGGACATCGAGATGCGGTTGGGATTCCTGGGCAAATCGGACCTCAACATCAACGGGCACAACGCCCCGAATCAGAACAACCTGAACGAGATGCAACGGAATGCGGCCGGGGCGGGAGCGGGAAGCGGAGTGGCCGACATTCCGGCCTCTGCACAGAACCAGTTCGCGTGGCATCCGTCCGGCGAGTTGCACATGACGATGGGAGCAGGGGCGGGATCGGTTTCACTGGATACCCGGTCGCACAAAGATGCCTCGCAGGATGATGTGGAAGTGATGTCCACGGACAGTTCCAGTTCCAGCTCGAGTGATTCGCAGTGAAGTGCTGTACTCGAAAGATGGCTGTTTCGGTGAGTATTTTTTAAATATTTAATAAAGTCAATGCTATAACGTAGAGAAAAAAAAATGATTCATTGTGAGAAAGTCTTCTTCCTTCAGGCATTAAGTTTCTACTACTGCGGCAAGCACAAAGAAGTCGAGGGGGGATATCGAGAAATTTTCCAAATACAGAAAACATCCGGAACCCCCCGCGTTGGCCCATCTATTCTTCTGGTACCGGTACTTCAAAGTGTAGTTAAATTAAGAGTTATTAACGGAAACATGATTTTATAGTGAGAACACGTATCAATAAATTGAAAATTGAATTAAATTTGTAATCATTTCTATGAAACACGTAAGCTTGAAATATATCGTGAGTATATCGCAAATTGTTGACCGTTATGGTTTAAACAGTAATTAAACCACACGTGATACACAAAGGTCGATAATTCGAACCATTGTCATTGTGTTCTCTATAATGTTCACCAATCAATCATGTACTGAAACTAATGTTGGAGTAATTACAACCACTCTATGGGTTTCAAAATTACTATTCTGAATTCTGATAAAATTTAATGTGTTTGTCTTCACGATTACTGCAATGTTGTTGAAATTACTTTGCCAGGGGTGGATGAAATTTACTATCATTTGCAGTCAACAGCACTATTGTCCGGTATTAGAGATAAATACAAGATCGTTAATTTCTAATGAACAATGTTTTCATTTTTACCATGTGCATGGTAGTTTAAACCACAAAATCGTGGTAATAATGTCTCTATCCTCTTGTCTGTTTTTCTCCGTCAGCTTATGAAGGATTAACACCACAGGGTGTCGACTACCTGGAAAAACCTGGAAAGTCAGGGAATGTCAGGGAATTCGATTTTGATCTGGAAAGTCAGGGAAAGTCAGGGAATTTCACTAGAGGTCAGGGAAAAATATTCAACTTTAAACAAGTTGATTGGGAAAACGCTTTTATGCATATGAGAGTAAGCTGTACTTCTCTATCTATACTTATTCTTAGAATCCAAAATTTTCTGAAATGTAAAGCATCAACAGTGATCTCTGAACAATTTCTTCAAAGTTGGCGTAATTGGCTTTATTAATATTTAGTTCTAAAGTTTCCTAGATCAAATTATTATCTTCTCTTCAAAATCTTGAAGAAAAAATGGAATCCACTTCATCAAATCATGCCAGTCTTTACAAGTTTGCCCAAAATATCCAAGTTAAACTGATAAAATTAAATATAGAGAACAATAAATGAAGTTTCTCGTATTTAGGTGAAGATGAAAACCGAATCTCAAAATTTTCAGAGCACAAAGCTGCAAGACAGGATGTTTCCTGAATGTTTTATCATGTCGTTTCTGGAAACAATATAGATAATACCGTAATCGCAAAGTTCTTCAATATTGATATATGTCAATTTTTTCGATTTTTCAATTTCAATTTTCCAGGATTTTAGGAAAATATCGTCAATCCAAGCATTACTTCAGGGTTTTATTCAGGAGCTTACTTACAGATATATTCAGTTTGTTTTTTGTTCTAAGAATATACAGGAAGTTCTCCAAATAATATGAAGATCATTATCCAAGATATCTTTGTAAATCCATGAAATCCATGAAAGCAGAAATTTCAGGAATTCAATTTGAAGGAACTTGCTTGATAATCTTTTGATAGTTTGTGAGATTACTTGAGGTTAGTCGGACATCGTCCCGTAGATGGGCTAGATCGAGCTCGAAGCCGGTCGAAATTTAAATCCTTTTTTAATTGTTTGTAAGAACAATATGTGTTATGTCCGTTCTCGTGTCGCGTTCTGTAAGTGTACATGAAATTCTTATGTTAGCACAAACACCCGAAAAAAGTTCATAGAAGATACTCATTGAATACTCATTCTTAGTGGAGTTAAATCGAGGCTTGTTGGAGGCACGTCACATTAAAACGAACATCTGAAAACATATATTAGCACTTGTTTTTTAATTATGAATCGTGGTTTACGGCCAACCAGCCGAGAGGAAGTTTAACAACTACTGAAAAGCCAAACATTACATATAATTTGCAATTGGATTAGATGGACAAATTGATGTGGAGATTTGCGAAAAAGTTACACGTCGACTCCCCGATCTCTAGTTGGGGCGCGTTACCACTACGCCATGAGAGGACTCATGAACGCAGAAGTTAACCTGAATTCGATTTCAGCTCAATAATCACGTGGTCCTTTTTCGCAAAGTGCACCTCTTTTGGAAGAATTAGATGCCCATCCAAACACAACACTTTCTATATATATCCAATGCCTAGCCCGAGAGCGCAATGTTTTTTAGGTATAGGAATAGCACACTACACTAGCCAGCAACTGCGCTGGCTGAGGTTTCTATTGTGTGGGCTTCCGATGGGTCGCGACGTTATTATTAGCGCATTATTCAATTCCAGAATTCATTCCGTTAAAAATATTAAGCTTATTTCTTAGGGAAAACGGTTGCTTGGATTTATAAAAATCACACCGGAATTCTAAAAATTAACTAAAATAAATTACCGTCAAACGGGGCTTCTTTTGACATTATTTCCACATTCTTTAACTTTGAGGATTTGTAACTCTTAGAATTATGGATAGATGTTGATAATTTTTGCCTATATTTAAGTTGTATATGTACGTAACAAATGTGCAAAATATGAGGCAAATCCATCAATAAATAACAAAAATGCTTGAACAGCGAAAAAAGTGTGTCCTTCAAGACAAAAAAGGGGCTACTTTGGACATTTTCACAATTTGCTAATGAAATGATTTTTCCTTATAACTTTTAAACTGATTCAAAAGATTGTCGTCCACTGTGATGTTATGGAACGTTTTTCATTGATAAACCTAATGTAGAACATTGCAAAGCTAGAATCAATTACACATATATAACAAATTTCAACGAAACATGTCATTCACTATTCTCAGTTTGCAGTATGAAACTTAAATTTTCAACTTCCTCTTAAATGGAACTATCAGTTACGAATGCTCGATTTTCAAGTTGACATAAACGAACGACGTAACTACTAGGTACTGCAATGATAAATGAGTTACGTACAAAAACTCTTTTTTTTTCTATTCTTACTATTATATGAACGATATGTTGAAGGATCACATTAATACCGATAACTAATTTAATACCAGTAAGTTATTTTCATTAAAAACGCAATCTATGAAGTAAAGTTTAGCAAGATCGTAAAGAAGTAAGTTTGCTTTTGTAATATGCTTTTAGCTTCTTAGCAATTTAGAGCTGGCTTAAGAGTAGTTTAATTTAGGCATTTGAAGGATGCAACTGTTCTGTACTGCAAATTCATGTAAAATATGACGAAAAATAGTTTTTTAGAGATTATGTTGTGAATTTGGCATTGGTACGTATTGAAATATATGTGTTTTATGTCTATTCACTTTTACAAACATTTATTTTATTTTTTTATGTTGTAAAATACACAAACCAAAACATTATAATAAAATTAAAGTCGCAAAAATAACACCTTTGATCAATTATTTTAATAAAACAACAATTTTAAGCAAAACAAATCACAAGATTTTCATGAAACATGACGATTCGATAGTTTTGTGATGCTCCCAATAAGTTTCCAAGACATGGGTAAAATTCAAACAATGTTTGTATAGCCAATGTTTTATACCTTGTGAATATTTATTCGGGCTTTTTTGAAATGTTTTCTTGTTTATCCTGTTATTGTTGATGTTGTTCCAAGAAAAAATCATGCCTAGTGGTAGAGCATATATTGGTTAATAAAAGTGCTGAAGACACAAAATAGCTCAGATTAATATTTACGCTGCTATTAAATACAAAAGGTGAGTGTCCAAAGTAGCCCCTGGTACCGTCCGACGGTACCTGTAAATAATCATGGTGAAGAAATTTAAGAAAAAATGAACACATTTTGGAAAAAGTGTCTATGTGATCCCTAAACATTTTTTTGTAGTATTTCTGTAATATTCCCATGAATTCTAAATTAATTTCTAGGAAAAAAATCATGACTAAAAAAATTCTGTAGGTGAATTCCGGTGAACAATTTCTTCAAAGAGAAGAAATTTTCTTCCATTATTCACCAGCAAGAAAAATTTCTTTTCTTCAAAAAAAATACGTGCCGGGATTCGCCTACTAGAGGTGTATTTATAAAATTCTTAAACTAGTTTAAAATCTTTGGACTAGTTTATGGAGGAACAACGTAAGAGTTCATAAAACATAATTCTTTGTGATATTAACGTCATATATTTGGATAAAACATTTGAGGAGGTTCTGGGAGAAATATCATAAGAGTTCCTGGAGAAAGAAGTGTTAGAGGGTTACTTCGAAAAATATATTTGAGAATTCAAATTGGAATATCTGAGAATTTTTTGTTCAATTCCTTGATGCATTTTTCAAAGAAATTTTTTTGGCAATGGTGTAATTTTACCTGAAGAAGAAGTAGCCAAATTTCAGAAAGAAAGTCCTTCCAATAAAAAAGTTTAGTAATAATCTTAATAGAGTGACGTCTTATGTATGAAAAATTGTGTAATCAGGTTGCGGAAGGTGTCAAAAATTGTCTTTTATGCATGAAACTTGTGAAATTATATCTGAGGTAGTTCAATATCCAAATACATCGTTTTCTACAATTTCAAAAGAAACTTTTGCACTTGAAGATTTCAATATGGTCAGTAGATGACTCAGAATTAACTTAGCTTCTACTCAGCTTTTACCGGTTTATTAACCTTCCAGTCGTCGCGTGGTTTGCCACCGTCAGAACCACCACGCTGCTGTTGTGAATAAATAGCGAGCTTTTTTCACTAGTGCTCAGTTTCATCATATCAACTTGAACAAAACTATCATAAAAATTATTGCTCAGTTTATTCATACGACCCAAAACATAAACTTTACCAAACAAACAAATCAACATGGTCTGGCATTTTTCTGGAAAATGACTGGAAAATCAGGGAAAGTCAGGGAATTTTATTTTCAAAATTGGGTCGACACCCTGCACCAGCGCGGACATAAAATCTATTATTTTAAATAATTTTAGCGTAATATCAAACAGTTTCATCATAATACATATATATCCATGACGCTATTGATCCAGATTTGGTAAGAAATGTTCAAATTTAAAACACAAAACAAACAATTCGCTCCACAACTTGTTTTCATGTTGCAGATCACATCGTGTAGCTTCCAGGCCCGATTAAGTGGTCCAAAATAACATTAATGTATTCTATTGTTATTGGTGAGTATTCTATCAATCATCGATTTGTTAGAAATTCAAAATAGGTGGAAATAACAGGGTGTCTACTACATGGAAAAACCTAGAAAACCTGTAATTATCAGGGAATTTTATTCAACCTGGAAAAAACCTGGAATACTCAGGGAATTTTGGCTACACTCAGGGAAATTATTTCGAAACAATAGTGCATGGTAGCATGTGTCGTTTTTGTGGAACAACATCTTTCCAATCAAAAAATTTTTGGCTGCGCCGCTTTGTTTAGTCTTTTTAACGATTTTTATTTAACAACTACCGAAAAGCTAAATATTACATATAATTTGCATTCAATTGGATTAGATGGACAAATTGATGTGAAGATTTGCGAAAAAGTTACACGTCTTCTCAGTGAGAATCGAACTCACGACTCCCCGATCTCTAGTTGGGGCGCGTTACCACTACGCCATGAGAGGACTCATGAACGCAGAAGTTAACCTGAATTCGATTTCAGCTCAATAATTACGTGGTCCTTTTTCGCAAAGTGCACCTCTTTCGGAAGAATTAGATGCCCATCCAAACACAACGCTTTCTATATATATCAAAGATGGTTAGATGGAAAAAGATAACCGACTCCGGCCTTTTCTAGGCGACACGAACAGCGCAGCTCTGGTGAGTCAAAAGCCAACTAAAACATAATGTTCTCCTAGTGGCCACCAGATGTCGAAATGTTCGTTTATGACATTTACACTTAAAAAAAGATACACAGCCACACGGGTTCGTTCGATATTCCCAATTATCTCTCAATTCCATAAAAAGTAAGAAAAAAAAAAAGAAACCAGCACAGGAGTGATTTTTTAGCATTACACAAATTTTGTGTTGGTTTAGAAGAGCCAGATTGTGTGTTGGTCGTACTCAATTCTGTGTATCTTTCTTTTAAGCGTGTTTGTTTTGATTTCTTCCTCTTGCTCATGAACGCAGAAGTTAACCTGAATTCGATTTCAGCTCAATAATTACGTGGTCCTTTTTCGCAAAGTGCACCTCTTTCGGAAGAATTAGATGCCCATCCAAACACAACGCTTTCTATATATATCAAAGATGGTTAGATGGAAAAAGATAACCGACTCCGGCCTTTTCTAGGCGACACGAACAGCGCAGCTCTGGTGAGTCAAAAGCCAACTAAAACATAATGTTCTCCTAGTGGCCACCAGATGTCGAAATGTTCGTTTATGACATTTACACTTAAAAAAAGATACACAGCCACACGGGTTCGTTCGATATTCCCAATTATCTCTCAATTCCATAAAAAGTAAGAAAAAAAAAAGAAACCAGCACAGGAGTGATTTTTTAGCATTACACAAATTTTGTGTTGGTTTAGAAGAGCCAGATTGTGTGTTGGTCGTACTCAATTCTGTGTATCTTTCTTTTAAGCGTGTTTGTTTTGATTTCTTCCTCTTGCTCATCGTTACACAATGATTTGCATTTAGCCGAAAATAAAGTTTACACGCTTTTCACTCAACAGATGGCAGTAGTGTTACTTGAATAGTGTGTCGTCGGCAAAATGTATGGAAAAATAAAAAGTCGGTCATCTTATTCCTTTTAATCATCTTCGATATATATCCAATGCCTAGCCCGAGAGCGCATTGTTTTTAGGTAGGAATAGCACACTACACTAGCCAGCAACTGCGCTGGCTGAGGTTTCTATTGTGTGGGCTTCCAATGGGTCGCGACGTCCTCAAACGACCGGTTACGGAACATGAGTCCGTTGCTCGATAAAGCCGTAAAACCACGATTCATAATTAAAAACAAGTATGGCTAGTGTAGTGTGCTATTCCTATACCTAAAAAACAATGCGCTCTCGGGCTAGGCATTGGATATATATAGAAAGCGTTGTGTTTGGATGGGCATCTAATTCTTCTGAAAGAGGTGCACTTTGCGAAAAAGGACCACGTGATTATTGAGCTGAAATCGAATTCAGGTTAACTTCTGCGTTCATGAGTCCTCTCATGGCGTAGTGGTAACGCGCCCCAACTAGAGATCGGGGAGTCGTGAGTTCGATTCTCACTGAGAAGACGTGTAACTTTTTCGCAAATCTTCACATCAATTTATCCATCTAATCCAATTGCAAATTATATGTAATGTTTAGCTTTTCGGTAGTTGTTAAACTTCCACTTGGCTGGTTAGCCGTAAAACCACGATTCATAATTAAAAACGAGGATTTTTATTTATTTGCCATTAACATGTTTAGACAAAGAAGCAAAACTTAAGATTGACAAGTTGGTAAAGACAAGTACAGTTTTAGTTGGGTGTCATTCATGAGCATAGTTAAAAACATCCCATCGATAAAAAAAAATCGTTTGTTACAAAAATAATAAACTTAAATAAATAAGGAAAAGAGAAAAAATACAAAAATAGTATAGTTTGAAGGTTAGCAGATTTGTTTATAGTCTCGGTCACTATTTTAATGCAAGTCTATTTTTGGTTGAGGTCTCTTAAGTGTCTATTTTAATCAAAATGGTCGCTAAACTCACATTTTCAATCTGCTTGCAGTGGATCCTGGTGCCAAATTCTAGAGACTCCAGAGAAACCTACAAAGACTATGACACGATTATTCCACGAGTTCTTAATAATATTTTTCTCAGATACCGAGGAATGCTTCAGGAATTCTAGTAATTTTTCCATCGTTTTTTTTTTCCGGAATACTTCCAGGAATGCTAGAAAAATTTCTTCAGATTTTGTCCAGAAAATCCTAGAGCACTCCACCGCTGCCACAAAGGTTTAAAAAAACCTGAAGTAATTTTCACAGAGATTATCCTGAAAAAAAAATCCTAGCGATTATCCCACGATGTCCTCCAGTTGTTTTCCCACTGATTCTTTATTATTTCTAGAAAATTTCGCACAGATCCTACATGAGTTCTTCCACTAAGGTTTATTCCAGAGTTTTGACATTTTTTCAAGAAACTGTATAATAATTCCTACGCCATTTTTTTCGTTTATTCTAAACCTTTTCATAAGAATCCTTTTTTTTAATTTATTCAGGATTACTCTCAGGAATTGCTTTAAAAATTCTTCAGGTATTGTTCGATGAAATCAAACTTATAAACTTTTTCAAGAATTCCTCGATAAATTTGACATGGGATTCCTTATTATATTTCTCCAGAAATTCTCTCCGCATTTCTTCAGCATTCATTAAAAAAAATGTTCGAAAAAAAATATTTTAATTTTTTTAAATGAAAATTCCAAGTCTCAATACAAGTGGCGGGAAGGATAAAAACCAGCACTTGTTGTGTCACTTCTGTTAAAAACTACGCAAATTAACGATGTACCACATAAAAACGCTAAATATGATGCTCACAGTGCGATCAGTTCTTTCACGAAACTGAACAAGGAAAATTTTCAATACGAATTACATCACAATAAAGGGCACTAGTCAGCGATTAAAAACAAAGAACAATCAAAATTTGTGGTGATAACTTTGGAAGAAAAATCACCACAATTATTTTAACGACAAGATTTTTGCAATTTAAGGTACAGGAAATCGTAAACATTATTATAATTTGAAAAACTTTCGCCACCTAACCTCACTTTTGATCACCAATTCGGTTTTTGCGTTTCGATGACTCCGGCTC
Organism: Aedes aegypti; assembly: GCF_002204515.2. Taxonomy (NCBI): domain Eukaryota; kingdom Metazoa; phylum Arthropoda; class Insecta; order Diptera; family Culicidae; genus Aedes; species Aedes aegypti. The sequence continues at coordinate 224,652,602 of NC_035107.1, read as the reverse complement.
TCAACTGGAGACGCGATATATGATATGGGCTGGGTGGGTTGGTTGCCGTCTTGATTTTACGGCTCATATAAAATTTGTGGAATGTTCATACAAAAAGCGTTACGAGGGGGAGGGTGGGTGTGAAAAATTGCCATTTTCGGTGGTTTGAAATATGTGAATGAAACTTTATTTGAAACGCCTCATAAAATGCCATATGTCGTTTTGGTTCAGTGTTTCAAGTCCACAGTTGCCCATGCAGCAAATTCCAACTGATGTGTGAACATTACTGTGAATCGAGTCCAGGTGGATCGTAGCGTCATTTTCGTTTGATCCATCTTAACACCGACGACGGCGCGCGCGAAGTAGAAAATTTGGGTCAGTTTTGTTTACAATCTGTTCCGCGGTTTCTTTTCTCGCAATCTCAAAAACTGAAAAACCTCTTTATTTTACATCAATAGTTACCTGTTAAAACAAGAAAAATACAAACAATAATTAGGTGATGGTTCGTTGATTGTGCTGCACCAAAAGTTTATTTCAAGAAAAGCATCCAACGATGGGAATCACCGGTTTGATTCCGTTCCTGGAGAAAGCTTCCAGCCGATGTCACCTGCGAGAGCTCCGGGGTCAATGCGTGGCCATCGACAGCTACTGCTGGTTGCACAAAGGGGCCTTCGCCTGTGCGGACAAACTGGCCCGTGGGGAGCCAACCGATGTCCACATCCAGTACTGCCTGAAGTATGTAAATATGTTGCTTTCGCACGACATCAAACCGATTCTGGTGTTCGACGGAAGGCACCTTCCGGCCAAGGCGATGACCGAAGCCAAACGGCGCGAGTCCCGGGATAATTCCAGGAAACGGGCTGCTGAATTGCTGCGGGTGGGTAAGACGGAAGAGGCCAAGAGCTACCTGCGGAGGTGCGTAGACATTACCCACGAGATGGCTTTGCAGTTGATCCAGGAATGTCGGCGGAGGAATGTGGACTGCGTTGTGGCGCCCTACGAAGCGGACGCCCAGTTGGCCTATCTAAATCGGAAGGGCATTGCGCAGGCTGTGATTACGGAGGACTCGGATCTGATGCTGTTCGGATGTAGCAAGGTGAGTTATAATACGTAGGGGAGACTGGGGAGACTGGGCAGACTTGATTCCAGGGTATCCATCCACATGAGTGTAGCCTCCCCCGGGGGGTGTTAGATACGAAGGTTCATCTATTGTTTGGATTTTTCAAATACTGTTTCAGTATTCAGTATAATTCGCCAGCGAAACTTCAGTCGTCATGCTGTTATATTTTGTGCAACACTGGTGGTGAAACCTCGCTTGTAGTACACAGCATCAGCGTGGTGGTTTTGACGGTGACAAACCGCGCGACGACTAAAAGGTTAATCTTGTGTTTGAATTTCTTAACATTTTGTCTTCAGCATTTATAGGGGAGGTGCACCATCAAAAGACCTTTGGTTACTGCAATACATCAAACGAAAGCTTTCAATCCATGCTCAGCAGGAAAAATAATAAAACTTACCAGAAACTTTGTTTTTGTATTAAAAATGGGGGTGGCAAATACTGCACTATTCGCACCAGTATTTGCCACGATTTTAATTTCGGTTCCTGGATTCGCCACCTACGTTGATTTCTTATGGAGGGTGGCGAATCAGGAACACCATTATTTTCTGAGAATTTTTTGCGGTTTCCAAGAATGTTTCCGTATCATCTTAAAGCAATTTAGCAAACACTAAACAATTGGCAACCATATATGTCGTAAAACGGTATGTAAGCCGGGGTGGCGAACAACTGGTACATGGCGAATACCGGTACATCTTCCCTACTTGTAGGGACCTCCCATGGTATTATTGGCAGACGGCCAACAAATGGACTGTAAATGTACGAACGGACAGGATAAGCGGGACTTCGAACGACATAATATATTATAGGAATTGGAGAGGATCTTGACGACATACGAACAAATTGATGAAACTTGAAATCAGAACAACGAGTGTTATAAGGGGCCGTCCATAAATGACGTAGCATTTTTTCGCTGATTTTTTACACCCACCTCCCCCCTCGTAGCATTTCGTCACAAATACTGGTACTCCCCCCTGGAAAATACGTAGCATATCGAGCACCCCCCCTCATATTTTTTATTTGTTTTCCTTAGCGACTGGGTTAAAACCAAAAATTGGAATTGAGAAGTTCATTACAAAGTTCGATATTAATTACTGACTGAAATGAAAGGATAATCTATTCTAACAGTTTAATATACAGTAGCGCTCAAAAGTAATTTGGAAAAGTTTTAAATAAACATTTTCCTTGGTTTTGGTGTCCAGTTTCTTATAGACTAAATAATATTAATATTGCTGTTCTTACCATAAAAAAACAAGTTTACTATAAAAAATGTGAAAAAAATTGATTAGATTGATGAAGCTCGTCACTGTCGAGTTAGGGTCCAATATATTTTATAATATATTGAACAAAAATTTCGTTATATTAGAGGATTGTTTTTTTTAATTATTCGTTGTTAGGAAATAGATTTCAATGAAGCTGATCAAGAAAATATACTAATTTGAAATGAATCATCGTCATTATTATCCAATTTTAAATCATTTTAGCAAACAGTGGCCAAATACATAAAAGATTACAGTTGAAATATTTGGAATGTTTAGAAAATTTTAGCGATTATTTTACAAATACAAATACAAATAATTAATATTTCAGTTGATTTTCATTATCGTTTCCATAATGAAATAATCTTACACAACCTATAATGAAACCGTTAAAAAAAATTTTCACATTACCGAGTTATTAACAAAATTTAATGATAGGGCCATTTTGTTAACACTCGAATCTATTATCCTCATCAATATTCAGGCTATTCCATCAAGAGCATTGATATATCAAAACAAATGATGAGTTGATTGGGTGGATATCTTTTGCAACATTGAAGGCATAATTCACGGAATAAATATCTTGCTTTAAATGTAATATTTGCCAAGAAAAGCATATTTTATTTTCTTGAAGAAATAAAGCCCCAACAGAAAATATGGATAAAACTAAAACGGCTGACTCTATGTCATGTTAACAAATGGCAAAAAAAAAAAATGTACTCCAAGTAGTTAGAGCATTGGTTTTTAATCAATTCATTGAACTTATTTTGTTTATTTATAAATTTATTAATTTGGACACGAATATAATATAATATTCACATAATTATTTAAAGCCTCAAAACATCTATTTGATTGCATTTATCAAGAAAATCTAAAGTTCCATAGATAATTTTGCAATCTTGTCATATGAAGGTTTTGAATAACCCAAGTTTATAAGTAAAAAAAAAAAGAAGTTTCATAAAAAATAATTGTATGCGATTTTTTTCAGCGCCTTTCTTTTTACGGTCTTGATTCAAAATGCTACGTCCACTAGCTAGGACCCCTCCCTCCCCCTCGTCACACTTCGTCACAAATTCGTGAATACCCCCCTCCCCCCTAAAAAGCTACGTCATTTATGAACGACCCCTAATGTCCTTCCTCTCTCCTCTATTAAACTTTTCTGACTATGCTTGACTCCTACGATCTGTTATTTTCTAGATTACTGTGATTGATCCTAATTCATTTAAAACATTATTTTTCGTTAAATCTAATTATATTTGATGAGCAATCGGAACATTCAAGTCAATTTTGGAATACCGTACTGGATTGCTGTACATCTTTTACTTCTGACATGATTTTTCGGTTGCAGCTATCTTAACATGCTGTTGATTTTTGCATTAATTTACTTGTTAACTTTTTCAATAGCACTTTGTAAACAAATCACTTATCCGACTTTTATTTTAAATTTCCAATATATTTTATTATTCTCATTAAATATGTAGTTTAACATAAATTTTGCAGCTGATATTTGCTCGAATTACACAATTTCATAGTATCAATAACATGCTTGAAGTCAACGTTTAAATTATAGAAAGTTTTTTAATTTTTCTTAGAGGAACAAATTTTTGTTCCAGCTTCGTGAATCAAAGTAGTTATTCCTCAATGCAATAAATTTTGCTACAAATTAGTGAAAATATCATGCTTCTAGACACATTATTTCAGCAATTTATCATTATCATTTATGTTAATAAAAGAAGTATTGTTAATGTTAATTAATTAATGTGTTAATGTTAATTAATGACACCATGCAGATCCATCGATAATTTCAAAAGATCATAACCTCGCTCAAATGGTTTTTATCTATCTAAGCAATTTTACAACGATATCGAGTTATGACGAGTTGATTGTATAACATCAAATTCTAAGTCGTATATTTGCTTTACATCCATTCTGATGCCGTTTACTTGCCCTCTGGGACTCACCAACCCACTCGGAGGTTGGATATTTAATATTTGAAACGTTTAGTCTGTTTTGAGGCCATGTATTCTATTCGTTTTGAGTCAGATATGAGTCCACTGAAAGACTCCCCTCCCCTTGGTTATGCGACCGCGATGGGAAAGCATAATCCATTAGCCCATATGATGGAAACCAAAGGCGTAACCTGTAGTGGTGGTATCACATTTTGGCATTTTTTTTTTGCTTAAAGCCGCGTCATAATTCATATGGCATAGACGCATTAATATCTCGGATGTGATCCAACGGACATTCTGCGTCATTGACAGAATTGATGCCCATTTCAAATAATTAATCTATTCGAAGTGGACATTAATACTATTGGTGACGACCAGTTTGCCTTTTGCTAATCAGAATGATCCGTAGCCACTCTTACTATTAGCTAGCTAGACACATCGTTATCATGTACGACGCACAGTGCTTCCAAGGGCCTAAATTCGTGATCGAAAATGTTTTGCACCAGAAAAGATGGTTGTAGAGGTATGGTGTCTTCAGAGAAGTTGTTCGGGATGTTGAAGCCCTTCTTAAGAAAGAATTATTTTTGTAATGAATCCACATAGCAGTGAGATAGATTTTCACTTTTTTGCAAAAGTGGAGATACAACAATGGTGTCTTCGGCAAAGTTGTAGATAATTTCACTACATGAAAATTTGCTGAAGACACTTTAGCTCTATCTATTAAAAAACAAGAGATATGGGTCATTTTTTGTGAATGACCCCTTAAAACTAGTTTTTTCGATATATCTCTTTCTGGGTATTTTTGAGATTTTTTCACATGTTCTACAAAGTTGTTTTAATTGATAAAATACGCATTTCTTTACGAGACACAAAAAATGTATCTCTTATATTTTCGGAGTTATATGATATTTTATGTTGAAAATCGACTATTTCACCTTCCTCTAACATTTACAGGGGCAAATTGGAGCAACATTTTTAGCTTGCATATAAAAGAGTAACTTAATAGCTATCAAATCCATGGTAACTGACACGTGGCACTGCGTTCCTTGACTACAAAATATGTCCCGTAAAATGTTGAAAAATTAAAAGTATGCAGTTTTAATACCGTGTATTTTTTAAATACGCCATCTTTCATGGGTCTGGGTCATTTGGCATAAGTTCATCTGGCATCAAGCCGTTTGTCATAAAAGACATTTGGCATAACGGTCATTTGGCATAATGGTCATTTAACATAAACACATTTATAAAGAACAGGTATATTTTGAAAGAAAAGATTTTATTCTAGTTATGCGAAATGACCGTTATGACAAATGGCCATTATTTCAATTGGGGTTATGCCAAATGACCTTATGCCAAATGGCTTTTAGCCAGATGAACCGTTCCCATTTTTCATGGCTGAGTGGAAAATTATCAGGTCTTCTAGAATATGATATATTCGGTTATACATAGGAGAAAGTTTCGACCGTGATTGTTTTAAATTATTTTTGTTCTATGGCTGTATCGGTCATGTGACTCAAAGGTAAAGGGAGTCTATAGAAGCAAATGATGGAAACGAATAGGTGCATAGGCGTCGCAAGGGAGCGACAAGATTGAAATTTAATTAGGTGGTGAAAATTGAGCAAGCCATTTTAAAGTCAGTAAGCATCGAAGCGTCCTGTATTTTGGAAAAGGGTTGGCTCAAAGCTTTGAGCTTTGCTACCAACACAGGCAAAATACAGGAGGCTTCAATGTGCTCTTATACTGACGGCAATCAACCGAACGGTTCTATCGATCGATGTCTGATATTGGGAATTGACACGCAGTCAGAGAATTTGTCTCTTTCATGTGTGCTCTTCCCGCCAGTCACCACATGATCCAGTTAGAACTGCATTTTTCTTATTAGCCAAATTTCATATACATAGGAGAAGGTTTCGACCGTGATTGTTTTAATTTTTTTTTTTTTTTTGACTGATACAGCCATAGATCTTTACTGACTTTAAAATGGCTTGCTCAATTTTCACCACCTAATTAAATTTCAATCTTGTCGCTCCCTTGCGACGCCTATACTTCTATTCGTTTCCATCATTTGCTTCTATAGACTCCCTTTGCCTTTGAGTCACATGATCGATACAGCCATAGAACAAAAATAATTTATATTCGGTTATGACTGTAAAAACGTGATCTCTCAAATACTAAATATTTTTGAATATTGTTAACGTGAAATAGCAAGTTATCTTAAGTAAATATTGCACTTAAACTTTTAAGACACAAATCTGGCGAAGTAGGCATCGAACAACAGTGATTTTTATTTTAGCTTTGTGCATTAGTAGAAAGCATAAAATAAGAATATAATGCTTGTTCATTAAATATTTGTGCAGTTAAGTGCTTTTTGAATGCGGACAGAGATATGACATAAGTCGGTCATTGAGATGACCATCTCTAGATTCCGATATGTTTCACTTTAAGCACAGTGGATAATCAATTCGCCTAAGACTACATATCATCATATGAACACTTTTGTAATAATATTTGTTAAAAGATAGTCTTTTTATGGAGAAAGAAATTGTTGAGAGAGAGGATCAAAGAAATAATCTACATAGGCAAACATATTGAGATGTGGATAGTCGACTGTATTAACGCACAGAAATATATAAAAAGGGTCTTATTTTAAATTTTCTTAAAAATACAAATAACAGCGAAATTATAGCTAGTTCATGGTAACAAATGATAGTCCGTTCGAAAGCCATTCAGTTCGTATGTCACGCCACTTTAGTTTTATTTATATAAAAAGATGGATAGATTTATAAAGATTATGTTCTCTTGTAAATGCAAAAGAGCAAAATACCAAAACTAAAGAAAACATTATTATATTCTTTATTATTGTTATTATTATTATCATTTATATTATTATTATTTTAAGCTTAAATAGGATGACTTCCGTTTTAAGGCAAATAAATTACTAACATTATTCTATGTGCTTCATACTACGTTCAGTATAGAGCTGATGTTACGTAATAAAGGCTATTTCTTAGAATTCATACATCTAGTTTTCACTGTAAATGAGAATTATGACGTTTGGTATCAAGATATCCTATCTTAGGCAATATCAGCATTAGCCAAACCGAATATATCATTGCGTAAAAGACCTCAAAATTGTCACTCAGCCCTGAAAAATGGCGTATTTAAAAAATAAACGGTATTAAAAGCTGCACAATTTTAATTTTTCAATATTTTACAGAACATATTTTGTAGGCAAGGAACGCAGTGCCACGTGTCAGTTACCATGGATTTGATAGCTATTGAGTTACTCTTTTATATGCAAGCTAAAAATGTTGCCCCAATTTGCCCCTGTAAATGTTATAGGAAGGTGAAATAGTCGATTTTTCGACATAAAATATTATATAACTCCGAAAACATAAGAGATACATTTTTTATGTTTTCTAAAGAAAAGCGTATTTTATCAATTAAAACAACTTTGTAGAACATGTGAAAAATCTCAAAAATACCCAGAAAGAGATATATCGAAAAAACTAGTTTTAAGGGGTCGTTCACAAAAAATTACCCATATCTCTTAGAATTCAATAGATAGAGCTAAAGTGTCTTCAGCAAATTTTTATGTAGTGAAATTATCTACAACTTTGCCGAAGACACCATTGTTGTATCTCCTCTTTTGCAAAAAAGTGAAAATCTATCTCACTGCTAGGTGGATTCACCACAAAAATAATTCTTTCTTAAGAAGGGCTTCAACATCCCGAACAACTTCTCTGAAGACACCATACAACCAACTTTTCTGGTGCAAAACATTTTCGATCACGAATTTAGGCCCTTGGAAGCACTGTGCGACGTAGGGAATATTACTCTGAGGAAAATGACTAGTAGATTCACTGAGTAGAAATAAGTGGGGACAATCTTATTTTAATATGGTTTTTACATTGCCATAAAAAGACAAACCTTCCTGGCCACGATCACAGGGTTTGACGGTGCCAAAGTAGAAGGTGCACCATAATAATACCCGTCTGTGAAACATATCACCTTCCCAATACTTTGGCACACCTCTAACGGTTCATGATTTCATGATCAAGAAACGACTGCATTCAGGCGGAGGATCTGTTAATATGTTTCGGCATATTATCAGGTCCTCTTCGAACGGAGGGACCGCCAGGGCTCATTAGTTACTTATAAACCAGTGCTGGTTGTTGATGGTTCAGTTCGTTTACCACGAGCTGTAGCATCCTTTGTACTAATCAGTAATGGTTGTTAAGTTTCGAAGCTAACGTGTGATCAATCGTTTTATAATGCAACATAAGAATGGGTGTTTGGTGGAACTGCGCGTAACACTTGTTGTTATTAAATTTAGTGATTGTGTTGGTGCTAATGGTGTGTGTATAATAAAATATATGGTGATGAAAATTTAAAAATGAAATTGGAAGTGATTCTGATAGTTTTGTTAGAAATATAATAATGATGATGTATAATGATGTGAACTCTACTAATTTAATAAAGACCATAATACATTTTGCAATCATTTCTCTAAATATAAATATTATTGCCTAGTTCTTCAAACATGCATGATAAAAGTGTTAATAATGACTTCGAGTGCAGAAAAATGGATCGAAGTGATTTTGTTTTACTGTAACTTTGTTGACAGTGCTAAATTGTAGTTTGAATAGTAATGACTCTACAGCAACAAAAATAATGAAACATTTTAATTGAATATCTTTTAATTACTTAGTAATGCTAACAGATGGTAAATGCTAATAACAATGAATTTATATGAAAATGGTGTGATGTGAAAAGTGATATAATGGAAAGTATATCTGAAGTGTATTACGAAAGTTGATGAGTGATAATCGGTGAAATACGTGATAGTGTCGAAAATAAAAGTGACGATAGTGAGTGATGAAATGAAATGGGGAATGAGGACCTTCTAATAAAACTATTTCGTTCTTCACTTTAACCACTCTAGTAGCATTTCAGGCACATCATAGTTTGATAGTAGTCTAAAGTACTAGACTGCAAAACTACGGTAAGGGCTGATTGCTGCTAGGGTACGCAGTGACCATTTGAGCAACATTGCTTAGGAACGTCTGTGTGATGAACGCAATAGAGGCTAAAAGCAAATGCTGGGAAGGAGCTTAGGGCAGATTAAGAGTGCCAGTACTACCCCTATCGCTACCGACAAAAAAAAAATACATTCCATAAAAAGACAAACCTCTTTTGTAACAACGGTATAAATAATCTAATTCCAGCTTCATTTTCGCAAAATTTACAAGTAGAAAGTAGGCGTTGTGAAGCATTGCGAAAAGTGAATCTTGTAAGAGACTGTTATAGAAGCCTAAGGTAACTTTACCCTTAAATATTCACTATAAAAATGACTATGGAAAGTAAGACGCTGAGATAGATCATTAGGGTACACTTGCTAGTTTCGAGAAATTGAACAGACAAGGAAAGTGACTTTTTTCTTTAAGGATATACGAACGTAATGACCAATACTCGCGTTCAGTATCATAAGGGCGTAACTGCAATGATCGATTTCTCTTCATCGATTTTCTCTTTAGCTAATTACTTCGACGGGTGACCGTTTTCGGCTGCTATTTTCGATTCAGTAGAAAGAACTCATCGTACTTAATCGTGCTGCGTCGTAAAATATTTCGAAAATTGATTAATTTTCTTGTACTTATCGAAAGAGAAAATCGACGAAGAGAAATCGATCACTGCAGATACGCCTGTATGATACTCAACGCGAGAATAAATACTTTTAATAACAAAAAATGAAATTAACTTGAACTACTACTAAATAGCCTAATTTTGTTAAGACTTGACGACAATTGACATTTAAGGACCTAATCTTACGTAAAAGACATGAGTAATCAGAATAGCACTTAAATTACAATTTATTCAAAACCATTTCGACTAGACAGTATTAGTAATGACACTACTACAATACTATTTCAAACAAATTCTGATGGAGCTGCTGATTTTCACAATGCTTCCTTTTCTCAGAAGCAAGGGAATATGGGTATTTTTCAAAAAACTATCACGTCACAATACTAATAAGGCAAGGCTTCGTGGCCTTGCGGTTAGCGGCGTCAGTCGTCTAGACGTATGTTGCCATGTAGTGTGGGTTCGATTCCCACTTCAGTCGGTGAAAACTTTTCGTCAAACGAAAAATTCATCACTGGGCTACTGGGTGTTTCGTGTTGTCCGTTGTCTAATGTTAGTGATCGTTCAGTCTGTGCAGCTTAAGTGCTGAAGACGGTGTAAATTGTCTTTTAAAACAGTGTTCATGTGGGCACCATAGCCTAGTCCGTCTGAGTATTGGTCCTGGTAGAGGGGAAACTTGGCAAAAGCCAAACCGAGGGTTCAGCCTTGACAAGTTAAGCTGTCAGGCAGCTCCAACTGAATAACATACAAAAAAAAATCTGGGCGAGATATTTATATAATTTCTGAAATTACAATAGAAATTCCGACAACAGAGTAAATTTCAGACATATCTCTGCTAATTAAGGGGGAGGGAGAGGATAGGCTCAAACGTAACGGCTCATACAATATAGGGTAACCAATATATTTTGGACCTCTATATATTTTGGACCCCCTGGGCCATTTTCCTAGAAATTTCCCAGTTTAAATCGAAAGACCAACTCAATTCGCATGCCATTTGGAAGGATTGGACTATTCCGCACTTGCATCAACCGTTTTAACATAGAAAATGTGTTTATTTTATCTGAAATTAATTTAATTTTATCGCTTCATCCATGCAACCGTTACAACACGTTACACACATAAATTGAAGCCGTCAGAAATTTTTCAAATGTAAACAAAAACTTTTTTCAAGTTTCTGAACTAAAAGCGTAGAGTTCCTTCGGGTTTCCATTGTCAATCGATTGATTAGACTATGGGCAAGCATATTATACAACCGGTGCCGTGAGCTTTGTCGCCAAATGATAAAAAATGCCGGGGGTCCAAAATATATACTTTGAGGGTCCAAAATATATTGGTGTGTCCAAAATAATAAAAAACACTGCTTCACAATTCAATTATTTTCGATGTTTCTTGGATCCTACATGACCGTTTGGGCATTTTTATCTCGTAGAGGAAGTTTTTCTCCACATTTTAGCATGTTATTTGACTTAGTTACGCTGTGCAATTAATTAATTGGGACAAAAAACTAAAATCACATCCTTAGGGGGTCCAAAATACGACCGTTACCCTAATATTCTCATAAATAATCACACATTCAACAACTAAAATTATTAAAACAAAAATAATCTTACAGGTGCTGTTCAAGCTGGATCTGACCGGGACCGGGTTGATGATCGAAGCGGAGAAGTTGTACCTGGCCATGGGCTGTAAGGAGGAAAAGTACACATTCGATAAGTTTCGTTACATGTGCATCCTTTCCGGGTGTGACTATCTGGAATCGCTCCCAGGAATCGGATTGGCCAAGGCAAAGAAGTTTGTCTTGACGACGGAAGATACGGACATCCGCAGGGCTCTGTCGAAAATTCCTGCCTATCTGAACATGAGACAGCTGGAGGTGTCCGAACAGTACAAGGAGGAATTCATGAAAGCGGATGCTACCTTCAAGCACATGGTAGTTTTCGATCCAGTAGAACGGAAGCAAGCGCGACTCAACGAACCTTCAGATATGGGAACCGATCCAGATCTCTGTTGTAATTCTGGAAACTTCCTAGACGACGAAACAGCTTTGGAGTTGGCTCTGGGGAACCTGAATCCCTTTTCCATGAAGCGATTGGACAACTGGCATCCGGACAGTCCGGACTGCCAAGCGACGGGAGGTCAAACCTCCAACTGGAATCAGACAGCCGTGACTAAGCATCCCAGCATTTGGAGAGGTTCCTATGAGGGGCGTAAGATTAAGAAGCACCTCGAAATCCGCGAGGAGATAAAGGTGCGGAATGTGTTCGATCTGGAGAGAAGATCGATATCTAATTCGAAAGTTGAAGAAGAAGGGGACAAGGAGTCAATTGACGACGTACTGCAGTCGTACGGAATTCTACCGAGGGATGAACAGCCTCCACCGAAACGGCTTTGTCTAACTACAATGACCTTACAGCAGAAGAAGACAATCGACGTGGATGGGATACGGGAAAATAAGAGTCCTCCCAGGAGGAATCCTTTTCATGTAAGTAACATTGCAAAAAAATGTTCCGGGTCCTATTAACCCTTTGTCGGTGTTCTGTGGTCAATCTGCATATGTGCACGGCGACGTTCCTCATTTCATAATTGTCCCATGTTTTTAAGAAATTTCGTGAAGTTATCACGATTTGAATGTATGGTCAATCTGACCCCATGACACAGGCAATGTAACTTTTTTTGGCACAGACAGAAAGTTAAGATTTATTCCTTTCAGGTTAAATCCATAGCCCCGGTCCCAATCCAGGAACAATCACCGGACTCGAACACGCTGAAATCTCCCATAAAACTCACCTCGGAAAATAGCTCCCTCCTGCGCCAGATAAGCCCGGTGAAGAAGATCGAGTACGATTCCAGACCCACCATGCAAGTGCGATCCAAGACGGAAAAGCTTAGTCGCTTCAAACGGACCGTAATAGCTTGCGACGGCCAGAAGGTCATCAGTCGATTCTTTTCGGTTTCATCGTCCTCGCAAGTGACGACTACCGTTAGTAATCCTCCGGAATCGTCTTCCGCCAATGAAAGCGAACCCATGGTTCAGGATCCGTACCAGGAGGAAACCGGGAGTCCCACTCAAACGGCAAACATATACCTACTCTCGCCGGAAGCCAGAGGGGAAAAGACTCCCAAAAAGCAGCGACCTTCGCTGCATAGTGGAGATAGCTGTTCTCCAGCTCCTCCGGTGAAGGGAGAACGTAGCGTAGAGAAACTGGACAGTGGATTCGTGGAGGAACCCGAGGAAGGATTAAGCTCATCACAGAAGGAAAACCAATCGGAGCAGATGAGGTCCACATCTCGATTGTCCTTGTTCAGCAAAAAGGAACCGATGCGATTGAGTGCTGAGAAAGTTGATATTACTGAAGAGGACGTTATAGAGATTAAAGATGACGAAGAACAGGATTCCAGTCAAGATTTGTCTGTTGAATCGAAGCCAGCGACTATTATTGGACGAACTAGCAGCGGAAGTAGTCAGAAGAAAGTCACCTGTCGACGGGTAGGACTCTCCAAGAACAAAAATCTGAAGGGCGTTGGACCAAACCAGAGCAAGCTTTCGATGTTCGGGTTCCAGAAGAAGTAGGTACCCATATCTTATAGTTCTAGTACACAGATAACCTAACATTATTCAAAATCTGTTACAGAGTGCAACTGAAATGATGTGACTGAAACGTGACAATCACTGCCCGTGAATACTGCATTTATGAATTACGATTTAGCTTTAAGTAGAACCACTCGTATCAACGAAACTTGCGTTTGGATAGTTGAAAATTTGTGTTAGTAAACTCGTTATTGTTTCAGTTTTTTTATATGCGCTGATTATATGTAACGTTGAACTATGAACTACGAAAATCCCTTTTCTTCGTTTTCACTTTGTTCACCAGAGATGTTTCTCCGCTCGTTCTATTGGTTTTCTTCGCTCATATTTGGGGCACAATCATCACCAGACCAGAAACTGCAACAACCGAAATGATCGCCACGGAATTCCTTCTCCAAACCGGGGGAAACACCTAAAAGTTAAAAATAATCAAGGCCTTCTATAATGAAGGACACGGTAAGCACCTGTCCAAGTAAATTATTCGTCTCAAAACCCGCTACCGGGTCTTAATGGATCATTAAAATAACCAAAACTGCCGCTATGCAAAGCATAGATAGCGCCACCGTAGCCTTGTGTGTTTGACAGAACAGCAATAATGTCACAATGTTAATTCCCATATACAGTAGCGCCTTTGTTTTGTTGCGGTGAGCACTGACAAAAACTACCTTCAATGATCCATTTTACAGCATCCAATTTTCGTTGTAACGATCAACCAAAACAAATCGTCCCTGGAGTATGCAAGTCATCCGTCACCAACCAGCTGTCATACAAGGAGAATGAAAGGGAATATCGATCGTCGAAGGGTTTGGCAGAAACGCTGTTTCTGAGGGGCCAATATGTTCGTGTATGCTCTGCTTGACACGAAAAGGAGAAGTTGCACGCCGCCTATACGTCAAAAGCGCAATTAACTTTGGAGATATCCCCAGTTCGTCGACAGCGATAAAAGCCCAAAAGGGGATTTAAGTTTATCATGGCGTTCAACCATCTTCCGGGACACCCTTCTATAAAAGGAGAACGAGCAACGAATATCGTTCTCTTTTTTGCCGCAAAGCACCATCTCGGCGCCATCACGAGAAGTGGATCGTAGGACACTCTGAAAATTCCTTCGAAGTGAATTTGAATTATCGAAATTATTAATTGAACTAGTGTAAAATAAATTTAGTTGAATTAGCGAAGTGAAATAACGAGAATTTTAATAAATGTTTTTGTGTTTAACGTCAAGTGAACTAAAGTGAACTCTTGTGCCTGAATCAAGCTCTACAATTTCCTGGGAATTCTACCTCCGGCTGAACTAGTTCCGTTGCTACTCGCTGTGCTCTCGACATATGGAGATATATAGAGACGAATGACCGCCAGGTTAAAGTCCCCATTCACACAACTGTTGAAATACAAAACAGAGATATTTAATTTATTTAGTTAACATCTAAACAGATAACACTGAATCAACAATTTCACGCCACAATACACCCGATTCTGTTTTTGCACGGGGGATGCGTACCGTGCAAAAAAAGTTTTCAGTTCAAAATTTCAAAAACCGTGTAAAAAAAGTAACACCAGTTCTCGAAGTTTCATGCAAAAATAAGGTTTTGGCGGAAAAAAATGTATGGAAACTTTTTTTGCACGGCCGTGTAAAAAAAATCCGTGCAAAAACAGAATCGGGTGTACTCGGTTCGTGGTCGCATCACTTCATCCTCGGTTCTGCCCCACGCTCGCCAAATCGATGCGCACTTGATCCGCCCGTCTAGCTCGCTGCGCTCCACGCCTTCTTGTACCAACCGGGTCCGAAGCGAACACAATCTTTGCAGGGTTGCTGTCCGGCATTCTTGCAACATGCCCTGCCCATCGTATCCTTCCAGCTTTGGCCAACTTCTGGATACTGGGCTCGCCGTAGAGTTGAGCGAGCTCGTGGTTCATTCTTCGCCGCCACACAACGTTTTCCTGCACACCGCCAAAGATCGTCCTTAGCACTCGGCGTTCGAAGACTCCAAGTGCTTGCAAGTACTTCTCGATTTTCGTTCACGTCTCATGCCCGTAGAGTACTATCGGCCTTATGAGCGTTTTGTACATGGTACATATGAAGCGGGTGTGAATCTTTTTTGACCGTAGTTTCTTGTGGAGGCCACTGATGATGCGCCTCCGTATTTCACGGCTAACGTTATTGTCAGCCGTCAGCAAGAATCCAAGGTAGACGAACTCGTCGACTACCTCGAATATATCCCCGTCTATCGTAACACTGCTACCTAGGTGAGCCCTGTCGCGTTCGGCCTCACCAGCCAACATGTACTTTGTCTTGGCCGCATTCACCACCAATCCAACCTTTGCTGCCTCGCGTTTCAGGCGGGTGTACAGGTCTGCCACCTTTTCAAATGTTTTGCCGACAATGTCCATATCATCCGCGAAGCAAACAAATTAACTAGATCTCGTAAAAATCGTTCCCCGGCTGTTAAGCCCGGCTCTCCGCATAACACAATCTAGCGCAATATTGAACAATAGGCACGAAAGTCCATCACCTTGTCGTTGTCCCTGGCGGGATCCAAACAAACTGGAATGTTCGCCTGAAACCTTCACACAATTTTACACACCTTCCATCGTCGCTCTTATCAGTCTCGTGAGATTCCCGGGAAAGCTGTTCTCGTCCATGATTTTCCATAGCTTTACGCGGTCGATACTATCGTATGCCGCCTTGAAATCAATGAAAAGGTGATGCGTTGGGTCCTGGTGTTCACCACATTTTTGGAGGATTTGCCGTACACTAAAGATCTGGTCCGTTGTCGACCGGCCGTCAACGAAACCGGCTTGATAACTTCTCACGAACTCGTTTACTACTGGTGACATAGGACAGAAGATGATCTGGGATAATACTTTGCAGGCCGCATTTAGAATGGTGATCGGTCAAAAGTTCTCACAATCTAACTTGTCGCCTTTCTTGTAGATGATGCATATAACCCCTGCCTTCCACTCATCCGGTAGCTGTTCTGTTTCCCAGATTGTGCCTATCAGCCGGTGCAGACAAATGGCCAGCCTCTCCGGGCCCATCTTTATGAGTTCAGCGCCGATACCATCCTTATCAGCAGCTTTGTTGTTCTTGAGCTGGTGAATGGCATCCTTAACATCCCTCAAAGTGGGGGCTGATTGGTTTCCATCGTCCGCAGTACTGACGAAGGCATTTCCTCCGTTGTCCCGTTCTTCATTACCTGTGCTCTCAGCGCCATTCAGGTGTTCGTCGAAGTGCTGCTTCCACCTTGTGATCACCTCACGCTCGTCCGTCAAAATGCTCCCATTCTTATCCCTGCATACCTCGGCTCGCGGCACGAAGCCGTTGCGGGATGCGTTGAGCTTCTGATAGAACTTACGTGTTCCTTGAGACTGGCACAGCTGTTTCATCTCCTCACACTCCGTCTCCTCCAGGCGGCTTTTTTTCTCCCGAAAGAGGCGGGTCTGCTGTTGCCGTTTCCGTCTATAACGTTCCTCGTTCTGCCGGGTCCCTTGCTGCAGCATGACCGCCCGCGCTGCATTCTTCTCCTTCAAAACCTCCTGGCACTCCTCGTCGAACCAATCGTTCCGTCGACTCCGTCCCACGTACCCGACGTTGCTCTCAGCTGCATTGGTGGTGGCTGCTTTCACTGTTCTCCAGTAGTCCTCATCCAACTCACACTCTTCCGGTAAAGCAGCCTCAAGGTGCTGTGCGTACGCAGTTGTGACATCCGGTTGCTTAAGCCGCTTTAGGTCATACCACGGCGGCCGTTGGTACCGTACGTTGTTGACGACGGAGAGTTTTTGGCGCAGTTTAACCATCACCAGATGAACCGCCACGATAGGTCCTGACGTCGATAATGTCGGAGAAGTGCCGTCCATCAATCAGAACGTGGTCGATTTGTGATTCTGTCTGCTGCGGTGATCTCCAGGTGTATCGGTATGGAGGGCTGTGCTGGAGGTAGGTGCTACGAATGGCCATGTTCTTGGAGGCGGCGAAATCAATTATTCGTAAGCCGTTTTCGTTCGTCAGCCGGTGGGCGCTGAATTTTCCAACAGTCGGTCTGAACTCCTCCTCTTGGCCAATCTGAGCGTTTAGATCTCCTATGATGATATTTTGACGTCGTGGCTTGGGCAGCTGTCGTACTCGCGTTCGAGCTGAGCGTAAAAAGCGTCTTTGACATCATCAGTGCTTCCTGAATGATGACTGTGCACGTTTATTATGCTGAGTTGTAGAACCGGCCTTTGAGCCTCAACTTGCACATTCGATCAATCACCCTCATTCTTGTTTACGGCGTATCCAACTTTCGATCGAATCCTATTCGTTCGAATCCACGGCCCACTTGATTTTGCTGGCGTAAACGAGAATGCAAAACGGTTTTCGATCGAAAGAGCATTCGAACGTAAACAAGAATAGGGGTGAATGATCGGCCACCACCCGCGTGATCGCCTCTGCATATCACCTATCACTATAAAAGCTGTTCCCAGATCGATTGTGCTACTTTTCCCCGAATGTCGGTTCCCCGAACGCCAGTTCCCCGAATGCCCCAGTTCCCCGAATGCCATTTCCCCGAATGACCCGTTTCCCAGAAAAGTGTAGCAGTTCAAATAGGTGCTCTAATAGTTTTCAGTGACAGGATGGTGAATTTGAAAGAATGGTAAGCAATAAAAAGAAGGAGGTATTTAGTCATTCTCGACTATACACATGTTGCCAAAAATGCTGAGGACGGAAAAACTCGTAAGAACCGCCAATCAAATCAAGAAGGGTGCTTATCAGATGACCATTACATTCACCCCCCTGAAATGTATACAGTTACGTCAAAAATGAGTGCCAAATTTTTTTCGGGGAAGTGGGCTATTCGGGGAAACGGGATATTCGGGGAACTGGCGTTCGGGGAAACGACATTCGGGGAACCGACATTCGGTGAAAAGTAGCACAACCTCCCAGATCGTGTGTATTGCCGCAGCTCTGGTAGATGGTATGGTTACCTCTAAACGTTCGCACCATTGATCCCTTCCAACGCACTTCCTGCAACGCTACGATGCCGAATCATAATGCTTGACGGTTACTTAAGATTTACTTCCATATAATACAATAAGGATGTTCTCTCGTTTCTATATCAAAGAGACTATCGTCGCGCTCTTTAATTTTATGACTTTCTTGCATTTTTCATATAATTTATATCATTCATATATATTATATATTATCTCAGATTTTAATAATAGTTTACGAATTTCTTTTCGCGTTTCTTCTGTGTTGTTGCTTCACTTGTTGTTTTGTGTTTTGTCTCGTGTTGCTGCTTATTCATCTCAGTGCCGTCGTCCATTTTGTGGTCGGAAAGTTTTTTTTTGTAAGTTTATTTTTTGTGTATGTAAAGAGTTGATTTGCCAATGTGTCCGCGGCGTAAATAGGCGTTAGTGTAAATACCAATACCTTTTTGGCTGCTATTGTCGCCATATTTTGCTTTTATCGAGAGAAAAAAATTCTGCTGTTGCCTTTTTCTGGTAGTTGATTGTTTTTACTGAATTTGTTATTGAATATTTGATTTTAGCGTCTAACTTCTAACCTATCGCTGCAATAACGGAACAAAAATGAGATAATTATTATTGTATTTTCGAAACTATTTTTATCTAACTTTGGGGACTATTCAACAAATGTATTCTCACGTCCATTCAAGTTTTAATAAAGCGCTTAACGCATGAAATTCACTATATAGTGCTAATAAATGGCGAATAGCCCTAAATTAGCACTATACTGCTTGTATTCGCGTATCAGTTGTGAAATCAAACCACTGACTCTTTTCATTGAAGAGACCATTTTGTAGGGTGATGGCTGTATTTTGAGTCTAAACTATCAAATCACCACTATCACCCTATAAAAACGGGATTTGCTATCATGGATCGACACATCCATGGGTTGGCAGAACACTTCTCGAGTTGAAACTGTTGAGAGATAGGTTTTACAGTGTGAGATTGAATTCCGTGCTCCCGGTTAGGTGTGGAATTGTCGTCAACTAATGTCTATAAGAAGAAGGTGAAAAATTGGAAACTATACCCTATAATATCTAACACTAATATTAAAAATTTGGTATGGTTTATGCGCTTTCCTTGTGAATTCGCGTTCGTTTTGTTTTTCAAAAACAGAATTTGTTCCTAACCTTAAAAATCTTCAGAGCACTAAATTGAAAAAAACTAAACTATTAAGACGTATCAATCAATGATCAACGACTGGGCTGCAGGAGGAATGAACGTAAAATCCTATGTTTGTGTTTTGTTTTGTAACAAATATTGAAATCTACACGATTGTTGTCACGAGACGGGTTCCCTCTCTTAGCTCGAAGCTTGATACATATTATGATAGTAGTATCAAATTTTGATATTCGAAGCAGATTTACTTTTCATTAACGTTCGGCATCTTTTGGATATATGTTTTATTGTGTGGTATTTATGTTCTTTTTTGTTAGAGAAACTGTGGTTTTCTTCAGGATTTTTAATTCAAAGCGTTATATCTATAACTACTATTTATTCTGGTTTGGTAGTTTGAAGGATATCGCTCTTCTGCTGTGTTCTGGGTTCCATAACTTGCATAGTAGTTCTAAATTAAGTAGTGATGTTTCGAGTGTCTCTCTATCATTATTGTGTGGTTGTTTAGGTAAAGATTCGTTAAATTTGTTCGATTCGAAAGAGAAATCATTATTTAAAAACCTATTGGCTACATGCGGTTTCGGAAAGATTTACGATATGTGGGTAACTCAAGTTGTGATACAACAAAGTGAAATCGGTTGCGAAATGCTGAAATGATTGCTTTTTTGGGGTGAACAGTTCTACACCTTTTGAGAATATTTTAGAGTCGGGACTTTTCTAGAATCAAGACGAATGTGATTTTTTTTCTATTTCGGTTCTCATTTCTAATCGTTGATGAACTAAGAGAACATTTGCTCCAAGACAAGAACGTATTCAGGTTCTCCAAATTATCGAATTTAAATCCAAAGCGATAATTTTGTGCGTAACATCTGCGCATTTTTACCGGTACGCCCTTTTTATATGAGTGTTCTATATTCTGCTTGAAATGTAATTCCAGCTTTTTGTATT
Source organism: Aedes aegypti (assembly GCF_002204515.2). Taxonomy (NCBI): domain Eukaryota; kingdom Metazoa; phylum Arthropoda; class Insecta; order Diptera; family Culicidae; genus Aedes; species Aedes aegypti. Next base: position 224,632,004 of record NC_035107.1, on the reverse strand, counting down.
ACAAAAGATAACGTGAAGTCCAAAAGACTTGAATCAATTTCCAGACCGCTACTCAATTTAACGGCTTTGGGAATTCGATGGTTTCATCCTTTCCAGTTAATCGGATCCTTATTACTCAATAATACGTTCCTTATTGTACACAACTGTTGGATTTTATAAGAACTTCACACAATTTCTTTAATAATTCCATAGGTGAAATTCAAATAATTTCTTCCATAAATTAGAAATTTTTCGGGATTCTAAGTTTTCATCTAAGTCTTCCACTAAAGAATTCCTTTAGAACTTACACTCGGAATTCCTCTAGTAATTGTTTAAGGAATGTTGTCAATGTTTTTCAGGTATCACTTCAAGATTTTCCAAAATTAATTCAACTCTTGTCATAAGATATCCTTAAGACATTTCTCCTGGCAATAGTTTAGGAATTATGCCATGAATTATTCTGTAAATCCCATTAAGAACACCTCCAGGGATCTCTCTCCTGTAGTATCTGTCTAGGGATTCTTCAAGGATTTCTTAAAAAGTTAGAAACATCTTTCAGAATTATTTTAGGATTATCGTCAAAAAAAATTCTGACTTACATTCAGAAATTCTTTCTGACTTACATTCAAAAGTTCCTCCAGAATTAACACCAGCAACTACATCAATGATTTTCAAATTTATCCCGTAACACCAACATTCTTTATGAGAATAATCTATGAATCGCCTAAGATTTCTTTGGAAACTTCTTTGAAATACTAACAGGAATTAATCTTAAAATTTACTTTGCAAAATTAATCGAGAAATGCATTAAAATATTCCTACATATAATTTCTTCAAAGTAAAGTCATGCTGGATGTGTCTGGGTTGGATTCCCGGTCAGTTCAGGATCTTTTCGTAATGGAAATTTCCTTGACTTCCCTGGGCGTACTTGCCATACGATATACGAATGCGAAATTGGCCACTTTGGCAAAGAAAGCTCTCAGTCAATAACTGTGGAGGTGCTCATAAGAACACTAAGTTGAGAACCAGGCTCTGTCCTAGCGAGGACGTAATTCCAAAAAGAAGAGGAAAATATTTGTAGAAATCTAGAAACAATGTTAGAGGATAAGATCTAGGTGATATCAATGTATCATATTTAATATAAACTTGTTATATTTTTTGAAAATATCAGAAATTTTTATTTGAATTCTTGGAGCATTTTCCATACGTTGGTATGCATTTTAACTTTTTAGGGAAAACTTTCGTAAATTTCAGAAAAATTAGATAATAATGAAATTGTAGGAAAACTTTTGTTGAATCTTGATGACATTCTTGCAAAATCACTGACGAAATTCCAATTTTCAGACAAACATTTCCAACAAGATTTCTGGAGAAACTCCCAAGGTGAAACCTTGGAACATTGAATCGAAACTGGGACAGAGCCTGCTTCTCAGTGTATGAGCACTTCCAGTTATGGTGATACTTTATGCCTAAGAAATTCAAGGAAATTTCCATTGCAAGGCTAGACTACAGGAAGAATTTGTGTAGTAAGTTATGAAGAAATACCTACTTGGAAAAATCTATGAAGCAATTTGGAGAATTTTGAATGGAAGAATGCTTGGGTCCCGGTTGAATCCTCGATAAATTCCAAGGATAATTCGTCTATGATAATCTTAGCGATTTTTAAAGGAATTGAACTCAAAGAAATGGTACTTTGGAGAAAAACAGTTAGCGTTAGCGTTAGCGTAGTTACGGTATACTTCGTAGATTGAATACTAACAATATTCATGTTATTATTTTGATAATCTCATCTAGATTGCTTTCAGGAACAAGGCTTGGGAGTTAACCTTTATCCAATCATAAACAAGAGTACCAAAACCATGAATACAGCTATTCCCGGCCAATTAGGAGTTAATGCCAGAATGTCAATGGAGTATTGAGAAATTATTGATGGATGTATATTCTTTCTTCGAATAGAAAAACTGCAGAAATTACCTAATAAATCCTAAAGGGGATTCCTGAAGGCGAATTCCAGAGCTTGTTTTCCTTGCTAGTGTGTAATGGAGGATAATTTCTTCTTTTCTTGTTAGCCGGAATTCGCCTACTGGACATGCTCGACCCGGAATGCGTGAAAAAAATTATTGAAACATATGAAGAATAATCTCTACATCTTAGACGATTACGGTGATGAATACCTATAAACTTCCTAAATATGTTCTTTGCTAGAATTCCTGATAAAATCATGAATGATTTTCCGTGAGCTATTAAATGAAGTTCATTCAGGGTTGCTTAGATGAAATTATTATTTTTTTTAATGGAAATGTTTTCATGAAAATTCTACGATGAATTCAAGGGTGAACTTCTGGAAGCACATCAGTACTTAAGAAATTAATTTTAGGGCACTTAGCAGAGAACTCACTGTATAAATTCGAAGTATTTCAAGGACTTGAAGAATTTTCTGGAAGATTTTCAGCACAAAATATCTAGTGAAATAGACAGATTTTAAAGGTGAAGAATCTAGAGAAATTGCTGGGGAAATGTGTATAAGTATCTCTGGAAAGATTACTTGACGACTTGTTTGGAGAATTCTTGGATAGATTAATTTCAAGATTATTTCCCATAGATACATAACAGTCTCATGAGCACTTATTCGCTCCTTGTAGTGATCGTGAAACGGGCCCAGATAGCAGTTGTGGTTAACGCGCAGCTATTCAGCAACACCAAGCTGAGAGTCGTGGGTTCGAATCCCACCGGTTTAGGATCTTTTCAGGATGGAAATTTGTTTACTTCCCAGGGCATAGAGTATCATCGTACCTGCCACACGATACACACATGCCAAAAAGGTCAATTGGCAAAGCTCACAGTTCATAACTTATAAGTGCTTATAAGAACACTAAGCTGAGAAGCAGGCTCTGTCCCAGTTGGGACGTAACGCTGGAAAGAAGATGTGATCGTTAAAATGCAGAGGTATTCTCCGGTCTTTGGTCGGTCTTCAAGATTATTGCCCACACATACATAACAGTCTCATGAGCACTTAATCACTTCCTAGCAGTGATCGAGGAAATGCAGAGGTATTCTCTGTTTTTAGTAGCAACGGTCACTACATACCAACATTCCCTCCCTATCCCAACTGACTGTAGAGGGCAGAAATCGGCCATCTTTGGATTCTGAGATGTTTCACATCAAAAAAAAAAAATTCGCATTGATTCTAGAAAACTGTGAAAACTTCGAGTATCATGTAGACAAAATCAGACAAAAACTCTATTATGTGTATGAATGGAGTATTCAGTTATGAGATCTTTAAGTAAATTCGGCTTTTTCAAGATATTGAGATACGGTACAGGTGTAGAATTGTCACCCCATTTCAGAACACAAAAAATAAAGGACCATGTAAAAAACAAAAATAAAACAGACTATACTTTTAATCTTAAAAATAAACAAAAACTGTACAATTTGACTTTTTGGTGGTCCTTCCGCCCATTGGCGGAAAGCCATGGGTTTTCTACCGACGTGCGTGCCGTGGAAAACCGGCATCACACAGGCGTAGAAACGTAACAAACAAACCTCGTCCAGCTTCCGGCAAATGACGCCAAATCAAACCAGATACGCCACACTGGAGGTGTCCATGTGCTGGATCAGCGTGCGCATGAAGGCCATCTCCTTGCGGGCGTTCTCCAGGATGACCTTCGGGTCCTGTGATTGGCAGCGCAGCAGGTTCGGCGCAAACACCATCGCCAGATTGGACGAATCCATTTTGGTGCTGGCCACTACATCCGGGAGGGCGAACTGCTGCAAGAAGTGCACTAGATAGGTGAGGACCTGTGTCGAAGAAAGAGACGAATCTTGAGTTCATGGAATTTATCGAACGCTGTTCAAGGCCATACCAATCGATTAATCTTTGGTAACTTTTCAACAATGGCCGCCGCTTCCACTGGGTCTTCTGTAGCTACGCAGTCGTCGTACAGGTCATCCGGTATCAGCGGGTCGTACAGTTCACGGTACCATAACTTCAGCAAACTTGCAGGGGCATGGGCATCTATGGCGAAAGCATAAAAATAGTTTGGAACTCATATCTTCAATCGTAACTTCCTAACTTACCCATCGTTCCTTTGTTTTCGGGAAACTCCCATCGGTCCAGACGGTTCTTCAACATGCTAACCTCGTCCACATCGGCTGGCACTCGGAAGATTCCTTCAGTTTGCTTTCCGTTCAACAGTAGAACCTAGAGAACAAAATCCCATCAGCACTAACCTCAGACTATCTTGAAATCCTCCCCTTACCTGTTCGGACAGTGTCGTCTGAATCCACGGCAGCTGCAGATCAGGAAACTTGTCCTTCTGCAGCTCCATCACTTCGCCCAGCGTATTGCCGAACATGCTATCGCGGAAGATCTGCTCCCTCGCCTGGTTGATATCATCCTCCGTGGGTTTCTTGGCCTGCTTCCGGCCGGAGCTACCGATCCGATCTAACCGCCGGCAAGCGATCGTTGCATAGTGCGATATCTGCACATGGATCGGCCACTTCCCGACCTCCGGAAAACTGGTCGCAAACGTCGGATCCCTATGCCTGTTGATATACCCTAACAGTGCCGGCTGGAAAGTGGGCGAAGGCGGAACAAACGACAAACATATGGCCATCAACTCCCAGCCGCGAATCAGCGAATCTCGACTGGGATTCTCCGTCGTCTGTCGACACATCTGAATATACAACTCATCCCGCAGCTGCGCCTGACCCATTGCCATTGCAATAATGTCGATAGCCACCGAGTTCAAACTCATCCCAACCCGTGCCTTCCGGTCACCCATGTAAATCTGGACCAACTTGAACAACTCCGTCGCCATCTTCTTCCCGGCCTTGTCTCTCGCCAGCGAAAGCATCGGCCTGCTGATGGCATTCGGCGTCCAGCTTAGCATATCCTGAATCGATGACTTCTTCCGGAAGATACCCTTCGAGTGGAGATTCAGGTTATCCTGCGCAAACTTCTCTATGTCGCATTCCTTTAGCAGAGCCATTTCTGCTATCTTGCCGTTGTTCCCGACGCTACCGGGACTATGCGACAGCAGGTTCTCCTGGAACCTCTGCAGCAGGGTAGCTTTGTTCAGCTTCTGTTGACTCTGCTGCGAACCCGTTTGACTACTGTCTGCGGAGGCACCCCGATCCGCGGAATCCGTCCCAAATCCGGAACTTTCGAAGCTCTGCTTGGCCATGTGGAACGGCGAATACTTGTGCAGTGGCGGATGGTTCTTCACCGGACTGTAGATCTGGTCCGGGATGCTCTCTAGCTTCGCCGTCACCTCTTCCGAACTGAATTAGGAGAAGGGTTTTCATTAGCTACCCAACCAAATTACAAAGATCCCCTTGAACTTACATATCTTCCTTCTCCTCTCGGTCGCCAAGGTTGAAATCGAAGTTGTAGTAGGAAACGCCCCCGCCGCCGTCGTCCTTCCGATATGCACCGTACTCCTCGTACGGATAATGCGACAGGTAGTCGCCGTGGCCATCCGAATGGTCCGAGTCCTCGTTGTCCGGTTCGTGGCCCGAGAAGGAATGCTCCGACTGGCTGTCCGAGTGGAATGAGTCCGAATCGAGGAACTCGCCGAACCCGTAGCACCCGGACAGTTTGGCCTGCTCCAGGATGTAGTGTTGGAGCGGGAGTAGGTGCTCCAGCTTTTCCTGTAAGGGTGGAGAGAAATCGATTGAATTGAAAACAACGCGAAACGCATAACATCTATTTTTTTGTAGGTAACTTCCAATTTTGCATGGGCTTAGCGTACCATGTGTACTTTGAGTACTTGAAGGAGTAAAATATATCCCTTTTAGTGCCTTCTGCCCAGCAAAACCTATCACTAATTTAAACTGTGTATGATGCTACGGCTCTCCAAAAATTAGGGGGAATGGTTCTCCGGAAGTCTAGGAAATTGGAGTCAGGTACTGCAAATCAGTCGAGAAAAATCAAGCAACAGGAAATCCACGAGAGAATGCGTATCGGGACAATCAACAAAACAATCAATAAAATCGTCATAGCAGATCTAAACGCAAATATTAGCCAAGATAAGGAGTTCACACCGACCATTGGAATGTTCAGCGCCCACCGGCTATGTGGCATTCGTAGAATATGATATTCGTAGAATCCAATTCCAACATAGCCTTCCGTATCAGTGTACCCCAGGAGATCACCAAAGCAGACACACAAACCGACCACGTTCTGATTGATGGACGTACTTCTACGACTTTATCGACGACAGGACCTATCTTGGAATTAACGACGACTCTGACCACTATCTGGGGATGGTTAAATTACGCCCAAAACTATCCGACGTCAGCAATGTTTGGTACCCCTCAAGTATGGTATGACCAAGAACGGTTAAATCAACCGGATGTGATGAAAAAAAAGATTGAAAGCAAACATTCTCGTTCATTTGAATCCCACCGGAAACTACGACAAGGTTTTCGGAGAGCCAGGTTTAACTGCCGGAAAACGATTTTCAACAGATCCTGTATCTTCCGATAATTTGATTGCCAAGCTAATAACTATAAAGCAGAAAGATTCCGCTGAAAATTTCTGCAATGAAATAGAAAAAATGACAGCGGAATTGAAGTCAACTTATATTAGGGAGCAGATCTCTGTTGACAGAGCTAATATAATGGCAACAAAGAAGGGAATAGAAGCCTTCATTAATGGATCAAAATTATTGGAAAATGAGTCCTCAATTAATAACATTTCCAATGCCCCGCACAGTTCAAACGCGCTAGTATTCACCAGTAGAGTGAATTACACGCGAGGTCGTGGAGGAATGAATCACAGAGGACGAGGAAATTATTCACGAGGCAATAATTTTCAACGAAATGGTGGATCTAGCCGCGGATTTTTCTCAAATCCAAGAGGAAACTGGGCTCATCGAGGGGAAATTGGTCTCAACGCGGAAGATTTACCCCAAACATGTTCATAGCGCAAAATAACGGTAACCCTTACTATCAAGCTGCGCAACCACCACATCAACTTCAACAACCATTTTTACCACCACATAAGTAAGCAATATGGATTTAATTTAAGACAGTGTTATTTTCTCACAGGAAATTGCTCCAGGAATTTTCTGTGCAAATTCAATAGTGAGAAAGGAAAACTGTTTCATTAAATTCATCAATACGATTAATGATGATTACAAACTTTCTACCGGATTCAAACCTAAACAATGTTTAGTAAATAGCTCCTTTATTGAAATACAACCAATGTAAAACAAACGAATTACCAACTTCAGATTTCAAATTTTGTGTTTAAATTTCAGTTTTTAATTTTAATTTTCTCAATTCAAAATTGAAAAAATTAAAATTAAAAACTGAAAATTAAACACAAAATTTGGAATCTGAAGTTAAAAATAAGGTTGAAGCATTGTGTACGGAATTTAACGATATTTTTTTCTCTTGAAAATGATGTTATTTTCAATAATTTTCATGAGCAACACATAGAGCTGAGTGAACAAAAACCTGTGTATATGAAAAAAAACTATCGAACTTCTGAAAGCCAAAAAAATGGAATTTAACGCACAGGTGAACAAAATGCTTAATGAGGGTATTATTCAACACTCGGTTTCCCCATTCAACTCACCCATTCTTCTAGTACCAAAAAAATCGTCCACGGACGTGAAAAAATGGCGTTTGGTTGTTGATTTCAGGCAATTAAATAAACAAATCATACCCGATAAATTTCCACTTCCCCGTATAGATGAAATCTTAGATCATTTAGGCCAAGCAAAGTATTTCATTACACTCGACCTCATGTCATGATTTCATCAAATACCATTGAATGAATCTTCTAAACGATACACAGGCTTCTCCACCGAAACAGGTCATTATGAATTCAATAGACTCCCTTTCGGATTAAATATCAGTCCAAACTCATTCCAACGCATGATGTCTATTGCTTTAAGTGGACTACCACCACAATGCGCTTTTCTTTATATTGACGATATTATTGTGATTGGTTGTTCTGTCAATCACCATATCACAAATTTACGTAAAGTGTTTCAACAACTGAGAAAATTCAATCTCAAGTTGAACCCCAGCAAATGTCAATTTTTCAAAAAACGAAGTCACATACCTTGGCCATAATATTTCAGAAAAAAAGCATTCAGCCTGATAAAACAAAATACTCGGTCATTTCAAATTACCCCGTTCCGAAAAACGCTGATGATGTACGACGATTTGTTGCAACTATTACCGTAGGTTCATCAGAAATTTCGCAGAAATAACCCATCCTTTGAATAAATTGTTACGGAATTGTTACGACGTTTTTCGTTACTCTGAAGAACAAACTTCCGTTACTGTTGTTCAGCATTGCGCTGGAAGCTGTTGTGTGGAGAGCCAGCTTCAACAGTCGGAATCGATTTTGAACAGATCCAGTCAATTTGTTTTCTTCGCGGATGATATGGATATTATTGTGGGGCAGCAAAAGTCGAACTATGAATGCGTCAAAGACAAAATACATGATAGAATACGAGGTGCTCGATGAGTTCGTCAACTTTAAATCCTTGCTGACGCCTATTAACAACGTTAGCCGTGAAATACGGAGGCGCATCATCTTTAGAAGTTGTGGCTGCTATGGGCCCATGAAGAACTTGCGGTCGAAAATGATTCGTCTTCGCCCTAAATGTACCAAGTATAAAACGATCATAATACCTGTAGTCCACTACGTACATGAAACGAGGAATATGCTCAAGGAGGACATGCAAGCTCTTGACTCAAGAAAAAAAAATGCCCAAAGATCGAACAACCCATCCCAACCTGATGATAGTTAAATCATGCATGACTCATGTACCGTCGAATGAATGAATTGAACAGAATGATTTGAAAACAATCATTATCATCGACTGTGAAAAAGCAGTGCTAACGTGTTGATTTTTTACATTCCTTGAAGCTCACGGTGGTGTTCTTGGCTCACCCACAACGGATTTACGAATGTGCTTCCTAATTGCCTATTTTTTACAGTTTATTTTCGTAAGACAAACGATATCTTTAAACGGGATTGAGTTTAAGAAATACATAGTTATCATGTTCTGGAAATTCAAAATCCGAAATTTTCATACAGGTATGTTTTTTAGGGAGAACACTCCCTAAAAATAGTGATTTTCAAGAACTTTGAAGCACAAACCTCAACCAAACTATGTTTAAACGGGTCTACCCCGTTTGGCATAATGCCATATGGCATAATGCCGTTTGGCATACAGTCGTTTGGCATAATAGCTATTTGGCATAACGGTCGTTTGGCATAATCGCCATTTGGCATAATTGTGAAAAACATTTAATTTGATCAAATTCCCTCCATTAAGCAAAAGGGGCCGATAAATTTCTCGCGATCGTACATTTCGTTGTCAGTTATTGATAGAACATACTTCTAATCTTTATTTTCTAAGGAAACCAATATCCAATGAAGCTCTTCTAGAATTGTATCATACATGACTTCCGGGGGTCATTATGTCTGGGATATTATAACGTATTTTTAACAAAAATATGTGTCCAACGTCTAAGTATTGCCATTTGACTTGAAAACAAAAGGAACATGATATTTTATGACGCATCTTATGTTTCCGGATTTTACTGTACCACTGTAGGGAATGGTAATAGTAGTAGGCTTGAATTTTCGCGAAAATCACGTGGCTCTCCCAGTACTGTAGTTCAAAAACGTGATTCTCATCAAGTAGCCTATGTTGGGTGCACGAATTTTCTAAATCATGAGTGTCATTGAAGGCTCTAAATGCGGGAAATGCAGCTGGAAATAGAACATTTTTCTACAGTAGTTTTGGGTTGCCCTTAGCAACGGGTGTTTTGCTATTTTCAAGGCATTTTGCCTACAGCAGCGATGGGCGTGAGTTTCACTGGCTTCGCTGACTGTGATTGGCTTTGCTTGGCTACTGTAGAGTGAATTTCAGATTTTTTCCCAACCCTGGTAGTATCTTCATTTTCAAATTATGCCAAACGACCATTATGCCAAACGACTATTATGCCAAACAACTGTTATGCCAAACGACTGTATGTCAAACGGCATTATGCCAAACGGGGTAGACCCGTTTAAACTTGCTACAATCATAAAACCGTGTTCGACAAAAATTCGTAGAATCGACTAAACTACTATGTAGAGGTATTTCTGATAAGTTTAAATGTACCGTTCAGTAGTTATGAATTTTCAAAGCTTGAAAATAGTCCAAAAACACATAATTGATTTGAAGCACATCTAAATTTTCTCCAAATTGACTGAAATTTTGACCAGAAGTTCATTTTGACATGAAAAATCAAAATATTGGTTGACTGAGGAACTTCCATACATTTGAATAGGTCTACTCTTGAGGTTATCGAACCATCTTTGAAGTCGTGCAGGAGAACGGCGTGTGACGGCGATGGATGGACGACGTGTTCGCGACGAACCTAATATTAAGAAGGTAGCGAAAGCTAGAAAGATTTGGTGTGTAGGGTATGTTGTAAGAATGCCGGACAGCAGTTCTGTACAGATGGTGCAGATGTAGTCGGTACCAGAAAGGGCAAAGCGCAGCAAGCAAGTAGCCAGCGAAAATGCCTGACGATTTGAAGAGCGTGGAGCAGAACTGCAATGGAGAGAAATTGCACGATATTGACCTCATGGGAATTGATTACGGAAACGCTGCACTGTGTTATTTCCAAGATTTGGGAGGAGTGGATGGAAGGTGTCGTGGGTGCAGATGGAAGACGGAAAGTGGAGAGGGCGGATGAACCATGAATTACACCAGCTGCTGGGAGAACCAACCATCGTTTACCTCGCAAAAAATTGGAGGATGTGGTGGGCCGGGCATGTAATCATAACGTTGATTAACAACCCGGCGAAAATGGTTCTCGAACACAATCCGACCGGCACAAGTTGACGTGGTGCGCAGCGAGTAAGATGAGTCGATCGAATTGAGGAAGATCTACGGACCCTTCCCAGAATGAGTGACTGGCGACGGGCAGCCATGGATCGAGACAAATGGCTCCAGAGACCACCCAGGCCTTAGCCTGACTGGTCTGGTGTGTGGGAATCGACTACAGGACAATGTGCAAGGCAAGGACGAACCTGACAATTAATTCTAGGACTACATAGTAGATGGATATAAAGGTAGGCCTAGTGGTGGTATTCGTACTGAGGCAGTGTTTAAAGTTGTTGAAGAATCTTTTTATCCCGCAACGAATCGTATAAAATACGACTGACTTCAGTGAGCTGGTCAATTAGTGCGAATGTCGGAAGAAAGAACTAGTCTACACACAGTGTAAGAAGACGTTAAACACACAAAAGTTTGAGATGTAATGTAACACTTAAAACACAGACAAACAGACGTAACACTTAGAACAAATCTCGATGAAAATCATAGTCACGAGGACATGTACGCCCAATGCTCAAATCGGTGTGTTTGGCCGACAGGCCAACAGATGGCGGTAGTGCGTAAACGTCAAACACGAACAAAAACGATGCGAGCGCTGCGGATGGCGGATTGGCCACCTACCATGGTGGCGGATTGGCCACCTACCATATTTTTGAATCGACCGTTTAAAAGGTGGTCGATGGACAATGATGAGAGTGTGACGTCTGTTTGTCTGTGCTGTAGTCATTGAGGGACGAGGTACTTCGTCGTATGAAACCGACTGCAAATAGGCAACTCTCTTACGTTAACGTGTCAATGGTAATCCTGCATCCCAGAATCAGCATTAGAATTTAATCTCTAGATGCTCCAGATTCTGCATAAATGAATTTATAGAGGATTTCTAGGATTCAAGGATCCCTGAAATGCGCATGGAAAACTCGGAATATTGCACAATGTACAACATTGTAGACTTACTTAGGTATAACTAGGCCCACGATAAGGAGAACAGGTGTCGAATCATGCACCTTTCTAATAAGCTTGCATTTTAAGGACAAAAGCGACCCATAGAGTTTCCCCTATGTTACTTACCTTATCCCAGTTGCAGTACAGTGGCGACGTATTGCCGTTATCGTAATCGAAGTCAAACCCTGTCCCTTGATTGTTTTGATTCCTACTCTTTTTCCGCTCCTGCTGCTGCTGCTGTTGTTGTAACTGCTGCTGCTGCAGCGACCCTTTATTGTGCGACGCTGAATTGTTGGACGCCACGGTTTGCGTCGATCCGGAAACGGGCTTCTTTTCCAGCGTTAGCTGCTTCTGTTGTAGCAGTTCCTTGTTGTGCCTTTCGAGGTTCGGCTTGTTCAGGTTCAACGAAAACTGATCTTTGCTGATGGCCTTGTTGTGGACAGCGGCTGCTGCTGCCGCAGCTGCGGCCATTTCGCTTTGACTAGACGATAGCTTTCCACTGGAGGAGGATGTTTTCTGCAGGCTGGCCGTCTGCGGTCCACTTCCGCCTCCCATCGAGATCGAACTGGGCGACACCTTGCCCTTGTCGATCTTCATCTTATCCAGGTACTTCTCCGGCTTGCTGGTGAGGTCCAGGTTGAACAGCTCGGGGTCGTTACTTTTCTGACTAGATTTGTTGTAGTTGGTAGCGGCGGATGCGGAGCTGGGTGACAACTCAACGGCCAGGGCCGATGGCCGCGCGATCCGCTGTTGATGCTGTTGTTGCGCTTGCTGTGGGCTGATGGGGCTCTGCGGACTAGAATCGCTGGAGTGTTTCTGCTGCACGGATGATGACTTCGAGGAGGATGTAGTCGTATGGCGTCGCCGAGTGACGGGAGTGTTCTCGACGGATTTGAAGTACTTTTCGTGCATCGAGTCGTCGCTGGCACCACCGTTGTTACCGTCGAAGCTGCCCTTTCTGTGCGAGGAACCTCCATGCTGAGGTTGGGCGGCCTGTGGCGAAGCGTGATGGTGGTAAGGTCGTCCAGACACCGGAGTCCCTACCATAGGACCTGCCGAGGTGATGCCAGCCGACGAAAGGAAGCTTCCCGACCGGGTCAGTGAGATCGCTGACGAAGCATCTGCAAGGGAGATTGGAGATAAGAAATCTTCAAAGATCAACAAATCAACGAATGGCATACTTCCGGGATAATCGAAACTCTCGTGCTTCGACACCAGTCCACTGCTGCCGTCCTTGTGACCGCTGCCAGTGCTACCCGACTTAGAACCCATGCCGTCATGCATAAATTTCTTCTTGAACTGCGGCGTGCTCATCGAGTGTGACGGAGATGATAGGTTGCCGCCACCGCCTGCGAGATCTGATGAGTTAGACATCGAGTACGATAGCATCTGGTGCGGCGGCGGCAATGGCGAGTGGTGCAATGACGAGATTCCGAGCTTCTCCGTAGATGACGATGGTACCGAGTGTGGAATGTTGTGCGAACTTGAACTCTCCTGGAGCATTCGATAGCTGCTTTGAAGAACGAAGAACATGGTATAAGGTCGACATATGGTTAGGACAGTTGTAACGGTGAAAACAGGTACAAAAAAAAAAGATCTACCACCAACCACCGGCGTATAAGGGGGCGCAAGTTATCAGGAAACTTACCAGTTGTCCCCGGTGGAGTTACCCGGGTGCTTCTTCCCGTGGGTTCCGGAACTTATCCGCAGGCTGCCACCGTCCGGCATGCGCCGATGGTGGTAGCCATGGGCACTCGAGAGGCTGCTATCGCTGGACTTACCCGAGTCCAGGTACTTCTGACTGCTACGGGAACCGGTGCCTCCCGACGAGTTATTGGGATGACCGTGCCTGCAAAATTTATGAGATTCGCCCGTGCCGGTACGGCCAATCGAGAACCCAGCGTCAGTGACGGTGGTTTTGGGTGGTAGTCTTGGATGGTGCGCACATCGATAGTTTAGACATAGACAAAGAGCACAATACACACGAGAAACGGCGCCCAGGAGAAGGCGTTTTGTTGGGTGGTGGAAGTAACGGAAGGTGGTTGAATTGGTTTCAAGTGCGTTGCATACATACATAAAAAGAAGAGAAAAAATGAAACAGAAGGAAAAAGGTAAAAATCTCACTCCAGAAAAAAATTCAGAACACGTCAATGATCTGTATGAGTTTCTGCGTTTTTTTTATTGACGAATTCTGATCGCAAATGAAGATTTTGAGGTTTTCAAAGTAAACAGCTTGTAATTGTACCTACATGCTGGTGAGACGCACTACGCTATTCGCAAACAACGTCAGCGAGCTCGCGTCTCCAGGGCTGGTAACGATCATGTGTCTTGAAAAGAAAAAAAAAAAAAAAGATACCCAGGGTGTCCATCCAAAACCAATTTTCCAACTCCCGGATTTTTCCCGGTTGCCCAAAATATTAACAACTGATGACAAAATGATCTTTGGACTTAATATTTTTGTTTTTTAATCTCATACACATTTAGGAGGTCTTTAACTAACTTATTTATGAACAATTTTTATTTATATTCATAAAATGCTATAAGCATCGAACGGTTCAAATTTCGAAAACCTTTTGGACAGAAAGATATAAACTAAGACCGTCCGCCAACGAGAACTGATAGAAAGTTCAGAGAGGATTTGGAATTATATGAACAAATTTCTGCTCTGTGTATCTACACTTGTTGAATCCAAGCAGAGATTAACAAAAACGATATTCCCTAATAGATTTTTTTTTGATCCCCTATGAAGTTGGCTAACACTTTTGACCTAAACCCAAAATTGCAACTTCCAAGAATCGCGTGGATCAAATATCTGGGTAAGAATACATAAAGGACCTCGCTATTTATTTATCAATCAGAGAGCTTATCATGAATTTATAAAATAAAAATTAAAGAAATTGCATGGGTATGATAAGAAGAAATCGCTGTAGGGGAAAGTTGGGCAATTTGACCAACTTACGAAAGTCGATAATAGTGCTGAAAACATTAGGGATTTTTAGATGAATACACTAGATCCGCATCATTTCTGTTGTCTTATAAAGTTCACGAATGAATGAATGATTTGTCAAAATTTGTCATTTTTTGAGTCGATTTTGTACCGATGGGGTGATATGAGCACCCTATTTTTGGTGGTAAATGAAATGATGAAATTCGGAAGACCTATTCGGGGCAATATGGGTAGTTTTTTCGAACATCATTTTCTTTTTCTTTATGTTTAAAACAGTGACTTATAATATGCCTATTGCTTCATTTCCTTATCAGCTTTGGGGTTGCATGATATTTCAGATGAAATTTAAAAAAATATGTAGTTTTCAAAGGGTGCACTGATAAAAATTACATAGTAAAGTCAACCATTGGTGCATGTTCAATTACACCATGCCACAAAATAGTGTCAATAATCACATATTGTGTAATGTTTACCACAGTTTTGTTGAAATTACAATGGCCTGACGCTATGTAAAATGATAATTTTACCTACACACGTTAGTTGATTTCATCGCCATTTGTTATCCAAATGTTTGCCCGCACCGTGAATTTTTCCTGCTTCTTGTTAAATATTTCTTAAGTATCAGCTCAGTTTAGCGTTATTTGATTGTAATAATAGAATAACATGGGAACAAGGTATTTATTTAATTCATCTGTTATTTTGACGATAACGATTTATGATCTGATTTTTACCTGCGATAGAGAATGCAATGCAAACTGCTGCAGCGGGTAGATTACAATACGTCGTAGTATTTCAACATTGCAACCGAAATTGGTCACGGTACCTGCGAGAACACCAGTAACTCTTGCTTAAGCAGCACTATCATCATTTCCGGATTCGGGCTCGATTCGGAAACTGACGATCGATGCAGCTGTTAGAGCGGGGCATACATGCAGCGAACAGGAAGCTAGATCAACGGAGCCGGAAATGTGACAAGTAGCGATAGAATCATCCCAGCATAATCCGGTAGAGAACCGCGACCAACTAGTATAAATTAAAGCGGCCAAAGCACTCTATTGCCCTTCTGGTATATTTATAATTCACATGTAGTACATAGCATTAAGTGATACTAAATGATACTGCAGCTTGCATTCTATCCATTATTTTTTAATAACTATGCACATAGTATGGATTACTATGCCAGTTTTCTGTCAAAACATAGTAATCATGACCATCGTTTTGTTCTTCCAAAAATGTAACATGTTCTGTAAAAATCAAGTAGTAACGTAGTTTTAATTTGACCCTTGATATAGTCAGCGTTACCATGTCTTTTTTGTCAGTGTGCTCTCCACCTCATTGGCCAAACCGCCCCGACTACCCCTAAATATGAAGAATCCCATTCAAAATCTCTTCAGGGACCTCATAAGACCTGTATTATAGATCAAAGACTACTCCAATTAGCCATCGAGATAAGGCTTCACTAAGAATCAGTATCATCAATAATCAAAGAAATCTTCCTAACGGGAACTCTCAAGTAATCTGACAATGATTTTAAAAAAATATTTGGCATTTTTTGTTTGTTTAGAGTTCTGCTAAGAATTTCAAGCAATATCAGTCAAGGGTCTGTTCTAATACGCACTAAAAACCATAATAGCAATCTACTAATAACCTTTTTAGTAATCTCTCAGGAAATTGATCAATTATTGATTCGATATCCGTAAGGAGTCTAACAAAGATCTCATTTAAAATTGGCTATGAATCTAAATGGAAATCTAATAAGAATCTCGCCAATAACCTTGTCAAGAAACCCTAAATAGGGTGACAGAGGAGTGGAAGGAAAGGGTAATATACCCCATCTCATTACTGGACTGAGATATAAGCGTAAGAAGGTTTCACACGTCTTTGTTGAGCACCAACATATTATCTAAGGACTGGACTGAGATATGTATGAGCAAATAAATTGTTTGCCCACTAGTGCCACCTTGCAAGTGATTACCGAACTAATAAAGTTTCAGATGAATAGGTCTTATTTAGTTGATCACCTTTGTCGAAGACACCAAGTTTGCATCTCATCACTGGACTGAAATATAAGCGAATTAAATTTTTGTCCACTAGCGTCATCTTGGAAGTGTTTTCAGAACTATTAGGGATCTGGGCGAACAGGTCTCAATTAATTCGTCAAAGACCATTTCTTCTTCTTCTTTTCTTCTTCTTCTGTCGGGTGTGAGATCACTGCGTCCCCAGTCAACAATTTGGTTGGTATAACTTTTGTTATACATCATTCTATATGATCCAATTCAATCGTATATAATGCATGAAAAGGCTACATACCTACAAAAGTGGAGGCTATATGCGTACTTGGCATGTACTTGGCTCATCGCCACACTGTAGCCGTCGCTGAAAAAACGTGATCGAAATTGTTTTGACCTTGAAAACATGATTTTAGTACTATAGTGTCTTCGGGAAAGTTTTTTCCATAAAATAATCGCTATTTTATGAAAGCGTCAATTTGGTGATTAATCCACCTATAAGTGAGAACGAAGTTATATTTTTCGTTTTTATGAATTTAAAAATAAACTTTTTTCGGGAAAGTTGTAGGTAATATTAGAAGAAACAACTTTGCTGAAGACACCGTATGCATATTTTTTGATTTTCATGTACATTTGTGGATTTTTTGTGGAACGCCCCTAAAAATCACCTTTTTCATCATAACTTGGTTGGATGATTTTGTACAATTTTCAATTGTTCTAGTGTTATTTGTTACTTGCAAAAACGCATAACTTTCTCCAAAAGAGCATATTTTTATCTCTCATACTTTTCGAGTTATTGAAGGTTTTATATAAAATTTCGCACCTTTTTGACACTAAAAATCATTTGGTCGCGCACATTTCCGCAGTCTGAAACATGTTCATCCAATGGTTTGAAACTAATACTATGAAATGCAGAGAAAGCCGCTTTTAGCCTGCTTTAGCCTGACGGTCAAAAGAAAGTCTGAAAAAATGTTTACTTACATGCAGATATAATTTACACTTATTCACTACACCCTATATTGGCTTAACTTGAATATCTGGCATCACTGTATCGAATTTTATGCAATAAAGTCAACAATATAATCAATCAACAAAAGGTCGGAATAATCTGTTCAGACAAGTTTATCACAGACAAACAGACAACATATCCAACACACTTTTCGTCGTTCACCTTTCCAACGTTAGCTGTTTATTTTTCGCAGAAAAACACTTATTGCTATTTTTTCTGCAGGAAGTCTCAGTCCTTTCTTGAGAATTTTTCGGAGCTCGCAGCAAAAACTAAAATGTATAATATAACTATGAAACATTTATTTTATCCTTTAAAATTCCATAAATCCATAAATCAGTAAATATTAATGTTTAAGATTATCGTCATTATTTTTAGCTTCGCTATCACTGGTTTGTTCGTTATCTTTTTTAACCAAAAGATTTTCGCATCCTGATAAGGAAACACTTTTTTCTCGGGAATGCTCTAATAGATGTAATCACAGGATTTGATGTCGCCAACAAACAGTGTAATAATTCTTAGTCAGTATCAATTCTGGAGATCCTCCCTGCAATTCTTAATATTCTTGTTACATCCTCTTGAGCCTCTTTGGTCAACTGTCCAATAGAGACCAAGAAAGAAATTACCTCACTTCCTCGTATAAGGATTCAGTGTACAAAGCGTTGAGCAAATTTCTCCATAGCATCGATGTTACTGAATCGATTCACATTTGAACTGTCGAATCTATTTATCGATTTAATCGAATCCTTTGCATCTATATATTTGAATTGAAATTTATGAAATTTGGGATGGGATCAAATGAATTAGCAGTCGACACCAACATCTTTCAATAATATCAGTTTTCATATTCGATACAACAAATTCACTAATTAAAAATTTGGTTTCTCTCCCATCAATTCATTAAGAAATATTTATCGATTTCTACTAAATGAATCGAATCAAAAACTCGAATTAAGAAAATCTATTCATTCGATTCTAGATGCTCCAAACATCGATTCAAAATATCGGTTAATCGTAATGACAACTTAAATATTCGAAATATCAATTTAAACTCAGCCAAAGCTAGTACGGATGCTGATATTGGGTGCCACTCATATAAACCAAAAAGCAATTAAACAGTTTGAAATGCATACTTACCGATTTTCTCGCATTAAAACATATTTACACAATTATGAAGAAACAATCCACAATCGCCTTCGTGTACTGCCGTTCTACGCATATTTGGCTCGCAGCTCATAAGGTTTACATAGAAAATGGGACAAGTAAGTGTAGATGAGCAGTGTAAGCAGGTTGTAATTTATTAATGGTTCCTTTTATCAATGGGTTCGATCACCACAAATGAACAAATTCAACAAAATGTTATCATAGAAAAATGTATGAACAAATGTTGTTACATGATCTTTAATATGATCATCTTAAGATTTCAGTAATTCCGCTGCTAGGTTATTTAAATAACCTTCGCCAATCGTATCATCAATCAAGCGGTTCTGGTGATGGCAAATCACATGACACAAGGGTAAATATTTCCGATAACTATTACTAGTATTCTAAAATATTTCAACAAATGTATTTTTTTCTTTCTCCACAAATTATCAACTATTTATTGTAAAATGCATAAGTGTTATAATTGTGAATAAAACTAAAATATAGGGATTTCTTATGAACAAACGAAAACTATAACATTTTTTATTGGTTTAGTGGGAAAAAAAATTCATTATCGGTATTTTACTAGTACTACCGATGAATCTATGACAAAAGGTCGAAAGGACAAAAGGTCGAAGAACAAAGAAGAAGGGACAAAAGGTCGAAAATCTTTTTTCAAAGAAGGAAAAATTTCCCACCAAGCAAAACATTTTCGACCTTTTGTCCTTTCGACCTTTTGTCCTTTCGACTTTTTGTCTTTCGACCTTTTGTCCTTTCGACGTTTTGTCTTTCGACCTTTTGTCCATAAACCCTACCGATTCTGATCGATGCAGTACCGTCGAATCGGTATTCAGCAAAAGTAGTCGGAGCCGGAATCCCTAATTGACCACCTACTTCATATATGGAACTAACGTTAGAAAAGTGAACGATGAAAAGAGTGTATGATATTTAGTCTGTTTGTCTGTGGTAAACCTGTCTGAACAGATTATTCCGATCTGTTGTTGATTGATGTCATTGATGATTTCATTGCATAAAATTCGATACAGTGATGCCAGATATTCAAGTTAAGCCAATATAGGGTGTAGTGAATAAGTGTAAATTATATCTGCATGTAAGTAAACATTTTTTCAGACTTTCTTTTGACCGTCAGGCTAAATCAGGCTAAAAGTGGCTTTCTTTGCATTTCATAGTATTAATTACAAACCATTGGATGAGCATGTTTCAGACTGCGGAAATGTGCGCAACCTAATGATTTTTAGTGTCAAAAAGGTGCGAAATTTTATATAAAACCTTCAATAACTCGAAAAGTATGAGAGATAAAAATATGCTCTTTTGGAGAAAGTTATGCGTTTTTTCAAGTAACAAATAACACTAGAACAATTGAAAATTGTACAAAATCATCCAACCAAGTTATGATGAAAAAAGTGATTTTTAGGGGTGTTCCACAAAAAACTCCACAAATGTTCATGAAAATCAAAAAATATGCATACGGTGTCTCCAGCGAAGTTGTTTCTTCTAATATTACCTACAATTTTCCCGAATAAAGTTTATTTTTAAACTCATAAATACGAAAAATAAAACTTCGTTCACACTTATAGATGGATTAATCACTAAATTGACACTTTCATAAAATAGCGATTATTTTATGGAAAAAACTTTCCCGAAGACACTATAGTACTAAAATCATGTTTTCAAGGTCAAAACAATTTCGATCACGTTTTTTCAGCGACGGCTACAGTGTGCATCGTCAGCAGATTACCAAGTTTGGGTGGCGATTTTTGCTAAGTTATTGCGATTTCATATGATGCTCTCTGGATTGATATAAGATCTGCCAGTTTATACAACTTAACGCGATTCTATGTTGCACTATTTACGATATGTTTTGCTGTCAACACAGACTGTCGTTAGTGAATCGTATTGGGTATTTATATGCAACTTGTGTTGACCAGAGAATATGACTATACTAGAGAAACGCGGAGAGTCTTTTGACTTTGTTTATAAACAATATTTGCAATTACTATCAATCATTGAGGACATCCAAACAATATTTTAGTGTGCGTGTCATCCTGCCAGTCGCCATAAGAAACCAAGCTTATCAATGACGTCAATTTCGTATCGCTTCTTACTAACACACATCCATAGTCTTTTTTGCGTAACATCTCATTGAGCCTCATTGAATTTGCTCGATTGGAACCAAGTTTGACGGTTCAATTGGAACCTTTGGTTTCAGAATTCGCGCTTCTCTATATAAACAAATTCTCTGGTGTTGACATTGATAACGTTTTATCTGACATCTTGTGAGATTCTGATTTTGACGTACGAATATGTGATTTTGGATACACATTCTTATACGATACGTGGTTCACTGGGTCCATTTTTTAAAACTATTATGATATACCCTTTTGCTTTTACAACGACCCTCAGTGGCGAGAATGCCACCGGAATACTTTGCGCGGTGACTGAACTTTTAGCCATCTTCCATTGATGGGCAGAAGTCCTAAGTTGCAGCATTGTGAATCCCCCAATCTGGTACGATCAGCCTGATAAAGCCGACCACTTTCCTGGGAGATGCGTTCCAAATATCGGCCGGCTCCAAAAAGGACTTGCACTGCAGGAGCAGAGAAGGTGTTGAGAGGTTTCGCACGTTTCACTACAGAAACGGCAATTTGGGTTTTGGATGGCTCCGATCTTTTGTAAATGGTATCTGCTGAGGCAGTGGCCAGTTATTAGACCGGTGTAGGTGCTGAGATTCCTTTTGTTGAGACCAATGAGTTTTTGTGTTTGTTTCGAATTAATTGTGACGAATATTTTGGACTGATTCTCATTGGAAACTGTTTTCCAATTGGATATAATTTGACTGGACAACCAGCTGTGCAGTTCAATATTTAGTGAGCAGTTTGATATATCAAAGAATGGCTCAGGACCAATGAATGTATTGGCCGATTCATTCCTGGCTAGCTCATCGGCAAATTCATTACCCTCTAGACCCGTATGCCCCGGGATCCAATATAGTTTAACTCGATTGCGGATAACAAGGGTTTTTAGAGCAAGAACACATTCCCACACTAATTTTGAGTTAAAAAGTGTAAGTTTTCAGAGCATGAAGAGCTGCTTGATCACCTTTGTGGAAGACACCAAGTTTGCATCTCATCACTGGAAGCGAATGAAATGTTTGTCCACTAGCGTTTTCTTGGAAGTGTTTTCAGAACTATTAAGGATTTGGGCGATCAGGTCTCAATTAATTGTGCAACTTCGTCAAAGACCATAATTTTATATCTCATCACTGGTCTGAGGTATAAGCAAGTAAACTGTTTGCCTACTAGTGCCATCTTGGGATTGTTTTCCTAACTAATGAGGTTTTAGTCGAATAGGTCTTATTTAGTTGATCAACTTGCCAACTAGCGCCATCTTGGGAGTGTTTCTTGAACAAATAAGGATTTGGGCGAACAGTTTCCACTTGGTTGGTCAACTTTGTCCAAAACATCAATTTTGTATTTCATCACTGGGTTGAGATATAATAAACTATAATGTTTTCCCTCTAACGCCGGAGTGTTCTGCGAACTAGCAGGGTTTTAGGCGGATAGGTCTCAATTAGATGTTGAACTTTGTCGAACACGTCAGTTTTGTATCTCATCAGTGGACTGAGATACAAGCGAAACAAATATTTGTACGCCGAAAATTTATTTCACATATTGCTCTTACATGCGACTTTGGTTGGAGTCTTTGCGCCACCTGGTGAATGAATTATTAATTTAAACATTCACCAAGTTAGCAGCTTTGTGATCAACTTTCCAGAAGACAGTTTTCTTCTTAAACTCTTCATTACCAAGATATTGGCACTACAAGTCCTATTTATAGAACGCTGGATATGGGTTAATACAAAGATTATTCCAAACATTTTCTACTAGATACAAAAACTCCACGAGGTCCTCTAGTTCCTTTGTTCAAAAGGTTCGTGTTTTGTATTCTTAAATATTTTGTTTTATTTGTGATATCAATCACTAATATATCCAAGGAAACTCTTAGAAATTACTCCAGAGATTCCTCAAAAGATTCTTTCATAAATTCCTCCGAATTTTTCTAGAATAATAAAAAAATATCCAGATGGGACTTTTCTCATAAAGACGTTTGGCAGTTCAATTGGTCGAAACATAAATCTTAATTAAATCTGCCAGATATTCACAGATCATGGCGTGTGATTTAAAGAAAATCTCAACTCTTGAACCAATCTTGAAGGTTCATCTAGAGATGTAGCCAAGATAATTATTGAAAAAATAATGAATCGTATCCCTGAATAATATAATGTAGGGTTTTCTGAAGGAATTTCTTGAGGTAAATAGGTATCATTGATAAAAATGCAAAGGAATGATCGGAGGAATAATTGAAAGAATTGCTTTATAGTATTTGCAGGTGTGAAACCTTAAATGGATTTTTAAAAAAATATAGGGATTTCTTTTTGAAGAATCCTGCAAAAGTAATCATTGAGACAGGGATTGAATCCTTAGTAAATTGGGAGAATCTCTCACGTATCGCTCTCTGTAACTATCATAACATGCTGCACATTATGAGAGACTGTTTATCGTATACTGCTACAACTTTGATCAGATTGGGGGGATAGTAGTGCATGATAAAACCCCTCTCAACATGCTCCAAGCCTGGAGGGCACTATTGCTATTGTAAATTCGTGGATTGTTTATCTATCCCCAACGGTAAACAAGCGAGAAAAATGGATTTTATCATCGTTCTGTCTTTGGGGCTCTCGCTCGCTGCTTCCATTTATCAGACTTGTTACACCTTGCGATACAATGACGACCGTAGACCGCAACAGATGGGATGTTTTTCTTTGCTTGCTTTGATCGTGCATCATGCTTCAAATGAGAGCGAATTCTGCAATGCCTGGTGCTCAAGGATGTTATGGAGCAAATTCTGGGGAAATTTTTCTAATGATCTCTTGAAAACTGAAGGAGTCCTTGAAAGTATTCCAGAAGAAATCTAATGAGAAATCGCTTGAAGAACTAATTAAAATCTTTCTCTAGGAATTTGAGAAAAGAAATGCGAAAAAGTTTTTTTTTACAATAGTCGTGTAACTGTATCTGAAGCCTTTAGAATCCAGGATCCGCTGCAACTAGGAAAAGTAAAAAAGAGAAACCATCCATTGAGAATAGAGACAAAATCCCTAAAAAGAGACTGCTACCAGCCCTGCGTCACACATACCAACTTAATGCCACAATAATAACTAAAAAAAAAAAAATCGTAAAGCGCCGGACTGACTGCCACTTTGAAGAACCTCAACTAAAGACTACTAGCTTAAGAACTACATCACTCTCCTACTAAGCCGTAAATAATCCAGCCAAATCCCCCTCGACTCACCTGTGCTGCAAACTGTGTCTCCCCTGTGGACTCGCCAGCAGGTCACTATTGCTTCGCTTGTCGTGATGGCCCCCTCGATGCCCGGAGCTGGAACTCCGGTGGTGATCTCGATCCCTGTAGTCCATCACTCCGGTTCCCGTCCGATGGCCGCAAGATTTCCCAACCGTTCCCGAGCCCCCACCGTGCTTGGAAGAGCTGTGATGATGCTGCAGAGTTCCACCACCTCCGCCATCCTTCCGATCGCCGGGATCGGTGTTCTGTTTGAGGGTTTGCAGCTTGGCCAGTGGAATGATATCACAGTTCTGCGGCCTGTGCCAGACCGTTTTCTGAGAGGCCACGTTGTAATAGTAGAATCGGCAGGTGTTGGTGTCGAACAGCTCCCACCACTGGGATGCATCGGTGCGCTTGATGTTCACGCCCTGCAAGAAGAGAAGAAATGGAGGTATGAGTCAGAACAGTTGTTGTTTTATTTTGGAAATGGGCAACTGTTTTAATTTCTATTGTAAACACTAACCGCTACAGACACTACGTAGACATATCTGATTAACGGCAGCTCGTGGAGAAGGCAAATAAATAAGCACAGCTTGATTCTGAGGAATCAATGAGATCGGGACTTTCTGCATTCGATAGATACAGATCTATTCGAAATACTCAGACCAAGGCCTGAATAGTTAAACTGAAGGTGACCTCATTCTAAATAATTAGGGTTTTAGGATACGATCGTTTACAATTTTTAGTGCACTTTCTACTGAGAAAATGAGTGAACAAACCAATCACTTTCAGATCACATCCGGATTCGTGTTTGGTCCTTTGATTTATTAGCTTTCTTCTGTGGGGTGAACAATGGGTTCATGATGAAACTTGTTCGGTATGCAATGATCGGTGGTGATTGAGTAATATTGTGAATCCAGATTGTGACTTACAGATCCTTACCTTATCCTACTAACCCAATATCGTTTGCATGACTACTGTGGAGATGCAGAGGTTCACTCGGTCTCGAGTAACAATGGTTGTCTAATTAACATTTATTAGCTTCCCCAATACTTGAAAGGACGTGGCCAGCGTCGTCATTCACTTTCAAATCTAGTGCTCGCGATTTGTGCACATTAGGAATGGTAAGCTGATTCCAAGCCCCATTCATTGAATCAGTGTGCAACTTAGGTTGTTCTGATCAATAACGGTGTAACAACTACGGTTCGGTCATCTATGCTTTCAAGGAGAAAAAATTGCTTTAACCGAAATTAAGTATATCGATTATTCTTTCACCATTCATTAAATCTCTGTTCAACTTCGATTGCTCTGGTCAATTACGGAGTAGCAACTACGAATTGAATCGATTATTCTTTTAACTCTCGGTATTTTCTCTCTTCCCCACGCATGTTGTCAAATATATAGAGGGCTGCATCTACCCAATGGGGGAAGTTTGGCCCAATAAGCCAAATGTGGGGAAATGCAACTTTTCTTAATGGCAACTTCACTGATGGTCCAAACTTTTGGACCATGTTAAAAATTGAAACTTGCATCGATGTTACAATTTTATTTTATGCCAGTTTTCTGGTATATTTTTTTGGTCGGACTTGGACCAAGATTTGAGCTGTTCCAAAACTGGCTTGACACATGTTTTCTTACCAGTTTTGATTTTTCTCGCTAAAACAGCCACCGTCTCTATCTCTAGTTCCTACTGATTTGAGATAAGCAAAAACAGGAGCAACATTCCATCGTTGCTGTTTTTTTAACCATATTTATTTCTCTTCCAGCAATTCCTTCGGGAATCCTTCAGAAATTCACTCAGAGACACCTTCAAGAATCAGCAGGTTATTTCTCCGGGGAATCCTTTAGGAATTCGTCGTTGAATTTCTACGGAAACACATCTGAAGATTCATCAACGAAGTCCAACAACAGAAATCTCCAGGAGCTTTTCCAGGAATTCTACCGAAGTTCCTCCGATGCGTAAAACAAGATTTCCACCAGGAATTCCTCGTTGTATTTTCTCCAGGAATTACTCTGGGGTTTCCTTCAGATATGGGTCTGGGGAATTCTTCCAGGAATCTTTTTCATGAATTAATCCGGTGATTTCTTTTAGGAATTTCTGCGGAGATTTCTTCCAGGAACTCCTCTAGAGGTTGTTGTCCTCTGTCGATTTGCTCCAGGAATTCATTCGGGGATTTATCCAAGAACTCACCTCTTCTCCAGTGTAGTATCCGGATCTGCTAAAATAATCACTTTTGGCCGATTCCGCCATCGGCCGAATAAACATGAGCTGGGTTTGAACCAGCACAACCATCCGCGACAAAATCGTTCATTAAAGGGCCATTCTCATTGCGCCGTGCCGGGCCGGGGCCGGGACTCGCGCGGGGCCCGACCGGGTTATGTTTTGAATAACTTTCTTGTGTTTTATATGTGAGCGTTCACACCAAAGCTCCCGTGCCGTGCCCGGGGTTTAACCGGGGTGCAACCGGGCTGAAATTAAAAATCGTTGGCAACGATATTCTAGCCGCCCCGGTAGCCGCACGGCTGGCAGCATATTTTCTGTCGTGTTTGTATTTGTGAGTTTTTGAACAGATACGACCAGAGCTATCTGTCAAAATATAGTTTAGCTTTGTTTTTCTCTTCTCAAAGGATCAGCATTTCTCATTTTTTCCGTTTCTTGTAAATCAGCTAATTTTAAAAAGTGAAAATGTTTTCAAACATTGATGACGAGCGATTAATTGAGCTCGTGAGGCAACAGCCCATATTATACGATTTGGGAAATCCAAAATATTTGGATTCGGCGCGGAAGTTTCGAATCTGGACCACCATAGCCAGTGAGCTTGGAAAGGAAGGTAAGTAAAAGCAATATTTGTTCGATAATTGGGTAATTGCCCAAAACTTCACCGGCCTTTCCCTGAGGGAACGACACGCCGCACTTTTTTGCTCCCTGTTTAACATAACATTGAGGTGTTTTCTCAAGTGCGGCACGTCATTCTCTCTGGGGAAGGAGGCGTCCAATTTTGCAAGGAGATCAAACCAACCACCAATATAAACGCAGCGTTTTTTAACCAAGGAATCTGGTTCCTCCAGGGATCCACTCAAATATTCCTCCAGAGGTTCCATCAGAAGAGGATTTCCATTAGGAGAAATTCCAAAGATTCTATAAGAAGTTCTAGGTATTCATCAAGACCTCCTCTAAGGATTCCATCCGGAGTTGTTTAAGGTATTCCATCGGGATTTTCTCTAGGGATTTTATCAAAAGTTCTTCAAAGGATTTCATAAGGAGTTCCTCTAGAGATTCCTCCAGAAGTTCCTACAAAGATTTCACCAAGAATTCCTTCAGAGATTCCAACAGGAGTTCGTCCAGAGATTCCATGAAGAGTTTCTTCAGATATTCCACCAGAAGTTCCACTTATTCTATTACGAGTTCCTCCAGGGATTGCTCTAGGAGTTCCTCCAGGTTCGCTAAAAATTCCATCAGGATTTCTACCATGGATTTTATCAGGAGTTCTGTTTAAGTTTAAAAGGGATTTAAGGTTTTTTTTAAGGGATTCCATCAGCTGTTTCTCAACATATTTTATCAGGAGTCCCTACAGGGATTCCTCTAGAGATTCCATCACAAGTCCCATCAGAGATTCCAGGAATTTATTCAGATATTTCACCAGGATTCCTCCAGGGATTCCATCAGAAGTGTTTCCAGCCTTTGCATTAGAAGAACTTATAGGGATTCCACCATGAGTTTTCAAATTGCTTCACGAGATTCTCAGAAGATTCCATCAAGAGTTCTTCCATGGATTTTATCAGGAGTTCTTATTGGATTTTAAAGGGATTTAAGGATGCTTTTTAAAAATCTTTCAGAGATGTTCAAGAGTTCTTCCAGGGATTCCATTAAAAGTTTCTCCAGGCATTTCATCAGGATTTCTTCCAGAAATTGCACCAGAAGTTCCTTATTGGAGTCCATAAGGAGTTCTTCTATGGCATGGGTTCCCAAACTTTTTGGATGCACGATTCATCTAGACATCCGGCTTAGTTTTCGCGACCCACCAATGGAAAACTGTAAAGAAAATACTTTTATATCAGACATTGCCAAAAAAATCTTGTTTACACAATGCCATGGATTCGCTTTTTAATATTTAAAAAAAAAATCTCGTTGAAAAGGTGACAAAAAAGAGAAAGACGTGGTCCACATTGAGAAGGGTCAAATAGATCATCTAAAAATTAGTCAATTTTTTTTTACATTTGACAAGGCAAATCCTGGTAACTAATTCATCTTCAATACTTTAACCTTCCGCGGATGTTAAGAGAAACAACTTAATAAGATACTGGGGTCATTATGACCCAGGAATGTATACCCCTGTAAATCAGCGAAATATTAACCGAATAATAGAATTTATGCCGCATTCAAAATATATACTGCTCAAAATTGTGGTCACTACCTGGAATACCGGTTCCGGTTCCAGTGGCCACCGGGAATCGGCTACGAAGGGGACGATGTTGGACACGTGGAATTACAGTACACTCAGTCCAGGAAACTGCAGTCATCACCAAATTGTATGAGATGCAGGCCATATAGGAACGTACTGTCTTGAGCAAACTTGCTTCGGGGACCAAGAACTTCCACATAGGATACAACTTAGTTCAGAATTCGACCACCGGGTAGCGCTAGCGTCGATATAGACTTCTGGTTGAGAATGATTATGCGATAACTCGAGATTAGGAGCATATAGAAGGATGCTGTCTTCGACAAAGTTGTTCAGGAGGATAAGGACTTCCACATAGGATACAATTTAGTTCAGAATTCGACCACCACGTGGCGCTAGCGTCGATATGGACTTCTGGTAGGGGCTAATTATACGATAACTCAAGATTGCGACCACATAGAAGGATGTTGTCTTCGGCAAAGTTGCTCAGGAGGATAAGGACTTCCACATAGGATACAACTTAGTTTAGAATTCGACCCCACGTGGCGCTAGCGTCGATATGGACTTCCGGTAGGGGCTAATTATACGATAACTTAAGATTGCGAGCACATAGAAGGATGTTGTCTTCAACAAAGTTGCTCAGGAGGATAAGGACTTCCACATAGGATACAACTTAGTTTAGAATTCGACCCCACGTGGCGCTAGCGTCGATATGGACTTCCGGTAGGGGCTAATCATACGATAACTCAAGATTGCGAGCACATAGAAGGATGTTGTCTTCGGCAAATTTGCTTAGGAGGATAGGGACTTCCACATGCGATACAATTTAGTTCAGAACTCGACCACCGGGTGGCGCTAGCGTCGATAAGGACTTCTGGTAGGGTATGATTATGCGATAACTCGAGATTAGGAGCATATAGAAGGATGCTGTCTTCGACAAAGTTGCTCAGGAGGATAAGGACTTGCACATAGGATACAACTTAGTTCAGAATTCGACCACCACGTGGTGCTAGCGTCTATATGGACTTCCGGTAGGGGCTAATTATACGATAACTCAAGATTGCGAGCACATAGAAGGATGTTGTCTTCGGCAAAGTTGCTCAGGAGGATAAGGACTTCCACATAGGATACAACTTAGTTTAGAATTCGACCCCACGTGGCGCTAGCGTCGATATGGACTTCCGGTAGGGGCTAATCATACGATAACTCAAGATTGCGAGCACATAGAAGGATGTTGTCTTCGGCAAATTTGCTTAGGAGGATAGGGACTTCCACATGAGATACAATTTAGTTCAGAACTCGACCACCGGGTGGCGCTAGCGTCGATATAGACTTCTGGTAGAGAATGATTATGCGATAACTCGAGATTAGGAGCATATAGAAGGATGCTGTCTTCGACAAAGTTGTTCATGAGGATAAGGACTTACACATAGGATACAACTTAGTTCAGAATTCGACCACCACGTGGCGCTAACGTCGATATGGACTTCCGGTAGGGGATAATCATACGATAACTCAAGATTGCGAGCACATAGTGGCGCTAGCGTCGATATGGACTTCTGGTAGGGAATGATTATGCGATAACTCGAGATTAAGAGCATATAGAAGGATGCTGTCTTCGACAAAGTTGCTCAGGAGGATAAGGACTTACACATAGGATACAACTTAGTTCAGAATTCGACCACCACGTGGCGCTAGCGTCGATATGGACTTCCGATTGGAGCTTATTAAACGATAACTCAAGATTGCGAGTACATAGCAGGATGCTGTCTTCGACAAAGTTGCTTTACTGGGATTCTTCCAGGAATATCCCCAAGGATTCCTCCAGGATTCGTTTCAGGAATACTTCGAAATTTCACGGGATTCCAGGGATTTTACAACTAATTTCTTCTGGTATTCCTCCATAAAATTTTCCACAGACTTTTGCAAGGATTCCTCCAGGAAAGTGTCTACAAGGATCCTTGCACAGAGATTTTCAGGGCTTTCTCCAGGAATTCCTCCAGGAGTTAGACTAAAATAATCTCTTCAAGGATTACTAAAGATGTTTCTCTAGTGATTTATCCAGAATTTCTTTCGAAGATTCCTCCAAGGACACATACAAAGATATCTCCAAGCAGTTCTCTCGAGATGCGTCCAAAAATTATTCCGGATATTTCTTACGGGATTCCTCCACGGATCGCTACAGGTATGATTCCACGAGGAAATCCTACAAAGATTTTACAAGGAATTTTTGCAGGTGTTCTAAAACTCACGACTTTCTCAATGAAATTACATGAATTGCCTCAAGAATTTCCCAAGATAATCTTCCAGGGATTCGTTCTGGGCCTCCAAAAATACTCCATGGATTCCCCCAAGAGTTCTTCTTGGTATTTCTCCAGAGATTCTCCCATGAATTCCTGTTAGAATTTCATCAGAACTTATGCTGAAAATTTCTCCATGGATAACATTAAGAAAATCCCTACATATTTTTTTTTAAATCTCTTCAGGGATATATCCAAATATTTCTCCACAGATTTCTCCAGAAATTTATCCATTTAAATATTTATATCAAGATTCTTCCAGGGATTTTCCTTCTACAGGGGTTTTCCAGGGATTTCTCTAGCGATTCCACCAGCAAAATCTCTACAATGATGCTTCCTGGGATACCTCCAAGGCTTCTCCAGTGATTCCTCCAGAGATGTCTCCAGGAGTCCTTCAGTAATTGACATAGAAAATCCTTCATGGATTTCTACAGGAGTTTATCCAAAGACTCCTCCAAGGATTTCTTTATGTAAATCTCTACAGGGATTCTTGCAGAGATTTCTCCAGCTTTTTCTTCAGAAATTTCTTCAGAAAAATCGATACATGATTTCCTTTAGAAATCGTTTCAGGAATGAACTGGTAGAGAATCGACTGTATATATTAATGATATATGATTTTCGTCTACGCAGCCTTTATTATAAATAGAACTTTGAAAAAAATAAAGACTGCTTAACTGAAAAGCATATTTGATGTTCCGGGGATTTTTGTGAGGAATTCCTCCAGAGTTTTCCTCGTGAATCCCTTCTTAGGCAGCGTCTATTTATTACGTAACGCTAAAATTGGAATCTTTTGACCATCTCCCCCCCCCCTCTTTTACGCTTTTTGTATGATAATTTTTAAATTTTTGTATGAACCGTAACGCTTGAGCCTACTCCCACCCCCCCCCCCTCCCCCTAAAGCGTTACCTAATTTGTGGATGCCGTCTTAGGCTCCTGCAAGAATTTCTCCAGCCATCCCTATAAGAACTCATTGAATAATTTCTCTGGAATAATTCGTTATAGAATTTCTGGAGCGATGTTTGGAGGGGATTTCAAATTGCCAAATAACCTCCAAACCATCACCTCCAAGTTAGTTCTAATATCCTCCGTTATTTGAAATATGGTGGCGCGTCGATCGTCGCAAGTTTATCGTTAAACAGTCAATAGCTTTGTGATTTTTAGATCTATATAATATTGGTAAAATTTGTGCCAGCTACCGCGCTTATACAAATAATGCAAGTAAAAATTTTTAGTATTAGGTAAAATGGGAAATTTGATATAATATAATTTTTAATATTTAATACAAATTTATAAAATGATTTTTTTTAATTTATCAATTTATTATTTAAAAAAATAATTTTAGCTACAAACTTTTTGATATAAAATAGGATTATATAACCTATTATTGAAAATACATATATAAATGCTAAAGTACTATTAGTTATATTCTGAAAATTAAAAAAATGGCGGTATTTTGGTCTATTTAGAGAAACCTGTCCTGTTATTGATAATTCACATTGAACCTTACTTAAATTTGTTTGATTCGTATATCGTCGTCATCAGAATATGTTATAAGATTTAATTTTCTCAATATTTTATTAAATAAAATGTCAGATCAAGGTGCAGTTTATGTTTAAATAGAGATGGATTACAATAAATTTATTTCAATAATTAATAATAATGAAAAAAAAATCGAATTGATTTAATAGTCAAATAAAAAAGATTATTTTTATGATTTTAGCTCTAAAACATGTTTATATCGCCCATTGTTCTTATTGTTTAAATATGTCAAGTTGTGACATAGTAGATGTACTGGAATGTGTATCTAGAAAGACAATTTAAAGCTTAATTAGAAAAGTATCTCCTATACATTGAAAAGAAAGTTGTGCAATTCAATTCTAATTGATATTTTTTTTATTTAATTAATAAAAATACATTTAATAATGTTTTGCTTTTATTTTTTTAAATAATCATTTAAATAATAGTATATTTGTATTGTAAAATAAAATTGAAATAATTTGAAAGATTTCTATTTGGAAAGAATTTTTTTATAATTGTACCTTGTGTATCAGGGTTTATTTACTAATTAATTATTAAATTAATTTTTCAAGAATTTTAAAGATTTAATAATGTATAAAAGTTACCGTGGAATAATTATTTGAAAAATATAATGAGAAATGAAATGTTAATCGTTTTAAAATATATCTTGTTTTTTAAGAAATAAATTTATTTTAGATCTATAAATTAAAAATTTTATTTATTCAAAATATTATTTCAAAAATAAAATATTTTTTTTAATTTTCAATAAAATATTTCATAAATTTAACCTTAAAATAGTTATCGCGAATAAATTTGTCGTAATTTATGTTTTTTTTATTATTATTTATTGTTGGGGCTGTGGAAGTGCTCATTGAACACTAAGCTGAGAAGCGGGTTTGTCCCAGTGAGGACGTTATACCAAGAAGAAGAAGATTTATTATTAAATAAATTATTTATTAAAATATAAATATTAATAATAATAATTTATAAATTATGATAAAATAAGTATATTTGATTTATATAAATTATTTATAATGAAATGTTTAAATAGGAAATTCGGCAAATAATATTTTCATCTGTTTATCAAAAACATGTCTTTTTGAATTTCATTTAAAGTCTAACCTGCGCACTGATAAATTATTAAAGGGCCGCAGTTTCAAGGGGCAAACGCCCCGGGCCCCTCAGTCAAGTGGGCCCCCGAGGATGAAAACAAAATGTGAAACACAATTTATAATTTTATATTTCACAATTTATTCTTCTCTCTAACGTTACGTCCCAACTAAGGCAGAGCCTACTTTTCAATTTTGTGTTCTTATGAGCACTTCCACAGTTATTAAAGCTAAGTAGCCCGTCATTCGTTTTGGCAACAATGATGACTTCTCAGCTTGCATTTCAAAGTGATAAAACTCAATCTTGATAGTTTGTATTGACTTGAAAAAGTATCACTGTACGCGCTAACATGCATAAAGTATGCTGATACTTTTTCAGCTGTGTCAGTGCAAAACCAACTGATTTTCTTTGATTCGAAATCGTGAGATAAATTAGCAACAATCATCAACGCCGCGTACAAATTTCAATTATGGCCTACTTCGCCTTAACTGAGATCTTTCTCTGTCGATTAATCAGTTTTGCATATGTATATCGAATGACAGGTACTCTATTCTATGCCCTGGGAAGTCGAGAAAATTTCCTTTAGATCTTTGACCGCTTGGTCTTGCTAAAAAGCTGCGCGTTACCACTAAGGATATCTGGGCCTTTATATTTTACATATCCAAATCCGATATCATTTACAAAAGAGATATTATGACATGAAATTATTTTATATAGTAGACTCCAAAAGATTTTTATCTGAATCTTTTTGTTTCAATTCCTTCTATTCACTTACGAAAACTTCTAAGGTTATATAGAAATCCTTAAAACTCTTCACTGTTATATCTTTCTGGAAAGATACTGCCAAAATTATAGTGCTCTATACCCTTGAAAGAAAAAAAGATGAAAGTAGACGAAGGTTCTCTGTAATTCACATTTTCATGATTTCACTATCAGGATACTGAAATTACTATTTTATCGAAAGCATCACTCTACCGGAAATCCGATGTTTCCATTATCTACTACATTTTTTCCATTTGTAGGCCCATTTTTTTAATTTTTTATTGATATTTTTATAACTTTGTTTCCATATTGCGATTTTTTCTTAAAGCATAAAATTCACCATAATTTTGATCCGAGACCATAGAGACTGTAGAATTACGTGCAAGTTGTCTGTTTGTATTGTTCTTCTAAACAGTTGTCAATATCTTCAACATAAAAATTACAAAGCAAGGGACCTTAATATAAGCCTTGGAAAGGCCCATGTAATTATTTCTAAAACTTGTCAGCAGATCGAGGGTAAATCTCATGTGTTTCTCTGAATTGTACAAGATTTTTTAAAGTTTTCCAGGTTATCCAAAGGTGTTGAGGTTTTCTAACAATATTTCTATGGAAGCTGAGTTAAAAGTGCGTCCACAATTTTAACTGACTGAGAACGAATCAGTTTAAATTCATTTTCATAATAAATTATGTAAGTCTTTTCAAGTATTTGGTACAGCTGATTTATGTACGCAATAATAACGAAGTGGTGATGTGTATTGTTGAACTTGAGTAATATTACAATTTGCCGATGTTTTTTATAGATTTTATTTTCATAAAACTAAACTTTCTTATGCTTGGTGTTTTTGGCTCATTTTGTATCAAGGGCCCCCTTCAAAAGATCTGACCCGGGCCTATTATCTATTATGCTGATTTGGGGCACATTATTAGTGCTCATGGATTATTTTATGCAATTCCTGGAAGAAACTGTTGATTAGTTGTTGAACTAATCAGCGTAGGAGCTCCTGGAGGGGCTTTGTTGGCTTTGTTGAATTTCTTGAGATATTCCTAAGATTGTTTCCTAAGATGCTAATCCAGGAATTTCTCAAGTAGCTGAAGAGAAATTTTGCTATAAATTCTGACAGAGTTTCCAGTAAGTTCATCAGGATGAGATGGATCAGTATCCATATACTTTAAAGGCTCATCAATTTAAGCTAGAGAAAGCGCCGCTATCAGCCGAGTTCTCAATTTGAAGGGTTATCCTCAGTCCTTGAAAGTAGATTGTACCAAAACTTTGCCAAAGACAGTACTTTGCTATCTCCTAACGCATACGAGACATTTAACAACACCACCAAAATGATAAAATACCATAAGAACTGTGTCTCTTATAACGCTTTTTCTTCAGTGATTCCTCTACAGATTTCAAAAAACTAAATGATTCTTCCTATTATTCTGCAAAACAAGCCATTTGACTATATCTATTGCTTTCAGCTACTGAATGCAAAAACCGGTGGAATAACATTCGCGATCAATATCGCAAGTCACTTAAGAAAGAAGTGACCAGAAGTGGCCAGGCAGCGTCTGGGATTCGTCCGTATAAGTACAGGGACATGTTAAGTTTTCTTCAACAATCATTCGAAGAAAGAAATACCATCAGCAGCATTGATCATCCAAGAGAGCCAGCGCAAAATGAAGATGCAGGATTGTCGGACGATCTTGATAATGACGAAGACGAAGTTGTGGGTCATGAACCTGAGTCCCAATTGATTCAACCGCGACATCCAACATCGAAAAATCTCGCTCGGAAAAAATCGCCGTACGCTCGAAAAAAAAATACGAAACAGGACACTGCTTCTGCCTCTTCGAAATTGATGGATTTCCTGATTGCCAAAAAAACGTCCAACACAGAACCTCATCCGGTGGACACGTTCTTGGGAGGAATAGCACCGGTACTCAAAACGTTGGATCGGATGAGGTTACATAAGGCTAGAGCAGAGATTTTCGGTGTTGTGCAAAAGTACGAACTGGAAATGCTCCTGCAACATGAGAATGATCCAACCAACGTTCCATCAACGAACATGAATTTGAACATGTCGCCTCGCTCAGATTCCTCAACACCGCTGCCAAACACATTGATCATGAACGAGCCGTCATACAGCATCATGTCTGAGCGGTCAATTCGAACTCCTTCTCCAATAAGACCACCAACATCAGAATCTCCACGACCGACGTTCTCAATTCGAACAGGCTCTTCAATAACAGCATCAACACCACAATCTTCACGGCCGATCTTCAACTTCCATTCGCACCCCAACATCGCACCCGAGCCATGTGTCTCAGACACAGTTGCACCACAATGTACCAGTCCGTCCTACATGCAACACACGATGCCAACAACGATTATTACACTTCAGCCGCCGTTAAACGTTGATCCAACACCATCTACGAGCTATGACAACGTCAATGAAACCATCCCGAAACGCCGAAAAATAATAGATTTTGGTACCAACAACCCGCTCACAATGCAGCAATTCATCGAAGCTTTCAATCATAAGTAATATTATATTTCTCAATACGTAGTAATAGTTATCACATGCAAATCAAAAGAAATACACAACATGAATTCCAGTAAGTCTTATCTTAAGTCTTCGATCTATCTCTCAAAAGATATTCTTTCAATTAAAACGATACATAAGCATCGGATGTAAGTATGTTTCACTAATAGTTTTTCGTACTTTTATGAGAAATTGAGCCTTTATCCACAGACAAGAAGAAGTAACACTAACAATACAACGCTTTTAACGATAATTTAATATTTCCTATGTTCCATACAAAACGTCCAAAGGCACGCGCATCATCTTCCTTGGTGTTTAAAATTTCACACTAGTGCCATCTGCAGGCATTGTTGCACATAATCGATTTTTGTACAAATCGGTGATCATTGTGTGAAGTGAGCGATGGATTTTTAATAAAATTGTTCTATACGTTACGTCTGTTTGTCTGTGTCTTAATAGTTTAAATCACCTTGTATTTAGTCACCTCTACTCATATAACCAGAAAATCAACAATAGGCTATAATTTCAGCAGTTAATAACAATAGACGAATTACCCTATTGCGAACAGATGTTTCTCCCTACAGCACAAACGTATTTAAGGTCAAGGAGCATCGGTGCAGACCAATGTTTGGTTCTCCAGATTTGTGCTCTTGAAAATTTGAGCCATAGCTTCTATTCATCCTTATCTTAAACTAACTCGTTCAAATCTTCAACAGCAAGTACAATAGAGATAAGAACTGCAAAATTTTTCCACGCTGACACTTATAGTCCCGCCTATCTCATCACCAAAAACGTTCTAACAGAGACGCCAGCAACATTCTTCCTCTGTAAGGGCCGTCCATTAATTACTTGAGGCAGTATAGCGTAGCATATTTTGGTCAATTTTCGACACTCCCATTCCCTTTGTAGCCTATTTTTCCATACCTAATACATGGTATGCAACAAAATCGCAGACAAATTGAAATTGTCTTATGTAATTGATAGATAGCCACATGGTTTATTATTTCTATTAGCTCTTCCGTTCCTAAATTGATATTTTTATCAGGGACAAGCATATGCAACACAGAATAACTTTAAAAGTCGTTCTTAAGATGAAGTTGAATCGAAGCCACACCTCAGGTTTTCAATGACATAAGTCAGAAGAACCAGATATCTGTTCAAGCCAAGAATTTGAACATTTGGTGGTGTTGATGTTGCAGAACTTTGGAGGCGAAGAACAAGATACGAATGTAACAGGAACAATAACGTTTATTGAAACACACGTCTGATGCGATTGGTGGTTGAAACAGGAATAAGAAAAAAGTGTAACAACCCTTAGTTGCTAGGTCCAACCTACTCCAGGATACGGTTGTCAGGGACGTAGCAGGGTTGTTGAGATAGGGTTCACGATTGCTTCGTTTTTCAACACCCCCTCTCAATCGGTGACTCCCAGTCTTGAACGTAGATCTTGGAATCGTACAGTATCCAATGATTTCGTGAAGATGTCGGCTTCTTGATCTGCAGTTCCAATAGGCTCAATCGTCACGGTTCCAGCAGCAACATGGTCCCTCAGAAAATGATGTTTGATATCGATGTGCTTGATTCTTTTTGATTCCATGTTTCTTGCCAGTCCAATACAGCCACGATTATCTTCAAATATTGGAATTGCTTCTGCCTTTGATTTGCATTTCAAATCTTCCAGGAGACCGCCCAACCAAATCGCTTCACTTACTGCAGAGCTGAGAGCAACGTATTCTGCTTCACTAGATGAAGTAGATACGGTTACTTGTTTTCTACTTGCCCACGATACGGTTGATCCGAACACCTTGAAGACAAAGCCAGATACGGATTTTCGATCTTCTTGATCTGATGCCCAATCTGAGTCCACAAAGCCAATCAACGGAGCTGAAGATTCATTCCGCTTGTAGAGCAAACCAAGTTCGCTAGTGCCTTTCAGGTATCTCACAACGCGCTTCAAGGCCTGCCAATGATGATCCACCGGATTCTGTTGGTAACGTCCAAGGTAACTTACAGTAAAACAAATATCAGGTCTAGCACATAGCATCTGGTACATTAAACTGCCTAGAAGTTCTCTGTAGGGTTCATTCGTTCTGCTTCCGGCTCGACTCAACTGTAATCCTTTTTCCATAGGCGTTTTCACTGCGTTGCAATCTATCATGCCGAATTTCTTCAGGATTTTTTGCGCATTGCTTCCTTGGGACAACTTTAGGATACCTCTCTGACGATCGTAATCCAATTTAATGCCAAGGAAGAACTTTGCCTCGCCGCAATCCGACATTTTGAACTCACGGGACAGTTGTTGCTTCAGGTGTTCAATGGTTCGAATGTTTCTGCCAATGATAAGTAAATCGTCTACATACAGCACCAGAAAGATTTCGTCGTTCTCTTTTGTTGAAGTGTACAAGCAATAATCTCTTTTCGATCTTGAAAAACCTAGCTTCAGCAACACCGTATTGAGTTTTTCATTCCAACATCGTGGAGACTGTTTCAGCCCGTAAATAGACTTCAGTAGCTTGCATACTGTTCCTGGCGCTGCCTGCACTCCATCCGGTACCTCCATGTACAGCTCTTCCTTCAGGTTGCCATGGAGAAAGGCCGTCTTCACATCCATTTGATGTAGATAGAAACCATATCGTACGGCCACAGCGAGCACCACACGTACTGTTGCCAAGCGAGCCACAGGAGCAAACGTTTCTTCATAATCGATGCCAGGACGTTGCAGAAATCCTTTCACCACTAACCTTGCTTTGTGTCGAATTGCTTGTCCACATTCGTTTTCCTTCAATCGGAATACCCATTTGGATTTCAAGGGCTTAACACCTGGTGGTCGTTTCATCAGTTGCCACACACGATTGGCCTCCATCGATTTGAGCTCGTCGAGTACAGCCTCCATCCAATGGTCACGGTCATCACTCTTTGCGATATCATTAAAACACTG
This sequence comes from Aedes aegypti, assembly GCF_002204515.2. Taxonomy (NCBI): domain Eukaryota; kingdom Metazoa; phylum Arthropoda; class Insecta; order Diptera; family Culicidae; genus Aedes; species Aedes aegypti. The sequence goes on along the minus strand of NC_035107.1, from coordinate 224,592,196 downwards.
AGGTATATCTGTGAATTGTGGAGAGCCAACAGCAGTTGCTTCAAAACCAGTTAAATATTCCAGCAACTTACCCGGAAACTTGCGCTCCCGTTCGCTACGCCTCGTGGACGATTCATCTGAATTGCTGTCCCGTTCTTGTTGCGAAGGGAGCGCGGTGGGTAGTTCATCATCGTATTCGCTATCTTCAGCTTCAATCATTTCAACGGAATTTCGCGCTTCGTTTTCTTCTCCAGATACGAGGTAATTCTTGCTTTCCCCCTCTTGATCGGACGATGTCAAGATCATCAAAGGAATATCTTCAGATTTGCTACTATTGGACGCATACGGATAACAAGCTTCATTAAACTTCACATCTCGAGCAATTACGATTTTCCGAGAATTCCTGTCCCATAAGCGATATCCATTTGAAGCGTATCCGATCATCACCAGTTCTCGACTCTTCGCATCTAACTTCTTGCGATATTGGTTGGGGATCCATGCAAATGCTTGAGAACCAAAAACTTTCAGTTTCTCCAAGTTCGGCTTCTGTTTGGTCCAGCATTCCGTCGGGGTAAGATTCCTCGGGAGAGCAGAAGTGGGACTCCTATTCATCAAAAACGTACCTGTTAGAACTGCTTCTCCCCACATCGATTTAGGCATCCTCGAGTCAATAAGCATGCTTCGAACTTTCTCCACTAGGGTTCGGTTGAACCGCTCCGCTACCCCGTTTTGTTGAGGGGAATATGCAACGGTCGCTTCTATTTGAATACCTTTAGCCTTGTAGAATTTCATCTGATTTCCGGAGCAATATTCTCGACCTTGATCTACTGTCAACTTCGATATCGATGCTCCAAACATAGCTGTTACCATCGCTTCGTACTCTTGAAATTTTTCAAAAACTTGAGACTTTTTCTTCAGTAGGAACACCATCGCGAAGTGTGAATAGTCGTCGATAAAGCTGACAAAATAACGGTGACCATCCCATGACGCGGGCTCTATAGGTCCACAGACATCAGAATGGATTCTTCCGAGTGGTCTCGTTGCTCTTTCGCGCTTTCCATCAAATGGTTCTCGACACATCTTACCTTGAACGCAAGCTTCACAAAATTGGAGCTTCTGAGGCTTAAAGTTCAGTCCTTTGGCTAAATCTTCCCGCACCATCATCTTCATACTATTCTCAGACAGATGACCTAGTCGTCTATGCCACAGATTTACTGTCTCTGAACTGCACAAATTCGCTTCTTTCTCCGGGACTTCAATTTCAAGTTCATACAAGTTGCCTCGCAGATAGGCCGTCGCAATGGTTTTCCCGTTTAGCTTCAACGTTGCCACCTTGCTGTTGAACGCCACTTCGACTCCTGCTTTTGCCAATTTCTTTACTGACATCAAATTGTCCCGTAGACTTGGCACGTACAAAACGTCCTTCACATGTAACGGAACTCCAAGATTACTTGATCCTGAGATCTCTCCTACCTGCTTGGCTTCAAGAAATTGGCCATCCTTAGCTACGTTGATGATAATTGGCGATTGTACTGATTTGACGGATTTGAAATACGTTTTCTTGTTCACGAGATGGTCACTCGATCCAGAGTCTAACTTGAACACGATCTTCCCGACGCTGTCTCGCTTAGTAACTGCACGGTCCGCCATGAACACCACTGGTTTAAAAGTACTTGCCACATTTGCATTTCCTTTTGCTTTCTTGCAATCTTTCTTCATATGCCCTCTTTTTCCGCAGGAATGACATTTTCCATTGAACCGGTTGCCTTACTTCTGGTTATCGCCAATGAACGCTGCTGGTTTGTCTTCTACAGTATAGCTTCGATCGTTTCGTTTCGATTCTTCATCGATCAAACGGGTCTTCATCACTTCGTAGGTAAGTTCGTTCTCCGGCAAATTCTCTAAAGCCGTCACCAGAGCGTCGTATGATTCCGGAAGCGTTAACGCCAGAGACGAGCAAACATCGCTTTCTTCCAACTTCGATCCCGCCATGCGTAACTGACGAATCAAATCTTCAAACTCCAGCAGATGAGTCCGAACCGAGGCGCCATCTTTCAGGTGCAATCTTGCAATTTGCCTCCTGATTAGGGTCTGCCTACCTGCTGATTTCTTCGCGAATGTATCCTCGAGACTTTTCCACATTGCTTTTGCTGTGCCCTTGTCCCGAATGCAGCCTAGGTACTCGTCTGCTACGAAGCCCACCAAAATCGCTTTGGCCTTCCTGTCCGTCTCGTGGAACTTTGCCGCTTCCGCAGCCGTTACGGGTACATCCTTTACGATAGCGTCCCATACGTTCACCGACTCCAAATAGGTTTGAACACGGAATTGCCATACATCGTAACCTTTACCAACGAATTGCTGAATTCCGTGAACCGCAGCTTCTTTACGGTGGTCGCCCATAACCTGTTGATGTTGCAGAACTTTGGAGGCGAAGAACAAGATACGAATGTAACAGGAACAATAACGTTTATTGAAACACACGTCTGATGCGATTGGTGGTTGAAACAGGAATAAGAAAAAAGTGTAACAACCCTTAGTTGCTAGGTCCAACCTACTCCAGGATACGGTTGTCAGGGACGTAGCAGGGTTGTTGAGATAGGGTTCACGATTGCTTCGTTTTTCAACAGGTGGTGACCAATCGATCAAATTTTGAGCATGATCGATTGTCTGGTTCTTCAGATTTGTGCTCTTGAAAATTTGAGATTTAACTTCCATGCATCTTCACTTTAAAGTAGTTACAGTGAATCCTCCATAAGTCGATGTTCCATGAGAAAACCCCTACTTCAGACGGGTTAACTTTTGGAATTGTGTGTATTTTTTCCTAACTCGAAAATCAAAATGATCTAGTTTGACGTGTATTACAAAAATTCATACATATTTTTATTTTTCTACAATTCTAAACAGTACCCAGAAGAAGGATGCCCAAAAATAAAAAATAGAAAAATCAAAAATCAACATTTATAAATTTGCGAATAAAAAAATTATTGCCCAAAACGTGTTTATATAGATTTTAGATAGCGAAAAATTAGACTAAAATCTAAAATAAAAATGTGGGTATTAAAAGGCTAAAAACAATATTTGATACATGGTCCTTCGGAATAGCTTTCCAAAGGATAACTGTTCCATGACTCAATATTTTCATGAGTTTTGAGAGCATATTTTATATGAAAAAGGAGTCGATCGTAGTGACTCGCCTGAAGTCACTATCGATGTTTTAACGTTCAAGGATCCGTCATTTGGATGACTGTTTTTAAATCGGTTCAGAAGATAAAAGAGCAATGTAGAAGTATCAGCGTAGCTCTATCCCTTAACATACACACTTTGAAGAGGCTGTGCAGTCTCAGTTTTATCCAAATGAATTCAAATTTGGGGAGGACACTCAGAATTTGATCTAGAATCGAATGAACGGTGTAGAGCAAAAGAATCTTTAACCGCTCTACAGCACACCTAACACAGCTCGGTTTATGAAACATGACTATCATTGAAGTTAGCAATAAATGCGCTATGTACTTTTATCATTGGTTCATGTATCGTAAATTAATTTGTAATTACTTTTCATGTAATGACTTATGAGCATTATAAAAAAAAATATAGTTTTAACATCATATGCATATGGTTTGATTAGCTCAACTTGACAAGTACCGTAATTTTAAGGATGACACTACCGAAGAATCATGTCTCACATATGTTCTGTAAGCGATATGAGCAAGGAAAATGTGGTTCTTACTAAAAATGGCATCGCTGAAAATGATTCCGTTGTCAAAATTTTCATGAGAATGTTCAATTAGGCTACATTACCTAATTACTAGGAAGTGAACCAGCGTTCGGCTGAAAGCCTCTTAAATAAAGACAAAAAAAAAAAACCTAATTACTGTTAAGACTATTATGTTTCCTAAGGAAATTGCCTACCTTTAATTTTAAAATAACTCAAAAAGTAAATGACTTGTAAGCGATTGGTTGTAAGCGTTACTTCATCTTCGGCTTCACAAGCAATGATTTAAGTAAGTATCGACATTTTCAATATAACCGAACGTTGTTTACATGGGTGATCAATGTTACCCCATATCAGCCAAATAAAAAATCGCCTGAAATATTATGTTGAACATACTTAAATCATTCCAGAAACAAAATACAGTATACAGTCACGAGCTATGGGTAGCAGTACTTGTTTTAAAAATACAAAACTCTCAACATTTGCTATTCCAATTGAAATGGTAAGGAAATATTCAAAAAACTGATCAATGTTACCACGGATTAAGGTACGTTGCTTTCTAAACCACAGAAAAGGCACACAAATGAATAACAGAATAATAAAATTTTATTATGTTTAGTGCAACATGGATTAAACTTATAGTGTCATCATGCTTCGCCTCTTTCAGAGTTGAAGTAGTTCTTGAACATTTCACGTACTTGGAATGCATTTTTGGAAGAATTACCTCCTTGAGCTGGAAGATTCACAAAACTGGGTATTATGTTATCCTCAGATAATGTTGCTGGGAATCGATTGTACCAGACTGCGCTTCCGTGGAATCGTCGTATATAATTGTGAAGCACACAACTTGCAAGAATCATAAAGTCGATGTTTTCTGGGTTTGCATGTATTGTGCGGTGATACATTCGACACCATGCGGCGAGCATAGCAAATGCGTTCTCAGAGATTCTTCTTGCTAAACTCAGCTGATAATTGAAGACACGCTTTTTTTGGTCAAGATGCAAACCAGGATATGGTCTCATAAGGTACGTTTTCAAGGGAAATGCTTCGTCGCCTACGATGACAAATGGGGCACATTGGTTTGTTCCCGGTAATGGTGCGTCATCTGGTACTGCCATTTGATCTCGATCCAAACCTTTCCCAAGTTGTGATTTGGCAAATATTCCTCCATCGCTACTTCGTCCATAGCTTCCTACATCAACGGCAATAAAATTACCATGTGCATCAACGAGCGCAAGTAGCACAATCGAGAACGTCTTTTTATAATTAAAATACAGAGATCCGCTGTTTGGAGGTGCTTGTATCGTTACATGCTTTCCATCAAGTGCTCCTATACAATTGGGGTAGCCCCACATATCGTAAAAATCCGCAGCGATTTGCTTCCACATTTCTCCTGTAGGCTTCGGCATAACCTCTTCCATTAGTGCTGTAACAATTGCACGACATGTTTCGTTGATGATTTGCTGAACGGTACTAACACCCAATCTGTAGCTAAATGATATTGTTTTCAGCGAATCACCAGTTGCAAGGTATCTGAAATATTTTTGAATTTTAATTAGTGAGAAGTAGCTTACAAGTATCTTGAGTAAAATAATGTCCTTAAGATGACACCGTTTTTGAATTACTTGACAATCTAACTTAATTTTGTAAAATGCGTAAAGCTAGTTCACGGTGTCTATGAAACAAAAAAAGGTAATTAAATAATAAAGATGTCTTAAACACCGACGAACATGAAGCCTCCAATCTTTTCATTCATATTGTGCTAAAAGGATAATAGGAAGGAAGGGGGTTGATTTGAGTATAGAACTTATTTTTTGTATTGATTTGTGGAACAAATTTCAGAGAACTAGGGCAAATGACATATCTATCAAAAATTAAATTTCGTGGCTACTATGCTGCATATTTGTAACATTCGACAAAAGTAGGCCTTGAGTAAATGGAGTACCAAGTGTGCATTTTAAAGCAGTATGGAAAGAAACTAAAATTTCTTAAAATTACCAAGAATTCAAAAAAGGTTATTTGAGGCTGAAATTTCGTACAGCTCATATGGCATATTGGGTGAATAGTCAGAAAATAATTCTGATAGAAATTTCTTTGCTAAAACACTACGAAGCTCGTGTATAATTTTAATGTGACTGTTATACGGTTACAATTTCCAATGTGACAAAACAACATGGTATTTTTTTGAGTTTTATAGAACAATCTCACAGATTTTAGTAAGTGGATCGAAAGGGTTTATCATTTGATGACCCTACACGATATTAACTCGAAATTGTCAAAAATTTCGAATGTGACAAATATGCAGTTATGGGCAGTATGATGGCCCCACGAAACAGCTTCCAAAGGATTTCTGTTCCATTACTCGATATTTCCATGAGTCGATGGTCCCTTCAATATCGACTCATGGAGGTTTGACTGTATATATTACTTTTGTAACTGGAAGTAACGAAATATTACTTGATGAGAAAAATAAATTCATCGTAGTCAGTGAAAAATAATACCTCCACCATTAGTATACGGTTCCTTTAATTGCGATATATTTTTAATTTCAGTTTCTATAGTTGCGGTATCCGTAGTTTTCTTACGGGATTCTTATGAACACCGAGGGGATGGGTGGGTGTAAAAAAGTCTTTTTCAGCGCTATGAAATTTGTAAATGAACCTTTTGATTGGTTTTGTAATTACCGATTTTTTTATATTTTCAACTGAATTATAAAAATATATTAGGCGGCGTCCACAAATTACGTAACGCTAGAAGGGGGGAGGGGGTAGGCTCAAACGTTACGACTCATACAAAAATTTTAAAATTTTCCATACAAAAAGCGTTACGGAGTGGGGGGGGAGAGGTCGAAAATTTTCAATTTTAGCGTTACGTAATAAATGGATGCCGCCTTATGTAATCACGGTGCTCCCCTGACCGTTATTATCAGAAAAAAAATCTCCATCAAATCTGTGCTCACCAATCCAGCTAAGCTGCATGTCTGGGCAAAACTTCAAAAAAATCGTAGGGCCCGTTTTGCAGTTACGCCCTTTTTTTTGTATAAGTCTACTAATTCAAAGGAAATATGAGATATTTGAACGGATTTTCTTTAGCCGCGATTATCAGAAGAAATATACCATCAAAATTTGGTTCAAAATTGGTTTGTTTAGTTATTTGTAACCTCTTGGTGGAGTTTTGAATGAAAAAATAAGCGAAATTTGAAGTTACGCCCTTTTTGAGGTGTAACTATTGAAAACACTTATTTCAAATAGATTAATTAGGCATTCTAATACCGATAAGCATGTTCAAATAATTTCAATGACATATTGCAACTACATGTCGCCAATGTATTTCACAATTGATAAATTTTTCAAAGGCTCAAGCACTGTAAGGCATTACGGAGCCATTTTTGTGACATTATTATTATTAAACAAATATTGTTATAGTTCAACTAGCCACCCCTTCGACTTTTCCGGCTAACATTGTACTGCGCTAGAACTTGAATTTCAACCGCTTAGTAATGGACTATTGGCTAAACTATAGAACTCTAGACCACTGTCAATCAGAGTTGTTTAATATCAATCATGTCAGCTGATGGCTGATGGTCCAAAACTATCAATATCACTTGCTAGCTATCACAGTGCGCATCGTACCTTCGTGCTGTGCGTACACGAGTTCTCTCTGCTCTTGGAAGTTTTCTTAAAAACTACCTAAAGCAATAAAACAGTACTTTTCAGTGCTACAAAAACAGTACTTTTCAGTGCTAAAATTAAAAACGGTACTTTTCAGTGCTACTAAAACAGTACTTTTCAGTACTATTTTTTCTACTATTGATCCCTTTACGATCCTTGTTTGGACCCGTGCCTTCGATTTTTCGTTGGACCCGTTGGCGAAAGCTAGCGGTGGTAATCCTTCTTGGACACCGTCTTGGGAAAAAACCTCTCGAAGGTCACGTCTTCTTTCGTTTATTAACTAAACATGGTATCAACAACAAACAAAAGGAAGGGTGAATCTCTGAATTCACTACTTCCTTCCAAAAAAGTGGGTTTTAAAACTGTCACTACACGTGGCAAGAATGGAAGAAAGGACGTTTCCCCGGAATGCGAACTTTCTTCCAAGGGTGAAATGAATAATTGTGTCGAAATGAGCAATCAGTTCGATGCTCTAGACAAATTTTCCGAACACCAAATCGAAGCAGCCTCTAGCCCAGGCTCTTTGATTCAAGTGAGGAAGCAAAGAGTGCCGCCTATCGTGGTCAGTTGTTCCGAATTTGCGGGATTTAGGCAGGAGATCTTGAACTCCATTAGGGGAATCAAGGTTTCCTTCCAAATCGCAAAGAAAGGAGACTGTCGCGTTTTGCCGGAAACTCTTAAAGATCGTGAACTTCTTCACAAATATCTTGAAGAGAAGAAGCACAAATTTTTTACTTATGACGACAAAACTGAACGTTTGTTCAAAGTTGTCTTCAAAGGTCTCTCAAGTGACTATAAATCACCTGAAGAGATCAAAAATGGAATAAATGATATACTTGGATTTTCCCCAGTCCAAGTAATCATTATGAAAAAGAGAACCCAATCTGGCATTGTTCGGAAAGGGCTTTCTCAAGAATTTTATTTAGTTCACTTTAACAAAAAAGAACTAAATAATATTAAAGCCTTAGAAAAAGCAAAACTTTTGTTTGATGTCCGTGTGACATGGGAACATTTCCAGAAACCTGGAGGAAATTACCAGAACCCCACCCAGTGCCGTCGGTGCCAAAAGTGGGGTCATGGTACAAAAAATTGTCGCATGGATGCTAAATGCATGATTTGCGGAGGTTCTTCTCACGCCAAGGACGTCTGTCCAGTGAAGGAAGATACCACCAAATTCATATGCTGTAATTGCGGGACTAACCATAAGTCCAATTTTTGGAATTGTCCTTCACGCAAAAGGGTCATTGAGGCTCGTGCCAGGCAGATGAAAGATAATATCCGTTACGATAACGGTCGTTTCCGGAATTTGCCTGGTAGAGTATCGAACAATGCTCATTTTTCAGTTAACGATCGCTTGATCATGAATCATACCCATCAGGAAGATCATAATCATGCTCATTCACAAATTAATTTTAATCCGTCGGGAAGCCGTGCGAATCTTTCAATTTCGAATGTATCTACCCACGGTAAATCCTTTGCCGATATCGTAGCAGGAAATTCGAACTCCTCCCCTGTTCGATCAATGGGTACCCATTCTACTTGTTTCAAATCAAATGGAAAAAACCCTACCGCCACAGGTAACTCCGCTTCTTCGTCTACCGGAAATTCTAATGGGAAATCACATGACATGTCTGCCTCTGATTTTAATTTTCTAACTGAACAATTGAATCTAATGATTGATGCAATGTTCAAAGCCACCACTATGACTGAAGCAGTCCAAGTAGGTGTAAAATTTACAAATCAAATTGTTATTGGATTACGTTTTTCTAATGGATCCAAATAATAATTTAAATATTTTAAATTGGAATGCTCGTTCTCTGAATGGTAAAGAGGACGAGCTGTTTAATTTTCTTACGGTTAATAACGTGCATATAGCAGTTATTACCGAAACGTATTTAAAACCTGGATCTAAACTCAAAAGAGATCCTAACTTTTTTGTTTATCGTAATGATAGACTTGATGGGGCATGTGGGGGAGTTGCAATCATCATACATAGGCGTATAAAACATCAACTGTTTTCATCATTTGAAACTAAAGTTTTTGAAACTTTAGGTGTTTCTGTTGAAACACAGTTTGGTAATTATACTTTCATAGCTGCCTATTTGCCTTTTCAATGCTCTGGACAGCAAGTTAATTTGCTCCAAACTGACTTGCGTAAATTGACTCGCAATAAGTCAAAATTTTTTGTCATTGGTGACTTTAATGCCAAACATCGGTCATGGAATAATTCTCAAAGTAATTCCAACGGCAGAATTTTATTTGATGAGTGCTCTTCAGGATATTTCTCAATTCAATACCCTGATAGCCCCACATGTTTTTCCTCTTCTAGAAATCCATCTACGATTGATTTGGTCTTAACCGACTCTAGTCATCTTTGTAGCCAATTAGTTACTCATGCTGATTTTGATTCTGATCATGTCCCTGTTACATTTCAAATATCCCAAGAAGCGATTCTCAATCCTATCAGCTCCACTTTCAATTATTTACGAGCCGACTGGAATATATATGAAACGTATGTTGACTCTAATCTTGATGTTAACATTTCTTTAGAAACTAAACTTGATATTGACAATGCTCTTGAAACTTTAACAAATTCCATTGTTGAAGCCCGGAGCATTGCAATTCCAAAATGTGAAGTAAAATTTGAATCCTTGATTATAGACGATGATCTTAAACTCTTGATCCGTCTTAAAAACGTGAGGAGAAGGCAATTTCAACGCACTCGCGATCCTGCTATGAAAATTATATGGCAGGATTTGCAGAAAGAAATCAAGAAACGTTTTGCTCAATTAAGAAACAAAAATTTTTAAAATAAAATTTCTCAATTGGACCCTGGCTCTAAGCCCTTTTGGAAATTATCTAAAATCTTGAAAAAACCTCAGAAACCAATACCGGCATTGCAAGAGGAAAACAAATTATTACTAACTAATTGCGAAAAAGCTCAAAAACTTGCTATGCAGTTTGAAAGTGCGCACAATTTTAATTTAGGACTTACTAGTCCAATTGAAAATGAAGTTACTCAGGAGTACGAAAATATTCTCAATCAAGAGAACGTTTTCGAAAATGCCTGGGAGACTGATTTGGAAGAAGTGAGAACTATTATTAAAAAATTCAAAAACATGAAAGCTCCTGGCGATGATGGAATTTTCTACATCCTCATCAAGAAACTTCCAAAAAGTAGCTTATCATTTTTAGTTGATATATTTAACAAATGTTTTCAATTAGCATATTTTCCTGACAAATGGAAAAATGCTAAGGTTGTTCCAATTTTAAAACCAGACAAAAATCCTGCAGAAGCTTCTAGCTATCGTCCAATCAGTTTGCTTTCCTCCATCAGTAAACTTTTTGGAAAGGTTATTTTGAACTGAATGATGGTCCACATCAACGAAAATTCAATTTTTGCCAATGAACGGTTCGGATTCCGCCATGGACATTCGACCACTCATCAACTTTTACGTGTAACAAATTTGATCCGTTCCAACAAATCTGAAGGCTATTCTACTGGTCTTGCTCTTCTAGACATAGAAAAAGCATTCGACAGTGTTTGGCATGATGGTTTGATTGTAAAATTAAAAAACTTTAATTTTCCAACATACATTGTTAGAATAATTCAAAGTTACCTGTCAAATCGTACACTTCAGGTTAATTATCAAAACTCCAGATCTGAAAGACTTCCTGTAAGAGCTGGTGTTCCCCAAGGCAGCATTTTGGGACCAATATTATACAATATTTTCACATCTGACTTACCTGAGTTACCTCAGGGATGTCAAAAATCTTTGTTTGCGGATGACACAGGCCTCTCCGCCAAAGGACGAAGCCTGCGTGTCATCTGTAGTCGATTGCAAAAAAGTTTGGATATTTTTTCTTCATACTTGCAAAAATGGAAGATTTCTCCTAATGCTTCCAAAACTCAACTAATAATATTCCCACATAAACCAAAAGCTCTTTATTTGAAACCTTCAAGTAGACATGTTGTCACGATGAGAGGGGTTCCAATAAATTGGTCAGATGAAGTTAAGTATCTAGGACTCATGCTAGATAAGAATTTAACTTTCAAAAATCACATTGAGGGCATTCAAGCCAAATGTAACAAATATGTAAAATGTCTCTATCCCCTTATTAATAGAAAATCAAAACTTTGTCTTAAGAACAAGCTTTTGATATTCAAACAAATTTTCAGGCCAGCCATGTTGTATGCTGTACCAATATGGACTAGCTGTTGTAATACCAGGAAGAAAGCTCTGCAGAGAATTTTTTGAGATGAGAATGATTCTGAAACTTCCTCCCTGGTATAGTACCAATGAGTTACATAGAATATCCAATGTTGAAACATTGGAACAAATGTCAAATAAAATAATAAATAATTTCAGGCAAAAATCGTTACAATCTTCTATTGCCACAATTAATGCGTTATATGTTTAGGTTAAGTTAGGTTAAGTATATTAAAAACGTTTTTTTTCTCTTATAAGCAGGTGAAATCAACTCATCTGTAAAAAAACTGAACTGCTACGGCAACTGAAATGTAATATGTTGTTAACAAAATGTTAATTAAATCTTAAATTTGTTTTACCAAATTAGGATGATAGTGTTGTCTAATAACACAGAACACCTAGATATAAGAAATGAATGTAATGTTTGGAATGATACTAATAAAGAAATAAAAAAAAAAAAAAACTTGCTAGCTATCAATATCACTTTGATTTGACAACCAACAGCAGTGATGCGACATCGCACTCTAGATCATAATCACTGCAGAATGAGTGATCACGTGGTAATTATCCATGCTGTTAATGTTTTTCAGTGACCAACACATAGTTTCAATCTATCTGCAACACTGTCAAAAATATCGTACAGATAAATTGCCATTTTATCTGCTTGATTTAAAGCTAAACTTAACCCATCAGTGATATCCATAGTCTATCGCCATCAATGCACTGGTGAGGGAGTAGACAGCATGATGTTGATGTGATATGGAATGATCCGATTTGTATCGCAGTCGGCCTGTTTAAATCAGCAAAATTTAAGCATTGATAGTGACAGCGAGCAACACTACTGTCAATACTTTTGTGGTCATTTGTAGCATACATTACTACATTTAGATTTTGCACAAATCTACATTTGTAGCATACATTACTACATTTAGATTTTGCACAAATCTATAATTTTTCCTTTGGGTTTCCCGGTCTTTTCGATTACCCAAACCCATAAGAGCCCTGGATAAATACAATAGTGAAAGAAACATCAATTTACTCATTCTCAGGCTAACTTGCGATGAGAAAGCATCAGTACTTGAAATACGCTTAAGAGAAGTAAGAAACATGCGTTATTATTTGGTTTCATTGATTTTAAAATCATAATACTTGCAAGGCTTAGTGTTACATATCTTCCTTATGTATCAAAACTCTCTTGAGAAGATTCTAAACCTTAAACCCGAATTTCATTTCCCAGAATTTCTGTATCCCGAGTTTCATTACACTGAACGCACTGTTGCGTTGAATGCTATTGTCCCGGATATATTTTCACCTTAACGATATTATCTCGTGATAATGGAATTCAAAGTAATGCCATTCTTGGAACTGAAACTCACGGTACTGGTCTTCAGGTATTCGGGCTAATGGATCTTAAAGTTAAGTGGTATATTTTTAAAAAGATATTTTAAAAATAATAAACATATAGTTGTTCATGGATTCTACGTTAATTCCAGTTTTAATTACCGGAAAATTGTAAATTGATCTGCGGCCCTGTTGATTACCTGCTGGACTACCTACAACAATATGGTTTGAATCCTACACAAACTGAAGATTTATATGTAAACTTTATTTTTTTCGATCACGAGCTGTGCATGTGAAGTAAAGACGCACCAGCTGCCATGACCCTTTACAAACGAAAAAAAAACATACTTTGGAAGCTACACAAAGTTTTTCAAACTGACAAAGACAAACATTTAATATTAAGCTCTGTAAATGCTACGATTATGAAATCCATTAAACAAAACAACAACGGATATTCTATTCTTCCATTTTAAATCGCTGCTTTCTACGTCGTTGATTTTATTTTATTCCATACACTGCTACCCGTTACCAAAAACATAACTCTTTAAGTACTTCTTGACGTATGCTTCGAATTTGATATACAACAGGTAGCAATCAGTAGCATATAAATAATCTGAATCGTGAGTACATTGGTTATCCAACCTATCCAGAATATTGTGATACAAGAACTAATTTGGTTACATGATGAAATTAGCTCCGTAATGCCTTAAAGCACTTGAGCCTATGGAAAATCAGTTGATAGTGAAAGACGTTTGTGGTATGTGAGTGCAATGTGTCATTGAAAACATTTGAACATGCTCAACAGTAATAGTTTGCCCAATTATTCTTTTTAAAATTAGTGTTTTCAATGGTTACACCTCAAAAAGAGCGTAACTTCAAATTTCGCCTATTTTCTCATTCAAAACTCCACCAAGAGGTTACAAATAACTAAACAAACCAACTTTGAACAACATTTTGATGGTATATTTCTTCTGATAATCACGGCCATTGAAAATCCGTTCAAATATCTCAGATTTCCTTTGAATTAGTACAATATACAATATACAATCAAAAGGGCTTAACTGCAAAACGGACCCTACGATTTTTTTTTTGAAATTTTGCCCAGACATGCAGCTTAGCCATAGAAAACGGGTGGTGCGCACAGATTTGATGGAGATTTTTTTCTGATAATAACGGTCAGGGGAGCACCGTGTACGTAATCATTGTTAAAGCCTGATTTGCTACTGAAAAGGAATCGCTAAAGAAATTTCCCGCCGATTCCTTGCAGAAATTTTCTACAATGACTCCCATTTGAACTGACATTTCTTTTCAAGTGCGTACTGCGATCAGAAAAAAGCGCATTCTTGATCGATTCCTTGCAGAAATTTGCCATGCATCAAGATAGGCCGAGAAATTACTTGTCAGCAGCGAATCAGGCTTAAAGCAGAAAACCAGAAAAGACTTAGGAAAAGATAACGTTATAAAAAAAAGAATAAATTATAGTTTGAATTACATAATTAACGTTAGTTGTACATAACAATGAAGTTAACTATTGATTTTTCTGTATCCACTTACCACACGATACCTTATTTGCTGAGCTTCTTTGTCAATAAATCAAAATTAAAGGCTATTATGTTTACTTGTCGAAGTCAAGTGAACATATTTGAGTAAAACATAAAAATCCGGTTACACACAATTTGGGTGTATCGAAAATCATACGGATCTAGTGATCAAAACATTTTTGAAAATCATGCAAAGTCCGAAGATTTCATAATATTTTCAGCATGTATGCATTTTTTTTTCATAATATCTTCCAGTATTCATTTATTATTATTTATACTAGCTTCTTATAGTAAAGAATTCCTACAAAATACCAAGAAAATCCTGTAAACTATCTAGAGATTCTTCAATCGATTTCGTTAGGGGTTCGTCCACGATTTCGTTTAGAACATTTCCAAGAACTCAAGCAATTATTTCTGCAGGGATGTCTCTGTCCGATCACGGACAGTAGAGGACGAGGGCAATCCTTTCGGTTGAAGGATCCCTGCTTCGGCGGCCAATTCCTCTTCGGAATGCCAGGGATGATCGGCCAATTCCTTCCCCTGAAGGAATGCCTGGGGTGTCGATAGCTCAGACTGTGAAAATGATTTCTCAACAACAGTCCTGAAAAGGACTACTAGGTTGGGCTGCTTCGGTGAGGAAAACACTTTTGATTTCGGTTTTCGAACTACGACGGTTTATTCGCGTGCCATACAACGGCTAGAAACTGAATACTGAATGAAACTGAATATCTGTGCACGCAAGCTCTTAAATAGGCTGCAGGTAGAAGGAATCATTGCATGCACAGTGAAATGGCTTCGGTGGGGAAATTTCCACTTCTTATGTACTACATACTGGATGCTGCATCGATGGTCCGGGTGGTGTGATGATGGAGAGCTCAAGTTTGTCGATAGGGTTGCGTGAAGTAGTGTGTGTGTGAGGTTCAGTAGAAAAGGGTGTTTGTTAGTGGTGTAGCCGAAATACTCGCGCGACTCGAGGTTAGTTATGTGCTTCTTTACATGAATGGAATAGGGGGGAATGGATTATATAGAGGGATCAACGAGGTGAAACTATTAGTTTATGTGCTTCTTTTACGAATGAAAGGCGTATTTGAGGACATTGGTTCTACATCAATTTTGGGATTCATTACGGGCTGGGTATCTGACAAATTAGCGGAATTACTTACATTAACGGTATTAACGGAAAGCGGACGTTGTTGACCTGGATTGATTACGGTGAGTTTGGTTGCAATGGTTTTATTCTGGTTAACGAGTAGTGTGGACGAATTAGTCTTAACGGTTACAGTTACTGGGGAAAGAACGGGAATTCACCAAAGACTGTCGGGATTCTAGCAGAAGATCGTAAGAGGGTTTTCAGCACTGTGGGTGGAGGATTCCGTGACTGTTTGAATTTCAGGGGCTCATTTACTTGGATTGGTAATTGACAACTTTGTGGGTTTGTTGATTGACGAATCTGTTTCATGAATTGAGTATCTTCAAGGTTTTGGGAAACAAAAGGATAAACAGGGCTTCTTTTTCGTGCGATCGATCGTTTTGGGAAAGACGGAATATCAGGTGGATCGAGGGAGAGATCATCTGTGGGACTATACACTGTACGAGGGGGTGAACAGTTTTGGCTGGAGGGATTTACTTGACCGGTTAACGACTGTACACCAACTGTGTACTTGTCTGGCTTAGGACGAGCAGAATTAACAGCTCCAGCGACCACCCATCCCAGACGGGTTTCTTGGAGGATAGGAAGATCGTTGGAGAGTTTGATTTGACCTGGCATCATCAGCTTGAAGAAGTGCTGAATGCCAATGAGGAGATCGATTTCACTGGGAATGTGGAAATTTGGATCGGCAAGGGCAAATCCGGGCGGAATGTTCCATGATTTGATATCGATGGGAGCTGACGGTATTGGGCCAGTGACTTGATCGGCAACAAGACACTCTAACTGCGCACTGTAGTCGGAATAACGAGATTGAATTCTGAGCTTCGCTACTTCTGATAGGGATGACTTTTGATTGTTGGCTCCAACAATATCAACCTTTGTTGCAAGCCGAGGGAGTTTCAGGGTTTGAACAAGTTCACGAGAACAATGTTTGCTTGGGAACCACTGTCGAGGAAGACTCGACAAGGCTGAAGTTCACCATTGGCATCGAACACTTGAACCATTGCGGTCATCAAGAGACTGTTGCACATATGGTGGAATTTTTTGGTGGGATAGACGCAGAAGTGGACTGTATTGGATGGGATTTTGTTTCTGATCCGAATCATCGATCTGGATTTGGGCGGAGACACATCAGATTCATTAGGGTGGAGAAGGGTGTGGTGTCGACCTTCACATTTCAACAGTTAAAGAGGGATTTACACGCACTACTCCTATGACCCGTTCGCAAACAATTTAAAGCAAGACTTGAGCTCTCTTACCTTGGCTTCTCGTTCCGGAACGGACATCTTGCGGAGGGCGTCGCACTTGAAGATTGGATGACTTCTGTTGCCACACACTTGGCAGGTCGTTCTGCTTGCTCGGTGACAGCAAAAGTCTTCATTTGGCTGGAATGCTTCGCTGGAATCGGCTTCACGGTGGGCTTCTCGAATGCGTCTTCACATCGCTCGAGGATTGCGCAACGCTTCTTCAGGAAGTCCATGGTCTCGTTGTAGGTGGGTATTTGCTTGTGGGGCACCGTGGATTCCCACTCCATCCGGGTTCGGTTGTCCAACGCTGTCGCAACCAGGTTCACGACGAAACGCTCGGACATTCCAAGCATTTGCTCCTCCATCAGGGTCAGACCGTCGATGTGCCGGGTTACATCGTCGATCAGTTCACGGAGCTCGTTTGCACTGGATCGGGACATCTTCTTCAGGTGTAGCATACCCAAGATGTGAGTATCTACGATGAGGCGCTTGTCTTCAAACCGCTCTTCCAGCAGCTTCCATGCGTGGGCGTAATTGTTGGATTGCATGGTGCAATCATCGATGATTCCCGCTGCACTGCCGATCAAAGCTCGATCAAGGTGGTAGAGCTTGATGGCGTCGGAATCGGTGGAGGTTCTCATCACGTCGAGAAACATGGCCTTGAAGCGTGGCCAGTTCTCTGGTTTCCCATCAAACGTGGGGATGGGTGCTTTCAGCGGTTGCTGCTGGACGATGATGCGTGGTGCTTCTTCTTGTTGGTTTCTTCGTTGCAGTCTCATGTCGGTGGTGTCGGTCATGGACTGGATGAGCGTTTCGACTAACATGCAGGTTTCGTTGTGCTGGGATTCGAACACGATGTATGCTTCATCCTGCTCGATCAGCTTCTCGGCGGGCGTCAGAGTCACAATTTGGCGATGCAACTCACAATACTCCCTGTAGTGGGTTTCCAAATTTCGTTGGTACAGCTTCAGCTGGATCAAATCCAACTGCACTGCTCCTGCTCCGGATGCTTCTTCGACGGAATTGCGGATGCGCGTCACTTTCGCTTTCACCTGTCCGCGTAGGTGAACAAGCGATTTCAGCTCCGCCATCCTTTCCTTCTGGTCAGTTTTCGTTGGTGTGTGCTCGATCGGCATCGAACACGGCGGCGATGGTGCGTTTCGCTTCCGCACGACGACGACAGGAACGACCGTGTTTCGACACGTTCAACAAGTTGCACACGTGGCAACTTTTCTCACTGATGGATCGATTTTTACTTTGGTTTCACTTTCCGCGGCGACGATTCACGCACTCTCGGAACAGTTTTTCACTGTTTTTTTTTTTTCACTCGCGACTTACTTTCGCACTTACGGAAGGCAATTTCCCTCATCGAAGCAGCAATGAATATTTTCCTAAGCAACTCTGCTGAGCATCGACGGGAACAACGGGAACGATGGGCAATCGGCTGATTGCCAAGCCACGGTTGCGGGTGCAACACGCTGGATGCGGATCACTCAGATCCGGCTCGAAGGACCAAAATGTCCGATCACGGACAGTAGAGGACGAGGGCAATCCTTTCGGTTGAAGGATCCCTGCTTCGGCGGCCAATTCCTCTTCGGAATGCCAGGGATGATCGGCCAATTCCTTCCCCTGAAGGAATGCCTGGGGTGTCGATAGCTCAGACTGTGAAAATGATTTCTCAACAACAGTCCTGAAAAGGACTACTAGGTTGGGCTGCTTCGGTGAGGGAAACACTTTTGATTTCGGTTTTCGAACTACGACGGTTTATTCGCGTGCCATACAACGGCTAGAAACTGAATACTGAATGAAACTGAATATCTGTGCACGCAAGCTCCTTAAATAGGCTGCAGGTAGAAGGAATCATTGCATGCACAGTGAAATGGCTTCGGTGGGAAATTTCCACTGTCTTATGTACTACATACTGGATGCTGCAATCGATGGTCCGGGTGGTGTGATGATGGAGAGCTCAAGTTTGTCGATAGGGTTGCGTGAAGTAGTGTGTGTGTGAGGTTCAGGTAGAAAAGGGTGTTTGTTAGTGGTGGTAGCCGAAATACTCGCGGCGACTCGAGGTTAGTTATGTGCTTCTTTTACATGAATGGGAATAGGGGGGAATGGATTATATAGAGAGGATCAACAAGATGGTGAAAACTATGACTGAACTGATCAGGGTTGAAATGTTGCACACTGTTCGCGTTGTGCGTGAACAGTCTCCAATGATTTTTTTCGAGAAAATTCTCAAACAAATTCTACAGAAATGTTTGAAGAAAAATGAAAAACCCTATAGTAATCTATGATGATACTTTTGTAGAAATTCCTGATGAACTCTTACGATGATCTTTGAATAACTAAGATAATGATTGAATAATTTTCAAATTAATTTCCTGAATAAAATCTGGAAGAATTTCGGAGAAATTCTTGAGATATACCGTAGATGAATTCACGAATGAATTTATATAAAAAAATAACAAATTTCTACAAAAACTCTGGGCTAAACCCTTGATATTGTCTTAGAAGAATCTCTGGAAGATCTGCTGAAGTAACTACCGCTTTGTCTCAAACTCCTCATATTCCGAACACTCGGTTTGTGCAAGGCGATTTCCTTGAAATGTTTCGCTGAAATATGTCATAAAATAACAAGGAAACGGCAGTCAATTTGAGTTCAATTTTAACGACTCCAATATAAACTATACCGCGGGAGTAATGTTGATTCTCTATTTTGAGACCAGTAGAACAAGCTCAGATAAATTTATTTGCGAAATACTTCATTTGAATTCGATTTATTCGTACTGTTCGGAATTTGAATCAAGGTGTTCGGAATATGAGACAGAATGAACACAGTGTTCGGTATTTGAATCAAAATGTTGTTCAATACTAAACAAGTTTAAGCAAAAACAATACTAAACAAGTTTAAGCAAACATTCCCATCAGCACACCTAACAGCTAACCACATGTGCTAAGTGTTCGGAATATGAGTCAAAACGGTACTGAAAAATCGGTGAAAAATAGAAATTGATTGAAAAATCAAAAGGAAATCCAGGGATAGCATTTCGGAAAAATGAATAAGTTGTCACTGTGGAAACTTAGGTATTGCTAATCAGGATTCATTGCATGGAGAAGGAAAATAGTGACTTTAGAGACCGTTTTTTGTAAAAAAGGGACTTTAAAGGCCTTTATTTAAAAATAGACACTTGCATTTAAATAGAGACCAAGTCACTAATTAGAGAACCGCTACCAACCCTGCGGTACCCCTACAAATGCGAAAATGGCAAAAAGTAAGAAAATCAAATAATGCTTGGTTTTATTATAATATAAAATTCAGCACAAAATAAACCGCTGGTTTTGCGTATGAGGCAAATCCCCACGATAATTCCGATCAAAATTTCATCAACAGGTCATCTTGAGGGGTGTATTCTTTCTAAACATTTACTTACCGCAAACAAACCGCAAGCCTCTCTTTCGGTCCCACTGCTTTCCGGAAGTTGGTGTCTCGCTTTTGTATCAGTGGCCGTATTTTCTGCAGGATGGAGTCGAAACATTCCTCGGACATTCGGAAATAGTCCCAGAATTTGTCTTCATCATTCTGTAGTTCCTTATACAATGATGCAAACTCCCCTTCCTTGCTGCGTTTCTGCCAAGCTGCGTGAACCCAAAACCTCCGTTTTTTCTTGGGTTGTTCTAGTTGCTCATCGTCGAGTGCAATGGCAATGATTGCCAACTCCTCCTCCGAGAACAAATCCATAATTTTTCACTCTGCTGCAACGGTTTGGAAATTCCTCTAGGTCAGCCGAAACCGAAACGTTTTCAAAAATAATTACAGCTCACAAAATTAAAGTTTGTTTTTGTTTTGAATATGACAGATAATTTGATGTTGAGGGACTATGTCGTTGTGTGTGTGTCATGCGTGTAGCATATAACCCGGTGGAAGCCCGGTATAGTGTGAACTGATTGAAACAAGCTAGTCGTAGTATGAAAGCTTCCCGGTCCCGGCCCGAACCCGGCACGGCGCAATGAGAACGGCCCTTAAACTGACTTCTCGAGTTCTCGACCACGCGATCAAGCTGTAATCGTTTTTCCGCTCATTCTCTTTTGAACTGTCAACCAAAAGCACGCTCAAAAGATTCCTCTCAAATATATTGTACACTGACAGCAAATAGTATACACTGAAATTAATATTTTTTCTTCACATACATAAATTCTTAAAATATAAACTCTAGCTACCACATCCGCCCTCTTGTCCACTCTATCAATTCAATTCATTGTGAAAAAGTCATCATCATCATCATCATCATCATCATCATCATCATCATCATCATCATCATCATCATCATCATCATCATCATCATCATCATCATCATCATCATCATCATCATCATCATCATCATCATCATCATCATCATCATCATCATCATCATCATCATCATCATCATCATCATCATCATCATCATCATCATCATCATCATCATCATCATCATCATCATCATCATCATCATCATCATCATCATCATCATCATCATCATCATCATCATCATCATCATCATCATCATCATCATCATCATCATCATCATCATCATCATCATCATCATCATCATCATCATCATCATCATCATCATCATCATCATCATCATCATCATCATCATCATCATTCCGAATCAACCCTCCAGCCTACTCCTCTGCTGTTCCGGCAGGGAGCCTACTGGGGGCGCTTTTTCTTCCGTTAAACTGTCGGAAATTCGTACCGAAATCAATCTTCCAGCCTACTCCTCTGCCCTTCCGGCAGGGAGCCTACTGGGGATGCTTTTTATCCCGTAAAATTACCGGAAAGTCGTTCCGAAATCAATCCTCCAGCCTACTCCTCTGCCCTTCTGGCAGGGAGCCTACTGGGGATGTTTTTTCTCCCGTAAAATTATCGAGGATTCGTTCCTAAATCAATCCTCCAGCCTACACCACTGCCCTTCCGGCAGGGAGTCTACTGGGGATGCTTTTTATCCCGTAAAATTACCGGAAAGTCGTTCCGAAATCAATCCTCCAGCCTACTCCTCTGCCCTTCTGGCAGGGAGCCTACTGGGGATGTTTTTTCTCCCGTAAAATTATCGAGGATTCGTTCCTAAATCAATCCTCCAGCCTACACCACTGCCCTTCCGGCAGGGAGTCTACTGGGGATGCTTTTTATCCCGTAAAATTACCGGAAACTCGTTCCGAAATCAATCCTCCAGCCTACTCCTCTGCCCTTCTGGCAGGGAGCCTACTGGGGATGCTTTTTCTCCCGTAAAATTATCGAGGAATCGTTCCGAAATCAATCCTCCAGCCTACACCACTGCCCTTCCGGCAGGGAGCCTACTGGGGATGCTTTTTCTCCCGTAAAATTGTCGGGAGTTCGATCGGAAGTCAATACTCCAGCCTACTTCACTGCCCTTCCAGCAGAAAGCCTACTGGGGACGCTGTTTTTCCCGTAAAATCATCGGGAATTCGTTTCCAAATCAATCATACTTACCAACATTTTCTGTATTATTCATTTTCACAAACAAACAAAACCGCATTTAAACTGGTTTTTTGGTTCTACCGGGTGCGCCATTGTAGTATCCGGATCTGCTAAAATAATCACTTTTGGCCGATTCCGCCATCGGCCGAATAAACATGAGCTGGGTTTGAACCAGCACAACCATCCGCGACAAAATCGTTCATTAAACTGACTTCTCGAGTTCTCGACCACGCGATCAAGCTGTAATCGTTTTTCCGCTCATTCTCTTTTGAACTGTCAACCAAAAGCACGCTCAAAAGATTCCTCTCAAATATATTGTACACTGACAGCAAATAGTATACACTGAAATTAATATTTTTTCTTCACATACATAAATTCTTAAAATATAAACTCTAGCTACCACATCCAGGAATTCCTCTGCGAGTTCTCCAGGGGATTTCCAATAACAATTCCTCCTGGAATCCGCCCAGGACTTCCTCTGAAGATTTCTTCCAGAAAATCTTCCGGGGATTTTCTCCAGAAATTCCTCCAGGGATGTCATTAACAAATTCCTACGAAAGGAAAGGAATTTCTCTGGGAATTCACACCAGGAATTGCTTCGCAGATTTTCTTCGGAGTTCCTGCAGGAATTTCTTCAGAGTTCCTCTAAAAATTCCTCCGAATTTTCCTTAGGAATTCATTAAGAATTTTTGCAGGGAATTGCCTCGGAGCTCCATCGGGATTTCCTTCGGCTTTTCTCCATTGATTTTCAAAGATTTTTTCAGTGTTCCTTCAGAAATTCCTCGGATTTCCTCCAAAACTTTATCAGTGCTCCTCCAGGATTTTCTCGAGAGTGCCTCCGGGATTCCCTCTATAGCTTCTTAAGGAATTCCTTCGGAGTTTCTCTAAAAATTATACCACAGTTCCTCCAGTAACTGCTTCGCAGTCCCTGCAGGAATTCCTCTGGTGGTCCTCCAAAAATTTCTCCAGAGGTCCTTATGGATTTTTTTCGGAGTTCTACATCTAATATTTTTGAAGCACCTCCTCGAATTCTATTAGATTTCCTCCGGAAATTCTTTTGGAGCTCCTTTTGGAATTCCTTCAC
The DNA here is from genome assembly GCF_002204515.2 of Aedes aegypti. Taxonomy (NCBI): domain Eukaryota; kingdom Metazoa; phylum Arthropoda; class Insecta; order Diptera; family Culicidae; genus Aedes; species Aedes aegypti. The sequence goes on along the minus strand of NC_035107.1, from coordinate 224,568,781 downwards.
AGTTCTTCCTGGATTTTTTCGGAATTTTTCCAGAAATTCGTCAGTTTAATGCTTTAAAAATCTTCCGGAGTTATACTAGGAATTCTCCTGCAATTACTTCGGAAAATTTCCTATATTTCCTCCAGAGCTCTACCGGGAATTCCTCTAGATTTCTTTCATAGTTCCTTCTGAAAATTTTCCGTAGTTCTTTCAGGAATTCCTCAATGCATTTTTCTGGAATTCTCCCATGAATTCATCCAGCAATTTCGCTGGAAGTCCTTGAGCAATTTCTCCAGAGTTCGTCTCTAGCAATTCGTCCGGAGTTCCTGCATGAATTTCTCAATTGTTCCTAAATGAATTTCTTCAGCGTTCTTCCGTGCATTCCTTCAGAGTTGCAGCGGGTATTCCTCCAACAATTTTGTTTTTCAGAATTCCTCCAGCAATTGCTTCGGAATTGCCCCACAAATTCTTTCAAAAATTTTGTTGGAAATTCCTCCAGATTTTTTTTTATGCATTCTGCAGGAATTCCTTTGGAGATCCTCCAGAGTTACAGAATTTCTCCGGAGTTTCTCTTAAAAATTATTCCGCAGTTCCTCCAGCAAATCCTTCGAAGCTCCTCCAGGAATTACTTAGGAGGTACTCCAAAAAAAAATTTCAGGGTTCGTCAAGGAATTTCTTCGAAGTTGCTTCGGAAATTCCTTCAGATTTCCTCTGGAATATACTTTTGAGCTCTTTAAAGATTTTTTCAGATTTCCTCTGGAATATACTTTTGAGCTCTATAGAGAATTCCTACAGATTTTCTCTGGAATATACTTCTGAGCTTTATAGAAAATTCCTTCGGATTTCAGCCATAGTTTCTCCAGCAATTTTATCGGACTTTCTCCAGGAAGTCTTTAGAGTTCCTCCAGTAATTGTTTGCAAATCTTCCGGAGATCCACTAGGAATTTTTCTGGAGTTACACCGAGAATTCCCCTAGATTTCCTCCGGGAAATCTTTCAGAGTTCTTGTGAGAAGTCATCCAGAGTTCCTCCGGGAATTTCTCATGAGTTTTTCCTAGAATTCCTCCGAAATTCATTTCTTCCAGATATTCACCCGGAGTTCTTCTAGCAATTCTTCTGGATTTTATCCAGCAATTCCTCGGGAGTTCAGGAATGTCTTCGGTGTTCCACAAGCAATTATCTTGGATTTCAGAAGTACAGCAACGCTTCAGGAGTTTCGCTAGGAATCCTTGAGCAAATACTGCATGAATTTTTTTTTTGCTCGGCGATTTTGTATAATTTCAAAATTTGTTCCGGGGAGAAATACTGGTGGAATCCATTTTTTTTCTCATGCAATAAGGTACCCCGGGGCAAGTGGGATATAAAAAAACGATAGTTCAAACAAATTGTTCAGAATAATTTTCAAATGTCAATATTTTGCAAATCCAACAACACGGTCGCATTTTGGCAACATATTTGCTGGTGTGTGCATAAATTTAATAGAATAATTTCGAAATTGTGAAAACCTCAGAAGAAAGATGTACAATGCACAGTGGGATGGATTGGGGTTTTAGGAGGAAAGATGGAACTCACGCCTTCAATTGCGATTTTACGTAAAAATGATGTTCTACAAAGTTGTTTCTATTATAAAAACAATTTTTTTGGTCGGAACGAAAATTAGGGTGGCCCTTTGTAAAAAAAGATAACCATCAAAACTTTTTTATTTTATGGAATATTGATATTGTTTGTTCTACAAAGTTGAAGATCGGAAAATTGTAACCTGATTTGACAAAAAAGTTTTTTCCTAGCTCAAAAATTAACCGTTTAGGGCATTTTTCGCTGTTAATGTAGGGTGGCCCTTCAAAAATAGGTTTTTGTGTTTTATTTTTTTTTATTTTAGATTTCTCATCAAAGTTGTTTTTCTTCATCTTTAAAGCCGACTGTGACGCATATTTTGAGGCCTGTACAATTTTGTCGTTGAATAGTTATAAACATTTTTCATGAAAAACAGAAGTTTTTTCACATGTAAATGTAGTTAGGGCAAAAAAAAAAGATTTTTTTGCATGACAATAATTATCTTTCGGCTTTAAATCTGAATATGAAACTAACTTGTTTCATATTGTTGTATACGTACTTCCGAATAGAGTCAAAGGAGTTCAGCAATATAAATAAGGAGAAAAGTCATTTGAAAATATTTTCTAAATTGAATTTCCTGGCATGGCTCCTTCCAAACTTCCAAATACTTCTGTTTTGGGATTTGCCAGGCTTTTGGGAAACATTCAGATTGAAAGTAACGAATGCTTAATTGCCGCAAATCTGTTTACAAGTAATTTTTCCACCGTAGGAGATACATCGTACCTGAAACAGTATATTACTAGAGTACAATTTCTGATTATGACGCTGAATTTCAAGCCTAGATTAAGGAGAATAACTATATACATTATTTGATCATGTTTAGATATTTTGATTAATTAGGGCTATAATTTAGAGAAAGCCATGCTTAAAAATTGAACTCAATAGTAAATTTGGGAGTTCATTTAAAAATCTGTTATTCACGGTTATTAACATACGAACCACTCATATCATTAGAAAACAGACCCGCCGAAGAATAATACGTTTTTTGTTCACATTTTTAAGCTGAGAAACACTATTGTCATGTCAACACGATTCTTTTTGTTTTCCCAACTATACAAACATATAAAAAATGTTCTTTTTTGTTAATAAAAAGTCTTTAACCTTTCATCAGAAAAAAAATGTATCAATATTTTTTTTTTGGCATCGCGTCACCACTGGAACAGATCATACTTCTCAGATTATTGTTGTCAAGAGCACTTCCACTGATATCAACTGATAGCTTTTTTCGCCATATTTGTCATTTTGCATTCGTATATCGTAGGTATTAGTATCGATGATACTTTATGTCCAAGGAATTAAATTAAATTTTCATTACGAAATGACTTTTGTATCTATTTATTTCCATTAGCTATATCTTTTATGTTTGCGTTTCAATTAGTTCTAAAAATGATGGGAATACAGTTTTGCTGAGAAACTTAAAATAATAAAAATTAAACACAAAAAAAACAATTTTTGATGGGCCACCCTACATCAATAGCAAAAAATGTTCTAAAACGGTCAATTTTTGAGCTATGAAAAAACTTTTTTGTCAAATCAGCTTAAAATTTTCCGATCTTCAACTTTGTAGAACAAACTATATTAATATTCCTTAAAATAAAAAAGTGTTCATGGTTATCTTTTTTTTACAAAGGGCCACCCTAATTTTCGTTCCAACAAAAAAAAAATATTTTTATAATAGAAACAACTTTGTAGAACATCATTTTTACGTAAAATCGCAATTGAAGGCGTGAGTTCCATCTTTCCTCCTAAAACCCCAATCCGTCCCACTGTGCAATGAGTTATTAGACGCAGTTGCCTCGCTAAACGGGACACATCCAGTTTCGTGCGTAAAACCACATCAGTAAGTCAACCGTTGCAATATCAGGATTGATAAATCATAGATATTTTATTTTGAGTGCATATTTGATGTACATAAGGGATCAATCATAAAATACGTAACGTTTTAGAAAGAAACCCTACATTTAATAATATATCACGTCGCATTTCATTTTAACTGAAAATTTCTCACAAAAAGCGTAAAGAGGTGTAAAACATGTTCAAAATATATCATTTATAAGTTATCAATCGAAATGCAGCAAGTAAATTTTCAAAAATTAACGAATTTTTGAACATGTTCTGTTATTATTGTCATACATGGCGGAAAACCACTTAATGGGATGGAATTGTTTTCCGCAACTACTGAATTTGGTAGAAATAGCAAATAAAGTTCAATAAAAATAGAAAATTAATCGTTCTCATGATGTAATTCAAATTTTATTACTATCTTCGCTCAATTTTGAATTCGTATTCCAAAAATAAATATAAAAAAATTAAAAAATATTGTCATTTTTTCTCCTTTTTTAGCAATTATGTAATGGTTTTCAGTTTATTGGTGCTTTTCGCTGATGGTTTATAACTTCCGTTGATGAATTTTTACGTTTCAACCTACTTTTATTTTTTCGGTCATCTTTAGAAAAATTCTGCCGACCGTTCGTCCGTTGAGGCGGCACACTTAATTCTGAATCAAGAATTAAGTGTGCCGCCTCAACGGATGAACGGTCGGCGGAATTTTTTTGAAGATGAAATTCATCAACAGAAGTTATAAACCATCACCGAAAAGCACCAATAAACTGAAAACCGTAAAGTAAACGGTGATCAAAGCTAAAGCAAGAGCAATTATGTAATATAAGATTTTTTTTTGCATAAAAATCATACGTTTGATTGTTTTAATGCTACTCTCTAAGAATGTTTGAAACGTATAAGAAAAGTTTTAATTCTGGTGCTTGTTTTGATAGGTCCCACTTACCCCGGATATTAAGATATTTTGGAGTAAGTTAGACCATAGAAATTTTCAAATGAAATGAAAACAAAATACCTGTTTATGGTGAGCAGCTTGTAATAATACTTAAAGTTGTAACTTACCGATGGTAATTCGATTTATGAGCCAATGCAGAACGTGAAACGTGTCACAATTTATTATGCAAGTAGAAAATGGCGCTGAGCTGACAACTGTTACAAGGAGCACATGGTAATAAAAATAACAATATTGTTCGTACTAAATACATTCCTTATTATTGTATCTTCAACTTTCTAGAAAAATACCCCCTTGAAAAACTTTTCCTAAACGAGCTATGGCGGAAGGTCCCACTTATCCCGTATTCTCACTTGTCCCGGGGTACCTTATATTGAACCAAGATGCTTTCCGTACTGCTTACTGTGAAAGATGAATCTGATCTGAGAACGATTTTCATTGAATCCAATCAACTTGTTTGCTTCGCGGGCAGACCAATATTTGAAGAACGATGTGTGGTGTCGAATTAGGAATTAAAAACATGCCAAACTATTTCGACAATCATCTACTCAGTACTCAGAAAACGCATGCTGATGCTTTACTGTATTCTATTGAAGCTTTTCCCTGATTTCTGACAAAATCGCCGTACATTCGGTTTACTCTCTTCCCTGCTTCACTCAAAAACACTTGTTGTCATGCTCTCCCCGAGCCGATGATGCACTTATGCACGTTTCACACTCCGATCTGGTGCAATGATTTATTCAGTGATGATATTTTCACCGGAACGAAATGATCACTGAACCGATAGATGGCCAGACTAGACGACGGCGACCATTGCCTTGACAGCCATACAAAACAGCGCTCCACAGTTTTTTTCTTCAACGATGTTGGTAAATCACTTACCACCGTCCTCGTACTTCCCCAACTTTGCAGCACTGGAAAAGACAAATCGAAGAAAACAAAACCCGACAATGGCATATTGTGTGTACACGCTGGGTCTCTCTTGACGGTAAATGATCAGGGAGACAAACCAGATGAACGGCCTTGCGTGACTCAAGCGAACAGTACCGAGCCAGGGTGGTCCAGATTTGAAAAATTATGGCGGAAATTCCGCATTTACGATATTTTACTGTTTTGGCTTGAGCTTGATTGGTCGCCCGTGGTTGCTACTCCAGTATCGCCAGATCAGCTGTACTTGTATAGCCATTAGACTACAAATCCCGTCTATCCTTTCTTTTTAAATTCTCGTGTGTAGTATTAACTACCTGATATTGTAGATGAATGATTGGCTTTGTTTATCAACCTTAAACTATGTTTGGAAATTGAGGTTTTGCCAGCTTTGCGAAAAACTGGACCTCTGTGCGACCGATTCCGTTTTTGCCGATGCCATATGCGCCGCCCGGCGCACCAAATGACACGGTACGGTACGTATCCTACCATAAGGCATGGAAGAGATCATGGAATGGATGTTTTATTTTCGTTATTTTGTTCGTTTTGCTTTTATCTCGGCAAATTACGATGAATCTTTTAGGCGCGCTCTGTCCGGATTGGACACGCAAAGCTCTATCTCGAGCTTCGGTGCGTTCGTTCATTTAAATGCTACGTGCAAATTAGATTGGCTGGCTTTGTTATGGATTGCCGGTGAAGCTGGGTGGATAAACATGTAAAAAAGTGCGAAATTTTTCGTTTGAAAGTGATGGAAATTACCGACCGCATGCTAACCAAAACGCAGGATTGAATGCCCTAATGAGTGGCAATTAAGATGGTTTTGAGAGACTTGAATAGATTACAAGCTGGAATCAACTGACTTCGCGCGTATAATTTTCAACTAAGTGCTGCTATTACAGGATCTTCTTCGCCACTGTTGTAATGTGCTGTACAATAGCTGCAAGTTCAATAGCCAAGGGGCAGTTATCGTTCATCGTGTTTCTATTATTTTATTTATCAATTCCATTCATGTATCCCTGTAGCGAATTGCTTGGTGGTTACTTAAATAAATGAGGCATTACTAAACGAATATTTTCTGGATTTTTTGCAGGAATGAATCTCTGATGATTTTTATAACATCAGGACGGATTCTTGATGGAATGTCTGCAATCAAATAACCACGAGTTTTCTCTATTGGTCGTTTGGACCAGTGAATGATTTCCTGGACGATTTTCCAGATGAAATCGTTTAGAATTAGCTGGAAGAAAGTCCTGAAGGATTTCCTGGGGGTATTCTTGTTTGAATTCTAATGCTTTCAGCGACATTTAGGTGTTCCTCGTAGTGCTCTTTTCACCTTTCGAGCATAAGGCATCGAAAGGTTAACTCCAAACGTACGTATTCATCCACTGGATATATGTATTTGTGCCATGGACCTACATATAACATATCTTAGATCAAGGCGAAGTGTATATTTTATCGTTATATTTTTAGTTTTCATTAGTTATAACATAAATAAATAGGCACTCAAATTGTAAAATCATTATGTAAACACATTGAATAGAATTTACGGAAATGAAGGTTACAGTTTCAGCTTATTTAAAAAAAACCTCACAAGCACCAGCATACAAACCAGAATGAAAAAAATGTCTAATTGGTGTGTGGCATTCATTACAGTATATTAGCCTTCTCAACTGATAGTAAGCCAGTGGCATCGCCCTAATACCTCATTGAACTCAATAAACACCAAACGGAATGCCATTAGCTTAAAGCTATTACTAATTTATCCTGTGTTACCTTACTTCTCATTCTTAGACCATGAGGTTCATGCTTCGTCTTATGTCGCATGACACAGCTGGAAGTTCGCATAGATGTTACAGTTGCATAAAATATTTACTTGGTTGTGCTAGACATAATGCAAACAAAAGTGAATCACGACAACCGAGCCGAGCGCGCGAAAAACTGCAATTTCAATTGAAACACCAACCAAACAACGGCTTTTAGGAGAAAAGTAAACTTATAACGATGCACATTTTTGGTGGCGCCATGAAGTTATTACGCTTTCGTTGCACTTCTGCACGAGCAAGTTTCAGTAAATGGACGGGGTGTATTATACAAAAAAGTGAAAAATACTGCAGTGGCACAAAACGAAAGCTTTTTCAAAAATAGGTTCCATCAATTATAGACAGTTTATCGGATATTTATGGAAATGTGATATAAATCTTAGAATGTTTCGACTACTTTTGTGCAACATAATACTTAAATAAATCATTCGTCATGAATTGGATGCTTTTCCATATAATTTCTATGCCTAACACAGAGGCGACTCGTAAACTTACTTTTTACCTGTTCTACGCATCTAAAAATGCCTGTTTCGGCAAATTGAGATCATAAAGCAAATAGTAGATGATTGAAATGTTTCTTTCTAACAAAACTTCACTCGATAGATGCAAATTTGTTGCGCAAAGTGAAGAATTTATATTCGTGGAATCAAATCTACCTGTTTGAGGTTTGGGAATCGCCACTGGCCTAACATTATACAAATGTTCGAATTCTATGATTGTCTCCATTTAAAAGACGTCCATAGAATTTTATTGTGACTTTCCATCCATTTTCACGCACCCTGTATCGCTACAGTAAAGCAGCAGACATCAATGCAAGTTTCGTAGATTCTGTTTTCACCTTCAGGCAAACATTCCCGGTGGCTTTTCCGGCCGATGCGATGAGGGAACTCTGCACAATGCCGCCACCGAACCAAATGGCTATGGCAATGAAAAGTGTGATTGTTTATTTTTCGACGTGTTTTCCACCGCCATCAAAGTTTTTAATTCAATCCGAAAGCATTTGCCTCTCTGGCGCGACAACGTCACAATTTGCCCATTCTACGGCGACGATCGTTCATCGGAGTAAGTACCGTTTGGGCTGTGTTTTCTCTTTCAATGGATGCCGGTTGACCGAATCGGAAAATAAAAGTGTTTTGAAAATAATGCAGATTTCAGTTTCTGTTTGTGGCAATCAATACAGCGCAATACACGTGTCCACGCAGTGGCCATTTGATTCATAGCGATGCGTTTTTCGATTTCATAGACATGTTACTTTATTCGTAATGAGTTCTGTTTGATCTTGACGCTTGCTTTTGCCGGAGCGAGCGACGAGGGCAGGATCAAACATGTCGCGCGTCGATCTCGTAAGTGAAAAAGTGGCGTGATCGGGGAGTTCGGTTGGAGTAAGTTAAAAAGTGCCGCGATCGGTTCGTTCTTTTTGATCTTTCGACGACCTTGACGCTTGCTCCTGGGCAGTGCGTCAAGAAAGCCCGAGCTGTCGTCCGTGTTTTTTTTCGGGTCGCGCGCCTATTTTTTTTTTTTTCTGAGTGCTAGCCGAGCAAACGAGTGAAGCTGAAAGTGGATTGTGGCTGCTCAGTCAAGGATAACGGATCAATTGGTGAGCTCGTTTCATGCTACTATTTCTAATCTATAAAATATGTATGACTGCACATTTAATCGTTACAATGGTGGGATGTAAATATGATGTTTCAACAAACTATGGATGGTTCGTCACTGTGAGTGTCGACACAAACTCTGATTCATGATTTATTTATGTTTAACATTTTTTTTTCAGAACACCTCTTATATACCTTTATTTTTGTAATTAAAAAAACTTTGAATGGTTCGACACTACAAGTGTAGACTTGCGAAAGGTTCACTTTATTCAACAAACTTTGGATAGTTCGCCACTGTAAGTGTCGGCATAAGAATAAGAGTGTTCTATGATGTCCCAACCAATTGAGTCTTTTGTTTCTTTTCAAATGAGTAAAATATAATAACACATGCTTTCGTACTGACAGCTGTAGGAATGTTACATTTAGGTATTTGTTCAACAAACTTTGAATGGTTCGTCACCTCAAGTGTCGGCATAATTTTCCTCTACATAGAAATTATATGAACAATTATATGTACGTATAAGCATGTATATATCTCACAAATCATTGTTTATCATGGTCTAATCGCTTATCAAAGTGAATACTTTGACCCAACGATCCTCCCCATTAACAAACATCCCTCCCAGTAACCTTTGTGGAGATGCAGAGGCAAACACGGTCTCCAAATAGCAAAGGTTACACACTAACATTCCTTCCCTCAATCCCACCTGACTGCAAGGACGTGGCCGGCGCCGTTATTGACCTTGTATAAATAGAGGCACTGAATTATGCACACTGAAGAAGATTATGGCCAATCCCAGCTGAACTTCTAGTTGATTCTTTGTGCATTTTCACTGACTTCGGTCAATCACGGAATAGCAACTATCAATGGTGTAGTCAGTCTAAGCTAAGCTAAGCTTCATAGACATGTTTGTTACTTTATTCGTAAAATTTGTATTTTTGCGGTTTAAGCTCTTGGAGGTGAATTACAAAAGACTATGAATTCAATGATTCAAGATCATAATATGAATATTTCTTCCAATCACATACGTCAAAAACAACTCTTCGCTCACTTCATCAGTGGTCATCGTCATCGGCTCCAAAACAATTCACGAAAAGTTGATGGTTATCATTCGATAGATTTTTGTCATAACCCTGCATTATGACAAAAATCTATCGAATGGTTACTCAATAAATAATACTTATGCATGAAATGTGGAAGGAGCATTAAGTCGAACACACGAACAGCGCCTGAAAGCATAAATAAGCAATAAGAGTCAGGGAAGTGGATCCGAGGCATACTAACTGACCACAATGAAAGTGTTCTTCATTCTAACGTAACACTGCTTTCAAGGCTAATCCTATCGCACTCGGATCCATTTACCAGCATGCACTTTGTTTTTTACACCTTCACTACCTCATTCAAGCGGCACCTTTTCAATTGTTCGACCAACAATGCATATATCCATCGCGAAGCAAACAAATTGACTGTATCTGTTGAAAATCGTTTCTCGGTTGGCCGAGAAAACCGTAATCCTTCATGATTTTCCATAGTTCAATTCGGTCAGTATTGTCGTAGGATCTGCCGTACAGTAGTAATTTGGTCCGTTGGTTGGCAACGAACCTGGCTTGATAGCTTCCTTCGAACTCTGGAATAACATTTTGTAGACTGCATTTAGAATGATGATCGCTCTAGAGTTCCCATACTCCAGATTGTAACCTTCCTTGTATATTGAGGATTTTACACCTTTTATCCACTTCTACTAATAGTCCGCTTTCCTTGCCCAATTTGCTCCGATGCCATCCTAATAAGCTGCTTCATTCTTTTTGGGCTGATAAGTGGTATCCTTAACCTCTCCCATCGTCCCCAGTATTGATAAACACATTTCTTCCGTTGTCTCGATCTTTATTGCCTGCGCTATCTGTACCATTTAGGTGTTAATCGAAGTATTGCCTCCACCTTTAGATAATCTCACTTTTGTCACCAAGATGCTCCTATCCTTATCCTTCCACATGTCTTCTTGCGACACGAAGCCATTACGGGATGTGTTAACCTGTTGATAGAAATGTCGAGTTTCTTGAGACTGCGTTCTGCGCAACAGCTCGGTTTGCTAGTACTTCACTTCTTTCGAGCAGCACCTTCTCTCTCCAAAGAGGCTGGTTGTCTCAGTTTTTATCTATAACGTTTGATCCCACGTACCAGACTTTGCTTGTGCTGCATCGTTGCTGATTGCCCTCACTGTACTACATCGACTTCATCGAGCTCATCCTCCTCCGGTAATGCAGCCTCGAATTGGTGCATTGGTACATTGTCGAAAGAATTTTCCAGGCGGTTGTTGAACAATATATACCAATTTGAAATGGATAGGTACTGACATCGATAATGTTGTAAAAGTGCCATCCATCAATCAGAACGTGATTGGTTTGGGATTCTGTCTGCTGTAGTGATTTCCAGTATACAGAAAGCTGAGCTGGAATTAGGTACTACTTGCCATATTCTTGGACTTGGTAAAATCAGTCAATCGAAAGCCTTTTTTATCGGTACAACTTCTTCTGGCAATCGTTAAAGGAGCTCCTCGAAAACATTTGGAATATTTCTGAATTGTAACTCCTGAAAAAAATCCAGCAGGATGTTTGGAAATGCCTTTAGTTGTCTTGGAAACCTATGGAAAATTTAATTTGAGATGATTTAATCCTTCGTGATGTAAGCTAATGATTTTTTTTTAACTTAGAATGAAATTTCCTGGAGAATTCGATAAGGAATTTATGGAGGGGTTCTTATAGGTATTCCCGAAATAATTGAAAACGTTAGATAATTCTTCAGTCAAATTCAATGCGAAATCCTTGAAAAAATGTTAAGATTTTAAGGATACTTGCTGTAAGAATTCATACGAAAAAGCCTAAGAAAATTCTCAAATGAATCGATGAAAAAATACCAGAAATAAATTCTGAAAGAATTTTAACCAGTGGTGTGTCTGTCTGTCCGAGGTTTTTGAGATTTTCGCGATTTAGTGTGATTCGTGTATTGTTATGATTTAAAAACCAAGAAGGTGCTAGGATATTTGTAAGCATCACCACCCATCGCCCACTGGACAGCATGCAGCCACATCGAAGCAAGTTCCACTACACACCACCAGGCATCGCTGGACGAGCAGAATGGGCGGCCGTTGGGGGTGGTGTAGAAGGAGCCATGATGGGGCGAATTTATGATACTGCGGGAAACTTTAGGTCGAGGGTTCTGAAAAGGACATCCACCATTGTTCTGGGTCATTATCAAGCCAAAAGTGGAACAAGATAGACGTCTGAGAAAGTTTACGAAGCCAAACTATAGTTATATAGTTTTAGTTTAGTGGTAGACAAAGGTAGAAGTGAAAAACTCCGGAACGTCCAGGTAATAGTCCCTCGACCAGAACCCATTAGCACCCATTATTAAAACACCCCCCATTTGTTGCCTTTGCGTAGAATGTGGGTCGTGGAGTGCGTGTAGTAGTCCCAAAGACCTTGAGTGGTCCTACCGCCTCGAAGATCGCTACAGTGATCTTCGGGTTTATGGACAAAAGGTCGAAAGACAAAAGGTCGAAAGGACAAAAGGTCGAAAGACAAAAGGTCGAAAGGACAAAAGGTCGAAAAAGATTTGCATGGTGGGAAATTTTTCCTTCTTTGAAAAAAGATTTTCGACCTTTTGTCCCTTCTTTTTTGTTCTTCGACCTTTTGTCCTTTCGACCTTTTGTCTTTCGACCTTTTGTCCTTTCGACCTTTTGTCTTTCGACCTTTTGTCATAGATTCGCAGCAACGCAGCATCGTCGAGCCAAGGTCTAGGCAGGCGAAGACTGTAGGAAGGAAGCAAGGAGAAGAGTCGCAGTCATAGTCCAACCGAGGAGAGGAGCGAACCGGCGGTGACGAAGCAGGGACAAAGGTCTGGTCAGGGTTGGGAAAAAATCTGAAATTCACTCTACAGTAGCCAAGCAAAGCCAATCATAGTCAGCGAAGCTAGTGAAACTCACGCTCATCGCTGCTGTAGGCAAGAAGCCTTGAAAATAGCAAAACACCCGTTGCTAAGGGCAACCCAAAACTACTGTAGAAAAATGTTCTATTTCCCGCTGCATTTCCCGCATTTAGAGCCTTCCATGACACTAACGTTTTTGAAAATTCATACACCCAACATAGGCTTGATGAGATTCAGGTTTTTTAACTACTGTACTGGGAAGAGCCACATGATTCTCGCGAAATTCAAGCCTACTACTATTACCATTCCCAGCACTGGGTCTGGTAGTGGAACGGAGGCCCGTTCTCCGCCACCAGAAGAAGGAAGAAGAGAGAGAGAGAAATAGGAAGAAAGGAAGTGGGAAACCAAAATGCACCAGTGTGCAAGAAAAGCCAATAAACCTGCCCGACTAGAGGCAAAAATAAATAAAACAAAATTTTATCATAATATGATTTACATATCTTATTATGATATAATTTTGTTAGACACTGTTATCCACAGAAAATATTAAAACAAAAATATATCATAATATGTCATATTTATTTTAAACATGTTCTTATTTGTTTATTTTTAACAGTTTTATAGCAAAATGGAACACATATCAGTGCATTTCAATAAGTTATAACATTTGGAAATTTACTTTTTTTTCTAGACTTACGTTTGTTTGGTTTTCAGTTTTTTCATCCTTTTTCATTTTCATTTTATATTGTTGTTAATCACATCATGTTTTTTTTTGTAAATATTAACTAACTTATGATAAAATGTTTTCATTTGGGGAGATTAAAAGAAAAATCTCTTGGATTTGTTAACAAAATGTTATTATCATCATTTAACAATTGACTAATTTCATGTGATTAATAATTAACTTGTTGCTACACAAGTCCAATATTAAATTGCTTGTTTTATAGCTAAATACATATTTTGTTTATTGTGCGGAATATCATGTCTTATTAGAATTTTCTTACAATTGATAAAAAAAAAACACGTAACTAAATGAGTTACACCGTATATATAATTTTGAAACATTGTATTAAAAATTATAACTGAGTTTGATGAATTATATGTGTTATACAATTCATAATTTTTTTATTATAATTTTAGTTATTTTAACAACTTCCTGCATCAACATTGTATCAACCTATGTTCGATAAATCTTTATATCATAATATCATAAGGTGATATAATTTTGTTATGTACCCATAGTCGGATATCGCTAAATCGGTATTCAAGTGTTTTCTTGGTCGCGGATTATCACGCGCATATGCCGACCCTGAGGAAGCGTAGAAGGGGGTCTCATTGATGCCGGATAGGGGGCTGCCCCATTAGTTACAGAATCCAAGAAGCAATTGATAAATAATTTTAGGATGAAATTCAAATGATTTTGGCGTTCTCAGCGGAATCCGTGAGTCTTTATGTAAACCCTGGAATCATGAAGTTTCTTTCGTTTATGTAAGCATAAAAGAGGAATTACTAATCCTTATATGCACGCTTAACCTAATTTTTCAGGCAATATCACAAATGAGTTATACATATGTTTGACTTAAGCATCGAAAATTACAAATTCGGTGACGGTTTCGGATTTAGGTTCAAAGTTGTTTGGGGTACCTAGGAAATTTCTAAATTAAAATAATTGGGAAATGCAAAAAAAAATCTTATGAAAAAATTGAAAAATCATTGTACATTGATCTACTTGTTTTACCATCTGTTTCAGTTTGGAGACGATTGCATACGAATGCAAGACAAGGTCAATGTTCAAAGAAAGTACTACTACATTATTGTAAAAGTGCTCGGAACTGGTCAGCTGATAATCAGGCTCTGATCTGGTTGGGACGTAACGTCAGAAAGATGAAGCGTATGAGATGATGCCAATTGATAATGAAATTCAAGCCATTATACGACAGAAAGAGGTTAAAAAAATAACCATGTGGAGCCCTATCGGAGTTTGTCACCGAGTGTCCGAAAATGGTTGAAACCACATGAAATTTAATTATTTATGGGTAGAAAATCATGAATTTTAAGCAGGCTTTCCTTTTAGGAATTCCGGGCGCACTTTACGAAGAAATTTAGGAGAAAAATATCTCCTAGGGCAGCTCCAGATTTGGTAGATTTCTTGGATGAATACTTGAAGGAATCTTTGTAAAATTCCCGTTGGAATGATTGCTTTGAAGTGGTTTTTGATTCAATGTTCACTAGAATTCCTTCAGCAAGCCTTGGAAATTAGTTTTGTTTCTATGCTTATTTTTTAGGAACTCCGAGTTTATTTCATATAGATGTTTCAGAATGTTCATGTTAAGTCCCTCAAAGATCCTTGAACAATTATTGGAGGTAATTATAGTTGAATGAATTCTCAAGAGAAACTCTACGAAAACCATCGGAGGATACGTAGGAGAAATTCGTTGAGGAATCATCAAAGTATTGTTTTGAAACAATCTATAAAAACACCCTTGAAGTAATGTTTTTATAAAGAAAATTAAGGAGGGATTCCTAGAAGAATCTTAGGGGAAATGCCTGGAAAAACGATTTAAATTTTGTTGGGGAATCTCTTAGTTTGGTCTCTATAGATGTTCCTAAATTAATATTTCGAAGAATTCTGTATGGTTTTATTGTAGGAAAGTTATTGTTTTTGTCTGAAAGATTCAATATTTGAATGATTTGCTACTGAATACAGACGGTGCTCAATAACACAGAATATGATAGGAGCTCAAGATATCACAGAATAGGAAATGATCTACTTTCGCTTTTCATTTAGCTTTTCCAAAAAAATAACAATGCCTAATTAGCGAGCTTTTCGCCCCTCGGATCCTATGTTTGCTAATTAGATTGGTGAACCCTTGTTTGGAACCACAACACCCCATCCATCAATCGATAATTTGATCATTAACCGATAAAAGGCCCACCACCACAACACAAACACCTTTCGCATCGTGATTCATCACTTTCTGTTTGGCGGCGGCAGCCACAAGCAATTGACTCACAAATTGATTTAAACGGAAAGGCTCTTTAAACACCGCCGCCACCCATTAGTAATTCATCCGAAAACGGTCAAATTCCGTAAGTCTATCGCCAAACCGGTGTTCCGAGAAGAAGGAATAAGATTCACTTTTTCATTCATCGGGCGACCAAGAAGACGACCATCGCCGTTGGCGCTCAACTTAGTCGGCTTCTGCACAACTGCAGAATGAAAGAAGCTAAGTCCCTTTTTTTGGGGGCCTCCTTTTAGTTTAGTGGTAACGTCCACGGCTGGAAAGCAAAGCCATGCTGAAGGTGTCTGGGTTCGATTCTCGATCGGTCCAGGATCTTTTGGTTATGGAAATTTCCTAGACTTCCCTGGGCCTGCCACATGATATACACAGGTAAAAATGACAACTTTGGCAAAGAAAAAGCTCTCAGAAAATAACTGTGGAAGTGCTCATAAGAAGCAGACTCTGTCCCATTGGGAACGTAATGTCAAGAAGAAGAAGAAGAAGAAGTCTCTTGGGTTTATTCTACGACTGGCGTGAGGTGACAATTGTCGGTCTCGTATAGCGAGGTGACAATTCTCGACTCGAGTGAAGTGACTCGCCGTGCAAATCAAATGGAGAGTCACTTCACTCGAGTCGAGAATTGTCACCTCGCTATACGAGACCGACAATTGTCACCTCACGCCAGTCGTAGAATAAACCCATCTGTCTAATGGTACGGGAGGCGATGGCGTGTGCCGGGCCCGTAACCATCATCAACAACATTTATCGCGTCTCGGGCGATGGCGACGACGATCCGGTTAGACACCAAACTACCGATCCCCACTATAAGCATTCAGGTTGGACAAAACACAAGTCCTTTCAAACGAAGTGTGAAAATCAAGGTAAAACTTTCATAGGATTGTATTAAAGATACTATTTTCGTGGTCATATTGTACTCCAGATTTTTTTAGAGTTCGTTCAAAACATTTTCCACACATTTATTATGGAAGTCCGTAGTGATTCTTATATTTATTTCCTCGAAGATTATCGTTTTGGAATTCTCCTCTTTTCCAAGATTTATGTTGAAGATTTCTTCAAAAATTCAACCTGGATCTCCACTGAAATTACCTTTGGAGATTCATCCACAAATTTCTCTAAAGTTACCTTCACTATACTGCAATTCTCTAAGCAAGTCTTCGATGAATTTATCCATGAATTCTCGATTACTTTTTCAAATCGACGTAGGTAACTTTCATACGGTTTTGAGAAAATTAATTCAGAAAAATCACAACCTGTCTTCTAAAACTGTTTTAAAATGAATCATCTTTTTAACATTTTTTCGATGTGTACATTGTTCAAATTTGGCATACAATGAGCTCGCATTCAAAAACTATGGAGTTCCTTTGATTTCACACAAAAATTTTATGACAAAATGATAAGTCGTTTTATTCAATTACTTGCGACGTTTTTCTACCAGTGTAAAATCGACTCAAGTAGTGTTTTGTTTTGATTCGTGGTTAAGTCACATTGTCTCTCCATACAGCGGGGCGGCGAAAGTAGTGGTTGAAAGTTGAAAATCTTACGTTCGTCGTTTTGTATATTCGGAAATTAAACGTTCTAAAAGTGAAAAATCGAGTTGGTTCAGAGCGAAACGTGTAGAATTTCGTCTGCGAAACATGTAGGATCGATAAAGTTTGTATACTTTTTTGACTTGAGTCTCTATATGAATATGTTTGCGAGAATTACTTCATTAAATTGACTCTCGCGAGTTTTGGAGAATTTTCTTGATACATTTCCAAGATAATTATTAAATAAAAGATACAATGCTGCATTTTCTGGAGGAATCCATGAAAAACTTTAACCACAGTCCACGAAAAAAGAATGTGCAGGAATAATTGAAACAAAATGCAGCAGTATTTCCTGGTGATGATACAGGAATCATCTTTTGAAGAATCTATGGAACATTTACTTGAGAAATTTGAGACATTTTTGACGAATTTTCCTAAAATACACTTTGATGATTTTCTGAAGCGATTCAAGGATGAATACGTGGATGAATTTGCAAGCAATCGCTGTGAAATATGACTGAAAGAATTACTGGAAAAGTCGGCATAGGAACTCCTAGTTTTTACAGTGTTTCCTGGAAAAAACACTACATAAATTCTGTAATAAACCTTTGTGGAGTCCCTAAAAATAGTCTTGAACAAAACTCCTAGAGTAACAACAGAAGAAATCGATGGAAGAATTTCTGATGGAAATATGTGATAAAATAATTATTGAAGAAGCTTTGGAGAGTTTTGAGCAGCTGAAAGAATGCCTAGAGCAAAGTCTGCTGGAATTCCTTGAGTATAATTTGAGAAACCACTAGAGGAAATTCTGGAAGTATCTCTGAGATAATTTTCTAGAGAAATTTCTGGTATTCCTGACAGATTTTCTGGAGAAATATCTGGAAGAATAACTGGAAAGGTTTCCTAAAAACCTTGTAGGAGCCTCTAGATTTTACACCACTGGGTAATAAAGTGAAAAATAGTAGTTTTTTGTAAAAAAAAACGCTTTAGGTATGATTAACTTAGAAACCATTTTGCTTAAAAATGAGACCTTAAAGGCTTTCCATTCAAAATTGAGACTTTTAGAGGCTAACATTGTTACTGCTATCATAATAAACAATCCGAGATCAACGATTACTCTTGTATATCTCAAGGCCTTGAAGTCATTGAGACAACGACCAGAATCATCTGTAGGACTTAGTGTTCAATTTTTCTGCTGTCATTTTATTGGGTGAATTCTTCTTTTGAAAACTTCATAGAGATCACTGAGTTCATATCAACAACTGAAGGCCTTCACTTCAAAGAGTTCGTGCAAGAAATATGATATGTAAAACAAGTTTTAATTCTATGGTAGTTCTTGAGTATACATCTCTTACAACAACTTTTCGAGATCATCACGCAGTCTAAAGGTTTAAGTAGCACCAGCGAGTTCTTAAATATGGATCTCCAAAATAAAATAATTAGAAAATTCATAATATCGTTTTCCATCGAATACTAAACTTTTCTTCATTTATCCCTTCGATCATTTTTTAATTAAATATAGAAGAAATGCAATAAAAACTCTGGAGTCCTTGAAAAAATCGAAACGTTGAAAGCTTGAGCTTGGTTGGCCGCCCGTGGTTGCTACTCCAGTATCGCCAGATCAGCTGCACTTACACAAGGAACCAACCAGATGACTGCTTGGGATTAACAGACATCCTCAGTGTATAAGTGCTGGTGATCTTCTATTTTGAGGCAACAGACCAATGAGGGGAAAAGGAAGGATTTGATAATGCATTCAACTGGCTCCCACGGTAGACCGTATATACCACTGCATCTACGCCAGTTCATGCGGGAAGGGTGAAGGGGAGAGGTAATTTTTATGGCAGAGAGGCTTGCTGGTTTGGTTAGCAGACTGCCTATGTATCAAGCGTAAGGAAAGGCTAGATGAAAGAATGGAAGCGAAGGGAAACGGTTTATTTCTGTCCTTCTCGGGTTCTAGCAAATGCTATGAACTGTGATAGATCAACTACGATATATTAAGAGTGGTAGATAGAAGCAAGTGAAAGATACAACTACAAAGTACGAGGAAAGGGACGGGCCTGGGATTAAACATGACCTTCTGCTTATGAAGCAGAAGCGGTAGCCATTAGACCACCAACCCCGTCATTACCTTGAAAAAACCGAAACGTTGAAATTAGTGAAACTTGACCAGATTGATGTAAAATTCAATGTTTAATTATAAAATTATTGGATCCCACAATTTGAAAAATATTGTTATAGAATGAATATTTTTTTCGAAAAAAAAAATCTACAGGAAAAAAGTCCAGAAAGCTAAATAACTTACCAAAATGAAAATCTTTGCCACTTTCAACGGAAATTTCCCACAGTGAGAAAAAAAACCGACAGGGTAGGAAGTCGCGCTTCCGACTTATGGGAACCACGTCCGGCCTCCTCCCACCCAAAAGCCGCTTCTGTTTGCATCATCATCATCGACAGTATTGTGCGTTCTTTTGCCATATGTATACGCCGGCACCTTTACACGACCGACGTTGAGGCACGATCGGCTGCAATATCCATCAATAGATACGTGGGTTCTTCCGCTTAGACGTTGAAAGAAGGGCAGCCACCCAAAATAAGATATGTTTGTAATACTGAATAATGTCGTATAGCAAATTCTATTTTGAATATAGCTTGATAGAGCATATTATAGCAATATCAACTAGTAGTCGAAATACAAAATGCATTGCCTAACTATGTATTTTGATTTGGTTTATCACTGATTTATGTTCTAATGGGATAATACAAGCTCAATTCAGATAGATGCAATTCTAGACCTTTCATAGTAATAGTAGATAAAAAAACTTTTATAATAAATCATAAAACTAGCAGAAAAAATAAAACTGACATTGATAAATGTGGTAGTAGACAAGTTTTAAAATGGTGAGCTCGTTTTATACAGATGTTACTCCGAATATTCTATCAAAGTATAGTGTCATTGATACGATAATAAATCCATATATAAATTGCCATCTCTCAATTGACAAACGGATACAATTTAATTCATTTGTCTCATTACCGACAGCTGTCCCCTACCCCAGTATAATGGTTGCGACCGGCGTCAATCGCCGTGCGTGTGTGCGTGACTTGTGCCAATCGCCGTCACTTGGGCTCGTCATTCACGAAAATAATAATCAAAACTAACTAACAACAACTAAGTCATGGCAACAACCAACGACAGGAAAAACTTGTGCGGCAGTCACGTTGTAGCCGTTGGAGAATGTTTTTTTTTCTACTGATATTGAACAGATGGAAGAATGGATTTTAGTGGAAAGTGGTCTCTTGAATGTAGAGATAGAATGTTGAGAGCTTTCTGCCTTTTGATAGTGCTGGATAAGACTTTGGGATTTAAATCTCATTGAATAGCTTTGCTATTTGGACAATGTGTTTTGAGTATACTTCCCTGAATTACTCAACACAAAGTTTGTCTAATGCCTTGTCTATGTCGTTATGACAACTGAGCCGTAGAAAAGAATTATTAGTTGGATATCTATCTATGAATATGCATATAACTCAATAATGATTGTAGTAGGACCTTTGTGAAACATCAATACAAAGGTTACGGTAAAACTAGGATAAAACGATTTATTTGATATTTTTAACCTTTTCACCTAATACTATCAACTTTATTTCTTAAAGCTAAATTTTCCACAGTACATGTTATGATGTGCTAAACGCATGGGAAGCTGTTCTTTATAAAAAATCAACATAATTTTTTTCATTGCATAATAAAAGTGCAAATGGTAGGGTCACATGCAATAGTCTATTAGAGTACCTATTTGTCTTGAATACTAACTATTTATCAGTTTTACTGATTCGTACAAATTAAGTGTTCAGTAAACGCCAGATGTTTTCAAAAATGTATCCCGTACATTCGAATGAATCAGAAACGCTTTTGCCGGTCAGTATCTGATTTGCGAAAATCCCGCCCATCGGGGAACCATCAGGGCCCATATATAGGTTGCGCACGTTGCCGCAAAAATTAATGCGTTTCAGAGCCGTTTTACGTGACCATCGTCAATTGTTGGCTCACTAGTAACAATTCATAGCAATGTGGAGTGGAGAAAGATCCCCTTGGTGGTGGATGCCGTGAAAAAGGAAATCTGATTTTTTTGCACCGCTTCGTGAAGGTGTTGCAAAAGCATTAAAAATTTATAAATATTAATAAAGGACTTTTGGGCGGCGGATGGCGTTAAAACGAATGGACAATTAATTTTTCGACTCAATGTTCACTCGTACCAATAGTGTATGGAACATTGTGTGTTCGAGCACCAATTGGTGATGGTGGTCCATGGGGATTGTCCCGTTAATTTCTTATTCATTCCTGTGTTGAGAATTGCGCCTCAATTTAAACATATGCATTTGGCAGGTGTTCCCAACTTTTCGGACGTACGAGAAATTAACAACAATTAGCAATATTCTCTCATGAATTATGAGTGCGGAAACGTTGGCAACATCTTTCCATTTGTAATGAATTGCCAACGATACCCTTTGGAATTGCAAACAAACCATTAAGGTCATTTTATAAAATTGACACCTTGTATACTGCCCATACTCGCATAACAGTCCCATATGATATGGGATTTCATATATAAATGGGACTGTTATGCGAGTATGGGCAGTATATGTTATATCTTTTAAAATTATCAATTAAATCGCAATCGATTTTCTGTACATCGATCGACTAATATGGCACGATGTTGTGGAAATCAATAAGCAGCATAATTGCCAATCCCAAGGGCAATCCATGTATTTTTTTATTTTTTTGACTAGTGCTTCCGGCAATCTTTATCTTGCCATCAAGTATGCTGTTGAAAGACGCTGTGACAACTCCCATACAAAATGCCAGATTAGTTTTCTTCTGTTTTAGACTAACACTAAACTTTTTCCTCACACAATCCACTAAGAATGTAACAATAAATGAATCAGGTAAATCCGTTGACTCGTTCTCAAGCCATTTTGTGACATTCAAACATTCTTTGACCAAAAGCACTTGATTGCATCTTAAATTTTCATCGTAGAATACTAATCGAATGAAATACTTACAATCGATAACGATTTAATTTTATTTATTAATGAAATTAATAATTAAAAAAAAATCAATGAATACATTTATTAAAAGATATCATATGATAAACAAGGCCTCCAGTTTGTACAATAAACAGTCCTTAAGTGGTTGGGCTAACCACCGAACCGCATATCGGCCTTCGGCGGCACCTTGTCCATTGGCTGTGATTGGTCGACTGATGTCACTGGTCACGGAC
This sequence comes from Aedes aegypti, assembly GCF_002204515.2. Classification (NCBI taxonomy): domain Eukaryota; kingdom Metazoa; phylum Arthropoda; class Insecta; order Diptera; family Culicidae; genus Aedes; species Aedes aegypti. The sequence continues at coordinate 224,546,300 of NC_035107.1, read as the reverse complement.
GGAACGCCGCCATCGAAAACCGAAACCAAAAACCGTTTCCGCTGTGATGCGCATCGGATCCGTTTGTGGCGCTGAAGAACAGTAGATGTGTGTTAGGGTGGTTCAACATATCGTTTATGCTCCGCACCACCTATATGCTTCTTCTGTCGAATTCTGAGTGCCCTTCCGAAATTGAAGCTCATTTGGATGAAAATTGAGATTGGACAAGCCCTTCAAAGGCTGTATTGGAATTACTATGGGAAAGGCAAGCTCTTGGTAGTTTGTACTATGCTGATACTGTTAGAAGACCATTTAGAATAAACTATTTTTCCAGAAAAAATATAACTGTTGAAAAGCGTAGGACTAACTCTGAAGGGCACGAACACGTCTTCACTTCAGCCAATGAGCAGACTGTAACTTAACACTAGACAACGGACAGGCTCCAGTGGCACAGCCAAGAAATATTCCTGACGAATAGTTTCAATGGCTGAGGTGAGAACCGAACCCACACCCCATGACACGATGCGCTTACTGCCTGACGACATTAACCGCACGGCCGCAAAGCCCACAAATGAATTACTTGCATTTCCCACAGTAATCCCCATACAAACTTTGAAGAGCATGTGCAGACCTAGAATCGAATGGGCGACGTGGACCAAAAGCGATATTTTGAACCACCCTAAAGTGTATCGCAAAAAGTGCACACGAGCATGCCAGTTTAGCACGCAGTGAACGACTGACTGCCGGTTGGACGATTATTATTACTATCACTTATGGATTCCGTTCGCCCATCTGTTTCGGCCAAAGTGGATTCGAGGATGAAGCAGAACGTCCGAAACATATGTTTCGGAAGAGGCTGCCGAGTGGAACGGCAGAAAATACAGCAGAGGTTAAAATGCTAGTTTTTGGATGGATTATGTAATTACGGCCCAGACTATTAATTGGGTCAGTGTGCGAGTTGAAACAGAGAAACGGGTGAAATCAGACGGTAGGAAGTGATGACCTTGATGGAATAAATAAATTGTTAAGTAATTAGACAGAAGCAGAAGGTCCGGTGAGTTGTCTGCATTTTATACAGTTTTGTTACCTTATGTTGTTTCTTCTACCTTGTAATGCCAATTCCCATCTTTGGCACGGTATATTCAGGTTTCAAATTCAACAAGAAACTATCTGGCAGAGACTTATTGCCACAAGGCAATATGTGTCAGAATTTGATTGAAAGGTTCTAATTCTTCTTTCGGGCGTTACGTCCCAACTGGAACAGAGCCAGTTTCTCAGCTTATGAGCATTTCTACAATTATTAACTGAGAGCTTTCATTGCCAATTATCCATTTTTGCATATGTATATCGCATGGTAAGCTCAAAAGATATTCCATGCCCTGGGATGGAACTCACGAACCTCAACATAATTATTCTAAAAAAGTGCGCGTATACTGCTACGGTTATCAGGGCTCCTGATCGATTGAAAGGTGGAAGCAGTATCACGATGAACAGTAAAATCTATCAGAGCATAGACACAAATACAACAAGAAGGCGGTACGGTGAAATTTAATATAAGAACAATAAGGCAGCTGGAAAACATTTTATTTTTTTTTAATTTATTTCACAAACAATTGGAAGAGGAAAAAGTAAAATAGATTATCGACCAGGAAAAATGCATCAAAGCCGTAAGAAATAAGTGTACTGAAAACACTAGACGTGTAAATTTTCTGCAATATAACTGTGTAAACAAAGTGAATGTATCTAAAGAAACCTCGTTTATCATTATCTTCACTATGGATGATATTTGCGCATGAAAGGAACTGACATTGACCTGCCAAGCAGATCGCGCTAGTGACCAGCCAAAGACACGTGACCGTGAGGATTCGCAAATATAGAGCGAAGCAGGATGATGCCCACAAACAGATAAGTTGGATTGGACAGAAACCACCGACTGACCGACCAAGTGGAACTTAACTTTATTGTGCACATTCATATACTTACGTATACCTACAAGAGCCCATGGCAATTCAGTTGACCTGGCCAACAAACTGAACAGAGACTGACCCAGTTTTCTAGGGTGGATGCGCGCGCGATGTTGGTTCGTACTCGTTGGCTCCTGATTAGGGCTGCAGCAAGCAAACAACTTCAGAGCGCCGCCATGGTGCTCGCTGTCGTTACCTGGGTACCGTGAAATGGGGTAACTTTGTGTATGTAAACATATGAAAATCCACAACACATCAAAGTTTGACATCATTGCTGCTGGATTGACGAATGTTAAAAAATAATGTGTATAAGATTGTTTGCATTAAAATACAGAATTTTTGCTATTGCATATTGCTATTATATATGTAGGTCTTTATGGGTTTATAGTCCCGTAAACCAAACACCGCATACAAAATTGATTTGTTTATACTAGTATCAACTTGAAAATTATGTTTCAATCTTGACGAGATAAATAAAAAAAGAATCACTTACTAAACGAGCATTAGTTAAACCATAACACCGAACAACAAAAAATTACAGTAAAACTTATTCATTGTTTTTTTTATGACAAGTTGTCATTGACAACGTTTGGAAAAAAAATCGACCACGCGGATGTAGACCACTGTATAATTAGGTTGTCCAGGACAAGACGTGTGCATTTTACTCTGTATCCAGAGTAAAATTAAGGGCACCCGCCTTGGTCCAGGATAAGTGACAACTCCTTGTACCTTCATCAAATAGTGATCGCAAAAAAAGCCACCAATTCATCATGTTGCTAAAATAAGGTAAACACAAAAAACTGTAACTTGTAGTGTAACACTGGTATTCTTTACTTTTGCATTAGTTTATCTATACTGATTATTACAAATAATGTTATTTTGTTTAGTAAGTTCGCACTATCAAAGATACCCCGTTTTACGGTATTCATCTTCCAAGGTTGGCTCCTCATATGAAATGAATGCACTTTATAATAATATCATTGGCAGCACGCGAACGAACCAACGAAAGCGAGCGAGCAGGCAAATTGGAGCATCAGTAGAGACACCACCCGCAACTTGACGAACAAGCATGCAAGCAAACCTAATTCACGGTCACACAGAAGCCCAATTTTAGAAAAAGCTGGCAAAACAAATCCAAACAACTTTTTAGTTAAGAAAAAAACAAAGTGAAAACAATATCCTTGTATGAAAAGTGCATAGAAAGATGTAAAAGCGGCTTACATTTTGATGAAAAAGAAAGTATCGAGAGAGGCTCTCAATGTTGGATAGGTCGTTTAGAAAATTTCAAAAAGAATTTTTTTTCTATGAAAATTGAAAAATGGTGACTATGTCCACTATGAGTGGGGAGCATGGGTCTGCATCTCTATAACATACATGCCACGATACAAGCTTTTGAAATACTATGAATTTGTAATTTTTGCCAAGATTTCTCAAATCTGCACCACTGTGACTCGTTCGGAATGCCTTCAGATTGAGTCTCGTTGCGGCGGTTTTGCCTTTTTCGAGGTCCACCCCAGACGGATGGTTTTCAAGAGCACGAGCCACGAAATTGCTTCAAACGGTGTAGGTATTATTATGGCAATTATTTGTACTTCGAAAAGCATACGGTTCGCTAAACGTTTGCTTGAGTAGCGGCCCTTTGAAGAACGAGCAGCTCTGGCCGGAAGGTTTCGTTTACGCAACACATTCTAATACCTAGCATTACATCCCCACTGGTACACAGCCTGATTTGCAGTTAAATGATCAACTACTGCTGAGAACTTTTTTCGACAAACCGATCATTTTTACATTTGTGACAGAACCGTGTAATTTGGATTCCCTCTCGAGTATGGTAAGATACAACTTACTAGATCCGAGATCATTGAGTGATTCTTTCGATTCCCATTAACGAGATCCTGCTAGTGGTTTTCTGTAGAGATCCTTGGCTAGTCCGATGAAACCTTGGTGAACTTTTATTCCTTGTAGAAGTACAATCCTATAGTTAAATCAGTTGTCGTTTTTCTGACCAAAATGCTTATAGATTATTGGATAATTCTTTACGAATCCATATATCTTATATCTTGTAAATTGCTGAAGTATTCCTCAACATATCTATGAGAAGATTCGTGTCGTGGGCATCATTTCTCTTTCAGTAACTCCAGTCGGATGCTTGACATCCTTTTATAGATTTTCCTAGCATATAACTCTTAAGCTTCTTCGTTGATTCTTTTCTAGATAGCTGGAGTTTTCTTTAGCTGGCAGCGACTTGGAATAGGAAATTTGGAAACCACATGCCTTAGTAACTGAACAGGAACCATAGAAAACCAAAACAGAGCAATCGAGATTGAATAAATACTCCAAGAGTGTTTTTATATGAAGATCTATCAGAGAGCTCAAAACACTCTTCTGAAACACAGGGATTCCCTAACGTTTTTCGTGATGTATTCTAGGAATTACAACAGAAATTATATTTTAATGTGTTTTGTTCAGGATGCCTTCAAGCACAAAACTTTGGTTTTCCTAAGGATGACTCCAGGAATGACTAAAAAAATCCTTCCATAAATTTTGCATGAAAGTCTTCAGATTCTCCCTTTGATTTTTGTACGATTTACTCAAAGATTTCCATACAGATCTTTTTAGAGAAACTCAGAAAATATGGCCTACTTTCACGAGAGTTCCTCTTAATTTTGAGCTTAGAATTTTTCAAAGCTCAACCAGGATTTAATCTATGCAGGAAGTGCAGGATTTGAGTTTCGGGGGTCCGGGCCATATCTGTTGACGGGGGCCCAAAACTAGTTTTCTCGCCTTAATCGATTGAATATGTAATCTGAATATGTTATTTGTCGTTTTTATTGTTTCAGAAGGGATTTTTCGCATATTACGAACCGTTTGTTAAATCATATTTTTATTGATTTTTTCTTATTAGAAATGTTATCAAATTTGTCTGAAAACACACTCTAGTGGAATTATCAAATTCGGGTTTTTCATCTACTGAATACACAAATTTTGTTTGTATTTGACCGAGTTTCATCAAAATGTGTATGAAGAGTGGATAAATATGTTTTAAATAAACTTTGTATGAAAAATATCGTCAAAAAATATGTAAAATATTGAATAATTCAAACAGCGCAAACTGCGACCAGAATTGTTATAAATCATTAAAATTACTAAAGTGTAGTAATGAATAGTACTAAAATTAAAACCAAATATTTTTTTCCCTTTTCATGCTCGATAAAAGTGTTGAACCATAAGCTTTCAGGTAGTGCGTAGCATTGGGGAAATATTGCATACCTAAAATATTTTGTACTTTATTTTAAAATATAATTTTAATTATATTTTACTTCAGCCGTCATAAAAGTCAAAAAAAAAAAAATTAAATTTTAGTTCAATTTCAATCAAGGATCATGATAATATAATACAAGAGGTATATTTTAAAATGATAAAAAACATAAAAATCTCAAAATTATTATTATCGTTTATATCGAGTCCGACCATCGTGCCTTGGTACGATATAGATAAGAAACTCTAAGTATGGAGAAGTTTAGTGTTATGGAAATAAAATATCAGAAAACTCCAAAAAATGTAAATCTTTCTCTTTCTCTCTTTCTTCTTTGACTGTATCCATATCAATATTAAATACTTGAAAAGTCCTATATAATAATATACAATAGATAATGAGATTGAATTTTGACTGAATTGTTCTCAATAAAGTCTAAAACTTAAAATAATCTAGTTGAAATCAAGATTATATTATGATTCATTGAGACTTGGATAACCATCGTAAAAATTATAAAATTGTTTCTTTTTTCAACTTTTTTTTCTCTTATAAGCAGGTGAAATCAACTCACCTGTAAAAAATCTGAACTACGGCTACGGCAAATGAAATGTAATACACCCCAACCTCTTTTTACGACTGTTATCGGGGGTCGTAAAAAAATCGGTCGTAAAAAAAATCAGGGTTATAATTATGTTTTTGAAAAATGCAACGTCTAGATGCGGAAATACTGACTCGAGATATTCGGCAAAGTTGAAGTTTGGGTTGAGAACTTTCCAATATGGCCGTTCAAGTTTTCATATTTCGTAATAGATGGCAACACTGCTCGATTGCTATCAATAGAGCCAATTTTATGGGGGTGTGATATGCAAATACCAAAAAATTTTAAAGATAACGATACCGAATGTTTACCAAAGTTGAAGGAAGTGTTGCGTGCCATACAGCCGAAACACAAATGTTCATGCGGCTGGCAACACTGTTTAAGAAGAATAAAGAAGGGATCAAAACCATAAAACTTGAACGGAACAGAAAAATAGAATGCTAAGCAACATAGCAATACTCTTCAACTGTAATCCAGTTTTTCATGAAAGGTTCAAAATTTCGTCGTAGCTGGCAACACTGCTTAAGTGAAATTGCACCACCAGGCAGTACAAGTGTGCATGCAACTTTTGTTTTGCTGATATCTCAGGATCCTGACCACTTAGAAGGATGGCGTCTTCGGCAAAGTTGTTCAGTAGCTCAAGGACTATCATTATTCTAGTCAAGAGATTTGAGATTTTGCCACCAGGCTGCGCAAGCATGTCGAAACACTTTAACAATGCAACAGCGTAATAATTATGTAAGTCTATTAGCCCGTTCTTAAGCTATTTTGTGACATACAACCACTATTCCATTTATATTTATATAGAAGATTATCAAAAACACAAAAGTGTACAAACTCCAGAATAAACATCACCAAATAAGCACTTTTGTAAAGTTTTATGAATGGTATGGTATAAAATTCCTAATTAACCTTTAAGTCTTCATGTGGGGAAGGGGTTCATGTCAGCCCATAGATCAAGATTCCAGCAAATTTTGAATAGCAACGTGCGTGACGTGGGAACGTCCAGTATCAACAGTTTCTCAAATTGTCAGCCATTTCAGCTCTTTACCCTCTTCCTCGATGCAAACTTATTATATGGAGATTCCAAAGTATTCTATAAATTGCTTAGTTTTGCTGGACCTCTTCCCCTACCCCTTGGAACAGGAATGGCTGTTTGCTATAATTTGTGCAATGCCAAAATATTTAGGGGTCGACAGTCCTATCAAAAATAAAATAAACTCGATCATGTCTCTTGCCATTGCAAAAACATTCTTGAGTTCATTTCCAAGTGCATCCCTTATAGAAAAGAACAGAGCATATATGGGATCGTCCATTAATCACGTAAGGGGTTATGGGTGGGGGTAGGCGGCTTGTTGTTTGAGATATCTTACGTTCCATACAAATTATTTTTATTTTCATACAAAAAAAGCATACCATAGGTTCGAAAAACCGCCAAAATTGTCTGAAGGGGCCAAACCGCGCGACGACTGGAAGGTTAATTAATGGACAGCCCCTATTGAATCGTGTATGACTTGACACCTACCATGTTTCGTAGGTGCTCAACATTGACATCATGTCGAAAATTAATCTCTGATGCTATTGAAAAGCGTTTAAATTGCTTCAAAATAAGTGATTACTTTATATTCTAAACATTTTGAAAATTAAAAACAAAAATATTTTTGTGTGTTGATAAAAACGGAATAATTTGTTGACGAAATCGGAACGTGACAAAATCGGAGCGTGACAAAACCGGAACGTGATAAAAACGAAACATACCTATGCTTAATTTTTAATTGTATATAGTCTTATGATTTCTCAACCTTTCATGCGACCCTGACTAAAAACATCTGAAATGTATAATATTTTAAGATCTAGTAATGCAAACTAGTTATGTAAACAAAATAAACTGTACGATGGCTATTATTTGAATTCGATTGCTCAGTAAAACAGATAAATCCTGGAACCCCTTAATACAGAAAAAAAACATGTTTCGGAAATCGGGAATCATGGGAAGTGACATTTCCCTGGAAATTCTTCCCTATATTGGAATCCCTAACTGCACCTTTCTCACTCTATGCAATGTTCATTTTCTTACCGTTTCACTGAATATTTGGATGGATACTCAATCATTCGCGTGCACATAAGTGTAGTAAAAACAAAAATACCTGAAATTGAATGAAAGAAAAAGAATAAAAGTTAGTCTTGGCAGTTATAGGAAGATTAAGATGATTATGAATCGAACCCAGCCCTAACATTTTCAAGAACACGAATCTGGAGAACCAGACAACCGTTCACACTGAAAATTCAATCGATTGGTCACCATCAATGAGTGACTAATCGATCAAGTTCTCTACAACTGTGGTCTTGGAAATTTGAGGTGTGGCTTCGATCTATTTTGATCTTAAGGTGAATAAAGTACGAAGCCACACTTAGAATTTTCAAGAGCACAATTTTATATAATCAAACAACCGACTTTTTGATGAATCAAGTACTGGAAGTTTGATTCTCTGGACTATTGCCTTTGAATATTAAAGACGAGGCTTCGATAAATTTCCAACTAAAAGTTTTATTCCCATCGTTACTTGGAACTGCATTCAAAACACTCTTGTTAGATCATGGGTCTTCGTAGAGGCGGTAGCATTTAACACTACATAGTAATTAATTTGATAAATCTGTAATGGTCTAAGGTTTACACTGATGGTAAATGATGGGTTGGCAATGCAATTTTCCATGTGATGTCTAACTACGCAAATATGCTCATTCTGCACATTCACAATATCATCCTAACGATGGCTGCTCGGTTCAATCTATCAGTGAAAGGGAGCCAATTAACTGCGATCGGACTTCGGCGGACATGTCCGCAGTGATCCACATTACATATGCCGTCGTTAATGATGTGAGGACGGCTCGCAACGGAAATTACACCATCAAAGACCAGAAGTTCAAGTCTCGACATGCGTCGTTCGTCGTGTCAATAGGATGATGATCATTTCAGCAGACAAATTTTTCCACCACCGTTGATGACTGCAGTTGAATTGAGATATACCCAACTAGGTATTTCCAGAGCGTGCTTTTGGAGGCTGAAAACTCAAACGCCTTCCTGCTTTTCGCTGCGAGCTGATTAGTTACGCGTCAACAACGGTTGAAAGTGAAATCGGTGCTGCCGGCCGTTTCATCGTAATCAATCGGTTACTACACTGCACTATGGGTCATAAATCGAAATTTCTCGCAAAATTCCAAGCACACTAATAATGAACAAGAATCAACGTGAAATTGATGCAAACGCAAATATACAGACAAAAGTTCTTTGAAGTGATTAAGATACATTTCGAATTTAATTAGAACTATTTTCTAAGATAATGAACTCCGAGGAAACATAAATTTGGTCCATTCAATTACCTTGTTTATATTATAAAAAATGTTTTCAGGTTTTTATTCGTAAAATTTATTTTTTTCCCCATAGTGCACTGCACGCCTTGAAGAGTCCATCAGCTGGAGGAGAGGTACTTCTTACACGAAGTTACACGCACAGCACATACGTCGTAAAAAAACGCCTCCCGGAGCTCGAACAAAAGGGGGTTCGCGAAATGACAGCTACAAAGTACGGCACGAGGTGCCCGTGGTCGACCGCATCCGCGAGTGCTGCAATTGTCTGTAAAATTTCACTAATCTTGTTTTGGTCAGCAAACGAATGGCGACCGAGGAATATATCGTCTAATGTTCGCAATGGGCATCGATTGGGTAATCATAAGCCATCCTCCCTCTCTGTACCAGAAGTTATTATTGTGCAGCCGGGGTGCGTTGTGCAAGTTGCTTCGAGTGGTCACTTTCGGTTTGAAATCGAAAGTTTATTCGCGAAGTCGATCCGATAATATTTGCTAGGCATAATAATCGCAATGGAGTTGAGTCTTCCTTTAGTTAGCAATAAAAAAAATAAAACTACTGAGATTTCTTTGGTTTTGTTTGGACATTGACCTTTAAGCTTCGGTTAACGAATGTTGAAACAGTAAGGTTAGAGATTGTCTTCAGTAAGTTTGAGAAGGATTATGCCTCCTTCAAGAATATTTCCACATAGTCTTCCGTATCCGATTGAGATCACCACAGATGTGCAGGAATAAGGATGGAAGCATTTTGAGTCAAGATTCTTGACAGACCAACGTGAGGTAATCGAAAGGTGGGAGTAGCACTTCGATTAACATATAAACAAAATGAAAGTGACAGCCAGGATTTTTATAGAATTTCATTAGAAGTATTCTAACTAGTATTCTGTCAATAGCTTGGATAGTCGTTTCTTCGGCAGCTTTTTCCTTATCGCTTTGAGCGCTTTTCGTCGCATAGAAATGTGTCTCGCGAATATCAGAAAATTTGGTATTAAAAACCTTTCTTTATAAAAAGATTGCCAAAAATACACAATACTTTCTAGAATTCTTTTCCTCGATTGCATTAGATTCACACTCAAAATTCTTTCAATATTGCTGTAGGCGTTTGAAATGCAAATATCAAATGCGGTTGAGTTTCAAATGTTCCACAGTACCAAAAATACAAACATCATGTTTTTGATTTCAACTATGCCTCTGCTGACGATGCTTCTGATTCCAGAGTAGGCCATCCGAAATCGATCACGATCGCTGGACAGCTAAACAAAACAATTACTTACGTCTATCCATCCAGTCAAAAACGAGCAGAGCACCCGAAATAGGCCCACGTCTCGCTCGGCGCTTCTCCTCTTTCCGCATCGTAATCCTCTTCACTGAATTACGCCGTCTGGTCCCCACAGGCTGCGTAAAAGTAGTTTACCATCATCGATAACGAACTACTTTCATGAGAACGTATATTGCCATGCAGTGGGCTATTGAACTACATTCACAAGAGGCATTAGCATCTTCGGATGGACGAGGCTGCACGGTGGTCCAGTTTTTCAAAAAGCTGGAAAAAACCTAATACCTAAATATAGTTTAAAGTCGATGGTAGTAAAATTTTGAGAATGCAACATTTTTGCCACGATTTTTTTAAATGTGGACCACTGTGTAATGGAATGGCGACCACGAGCCTCCACGACCCGCTGCACCACTCCATTATCGACGGAACGAAATCCAAAAGTAGGCTTTCATGGGTTTTGGAAACCCGGCCTCTCTCTCGCAGTCATTTTGGGGGCCAAGTCGTCGCGTCGGTGGAGATAAAAATAAACGCGCTTCCTTCGATGTGTCTTCGAATGTAAGTGCGTGTGGTTCTAAAGCCGGAACAGTCGCGCGCAAAAGGGTTTCCCTTTTGGCTCACGTCGTCAGGAGTGGGCGTTGAATGGAAACTCGACAGACATATATGGTATCGTCGGCAATCGGTTCTGATTTTGGATATTTACTGGACAGTACATTAGTCATCGTTGAGATCAAACGATCTTAGCTCATCTATACAATAAAACAGGGTCATATCAATCGTGTTGAGCCCTCTCAAGATAGCTGAACTGTTTTTGTTGAAGCATTTTTCAATGTTGTTCAATCTTCTATCGTTGAGCTTCCTAAAACATGGTAAGTATTTGCGAAAATTAAGTTTCGTCATTCATAATTAATCTGACCATAGATTCATGTTACATAAGTACTCCAAAAATTTCATAATTAAAGGAAAAGATACGCATTTCGCATGCTGGCGATTATTCAATAAATTTCTCCTGGGCTTTTTTCCTGCATTCTGACATTATTTGCATCGATTTTTCTTAGAACTGTTTATAAGATTTTCTAATAAAATTTCTTTGAGAATTTTTCTGGGATCCCTACAACATACCTTCACATACCTTTGTCTCTAACAGGCGTTTCTTCAAATTAGGGAAATCCTTCAAAAATTCCCCTAAGAAATAGTAAATTAATTTTCAATGATTTCAATGATACTTCGAAATTATCACATAATTATTCTTCATAAAACTCCATTACTCCTGAAACACACAAGACCCAAGGTGCAAAGTTAACCCGTTAACGCCCAAGGTATCCCACAATTGGAATTCAGCTCAGTTTTTGTTATTCATAGTCGTATTCCCATAAATTAAACCTTAATTCACCAAAAAAATTCAAGTCTATGGTGGGGATCCAAAAAAATTCTTGTAAGTGTCCATATCTAGCTGTTCTATAAGTTTATTTTCGAGATTAATCAAATATATTTTCATGCAGTTCGACCCATTACAATGTAAACAAGTTGGAAAAAACTGCTGGTGAGGGGTAATTCATAAATTACGTCACGTACAGAAGAGGAAGGAGGGGGTTACAATGAAACGTGACTACCCGTATAAAAATTGGAATCCATACAAAAAGTGTGAAACAGAGGAAAATTGAGGAGGATGAATATGGCAAAACATTGCGTGGCGTAATTTATGGACGTACCTTGATAAAGAAATTGCACCATAAAGAATACAAATTTCAGAGGCGAAAGGTTCATGCCAGAACTAAATCATTTAGTCACTTCAATTCAATTTCTGCTCTACCACGTAAGAAAGATACAGACATACATACATTTTCATACATGTACATGTACAATTATGCATCCTTAAACCATTTTTACCAACAACAAAATAAAATCTTACATCAAATATTTTGATTTAGAAAAAAAAAACCGCAGATGTTTCAGAATAGTCTTTAAAAAGATTATATAAAACTTGCCAGCTGATAATGGAAACATAACTATCAAAATATTTTTTCTGGGTCAAGTTATTAGTATACAATGTGACTCGGATCTGACAGTGATTGAAATATATATTTGGCAATATCAGAATTTCGTTAGTGCTGATCAAAAGTTAGTTCTTCAGTCCAATGACAGTCAAATATTGGACTTCAACTATTACATGCTTTACAGATGTGAATTTTTGAAGCCAACATTATTCGGCTATAACGTTGAAGTTACTGCATCACTGATGCATATAGTCTTTTTCACCGATAGAACCGAATCGCGGTCCAAGATTTTTGACACTAGAGCTGGACAGAATACCTGGGGAGCATACGGAAGCGTGCCCGCTCAAATATCACAGTTCTTGGTCTTAGTGAGTTCAGCAAGGAAGGCTCTTTACTGCTACCTCAACGCGTCGCTGGTTCTAAAAAGTAAACAACCATACAAAACTACGATTAAACAATGGTGAAGGCGTAATCAATTTTCTCGAAAACATTTATTTTGGGAATTAAGTAGAATTTTCTGATTAAATTGGCAACAACGCACTGCAGTAGCGCGTAGTAAATAACTGCTTGTAAACAATATCTTTCAAGCGCATTTATTACCTGTAATTTTGCGAAAAATAATTTTTACTTTTCCACGTTTAAGTCATAAAACTGGTTCTGGACTTAGGTTGGCGGCTATTCAATTTTACTCTCATTTGACAGCCGCCCTTCACCCTTGGAGTTCAGTTCATGGATGGATAAGTCAATTTGTCGTTTTTTTCGTTCAATACTCCCTTCAAAAGATCAAAAGATCTAAATGGTGTCAAGGTTCATCTAAAAACGTTAGGAGCATTGCATACGAAATAAGCGATTGTTGCTCGGATCGATAGTAAGTATCCATTGTTTTAATCTAGGCTGACCAATTTCTTATTGGTTGTTTCCTTGATGTTTCGCACATAATAACAATACCCAGCTAATATGTTTTTTTTTGCGATATTCCTTTTATGTCGAAGATACCAATTTCGAGAGTTCGATTTTTTTCAGTCTCATCGCTGGACTGATATAAATAAATAAAATATTTGACCACTAGCGCCACCTTGTGAGTGTTTTCCGAACTAATATGGTTTTTGGCGAATAGGATTCATTTAATTGTTCAACATTGTCCATGACATAAACTTTGTATCTAATCACTTGACTGAGATATTAGCAAATAAAATCTTTGCCCACTAGCGCCATCTTGTGAGTGTTATAAGGTTTTATGTGACTAAGTATCATTTAGTTGTTCAACATTGTCGATGCCACCAATGTTGTATCTTATCACTGAACTGAGATATAAACAATCAAAATGTTCGACCATTAGCGCCATCTCTTGAGTGTTTTCCGAACAAATAAGGTTTTAGGCGAATAGTTCTCATTAAGTTGATCAACTTTATCGAAGACACCATTTTTGTATCTCATAACTGAACTAAGATATAAGCAAATAAAGTTTTGGCTCACTAGCGCCATCTTGGGAGTGTTTTCCGAATTTATAAGGTTCTATGCGAATATGTATTATTTAGTTGGTGAAGCAAGTCATTTTAAAGTCAGTAAGGATCGAAGCAAAAAAAAAAGGTTTATTTAGCACCATTTTTGTATCTCATAACTGGGCTAAGATATAAGCAAATAAAGTTTTGGCCCACTAGCGCCATCTTGGGAGTGTTTTCCGAATTTATAAGGTTCTATGCGAATAGGTATTATTTAGTTGTTCAACTTTGTCGAAGACACCATTTTTGTATCTCATAACAGGGCTAAGATATAAGCAAATAAAGTTTTGGCTCACTAGCGCCATCTTGGGAGTGTTTTCCGAATTTGTAAGGTTCTATGCGAATAGGTATTATTTAGTTGTTCAACTTTGTCGAAGACACCATCTTTGTATCTCATAACCGGGCTAAGATATAAGCAAATAAAGTTTTGGCTCACTAGTGCCATCTTGGGAGTGTTTTCCGAATTTGTAAGGTTCTATGCGAATAGGTATTATTTAGTTGTTCACCATTGTCGAAGACATCATTTTTGTATCTCATAACTGGGCTAAGATATAAGCAAATAAAGTTTTGGCTCACTAGCGCCATCTTGGGAGTGCTTTCCGAATTTATAAGGTTCTATGCGAATATGTATTATTTAATTGTTCAACTTTGTCGAAGACACCATTTTTGTATCTCATAACCGGGCTAAGATATAAGCAAATAAAGTTTTGGCTCACTAGCGCCATCTTGGGAGTGTTTTCCGAATTTATAAGGTTCTATGCGAATAGGTATTATTTAGTTGTTCAACATTGTCGAAGACACCAATTTTGTATCTCATCGCTGGACTGAGATATAAACGAAGCAAATATTTGTACGCTGGAAAGTTGTTTCATATGTTGCTTATAAATGCGACATTTGTTGGCGTCTGTGCGCCACCTGGTGAGGTAATTCTGAATTAAAATAGTTACCAAGTGGAAGTCAGCAGTCCTGTGATCAACTGTGAAGACAGTTTTCTCCTAAACTTCTTTATTTTCAAGATATTTGCACTACAAGTACTGTCCTATTTATAGGACGCTGGGCGTTCGGGGCTTCTGTCCTATTTTTAGGACGCTGGGCGGATATGGGTTAATGTTATTGTCGCACCGCCACCAAACCGGATCGCGCCAGTGAGACTCGCGACGCGCCTCAACTCGCGCGATTTTGAAATCAGTTTTTTAGTGTGGCGCTGCATTCTTACGATTTTTATGAACACAGCGCACTATTCAAATATTAGCTGCGACGCACGGGGCCCGAGAAAACAATAATTAAAAATAAATGTTGGTCTTGATTTCTACCGGATACATAATATGCTGTTCTCTAGCACCAATTCTATAAAACCAGATATAAACCAGTAATTCTTAAAACGTACACTAAACCTCTCATAAGACTGAAGAGAAAAGACCCATTCTAGAAGCGGTATTGCAGAACAACTTTCAAGTATCTCTTAAAATTTGTAATCATGCACTTATGACAGTTCTCAACACTTCCTCAAGTAGTTCTTAAGACAAGTTGAACTCACAATATATTTACCATGTTGGTTTGGTTAACAAACTATTAAATACTGTTTTCTAAGGACTGTTCATTTTATAAAGTGGACACCTTGTGCATGCTGTATCTTTCAAATTTATCAATGAAATTTCAATCGGGTTTTTGCACATCGTTCGACTAGTATTGTACAATGTTGTGATAATAAAAATATTCCAAAATAATGAAATTTCACATGAATATGGAACAACGTTTAGAACGGTCGATTTTTGGAGGTTATCAAAATCAATGATTGTTATAAATTGGCTGGAAAATTCGATAATTTATATTTTTTATTTTCAAAAAAGGCTTGTTCTTCGAAAGCATTATCAATCAGAAGCCTGATTGAAAAAATCAAGTTATTTTTGGAGCAACAATTGTACAGATATAATAAAATCATTTTTCCCGTATATTTTTAAAGAAAAATATTTTGAATTTGAAGGGAATTGATATGGGTAGTATTGATTGATTAAAAGTACGTCCTGATGGAAGTGCTAATATAGTATTAATATGGAAAATAACTTACGCCTTCATAGAGTTACTTATAAAGTCCCCACGTCACATTTAAAGCACAATAGAAACACAATTGCTTTATTCTTAGAAGACCTATCGAAGTACATTGACAATCATCAAAATTGGCAACACTGCTGTAATGAAATCGATTTTATTTTCCACATATTATTTTCTTAATATGTTATTCTGAGATGACCAATTAAAAAATTCTGAGAAAACCGTTTACAATTTGCTTAAATCGATAAATGTGCGTACAAGATTTTAAAAGTGTGAGACTTTTTAGTAAAACTGCCATAAACAGTAAAATTTATACTTAAGACTGTGGTTTAAACTCACGATTTAGCTCTCGTTTATACAAATGTAGTTTTTTTAGTAATCCAAACTAGTTTTGAACACGCTTTTTATTTTTCTCTTTCGCTGGGAGTGAAAGGATGCTGTATCAGCAAATTTGGCCATAAATGGGTAAATCACTAAAGTTACCTAATGTCAGAGAATGGTGGAATATAATTGATTTTTTTAAAGCTATACCTTTGGTAGAATAGTAAAGGATACAAACATACAATTTGTTCATAAAAATAGGATTTTTGTTTCGCGAAAAATCATGTTAAACTTTAACGAACAGTTTTTCTTAGAAGTTTTTAGAAAAACTATTTGGCTTTTCAACCAAAAGCATTTTCATATAGCGTTGTAGAATAATAGTTGAATGATACACAGAAAACCGATTACGATTTTATCAATAAATAAAAAAGATATAGCATAAACAAAGTGTTCACTTTATGAAATGAACAGTCCTTAATATTGCCTATCATTAATAAAGCTAAAAGCAAATGAAAACATCTGTGACTTTCCTTTTTTCGAAACCTACTTGTGTTTTAGATTGTCACACTTATTACATCGTCAATATCATGGATGAAACATCCGGACCACGCAATGCGCCTCGATAATATTGCATTTAAAAAAAAGGAAAAAAAACAATTCCAAACATCCGAAGTATTCTTGAAAAAAGAGTTAGAACTAAAAACGTTCCAAGATCATTTATACTGGATCAACATTATCATAAAACCTAGAAGAATGTGCTAATCTATAATAAAACTAATATAAACTTAAATTAAACCAGTTAGAATCTATATTGTTACTTGAGCCGGCTCACAAATTATCTAGAAATAAATTCTGGATATCTTCGATCAACTCTTGCAGAAAGCATACAATTCTTCGACATTTATTTCTTGATTCCTATTAAGATTCTTCAGTACTATATCCTTTAACAAACCGTTCACATAGTCCATGAGCATTTGAAGCATCCAGCGTTTCTCTAGGAAATTCTGAAACAACTTTCAATTAGATCCCTTTAAAAAGTATTCTCTAGGTAGTCTGCCTGATAATTCTCAAAACATTCCGCTAGGCACTCTCACAGGGGTTTGTTTTTGAAATATTCCAAGACATTTTATGAGCTTTTCGCTGCGTTATTTTCGATGATCTCTTTTAAATTTAGTGTTCGACATGTCTGCAAAACATTTTCGCAAGATTTATTTATGAAAGCTCAAACAAATCAAACCTAGATGTTTAGAACAATATTAGAAAAATATGAAATTAAAGAAGATGAGAAAAGCTAATTTGTCAACAGTTCGGGAAGTTTATCTTTTACGTGTTGTGAAGGCATAAGTAATCGGGATCGTGTTTCGGCGCATCGCGCGTTTTGTTTAGCAGTGATTAGTGAAGCCCAAACTGAAGGTAGTTTGTGGCTGCTCGGCCAAGGATGGAGGATGAATTGATGAGCTCGTTCTATGCTTTTATTTCATATCTCTTAAATATATTTGACTACACATTTTCATCGTTACAACGGTGGGAATGTTACGTAAATATGAGTATTCAACAAACTCTGAATGGTTCGTCACTATGAGTGTTGGCATGAACTCTTATTATAAAATTATTTATGTGTTACATAATTTCATAAAACACCTTTTTCCTTGTATTTTTATTTTTGTAACAAAAAGAAGCTTTGAATGCTTCGGCACTATAAGCGTTGACTTACTATGGTTCGTCACTGTGAGTGTCGGTATTAGAATGTTCTACAATGGTCCAATCGAGTTCATTTTTTCATATGATTAAAATATGATAGTATACACTTTTTTCTGACAACGGAAGGAATGTTGCATTTATGTATTGTATTGTTCTACAAATTTTGAATCTCACAAACGATCTAATCGCTTATCAAAGTGAATCCTTTGACCAAATGATCCTCCCCATCAACAAACAACCCTTCCAGTAACCTTTGTGGAGATGCAGAGGTCAACACGGTCTCCAAATAGCAAAGGTTACACACTAACATTCCTTCCCCCAATCCCACCTGACTGCAAGGACGTGGCCGCTATTGACCCTGTATAAATAGAAGCACTGAATTTTGCACACTGAAGAAGATTATGGCCAATCCCAGCAGAACTTCTAGTTGATTCTTTGTGCATCTTCACTGACCTCGGTCAATCACGGAATATCAACTATAGATAAGTGTAGTGAGTCTAAGCTAAGCTAAACATAGTTCGGGAAGTTTATCTTTTACGATGTTAGTAGACACAACATTAAATATATTGCTTTAGGATTACCATACAGCCGTGCATCTCACACATTCATCCGTCCAGGGTATTCTACAAAATGCCATGAGAAATTTGTTCATGAAGTTCATCCTAGGACTTTTAATTACTTGCGATCACCACATCACTAAATTAGGGCTTGCTTTAGATTTTTCTTGAAACAGAGCTTGTGATTGTCCCACAAATTTAATCATTTTTTTACAGGATTTCTTTCAGACTCGCAAATAGATTTCACAATTGAATTACCTACTCTCCAAAAAATATCCATAAATTACTTCTAAAATTCCTCTATGTTCTATTGGTGATCAAATGTGAGGTTAGCTCGCGAAAGTTTTGCAAATTTAAACGAATATCTACGGTTCTCTGTGCTTTGAATTGCCAAAATCATATCAGTACAATGTTTGTGGTGATTTTTATTCCAAAGTTATCGCTAGTACACGGGGGTGACCCATTTCGCATAAGGACGTTTGGCATAATGAACATTCCGCATAAAGCAGTTTCATACAAGATGTCCATTATGCCAAACGTCCTTATGCGAAACGTCTTTATGCGAAATATGCCACCAAACATTCTTCAACCAATTCCCAATATTCTTCCAACAATTCTCAAAAAGATTTCTTCTGAAACTCAAATACGTACTTGCATCTTATATTTTTCCAGTGTTTTCTGCGTGTATTATTCTGAGATATTATTCAAGTGTTTTCCCGCAGGAGAACCGTTAATAAAAATAAAATATGATTAAAGGGATGCTAAATGTATAGACCTGAATCTACTGTGCAGACATTGAGTTGTTTCAGATTGAAAGAATATTTAATATTGTAGAAGATTTTATGGAGATTTTTTGACATAATGAATCCTATTGGTGAACTGGAGGAAATTATAACATAATTTATGGAGTATCATCAATAAAATATGAAAAAAATAGAAAATTTGCTTGGAAAATTCAGGAAGATATATTAGTCAAAATATAATCATAATCTGAGAGGGAGGCACAGATACTACACACGAAATATGACACAAAGTTATTTCAAACTGCAAGAAAACTCCAGCTTGCCAACGACAATCAAGGCAGACTTGATGAAAATCGCTAGTTTTCTTTTGTTGTGTACCTTCGATCGTTCTGGACAAACATGGGCCAAAATTTTCTATGCATTTTATTTTTGTTTTTATTGGAAAAAGTAAAATGATGCGTATTTGAATACTTTATATTCAATCAAAATAAAAGGTGCTATCGTGACATTACTTTTGAATAAGCATGAACAGCTTTTCAATCGATTTTTTGTCACATTTGATAAAATGCAAAAATTTGTTTTAATCAATCCATCCATCGCGCTTTTCCATTGTTTGAGATCTGGGCTCACAATGACAGTTCGTGATAGCAGAATCTCGGCTCACCTTGACGCACATAAATTTCGTATCGGTTTATCCCTCCCAGATCATAACTATCGTTCATTTTATTCAATTGTTGGCGAAATATTTCTTGGATTTTTGATAAAATTAAAAAAAAAACGTATTTTTTCTTCAATTTCTAACAAACAGTTCGCGGTTTCCAGCTGAGATTGGGTTCACACAGGACATAGTTGGGCACAACTAGGGGTAATCATTATCGGATGAACTTGGCACCACAAGAATCAAGAATTTGAATTTTGTTTCCACTGTTTCTTCCGAAATGTCAGAAACAGAACCCCTGTGTTAAAAAGTAAAAATGTGACGTTTTTGTCGAACGTCGAACATGATCAAATGTGTCAAGGTTAAACCTATTTTTAAAATAAAGTTGATATTCCGTTATTTGACCGAGAAAATGTGCCAAGGTAGTAACAAGAACACGCTGTTTCGTGTTATTTAACAAAACAAGACTTTATCTAAAATTTTACGACCCTATTGTTGATCTGCATTATTATAGGGCAGTGTTCAAAAAGTAACCGGTTTTCTGGTTACAACCTTATATACCATTCAGTAAATTGTACAAAATATTACAATGTATTGTTTTTGTTATGTTTAGTATGATTACATTACGTTGTATACAAAAATTGCATTTTTTTATTCGTATACTCTGATGAGAAATTTAAAAAAACTTAGCTAAGCTGAAAAACGTGTCTGAATAAAGTATATCTGTAAGTAAATGAAGTCTGAGTTTTTTGAACGGGCACAAAAACAAGCTCGTACAGTCTGTTTATGGCGTGGATGACAATAATACAGGCAAACTGCCAAACACACAGCACAACATCAACAATGCCAAAGCAGAAACAGTATAGTCTCTTCATCATAGACAACAACGGGTGTATGAAGATGGCGTGATTTGGAATCATGGCACATTGCTTTAACCGCAGCGATGAGGGTGGAGTTGGATTATATGGTGTGACGTGTCTATGTTCGTGTACGACATATGTGTGACATTGTCTGACGGCTTGGAATTAGACATATGGCCTGTGATTGCTGCTCATAAGGACAGGAAATTTGAATGTGCGGTTTATTTGATGAGCAAGATTCGCCAAGTTGGTGTTTCCTATTTCAAATTTCATGTGGAACGGTGTCAAATTTTTCGGAGCCAAAATGTGTGTTCGATGAATTTAATCCTTTATTAGTACATACATAACATTTATTTCTTATATCTAGGTGTTCTGTATTATTAACTGAGAGCTTTCTTTGCCAAAGTTGCCATTTTCGCATTCATATATCGTGTGGCAGGTACGATGATACTCTATGCTCAGGAAGTCAAGGAAATTTCCATTACGAAAATATCCTGAACCGACCGGGAATCGAACCCAGACACCTTCAGCATGGCTTTGCTTTGTAGCCGCGGACTCTAACAACCCGGACGAAAAAGGCCCACATTAGATAAAAGATAATTAAGCTATTATTAACATTTTGTTAACATTCATAACACTGCATTTGCCATAGCAGTTCAGAATTTTTACAGGTGAATAAATTTCATCCGTTTATTAAGATAAAAAAAAGTTTTTTAATAAACTTAACCAGAATATAAAAATAAACATCATGCCAATGCGATTTGAATGAAAATTTGGTTTCCCCTAACGGGTTTTAACATATCCTTATAAATCCACCCAATTCAAAAATACAGACCACGATTGGTGAAACACTTTGCTTCCTCACTTGAGTCGGAGAGAGCCTGATTTGATTGCTGCTCGTAAATTTCGTCCAATGCTTCAAACTTGTTGCTCATTTCGATGCATTTTTTTGGAGAAACTTCCTTTTTTGCCAGTTATTTTTAGGGATTCTCAAAACTTTCATCAGCAGAAATAATTTGTGTACTCACAACACGAAAGTACAATATGCAATCAATTTAGCATGGTACACTTTCTCCAAAATCATAAACCCAGTTAGTTACAGTACAACGCCCTTAACTCAGTAATTTCAATGATTCCCTAATTTTAATAACCTCACATAATTTGCAATCGCTATCAGGCCACTGTTCATCATCTGCCATGGTACAATCAACATCGACCACGCTCTGCTCAAGTGCGTTTAGTTTAAAAGGCCGGCAGCAAATAGTTACATCTATATGGGCTCTGCTGCCCTACCTCCAGTGTTTACGATCAGTCAAACAAATTTCCGACTCTGTGTCGTTCCCCCCTGCTGATCGACAGTTATTAATTAATCCACTCGGGTCTCTCTGGCGGCAGCTGGGCCGTGTTTGAGACTGAATTGTTGCTATATTGTTATATTACTCATTATTGTTATTGCCGCGAACCGTTTGATAATTGTTGTGTGCGCGCCCCTCGATTTCTCCGCGCTGCATACAAGTTATTTAGTCTGTAGTAATCGTTACAGAAACTGCGTATCCAAAACGGTTCAAGTCCGAAGCAAAATGCGTACGACGATTAATCTCGTCTCGGTTCTTCTGGCCCTGGCTGCCTCTGGTCAGCGACACTCTTTGGATAACACTGGGCGACAAAATAAAAGCTTTTTCACACACTTTTTCCTTTTATAAGGGTTTAATAAATTGTGGTTTTTGATGAAAAGGGGGTTTTTATTCTAAAATTTTCGTATTTTCGTGGGAATTTACCATTGTTGTTCCAGAACATTTAGTTAAATGTGGTCACCAAAATTCATGCTTAGAATGCGCTCAAACATTTATTGCACCTTAGAATGCTCTCAAACATTTACTGCACCTGTTATATAAATTGGAAGATCTCACATATTAAAAAAAAAACAAAACTATTGTTTTACGACTACAAAGCACGAATTTGATTGAATGCACACATCATCTGACATTATTTTTCCCTGCCAGTGCGTATAAATTTTTGACAAAAAAAGTTTTACAACTATCTGTATTTTTATTGGCTCAACTATTTTGTTCTACATCTGCTCCCTGATTTCGTTAGATCAATTTGCTCAACTACACAATGCCCTCCAAATCGAATTTCAACTTTATTTATTCAACGCACATTTTTATGGGAATTATTTTTTTGGCTTTTAAACGGATTTCAGGTAATTCACATACTTCTTCTTATTCTTGGTATTAACGTCCCCACTGGGACGGAGCCGGCTACTCAGTATAGTGTTATAAGAGCACTTCCACGGTTATTAACTGAGAGCTTTCTTTGCCTAAATTGCCATTTTTGCATTCGTATATCGTACCTGCGATGATACTCTATGCCCAGGGAAGTCAAGGAAATTTCCAATAGGAAAAGATCCGAGACCGACCGGGAATCGAACCCCCTTCAGCATGTCTTTGCTTTGTAGCCGCGGACTCTAACTACTCGGCTAAGGAAGGCCCCTATTCACATACTTATAGCTTCTTAATTATAATTGTTATTGTTAGAGTTTTTGACACTTCTCAGCAAAACATGGAGGAAACTTTCACCTACCCGGGCAATCTGTATGCCAAAGGGGATTAGGCTCTGTGAATCATTCATCGGTGTTTGTCATCCTAATGAGTCTGCAAGATGAGTTTCTCAGTTGTGGTGGTTCAGGAACCGTTTCACTATACTGCATCACGCTTTTTTTTTAATGCTGTGTAGATCCTTCTTCAATTCCAGCTCGTTTAACGACCTTGGAAGAGATTTCGAAACAATTCCGGTCGCTGAGAGAACTACCGGAACTATACGGACGTGCCTACATGTGCTTCAACTTCTCCGCAAAGTAAATGTCGATGAGTGTAACTCGTTTCATTTTTTGTCGTAGACTGCAATGTCGAGGCGGTTGGCACAGATAAGGACGCCCGTTATGAACTATCCCAGTACAGCTTTACGCAACTATTGCCCAGAACCAGATCAGGCGGGTGTTTGTGGTAGGGAATTAACAAGAAAGAGCAAGCTGTTGGTGTCCCTCTACAGGTCCTGGTGCACCTGGTCAATCCATCTAGCTCGCTGCGCTCCACGCCTTCTTGTTCTGACCGGATTCGTAGCGAACACCATCTTTACAGGACTATTGTTCGGCATTCTTGCAACATGCCCTGCCCAGCGTATCCTTCCAGCTTCAGCCACCTTCAGAATATTGGGTTCAACGTAGAGTTGAGCGAGCTCGTAGTTTATCCTTCGCCACCACACGCCGTTCTTCTGCACGCCGCTGAAGATCGTCTTTAGCACTCGGCGTTCGAAGACCCCAAGTGCTTGCAAGACCTCCTCGAGCATAGTCCACGTCTCCACGTTACGATCATCTCATCGATGGTTTTGATGTCGCAGTTCAGATGATGCAGTGCGCTGAAACCGTGGTGAACTTCGCATACAATGCGTTAAAATTCGTAGCGGTTCTGGCTTTCTACGAAATATGCCTGCAGCTGCTGGATCTGGGAGACACATAGGAACAGGATATCGATGACACCGCTTCCTGCTGATGCACGTGGCAGGTTGACTCTCTAAATGGACGATTTTAGGTGGCTCATTCGGCGCTTGGTGAGCAGCACTCGTACTGTTCTTTCTATAGCCTCCAAGTCAGTTTCGGTCCACTTTACCATTTCGAAAATATATGTCAACAGGGGAAAAGCAAATGTGTAGATCGCCTTCATATTGATGCCGGCGAGCAGAAAGCTCTTCAAAATTCAGTTGACACGAGACAATAACTTTTCCTGCAGCTCTTGCTGGATCATCGTATGGTGAATACCTCTAAATTGCAGGAATCCGAGGTTTTTATACGTTTCGCCTTCAACCATATTCGGAAACTCCTCCTGCTCGTTGACGCGGAAACAGCTGGCATCCATAACTTTACCCTGACGTAGATGAATTGACCGGCATTTGTCGATCCCACTTCACCGGATGTCATTACTAACTAGCTGCAACAGCTAATGCAGGTTCTGCACTGGTTTCGCAAATAGCTTCAGGTCGTCCATATAAAAGGTGGGGGCAACTTTTGTACTCCTTTCCCCATTTTTTAATTGGTAGCCCTATTTGCATTGGTTGAGTAATTTGCTAAGTGGGTTTATGGCCAGGCAAAACCACAGCGGGCTAAAGGTATCACCTTGAAAAATCCCTCTCTTGATGCTGAGTGTCCTAGACAACACAGCTGTACCGTCGGTAATGCGTAAGGATGTGCTCTACATCCCCATCGCGTGTTGCATCAGCCTGATGACGTTCCCGTCTACCTTATACAATTGCAGTACTTCAAGAAGGTTAGAGTGCGGTACTGAGTTGTATGCCTTTTTGTAGTCGATGTACGCCATACTCAGGTTCATTTGCTTTTGGGTAGCTTGTCCTACAATGAATGTATGACCTGATCTTTGCTGTCTTGCGTGTTTCTGTGACACCCTTTCTGTTCCTCGGTCATCACGCTGTTTGCGTTGCAATGGTCTTGCTTCCTCCTCGTTATTTCCGACGATATAACTTTGTACAGACTTAAGGCTCGTTATTGGGTCAGCTGTATTTTGATCCTTTGGCAGAAGAAATGTGACACCCCTGATAATGAATTCCAGTACCTGCGTGGGGTCTCCTAGCACCGTATTAAAGCATCCGGTATCCGCCCTTGGATCGTTGGGGGTTTTTATACCAAAAATTGTACACAAAATCAGGTCCTGGTGCAGCCGAATTGCTGGTATATCGAGTAGCCTCACGTATATCCTGAGCGGTTACCACGACCGCGGCAATGTCTCCAATTCCATTAGTGTGTCACTTTTCTTCTGCTAACCACATCCAATCGCCGTTATGTTTGGTGGGGTTTCCCGCAAATTCGCCCAAAATTGTGTAACGTCGCCAATCTCAGGAAGTTTCTCACCGAAATCGACCTTGTCATTTCGGATGCGGTTGTAAAACTCCCTCTCGTTTATGTTGAACATCCGGTTTTGTTCCATTCTCCATGACGTCGTAATCGTTTCGCAAGAGCATTCAACCGCATGGCTGTTGAGGATCTCAGTTATGTCGACTTCTCTGAAATCTCGGAGCTCTGCGGGTCTAGACCAAAGATGTTAAATTTCTGTAAAAAACGAATTTTTGGGTAAAAATGCTAATTTTGCGTGAAAATATATCGCAATATACACATTCAAATGGCATGTATTGTCATGCTTGTAACACGATGCACAATATATAACCAAATAAATTGACGAAGAAAGCTGTCAGTTAAAAGTGATCAAAAGAATACCAAGCTGAGACGCTGGCTCTAATTCAACTGGGATGCAAAGCCAGTAATTAGAAAATTGGAAAAATGGACTTGACAACACTAAACGATGTCTATTCAATAAATGTCATACCAATATTGAGAGGGCAAAGTTAAACATAATACTTGTACAACAACATCTGAATTTCTTTGAAAATATGGAACATTTTTCCTGAAAAGTTTATGAGATGGGTAAAGTGCGTGAACCAATGTTGCCCAGTGTAATCAATCTCCGTGTGGCTGGTATTTCAATTCCGCTGGAATTGAGGCCCTTTTGCATGGAACAGCAGTGGGCTGCGTTTCTTTCCCCCATTATGCCTGTACCAGAGAAACAAATACGGGGTATGCCCTGAAACAATAAACAACAAAACCAGTCCGCAGCAAGTAAGTTCTCTTGGGTTGGAGTTTGCTTTTTTACTACATTACTAGAAAGAGGTTGGGGAGTATTAAAGCGGCTTTATGGACACAATAAGATAGCGTGCTGAGAACATGAAGTGAGTTATGAGAATTTTAATGCATTATAATTAACAATGTCACTAATCTTCAGAACTATGAACTGCCGTGGGCCGGATAAAGTGAGTGTGGGAGTTGAACAACCGTTTTGCCGCTTTTTAGTAGCTGTTTTATAGTCATTGGTCGTAAATCACGCTGCTTATTAGACAATTGCAGTTGACCCACATCCAAATGGGCTTGATACTAAGGGAATTTATTTCAGAACAGGTAATAGATTTGTATTACAACTCAAAACTCTTTTACTTTCTTTCGACAAACTTATAAATTCTTTTTCTTTCAACCAAAGGCGAACCAAAAACGTAGCTAAGCTTTCTAAAACGGCAAATGTCGATGATTATTCTGAGGTTTTTCATGAAATGTTTTACTCTTACTTACTAATATAGACCATTACACCCGACGTAGTTCAATTTATTGTTTAAGTGAAGATTTAATTGGTGGCGATCCCAATGACCAAAGATTTTTTCTGAGTCTTGAGCTAGAGCTAGAGATCTGGGCGCAATAAATGTCTCTATTCCTTTAAGGAATAACTCTAGATTTAAAGGAATTCTTTCAAGTGCTCATTCAGGTGCTTCTTCTGGAACTCAATAATTCCTCAAAGTATTTCAATAAAAGCATTGTTTTATAATACAGGAATTACTTCATGGGTTATTCTAACAATTTTAGCTTTGATTCATCTATAAACTACCTTTAAGATGTCCGTAGGAATTTTCCAAACATTCCACCAATTATTTAGCAAAGAATTTCAATAATTACTCCTCCAGGAATTTCTCAGAAACTGTAGGGAAATATATAAGGTATTCTCTCTTGATTTATACCAGGAATTACACCCAGCATCCCTTCAAAGATTGTTTCAAGAATACTTTTATTTTTATTTTTTTGTTTTGAATGATTACAAAATTTGTCTTTTCCAAAATTCATGTATTGTACTTGGGATGTAAGAAAAATATTTTTTTAGATCTGATAATTAGTTCAAATTTCAGTTGGAACGTAGAGTTACAGAAAAAATAAGGTTATTACAGTAACTTCGACCATCGCTAATAAATGAATAAAAAATTGCGTTCCACTGCTTCAATTTCACGTTTTACTATGTGTATCCCAATACATGTAGTATCATCAGTAAAACTTCATTTCTCCCATAGAGCAATCCACATTCTCCATCAAAAATGATAACAAAAAACAAGAGTTCCCGTTTTTTCACAGACCAATTTAAAGCATACCCAAAGAAGCTCTTATGCCATCGCACACTCCATTGGATAATTGATGATAATACATACTTATAAACCGCCTTCCACTAACGAACATGTCCGCTCCGCATTTTAGCTCCATCAAATCGGCCTGTCTGTCTTCTTCGTCTATTTTGTTCTGTTCTGTTGTTTCCGATTCCGACCCCGAACGGATCGTGTTTGTTAAGGGGGAAAAATTGGGGTTCACCACAAACGCTTCTGTGTTCTCTTATGTGCAATCTCTCCGGCGGTGGCACAGTGGTCGCACTCTATACAAAAATTGCTAAAAGTACACTGCCCTGAACTGTATATTTGTAACATTTACAATTACGCTCATCCTTATCAATGATTTGACTATAAGTCACCTGAAGAAACCAAAAATGGAATACATAATAGGGTCCTAAAGCCCTGTCCCAATTTTAGTACCAAACGCTTTAGTTTAGGCCAGAAACACATGTTTACTCAATTTCAAAATAATTTTCATTGGTTCAAGTTTAAAAAACATTTTTTTACGATTTTTGAGATTTTGTAACACCTCTTGGTTTAAACTCGAATTTTGGGTATATTTTGTTTTCCGTGCCCCTTCCGAAATGTCAGATAGGAACAACCCCAGTGTTAAAACTATAAGCCCTGTGGCATTTTTGTCGACAAAGTGAACGTCAAACATGATCAAAAGTGTCAAGATTCATAATTGAAACCATTTTTAAAATTGAAGTTTAAATATGTTATAGCCGTTATTTGAGCTGGAAAAAATGCTAAAGTAGTTGCAAGAACATGCTCTTTCGTGTTATTAAATAAAAACAAGAAATCATTAAACATTTTAGGATCCAATTTATATGTATTTGCTCCAAGAAATCATTATGAAAAAGAGAACCCAATCTGGCATTCTTCAGAAAGGGCTTTCTCAATAATATTATTAAGTTCACTTAAACAAAAGTGATCTGAATAAAATTAAAGCTTTAGAAAAAACAAGACTTATGTTCGATGTGCGTTGTGACATGGGTATATTTCCAGAAACCTGGAGAAAACTTCCAAAACACCACTCAGTACCGCCGGTGCCAAAAGTCGGGGCCATGGTACCGAACATAGCCATAGGTGCATGTATGTAGATGCATGATTTTCAGAAGTTCTTCTCACGCTCAGACGTCTGTCCTGTTAAGAAAGATACCAAAAATGTATGCGAAAATTGCAGGGCCATAAGTCTAACTTTTGGAATTGCCCTTCGTGCAAACGAATTGTTGAGGCTTGTACCAGGCAGATGAATGTTAACGTTTTTAGTTCCCGAGACTCCCCAGGCAAAAGCTCCAACAATGCTCATTTTTCAGTTAACGATCGCTTGCTTAAGAATTATACCCATCAGGTAAATTACAATCATGTTCATTCCCAAGCTACTTTTCTTCTGTCCGGTAGCCGTTCGAATATTTTAATTTCGAATGGATTAACTCATAGGCCTATATTGTAGCAGGCAGTTTCTGTTTACCTTCCTACGGATAACCGTTTTGATTGTTTCAAATCATATGGAAAAACTCCTGCCGCCGCAGGCAACTCCTATTCCGTCTCTTCATTAACAGATAATCCCAACAAAAAATCATCAGAAAAAGCACCTACTTCTAGTAAAATGTCTTCCTTTGATTCTGAACAATTGACTCAAATGATTGATGCAATGTTCAAAACCACCACAATGGCTGTTCAAAACCACCACAATGGTCCAAGTTGGTGTAAAATTTACTAATCAAATTGTTATCGGATTACGTTTCTCTAATGGATTCAAATGCTTTAATAAATATTTTGATTTGGAATGCTCGTTCTATGAATGCTGAAGAGGATGAGCTGTTAAATTTTCTAACAGCAGATAACATATATATAGCCGTTATTACTGAAGCTTATTTGAAAGCTCAAAAGAGATCACATTTTTTGTGTATTTTAATGATCGACTTGTTTGAGCATGTAGTGGAGTTGCTATCATCATACATAGGCGTATAAAACATCAACTTTTTTGTCATTTGAAATCAAAGTGTTTGAATGTTTGGGTGTTTCTGTTTAAACACAACTTAGTAAATATACTTTTATAGCTGCCTATTTGCCTTTTAAATGCATAGATTTGCTCCAAACTGACTTGCGGAAATTGACTCGCAATAAGTCATTTTTTTATCATTGGTGACTTCAATGCAAAACAACACTCATGGAATAATTCGCAAAACAATTCCAATGGCAGAATTCTATTTGATGAGTGCTCTTCAGGATATTTCTCAATTCAATATCCTAATAACCCTACCTGTTTTTCTTCTTCTAGAAACCCTTTTATGATTGATTTGATCTTTACCGACTCTAGTAACCTTTGTAGCCAACTGGTAAGTGTCGTTGATTTTGATTCTGAACATACCCATGTTACATTTCTGATATCACAGCGTAACAAAAATGACACTTTCGCGTGTCTCAAGGATCAAATTATGTGTTTCTAGTAGATTTTTGGTCGCTGAATCTAATGCCGATCTCAGAAATGTGGCAGCACGTCACAATTTTTAGCTACAGGTTGCCAAAGTTGTATAAAACACTGGTTTTATTGATGTTCACATGAAATTTAAGGTATGATTTATCTAACTTTTTTGTGATATAATCTACCAAACATGCTTAATAGGACTTGAACTTTTAATTTAGATACAAATCAGTTGAAATTTCACGATAAAATTTAGCTTAAATCGATTTTTTCCAACATCTTTGCAGTCTTCATATAAAATTCTTCGTTTCTCTTATATGGCAAAATACAATACTTTTCTGAACCACCAAAAAATAACATTTTACCATCGAAAATATTATGAACTTCGTTGATAATTATTGTTCTATACATAAAGTTTGAATTCTGTGACAAATTGAGCAAACAAATTGCCGTACAAGTTGAAAAACTTGCATGCAAGTTGTTTGAAGCAGTCAAATTAAGCATTTTCAACAGTCAATATCTCAAAAACTAGACATGCCATGATATTTCTGAAAACGGCAATGGACTCAGCATCCCTTCATTTAGTAAATAGCGGTATTTTGGTTCTTGAGACAAAACCGTGTTCCGCAGTGTATCCTATAAAGCGATTCTCAATCCTATCAGTTCCAAATTCAATTATTTTCAAGCCGATTGGAATACACATGAAACATACATTGATAGTTATCATGATTTCTTTGCAAGCAAAACTTGATATTGACAATCCTCTTGAAACTTTAACAAATTTCATTGTTGAAACAAGAGGCATTGCAATACCAAAATGTGAAGTTACATTCGAAACCGTGCTTAGAGACGATGATCTTGAACTCTTGATTTTTATTAAAAACGTACGGAGAAGGCAATATCAACGCACTCGCGAAGAAACTTTAGGTGTTTCTGTTGAAACACAGCTAGGTAAATATACTTTCATAGCTGCCTATTTGCCCTTCCAACACAGAAAGAAAAATCCATGTAAATTTCAGCATAAAATCATGCACATAAAGGGAATGCCAGATTTGTCGCAAACTTGTGACACATCGTGGTAAATTACAACAACATAATGTACATCATGTATGCTTGTTTACACGATGTATAGTGGAAACTTACACGGTATTATTGTAATTTTACACGATGTGACGGGTAAATTTGGGACAAATCTGTCATTCCCTTTATGTGCATGATTTAACGCTGAAATCTACAAGGATTTTATTAAATTAAATTTAAATTTGCTCCAAACTGACTTGCGAAAATTGACTCGCAATAAGTCAAAATTGTTTGTCATTGGTGACTTCAATGCCAAACATCGGTCATGGAATAATTCGCAAAGTAATTCCAAAGGCAAAATTTTATTTGATAAATGCTCTTCAGGATATTTCTCAATTCAATACCCTGGCAGCCCTACTTGTTTTTCCTCTTCTAGAAATCTTTCTACGATTGATTTGGTCTTAACCGACTCTAGTCACCTTTGTAACCAACTGATAAGTCACGCTGGTTTTGATTCTGATCATAACCCTGTTACATTTCAAATATCCCATGAAGCGATTCTCAATCCTATCAATTCCACTTTCAATTATTTTCGAGTCGACTGGAATACATATGAAACATACATCGATAGTAATCTTGATGTAAACATTTCTTTGAAAACAAAACTTGATATTGTCAATGCTCTCGAAACTTCAACAAATTCCATTGTTGATAAAAGTGGCATTGCAATATCAAAATGTGAAGTAAAATTCGAAACCGTGATTAGAGACGATGATTTTAATCTCCTGATCCGTCTTAAAACGTGAGGAGAAGGCAATTTCAACGCACTCGCCTCGCGATCCTGCTATGAAAATTATATGGCGGGATCTGTGAAAAGAAATTAAAAGCGATTTACTCAATCAAGAAACAAACATTTTGAAAAAATAAAATTTCATTATTTAATTGCATCTTTTTCATCCTTTCGACAGCCTTGAACCACTGTGCGACGCTGAGTCATTCACACGTGACTCTAACGAACCATTCTTCTGAACGAAAGCTTGAGCATCGTTTCGAAGTGAGCAATTGAAGAGGCTCATTCTACGGTCGCTCTTGGAAGCATCATCCGGAAAACTGGTCCGTTTATCGGTCGATTACCGCTTACTTTGGAACGTGCACTACGTAGGGGTGGGTACCTGAGCTAAAGATGAACACGATCCGATCATGTTTGCTAAATCAACCACCAGCTCGAACGACCGATGACGACGAATTATCCTGGTGATCGGATTATGCCAAGGGGCTTAGCCACGTTCATTACCATTTAGAGACGAAAGCGAAAGAGACGGTGTTTAGCTCGTGTTTACTAGAAACGCAATGGAAGTGGCCTCGCCGTTCATTTCACTTTCTTTAGTGCAATTATCTAGTTAGTGGTTGGTATTACATCTTGGCGCAGTGTTTCTCAAATTGGACGATCAAGTTTTTGGCGCGGAACGCTTCGTATAATTTCATAAAAGAACGTACGTCTTACATAATGGCTGTTAGACAATAGGGTGCTAAATATTCTATTGAAATCTTTTTTTTTTCTTTATAAAATATTTTCTTCGGCCTTTTTTTATGCTTTAATAACAGCTAATCCATAATTAAACTTTAATTTCGGAAAAAAGCGTTGAAATTCCAACTTTTGATCATCTTTGACGTTCATCTCGTCGACAAAAATTCACTGGGGTTTTGCTTTTTGGCACTGGGTTGTTCCTATCTGACATTTCGGAAGGTACACGGAAAACATAATTCATCCAATATATGGGTTAAAATCTAAATGTGTGACTCAAACTCAAAAAGATTTTTTAACTTAAACAAAAACAAACGTTTTTTTTTTTACAAAAATTTAGATAGAGCTTTACTGCCGTGAATCGCAAGTCAGTCCCATCTGCATTTTCGTCAAAATTGAGTTGAGTTCAGTTTTCAACATACCTTCCAATGCTCTTTCAGCTGCACTAATAAGATAACAAGATTTGTTCGGAAAAAATAGGAAAAAAACAGTCAAATTGTCCCATAATGAAAAGTAACCGCATATCAGTCCCACTACAGATTCCCGCACCGTGTAACACAAAAATGAACCGTGTTTTTATAATCTTTATATTTTTCTCGGAAAGATATCATAATGAAAAGCAAATTGTGAAAGTTTCATTAAAATTTGAACATGTTCCAATCCACTGGAATTTTTTGAAAATTCATATGGAAAACGAGTTTGAAAACTTCACAGTCCATTTTCTCAATGCCTACTTTTTACAGATGCGACTGACTTGCGATTCACGGCAGTTTAGGACCCTATAAATAAACTCTCCAGATTTCACCCAAGGATTTTTCCAGAAAAGTTAATACTAATCCCAATACAAATCATTTTTAAATAACTTTAGGTACATATTTCTACTGAGATTATTCGAAGTATTCTACCAATGACTAGTCAGAGTATTTTTGCTGAGAAATAATTTTTGGAGCAATTAATTATCTACTTCGGCCTTTTTTCATGCTTTAATAACAGCTAATCCATAATTAAACTTTAATTTCGGAAAAAAATGCGTTGAAATTCCTACTTTTGATCATCTTTGACGTTCATCTCGTCGACAAAAATTCAATGGGGTTTTGCTTTTTGACACTGGGTTATTCCTATCTGACATTTCGGAAGGTACACGGAAAACATAATTCATCCAAAATATGGGTTAAAATCTAAAAGTGTGACTCAAACTCAAAAAGATTTTTTAACTTAACCAAAAACAAACGTTTTTTTATACAAAAATTTAGATAGAGCTTTAGGATCCATAAATAAACTCTCCAGATTTCACCCAAGGATTTTTCCAGAAAAGTTATTACTAATCCCAATACAAATAATTTTTAAATAACTTCAGGTACATATTTATACTGAGATTATTCGAAGTATTCTACCAATGACTAGTCAGAGTATTTTTGCTGAGAAATAATTTTTGGAGTTATTGTGATGATTCTTCGACGGGTATTCCAGCTAATACCTCCATAAGTTCTAAGAATTATACTCGGAATTTATCTGGCGTTCATTTCAACAATACTGTCAAGTATATTTCAGGAATCACTTCAATCCATAGTTTAAAAATTCATCACAATTTTATTTTGGGTGATCTGCTGTAATCCAACATCATGAGTTTCTTCATTTATTCTGCCCATACTCGCATAACAGTCCCATATTCTATGGGATTTCCTATATGAATGGGACTGTTATGCTAGTATGGGCAGTATTTCTCTTGGTAAAAATTCAAATTATGCCGTGAAATCAACAACTCCTTTAAAAAACCTGAAAGGATTTATCCAAATATTCATTCAAATAAACCACTGAAAATACCGCTGAGTTTGTTCAGTGAAATAATGCTAGAAGCGACACAAATAACTAATCCAGAAATTCTACTAGCGTTTTTTTAAAGATTATCTGCAGAGCTTCCTCATGGATTTTGTTCAGATATTATCTGTTTTCTTGGGGAAAACCCACACTAGTGATAATCTTTCAGGCATTTCTTCATAAATATCTCTTGAACTTTGATTTGGAGGTATTGCTCCGGAAATTGTTTTGAAAACTCCACTAGAATTCCATATGATCATTTTACGCGAATGACTTGGAATTTTCACCGCAACTTGGAAATAACATATAGTTTTTTCAGCCGGAAATACACAACATTTTGAGTTATTGCTAATCTCCAACGTTGAAGAAAATTTAAAAAAAAGAATTAGTAATAATTTTGAAATGGACATACTTAAAGCAATATACCCTTCTGCAAAATTAAAAACAAGTTTGTACTTTTTTCAGTAAAATTTATTTATCTTAATATTAACTTAACGATAGCTAAAAAAAATGTTTTTGAAATATTGTGAATAGGGTGATGTGCTAGTATCCATCGTATTAAGCATTGATCAGTGAGAACTGCAATTTTCCCAGTATTGCAGTGAATGATGCTGATACAAACCGATGCCAAACAATTCTTTCTCAAAACGGCTTTAGCAT
This sequence comes from Aedes aegypti, assembly GCF_002204515.2. NCBI lineage: Eukaryota > Metazoa > Arthropoda > Insecta > Diptera > Culicidae > Aedes > Aedes aegypti. The sequence goes on along the minus strand of NC_035107.1, from coordinate 224,510,979 downwards.
TGTACAATCACATTTTGATAAACCTTGATCTGTTTTTGGAAATAATGCAAAGAAAATGCATCTCATCGTATTCTCAATCCGTCGTATCGTTTTCAACTACGTCGCAATCAGTTTCCAGATTCGTCTTACAACTTACGACTCACTGTGATGTATTGAGTGGTTAAAACACAATATTTCAACGCTATAATAAAATGTTTCACTAGATTAAAAAGATCTACGGGCATCTCCCTCCATTCCTTCAGCATGTTGGAATATACTAATTTCCTTTAAAATTAATTGTTCGTCATCAAAATTCAGCCCAAACATATGAGCACAATTCCTTTTGACCGTACAATTATGGCATTTGCTCACAGCACAGCGAAAACAACACAATCAAAAAAACCGTATTTTTACGTCGAGCGTCGCGCACACATTGATGCGCACAAGCTTTTTTTTTCTCAGTACGACGGATAGAACTTTGTTTACATTCTCAATCATCAGGTATCAGTAAAGTGGCTCTGGCAGCACGTTCCCCTCCAGTTGGGAGATTTGTGCCTCGCCAAACAACAGCCTTAACATCATTTACCTGAGCGGAAAAGGGAAGGATGGGGATGGTATGGTGATAGAGAGATAGGAAAGAGTAGAACTTGTATAAAACTTGTATTTATCAGAACATCTTAAGGAGATGTTGCTGAAAGAAAGGCTAAAGGCTGGACTGTAATGTGTTTCGCAGCGATGCGCAAGGATTTGATAGAAAATAACATGGATTAACTATCAAAACCAGCCGCAACACATCGTTGCGCAACGCATTATAGCCTCTTCCTCAATTGTAGGACAAAGCAACAAAATTTGCTAAAAAAATGGGAACCCGAAGTTCAGTTAGTTAATTACATAGAACTCTATGCAACATTTGGTGCTTAGTATAAGCAGATTGGTAATAAAAATTACATTTGTTTGGATTTAGCAGATTTTTTCTGCAGAAGTACATCTACTTGTACCTTAGAGAACCCGTAGTTCAGCCGAAAGTTTGGCTTCTGCAAAACTTGCAAAGAAGCATCATCAATGCTACATAACAACAATTTATTGTTGTCAGTTGTTCTAGATTTTACAACCTTCCAGCGATCAGCTGAAATTGAGGGGTTCTGAAATTTCAATCTTTTCAAAACATTTGCGTCACGCAGACCTTCCTTGGGATCCCAAGGAATATTCACACAGATTTTGTTCTGGTGTGCAGCGTAAGGTTCGATTACGAACTTAAGATCTCCAGCTTTCTCATTAATTGCTGTGAGCTTTTCAATGAGCCAATTATAGCTAGGTTCGTTGTCTGGAGAAAACCAGACAACTCCAAACCTAAGGCCAGATCCCCTAAAACTAGGGTTAAAAGAAGATGAGGGAGAAGAGTAAAGGCACACATTCAAATCCCTCAGAAGGGCGTCTTTTAACGCAGGTGTAAAATGGCCATTCTCAAGCCTAACTTGAATACGCCATTTGGAGGCCTCCGACAGAACTTCGTTGGAAGGCACATCTTCAGCACGTGGCAAACCAGCACCGTCTCCTGGGTTAATCACAGCAGTAGAAGGCACAGCTAGTAAACTTGTTCTTATGGCACAAGAATCGCCAGCTTCAGAAAACTGAGATTCGGCAGTCACAACCTTACCAGATGTAGCTTCAGCACTCTGCATCTCGACTTCAGGAACGTTGTTGGCAGCCATGTTGAAATAAAAAAAAAATTGAGATGAAAGTTCACAGCTCGGAAGAAACAACGATGTTGACTCGATGAAATCCACCAAAAGAAAGAAAGAGCTTGGCATTCACAAGTGTTTCCAACTTCAAAAATCATTCTTGTGTGGATGAAATTGTTATGGTATTGTGTTTGTGGTATCACAAGTATCATAAATAAACTATCAGTGTGAATAACTGACCACATACGTTTTTTCTTGGTATGTACCGATCACACAATTAAACTAATGCATTTGTGTGATCAAATTAGATACTCTAATATAAGTGTGTCTCTTGTAGGACAAAAGTACATAAACCAATTGGTACTACACAGTTTAACACATTTACATAAAATGTACCAACTGTCGCCGAACAAAGTCGAAATGAGAAAGAATGGTTGTGATCTCAACACACTTTCCAAAACCCGAATCATGGCAAACACTATTCAAAAGTGCAATAATTACAGTCGTTGTGAATGTATAAGATTTATCACTACTCTAATTGCAATGAATGTTCATTTGCAACATATGTGTATGTTAATCAACAACACAATTGATCATACAACTGTCGAAGAAAGTATGAACATATACACAACCCGGATAAAAAATACAATACAAAAACAATATAACGTATTGAAACAGTACCATTCAATATATTGGAAATACAATACAGTATATTGTAAAATGACAATACAATTACAGTACAATATATTGTTTTGAACAGTTCACTGTATGGTATATGAGATTTTTGCAATATAATGTATGGGTGGTTAAGTATCGTAACAATACAAATATAGATATTTTCTCATACAAACATTTTGAAAATACAATACGATATATTGTTCATGTATTGTCTTGATAAGCAATTCGTGTATTCGTCGTTACAGCTAATGTCAAGTGACTTCTAAAAAACTACTTATTTTTACTTTTTGAATATTTTCACCCAACATTTCTTGCTTTCTGAACTTGTTTTGTTTATTTCTTTCAGCAAAGCTACATAGAAAAAAGCAACAGTTGTTTTACGCGAAAATAGGAATTTGACCAAAATTGTAAGGTATAAAACCAATTAAAAACAATACAATGTTCTGTTACAATATATCATATTGTTTTTGAATTGTATATTCAAACAAGAATAATATTGCTTCGACATTCAATTACAATACGCTGTATTGTATCGAATACGTTATATTGTACATTAATGGTTTATTCCATTCACTGAATGGTACGTTTTTATCCGGGAAGTCAGGTCTTAAGAGTGTGTAAGTCACAATATTGATAATATTTATTTAACTGCCAGACAATAACAACAATGTTTTGGCAACACGGCAGCTTGTGCTGATGTGATACAAGAACGAGAATTCCTGCGCCTCTATGGGTTCACTTCTACCTATTCACACAACTCCCCCATATAGTAAAAGCGTAACTATTACCAACAGATTTGAATTGCGTGAGTCAAGTGAAGCTCTATAGAAGCAAAAAGAATCTTGTACATTATCATCCGAGATTTCCATCCATTTATTGTGGTAGAAAACACATTACAAATGGATTTAAAACACGCATCCAAGAGAATTGACTGTATCGTAGAAGAATATACAGATATAGTCACTCAAAATACATCACTGCTGGTAACTCAGCAAGAACAAGCATACACTCCTGTACGCGTATACCTGTATGCTCTACACTGAATGGTGAAAGCTCAATATGCAAAATACTTACGACACCACCACATGCTAGCATGTGGTGGTGTATTCGACGACTGTATCCAAGCACATAGATATGGCTTCACTTGAGAAAATTTTTCGATAATCAAAGCACTTTTCTCAAAATCGCAGTTCCCATTCACTATCACTGCACTTCACATTAGGAATGTACTCTAAAATGAAACCTTTCTAACACAATTTAGATGGCTTAAACGATTTTGTCGCAACAAATTCGTCAAAAACGATCGCGCTTCGATGAAGCACGTCCACTACCCATACACTCCACTACACAACTACACAACTTGTTCGTCATCAAAATTCAGCCCAAACATATGAACACAATTCCTTTTGACCGTACAATTATGGCATTTGCTCACAGCACAGCGAAAACAACACAATCAAAAAAACCGTATTTTTACGTCGAGCGTCGCGCACACATTGATGCGCACAAGCTTTTTTTTTCTCAGTACGACGGATAGAACTTTGTTTACATTCTCAATCATACGCGGCGGATGAGGAAATTTCGTAAACTTTGGTGATTTATTGTAGTTTTACGGCGTGTGATTGGAATGAGATCCTTCAGTGAAGAAGTACGAAGGTTTTCCATAGTGAAAATAAGTGCCCGACGAAGTAAGTCACCCACGGGAGCAGGAAGAAACTTGTGTTGGAAAGTGGTGTGACTGATGTCGATCTCTAAGCATTTCCCTTAAATCGTGTTCGTCCATGCGATTTCGGTGAAAAAGTGTAAAGTGGATAATTGAACTGAAGTTATTTATCAAAATACATTAGTTTCATTGCATTTTTGGTGTACAGGTGGACGAATCATAAAAGCTTTCACAGAACTGCATTTGGAAAATTAATCTATGTTGCAGGTAAGTTGGAATATCCGCCGTAGTGGAACATTTTAAGTTTGATACGATGAATAGTAGCTCTTACGACGAAGTAGATCAAAACCCTATTGTGCTGAGGGGAAACTCAAGTTTTTGCTTGGTAGCTCAGTAAATGTTAATCAATCAGATTACTTGAAACCGAGATCCAGGTTTTCAAACTTGACCACGTGCTCAAATGGGAATCGAACCCACGACTCCCGAATGCTAGACAAGCACTTTACCAACAAAGCTACTGAGCCACTCGATGCTTCAATAACTTGGAAGGTTACAAGTTTAGAATATATTTAAGGTAAAGTTTACAATGGTTAAAAATTGGAACTCTCTGATTAAGAAACAGCAAAAAAACGCCCAGTGTTGTTTGACACGGCGTCAGCGTTTATTGCGGCATGCTCGCTCGCTCATCAGAGTTAGTCCAGCAGGCAGGGTTAACGCGGAGTTAGCTAGTAATTTGCTAATTAAGCTCATAAATTTCGCTTTTTTTTCATGCTTTCGATTTCGTTCCTCTCCGATGTTTATATGGCAAGCAACTGGCTCCATCCCGTTGACTCCGACGCAAACATGTGATGGAACATTGCATGCGTGTGTATATTTTTAACGTTTTACTCAATATCTCCGGTGTTGCCCTTTTTGCTCGTCAGTTTTGCTCTGCTGCAATCGGTTGTTCCCGTTTCTTCGAACGCTCTGTTTTGTTGTAATACCAAAGTGTTCGTACACTAGCGTACAATTGGATTGGCATACTTTTTATGCGCATACCTTACCTTTATGTTGCAGTGAGGTTGGCGTACGTAAAGCATTGCACCTTCTTCCATTATGTCATGTTTCAACGTCAGCATTTGCGCGTATTTATGTTGACTTTGCCGGAATGGATATTTATCGTTCGGATGCCTTGGACTCAAGGGGTATTGGATACTTTTCCCCTCCCGCACTGCTTTACACCGGATGCCTTTGAGTGGTACAAAGGTTTTCAATTATTAATATAAAAACGAGGAAGTACTGATGATGCAACTGGAACACTCATGTTACAAAAATACATTTGATAACGTAATAAATATTTCCTAGATAAATATGAACAAGCATCGGATCACCATGAGGTATTCGATACAATTGTAATTCGAGTTTCTATATACATCTTACTCAAATCTGCAGTAAGGGTATAGACTGTATTCTGCTTTAACGATCAAACAACTAGGAGTAAATTGAATAATGATAAGCTTTTGAGCAAAACTGCCAACTGAATGTACAGCTTGAACATCGAGAATTATTCGGCGTTCTAAAATAAAAGAGGAAGCCAGCAATCAGCAGTCTGAATGACACTAATTGAATGTTATTAAATACTCAAGCACTGAGTGAGAGCTTTGCGTGTATGGATGGAATTTGTGTTGATTGCATCACATCTGGATCAGTGTTAACAAATCATTTGATAAAATTCCATATTGTTTGGTATAATTGGCCCAAGAGTTAATATATCAATTTCTATGGGTACAAGAGCCAACAGTTTTACTGACATTCAAATGTTTGCAAAATTTCTGATACTCAAGCTTTGATTGCTTTCAAATCAACTTAGGTACTTTGCTTATTATTGCCACGGAGAAAAAAGTTGAAGATTTTGTTGTTTTATCCTAGGTAGGGTAATTTATGGATTCAACACCCTTCGACTATAATCGGCAACCAAATTTCAAATGCCACATTTTTTTCTATCAAAACACACCAAAACATTCATATGATTCGTTGTTCTGTCAACATCCCACTGACAATATTTCCGAGACTGGATAAAATTATTTGCCGAAGATGTCAACAATTTAAATGAATACGCCTCAAAATGCGACTGATATGGAGCTGCCGAAAAGATTCGCCTGCAGTTCATATGGGAAAGCTGTCGAAGAGAATAAGGCTGTCGACAATAAGGCATCTGTACTAGTGATAGAGACAAGAGTAACGGGTTCAGCAATAAAAAATCGTTAGAAAATAACGGAAGCTCGTTTTTCATATCTAAATACTTCATACGAAAGCATTCTATTCTATTTTACGGGAAAAATAATCTTAAAATGATAAAATTATAAAATCTCTCAAAAAAGCATTAACAGTGGTATTTGCTAACTTCTCTTCCTATTATAGTGGTTTACATTGATTTCCCATTGAAACTCACTATTATAGGAGCGTCCCACTATTACTGGTGCAAAGGAGCAAAAAAGTTAAGGTTTTTAATTCTTTTCTACTATTTCCTTACTAATTTCCAAATTGTTTTTATACGCGTTCATATCAATTTAACAAGAGCCATGTTAGAAAAATACTTATAAAAATAAAAATTGCCTATAACACGCTTGAAACCACACTACCACTATTATTGGTACACGCACTACCACAGGATCAGCCACCCCAGTCACACTGACAAGAGATGTTCGAAGCGTTGTAAAAACTTTTCCAAAAAGCTTTTAATAAGTCTGTCAGTGTGGATCGATAGAGGATTGAGCAGCGCATTGGCTTAGCATACTGAGAATGCGTAAATTTCCCTAGATGCTCGTTAATCTTTATTGAAGTGTTTTTGTTGAAACATATTGTTCTCCTAGATGTTTATTGTTTCAAATCAGCTCTTTATTGTTGCAAACTAATATTTCTGTAGTTTCTAACAATCTGGCGCGTTGTGAAAACTATGTTTTGAAGAATAACTCCAAACAAATACTATAACGTAACGCAATCGTTATTAGGTTTTAGTCATCTAAGGCACACCGATAGATAAATATATGACCAGTTTTAATATATTCCTTAATGTGACTGAACCGTTTTGCAGATAAAATGAGAACAATATATGGTATCGAAAAACATCACGATTGTAGAGGACGGTGGGGAGTTGATGGCCATCTCAATAACCCCTAAACTAAGTATGGAAAATATAATATGACTGGTGTCGAATGTTTGTTTTGACTTCCTATTATTTTCCGGTATTATTTTTTTTTTGCGTCATTGAAGCAAAAAGTTATGGTACAAATAGAGTTTTGAAAACCTTGAAAAAGTTTTTTCCTAATGTTGAGTAAATTCAAAACACAAATAAAAATCAAAGTAAAATCAGTGCATTAAAACCTTTACACAACAGGCTTTGCATATGAAGAATATTTTTGGAGTCTATGACAACAGGTCGAAAGAACAGTAGATCGAAAGGACAATAGGTCTAAGAACAAAAGGTCGAAAATATTTTTCCAAAGAAGAAGCAAATTTCCAGCAAGCAAATAGCTTTCGATCTTGTGTCTTTCGACCATTTGTCCTTTCGAAATTTTGTCTTTCGACCTTTTTGTCCATAAACTAAAAGATTTTTGTCAGTTGGTCAAAATGGCGTGGACGATGCGATTATTTTGAAAATGTACGAAGTAAGGAGTTGTTGACCATCACAAAAGAAGATTGAAAATCACACGTTTCAGCTAGTTTTGTCTTTCATTTTTAAATATAATTATTCCTCAGGTCAGTGTTGTCTTATTATGAAACAATCCTAACGATGAGTCAACTTAATGTAGTGTCGAACTATTGGTAATAAATCTTTCCTCTTTGCTTTATATGGGGTTTATCCTTAAAATTAATACATATTTATTACGTTAACATGACTAATTACTAATTTATTGATATATTGGACCACTCTAATACTGATCAATACATTTTAATCGCCCCAATATGAGGCACTGCCCATAACTGCATATTTGTTACATTCGACAAAAGTAGGCATTGAGTAAATGGGATACCAAGTTTGCATTTTATTGCAGTATGGAGTGAAACTAAAATTTCAAAAAATCACTAATAATTCAAAAGTGCTTATTTGAGGCTGAAATTTTGTACAACTCATATCGCATATTGGATGAACAGTCAGAAAATATTTCTGATAGAAATTTCGTTTCTACTGCATTATGAGGCTCATGTATAATCTCAATGTGACTTTTATGCGGTTACCATTGCCAATGTGACAAACAACTTGGTATTTTTTTGGAATTTTCTAGAACAATCTCACAGATTTCAGTAAGTTGATCGAAAGTATTTGTCATTTGATGACTCTCCCCGGTATTAACTCAAATTTGTCAAAAATGTCGAATGTGACAAATATGCAGTTATGGGCAGGGCACCATAATTATTATTGTCATTTATTTAGTTGGTGTTACATCAATTAATTTGAACATAAAAAAATCCTACGAGATTTCGAGAGCAATTTTCTTTGAAAAATCCCAAAAAATACATATACATTTCTAGAGGAACTAATCGAAAACTTGTGAAAGAGTTCCAAGAGAAATTCTTATGAAAATCTCACACTTAAATTATTTTACGAATTCCTGTGACATTCATACAGCTGAACAGTTCGGTAAAATAAATTAACGGAGTACGATAAATTTTTTCTGTGTTCGGTAAAAATTCATCGGAATCCGTAAAATTCCGACGAAATTATGGTGTTTTATTTCAAGGAACTGTTAAGCTGTTGAGATTACGGTGAAATTCACCGGGGGGAAAATCTCGTAATTCCTAAATAGATTGCCAGTATTTTTTATAGGAATCCTTGAGGCATTCCTTTCAAAACTTTAGATACCGTCGATGGGGGTGACAATGGGTCTGGGGGGTGAGATTGGGTCAAAACGGAAAAATATGATTTATGAAATATTTCAGCTAATAACGCTGATATTACTAAAATTATTAATCCATATGTTAGGGAACATATTTTTACACATAATTCATCAGAATGTACATTTTTAGAAATAGGAGTTTTTGTTTACTATATCTATAAACTTGTATGTTGAAATTAGATAAAATTTACAACATTAAATTTGTCCTGTGCAAAGTATTACGCATGTACTTTCACCTCTATCGTTATATTAGTAGAAGGTTTAAATTCTTTTCATTACACGTCACACGTATTTTCCGGAATCTATTTGATTTTTCCACAAAAAATCATGTTTTTCGGTACGGTGTCTAAAACATCAAAAATGGGGGTGAGATTGGGTCAAGCAAGAACGACAGAAAATGAAATTGCAAGTCCACATTTTTGACATTTTACGATACCGGTAGTTCTCTTTTTCATTAAGATGTGTTTATTCTTTCAAAATACAGCATCTCTGAAACATCAAACTGGGCTTCTTGAGGATTCCGTGCATTGAATAACAATGCAACGCATTTTGACAACTTCTCAATCCAGCAACTGTGTTTCGTGCGCAGCAACATCGTAAAATTTTATCAAATGGATTGTTTTTTTTTTTAATTTAATTATTTATCAGTGTTTTCATATTATAGAAACATCTCCTGGAAGTACAAATGAGTTGGAACACTAAAATATCGTGATTATGACGTCAACATCTGCCTGAAATATATTGATCGTGGAATGTCGCACCGAAATTCAACTATTTGCGAAGAATTAAAATAATCACTGTTTCAATACGCCTTTGGGGAAACTGAATAGGCTTTATGGCAAAGGGGATGAGATTTTGAAGACAATTGGAGGGGGAAAAAATAGAAAATTTATGTAAACTTGACGATCAATGTTGTGTTTACATATTTTTTCTCATAGCTCTTCAATTTTTTGGAACAATCGTTCTTTTAAGTGGGTTTATCATACTTGTGAAACATCTTAGATATCTTTTCATCTTGTTTGCATCGTATTTCATCAATATTCTTCAGCTGTGAATGGTTTTGCAACCATATTATCAAAAACACGTTATTTTAATTACAGTGACCCAATGTCACCCCCTCTATGGGGTGAGATTGGGTCATTTTTCATTCACTTGTGGTGCCGCTGTGAATAAATATTTTACTTCAATGTTTTGAACAGTTGTTAATGTACCATCAAAGTACATACACACCAAATTTGAAGTTTATTGGAGTTAAATTGCGATAGTTGTTCAATAAATAAATCGTACACATCCCTTTTTGACCCATTGTCACCCCCAACGACGGTACCTTGGATTTCTTTGACAAAACAATCATTATCATTACGTATAGTCATTCATAGCTATAATTCTAGTAGTAAAATATCCAATACTCAACAAAATATTTCGAGTAAGAAGTCTACTCCAAATTCCAAAACAATAAAAAGAGAAAATGTATCCCAATTTTCGTTAAATCACCGTCAATTTCGCTACTATTTCCAGGTCGACCACACATTTGCTCACTAGCGGCAATCAATCAAAATAAAATACAAGCTGCCAATGTTATAATAAAAACTAAATTGCCGCTCTCTGCACACTCCTCCTACTCCACCAAGTCGGCTTTACTTAACTAGAGGCTGTTAATCTTCCTGCCTGCACTGCTCACATGTTTTTCCTATATACCGCCTCCTCCATCGTCGATTGTTGTTCCGTTTAAATCGCTTCATCATATAGGAGCTACCAAACTGGGGATGCGCTCGAGCTTCAGCGGAGAAAACACTGTGTGGAAAATAATCCATTACCCCGGCACTTTAATTTGGCACATTCAATAACGATAATGGCAATACAACCACGGTAGTAAACCCTAGTCATACGTGTAAAGTGCGCTCATATTGTAACTTTGCTCCGGACAACGAAAGCTACTAGGGAGCCGCAGACAATACACTAGCTAGTCTGCTGTGCTGAATACGTCGTCGTATTGTGGTTTATTGCGAAGTCGATCACTGTTTTTGCTGGATGCATTCCGTAATAATCTGGTGCTTTGGCGAAGTATCACAGTACGGCATATTCGTTATTAAAGATTAACGCGAAACTATCGTTGCTATGATTGATTCCTCTGAGCTGATGATAACAACTTTAAATGTGATAGTCTGGATTATTTGTATTCTATTAAACAAAATGCAGCTACAATTGGACAAAGGAACAACGAATTACTGCAATGTTCTTTACATTTTATATTACTAAATTGGAATACGGCGTCACCGTCTGGGCACCTTACCATGCTTTTCTAATCACTCGCCTAGAGCGCGTACAGAAAACTTTTCTCCGATTTGCACTTCGTCATCTTCCATGGCGTAACAATCAGCATCTCCCTCCCTATGAACAGCGTTGCGCCCTCATAAAGTTGCCTACACTACAGAATCGACAGGAACTTCTTCAACGATTCTGCTATTCGAACTGCTCAACAACAATCTTGACTATCTCTTGGAAAGGCTACGCTTCAACGCACCGGGAAGATCGACGAGAAGATTCGATTTCTGTAGAAGGGCTACGCATCGCACCCAGTATGTGCAGAAAAATCCTCTGAATATGTGTTGTCAACTATTTAATGAAGTGTACCACTTGTTTGACTTTAATTTGTCCAAAAATGTATTTAGATTAAGAATTAGCGCATAAGCTGTCGTCTGTACGATACTTTGTTTTGTTAAAGACTTATACAAAACAATACAATTGAATTTTTGAAGATTTGTTACAGAGTGTATAATTACAGACTGTGGTGAGCTCGTTCTAAAATTCAAGTATTGGCGTGATAAATATAGCATAGCATAGCATAGACTGACTGTACATGTCAATGGTTGCTACTCCGTGATTGATCGGAACTGGTAAGAATTGCACTACGATCCAAATGAATAAGGGATGGGAGTTTCCGCTTACTCTCGAAGTGCAATTTTAGCAGATCTAATATTATTGATCAATAACGGCGCCGGCCAAGTCCTTACAGTCAGTTGGGAAGGGGAAGGAATGTTAGGGTGTAATGATTGTTGCTTATAGAGACCGAGAATACCTCTGCATCTCCACAATCACCACGGGAAGGCTGTTTATTATTGAGGGAGGAAAAGATCTGGGAGTCACCTCTGGTCGATGATGCGATCCATGGACAAGGGGGAAATATACGACTAATATTTAAAGCTAGTGTTGTATTTTTGTCTCGAGAAGTTTTGGTAGAAGCTTTAAAAAATACGTCAACATCTATAATGTCGAACAATTCAAAAGATGTTTTTTTTAATGACGAAAACTGAAAATTACATGTATATATTTTAAATTATATGAAACAGGAATAATGCCGACACTTGTAGTGACGAACTATACATAGTTTGTTTGAAAATTACATATGAGTATTACTGTGCATTTTGTCTCGATATGGTAGAAGTTTTAAAAAATACGTCAACATTCACAATGTTGAACAATTCAAAAGATAATTTTTAATAATGTCTAAAAGAGACAAATATATGTATAATGAAATTGTATACTGTCATGGGTTCGATTCCCAATCCCCCCACACAAAAAACTCCGTCCAGCCACCAGAAGACGCCGCACGAAGGACTGTGTATAGGGGAACACATCCATCCTTCGTCAGTATCGGATGGTGACTGAGACACACTGACCCTCTTTGTAGGCTGTTGCCTCACACGACACATATACATGGCAAAATGAACCACCGCACACCAATGGACTTCGATATGGATATGGATTGGACCAACGGCAGCACTCTCCTCTACCTGCTCGGTATGAGAGAAATAGCAATAAGAACTAGGATATAAATAGATTCTGTATATATGATCCTCGGCATAGTAGTGGCCAAGTGCACGGAGTGTCTAACAAATAAAAGTAAGAAAAAAAAATGAAATTGTATAAGAAAAAAGCGTAATGCCGACACTTATAGTGACGAACTATACAAAGTTTGTTTTAAAATTACTTAAAAGTTACGCTTTCAAGAAAATATGTGTTATCACAAGCATGAAACGAACTCACCAGTTGGTAATCCATCCTCGACTGAACACAAAACTGATACTGACAGCAAAACTTTTGGCGTCCCGAAAACAAACTGTCTTGCATGTGTCTTCCATATACCTATCCAGCAAGACGCTCCAAAACAGAAAAAAAATCTTTGGAGACGAAAACACGCGCGAAACCGTGAGCCAAATCTATCGGACGACGCAAAACCGAACTGTCCTGCTTGGGCTTCACGAAGCACTACCCAGCAAGACGCTTCAACATAGGCTGACCACAAGGTAAAAGGTTAAAAACGGGACAAAAAAAAACAAAATCGGGACAATTTTTAAAACTGATAAATAGCGTTCTTTTGGAAGTTTTAAGAAAATTTGTAACAATTTTAAGCTTTTTGGAACTTACGAAAAACATGTTTATCTGGTGTTAGAAGAATCATTTAATGTTTTCGTTATGATGATTAATCTGAGTTAAAGTAGATGTTTTGAGGGAGTGCGATTATTGAGCTTTGGAACTATTTTGACAATTTTTAGATTTCAAAATCTTGATTACAAGTCATTTGTGAACTTCAAATTAAAATGAAAAGATCATCCAGGCTGTTTCAGACAACTTCGTTTTTAACCTTCGTAATTCGTAACAAATTATGCACACTATTTTCGATGACAATCTTCCTAAACCTTTGAGTTCTGGTGAAACGTTTGAAAATCTAAACGAAACCTTTGCGATTTTTGCATGATCCTTTCGAATATCTGTAGGAGTCTTCGAAATTTGTAAGAGTAATCGCCTAGTCTTCCATAGGAGTCCTGGAATTTGAAATCCCAAAAATTCAAGCTTCTTTTCTTTCAAGAAATCCAGGAATCTAACTGAAATCTTGAAATTTCTATCGGAATTCCACAAACTATCTTTGAATTTTTCGAGATTCCAACCACCGCTCCATAATGATTAATCCTAAGACTTTCATAAACTTTTTCAACGCACAATCACGTTGGAGTCCTGGATAAATTCAACAGTGAAAGTACCATAATCCGGGGACAAATTGATCAGTGGGGTGAATTTGATCAGGTCGGTACCAAATAGCATTTCCTTTCAAGGATGCTTAATACTTCTTTGCCATCATAGACATTCAATATTTTCTGGTTCATAGATGCCTTATGATGATTTTAAACTATTTCATTTTTATTAAGGTCAGTTTTGCATAGAAATATTCACAGTTTTTGAAGGTGTTAGCAATACTGTTGAAAATGTCGGTACTAAACAATCCGCTGGTGTTAAGCCTGCATGTAAATTTTGAGTATTAAAAATGTTGTGTAAGCTACAGTGTGAACCGCTGGACTCATTTTTGAAGTCGTACAGCATAACAATTTTTTTTGCTCATAAACCGTTTATTGTTGAATAACGTGCTTATTTCAAGGGAAATTGCATACATTTAGGCGTATTATGCAGATTTACAAAGTTTAATTTTGCAATAAAATAATGATATACACGAGTTGTAAGAATTTTGACATCATTTTCAGATTCAGGAGACCCAAACTTAGTAGATAGGGAAGTTTTACATTCTAAAATATATTTTATTATATATTGATCAATTTCGCCCCAATGTGTCATTTCCAATTTTTGGTATAGAAACTAATTTTAGGAAATTTTAGATTTAGATCTATAAAAAATGGATTAGATAAACTGATAGAGATTTATGGAGTACTGATTTAAAAAAAAAATGTCAATTTTTGAATTCCGAAGAAAAACATAACAAAAAGTTGTGAAATAGTGATCAATTTGCCCCCGGATTACGGTACCACGCAAATCCAATGACCAGTTCTCGAGCCAACTCGTGACATAAAAACGCCCTTCCTTTTATGAAAAAACTGAATTTAGTACTATACCATTTAATTCCACTAGAGTTTGTAGTTACTAGTACACGACACTGAAGACGGCCTTACAGTTGAGGTCGAAATACGCGTATCTGTCAAAGGATACAAACTCTAGTGGAATTAAATGGTATAGTACTAAATTCGGTTTTTTCATCTACTTATAGGTATTCTACTAAACAGCTCGAAGATTTATTATCTTCCTTTTATATTTATATAGATAGGCAAAAATAACGTAACGCTCTTGGGAGAGGAGGGAGTCAGCTCAAGCGTTAAGGCTCACACGAAAATTTGGGAGGGGATCACAAATTTCAATTTTAACGTTGTTTAATAATGGACGCTCCCATATCCAATAGGGTGTTGTAAATCTACATAAATTTTAAGAGTCAGAAGATTGGACCGTAATATTACCGAGATCTTAGTAATCCAAACTGAGAACAAAAACCAAAAAATCGTCATGTTCGTAGGAGGTGGAAAATTTGGTTGGATATTGAGAATAGATCGGATTGCTTGACTTATCTAACAAATTGGTTTCTCCAAATTCTAGAAATTAGCCTTAAATTTAGGTCACGTTTCAGAATATTTACAATTTTAATTAAAATATTTCATTTTTTATGAATCGGGATTATTAAAGGTCTTATATGAAAACTAATCAAATAGGATCCATGTTTCGAAAAAGTGGTTGAGAATTTGCATAGATTTGAGTATGAGTGCTCTGAATCAGCATCTGTTAACCATAGAATAATAGATGAATATGATAAAACCTTGCAAAAATGATTTGAATCTTTTTACTTTACTGCTGTTATATACTGCTTTTTTGTGGGGAATATCATCAGTTCCGAAAATACGGGACAATTTGAGTATTTTCAATGAACCGACGGGACAGCTCGTCAAGGTGGTGAAAACGGTACTGTCACGTAAAATACGGTACGTATGGTCAGCCTACTTCAACAGGAAAAAAAAAAAAATCTCCGGCGACGAAAACATGCGCGAAACCGTGAGCCAAATCTATCGGACGACGCAAAACCGAACTGTCCTGCTTGGGCTTCACGAAGCACTACCCAGCAAGACGCTTGAAAACAGGAACAAAAATCTCCGGCGACGAAAACATGCGCGAAACCGTGAGCCAAATCTATCGGACGACGCAAAATCGAACTGTCCTGCTTGGGCTTCACGAAGCACTACCCAGCAAGACGCTTCAACAGGAAAAAAAAATCTCCGGCGACGAAAACATGCGCGAAACCGTGAGCCAAATCTATCGGACGACGCAAAATCGAACTGTCCTGCTTGGGCTTCACGAAGCACTACCCAGCAAGACGCTTCAACAGGAAAAAAAAAATCTCCGGCGACGAAAACATGCGCGAAACTGTGAGCCAAATCTATCGGAAGACGCTAAACCGAACTGCCCTGCTTGGGCTTCACGAAGCACTACCTCAAGTATTGGCGTGATAAATATAAGTTCAAAACTGCATGTAAAATTGCACTGCTATATCATTTTACTGTATTCTTGATGGGTCAAATTTCATTGCGTTGAATGTCCACCCAATGTACTCAAAGCTATTAGCTTTGTTGTGTTGAAAATAGGAAGCTTAGAGCCCTAAAAAGGCGAAAAATGGGAAACAAAAAAAAAAAACAAAATAGGAGCAAGAAAAAGAAGAAACGTAACATCTATCGCTCTAGCTCAGTGATTCCCAAAGTGGGCGAATTCTCCCCCTGGGGGGCGATTTTTGGGACGAAGGGGGCGAAAATTTTCAAAACAGAATTTGGGGGGCGAAAAATCCAGTAAAGGGGGCGAAATTGAAAAATGACTCATAACGTTCGGAGGACACACGATTTGATAGAAATTTATGCTAATGCTTCTGAAGGACAATCAATTTCATTCTAAACTATTTCTAGTTTTACCTTAGATCGAATATACATCTGATCTAAGCATTACCATTTTAATTTATTCTAGATAACACTTGATGATTGTCAAAAGAAAATATTTGCGTTATGTATTCAGATTTTTTTCATATCATATGAGTTTTAAGAATTTCAGGTTTTCTCAAGATCAGAATGATTTTAAGATACGGAGAGCATTGATAACACACATTGACACCGTCTCCAGACATTTAGCTGCACAAACTGTAACTTAACACTAGACAACGGACAAGCATGCTCCAGTGGCACAGCTGCGAAACATTTTTGGCGAATAGTGTCAATGGCTGAAGCGGGAATCGAACCCACACCCCATGACACGATGCGATCACTGCTTGATGATACTATCCACTGGACACAAAGCCCACAATATTCAATCTGTATAAATAAGTGAACAAGTTTTGTATGCCATAAGTTGGATTGAGAACGGATCAATGGATTCGAAACACTTTCACTGTTGCATTTGTTCTGGACTTTAAAGTAATGGTCCGAAGAAAAAGTTTAATAAAATCTCTAGAATAGTCGGAAAACGTAAGAAAACTAATCTGTAAATTTGTTTAGGAAATTTTATGACTTGATGGCAAGACGAAGTTTTCCAGGATCACTAGTATTTAACATAAAGATTTTTTTTTAAATATTTCTATTGTTAGCATCCAGCTTTCACAGAGAAAAATATGTTGTACCCTTTTTTATTATTTTGGTTGCACTTTTTCTTACCATTCTTACTTCTTATGGTACAAATATTTTAATTAACAAATCTCTAAACATTTGGCTGACAAAATCAGGTTCCAATGATGAATTAAGGCCATTTTGTGGAGTGTATATTTTTTCCAAAGCAAATATGTTTGATATTTTTAACACTTTTGCAATAATATACGAGTAAACTTGATAATTTGATCGACTTCCGTACGCCTTTTCTATAATATTGATCAAATGTTTAGTACAGTATATAGATTAATTCAAATATATGAACTTGTATATGAACCATTCATCAGGGGGGCGATTCCAAAAAATATTGGCCTCGAGGGGGCGAAAGTCGAAAAAGTTTGAGAAACACTGCTAGTTAATGAACACTCCCTGTTTAGTTCGAATTTCGTCGAGAAGACGTGTAACTTTTTCGCAAATTTCACATCAATTCGTCCATTTAATCCAATTGCGAAGTATATGTAATGTCTAGTTTTATGGTGATAGTCCAAACTGCCACTCTGCTGGCAAGAAATCATAATTAAAAAATATTTATCGAGCAATGAACTCATGTTCCGCAAACGGCCGTTCGAGAACGTCGTGACCCATTGGGAGCCCGCACTATACAAATTTTATCCAGCACGTCGTTGGCGAGTACTGTGTAGTGTGTGGTTTTTCAGTACCTAAAGGGCGAACACGAAATTATTGCGACACATTCAACAGGGTATAACTTTTCTACCATTGGGTAAAAATCAACCAAATTTGGCACACTTCCTCATTGATGTGTATTGTTTGCATGCTGTCAAACTCGAAGTCGTGTTTTTTGATTCAACGAAAATGGAGGTGAACCAACGCGAATCGAGAAAACAAATTCTTTCCAAACACCTGGAATTTCCTGACCTGTCGCTCCGGCAGTTGGGAAAAAATGTTGAACATTCACCATTCAACCGTCTCCAGAGTGTTGAAGCGGTTCCAGCATTGGTTGACGTTGGACCACGGCAAAAGAGCTGGAAGAAAACCGAGACCGGAGAACAAAAAGACGGAGGGAAAGGTGAAGCGGATAATTAAAGCAAATCCCAACGTCTCAAGCCGTGATTTGGCTGAAAAGATCGGCATGTCGCAGAGCTACGTCCAGAATGCAAAGAAGAGATCTGGACTACATACATACAAGGTACAGAACTTCCCAAACCGCGATGAGCGGCAACAATCGACGGCTAAAACTCGGGCACGAAGCTCTACGAGAAGATGCTGACAAAATATGGCTGCTGTATGATGGACGACGAAACGTATATAAAAGCCGATTTTAAGCAAATTCCGGGGTTGGAGTTTTTCACCGGCAAAAGCAAGTTCGATGTGGACGACAAATTTAAGAAGAAAATGTCGAAGTTCGCCTCCAAATATTTCATTTGGCAGACCATCTGCTCTTGCGGACTGAGGAGTGAGCCTTTCGTGACAAAGGGCACAGTAAATGGCGATATCTACAAATCTGAGTGCGTCGAGAAGCACTTTTTGCCGTTCTTGCACTGCACTATTCTAAAAGTGTCCTGGAGTGGTATGAGGCCAATTCTGTCCATTTTGTTCCAAAGGACATGAATCCGCCAAACTGTCCGGAGCTGCGCCCGGTGGAGCAGTACTGGGCAATAATGAAGCGGGAACTGTGAAGACTTTGATGGAGGGCATCAAGCGAAAATACCTTCAATTTTACACTCAAGGCTCCATCGATTAATTTTTCTTTTGATTTTTGAATTAAATATATGTATAAAACTACCCTAAAATTTTGGTTCGATTCTAAACATTATAAGAAAATTGGCATGACATTTTCGGTGTCGCAATAATTTCGTGTTCGCCCTTTAATAAATAATGCACTTTCGACTAGGCATTGCATATACAATAGGAAGCGTTGTGTTTAGATGGGCATCTAATCCGAATTTAGATTTCCGCTTTGCGAAAGAGGACCACGTGATTATTAAGCTGAAATCGAATTCAGTTTAACTTCTGCATCCATGAGTTCTTGAACGTTTTCAAAGATCTCTGAAATATCTCCTGAACTATTTCAAAAAAACTCCTTTGAAAGATTTTCTAGAATAACAACTGGAGAAATCGGTTGAAAAATTAGTGGAAAAATATGTAGAGGATAGTCTCTAGAAAAATCAAGAACATGAAGTGGTCAAGCGTTTTCTGTAGAAATTAATCTAAGCATACCTTGAAAAATCTTCGAGAGAACTTCTGAGATAGTTGGCGGATGAAACTCTGAAGAAATTACTGGATGACTTTTCCTTGAAGAATCTGACAAGTAATTTCTGAAGAACATGTGGTATAGTTAAGCAATAATATCTGAAGGTTTCATTTGCGCCTCTGATGAGGAAAAAAATGACTATGGAGATATATTGAACATATTTGACTTAATTCTGCGAGTGGCATGAGGTGACAATTGTTCGTGTCGTATATTGAGGTGACAATTCTCGACAACTCGAGTGATGTGACTCTCCATTTGATTTGCACGGCGAGTCACTTCACTCGAGTCGAGAATTGTCACCTCGCTATACGACTCGCTCACCTCACGCCACGGGTAAAATTAACCCAAGTTTCAAAAAGGCTTTAGAGGGCTTCCATTAAAAATTAGGAGTTCTGCAATGACATAGTAACCAAATCTCAAAAACAAAAAAAATGCTATGAGCACTTTAAGCTGAACAGATAATCCTTCTATTTCGAACCTTGAGCTAATCGCTTCTATGTCGCCACAACTCGTACCTTCGAAACGATCAACCCTAGCATTGCACGAATTAGCCCAATCAGTTTCGTCGGAAAACCATGTACTATAATTATCTGCCACATTTCGTGTCTTTTCATTGAATCATACGCCACCTGGAAATCCAAGAACTAATCGAGGAATATTCACATGGTAGATATCTTATTCTTCATTGATGGCCTTCAGACTTCACTTTGGTATGGGCAGTCAAAGGACTTTTCCCCATTGATGTCAAATTGTTGAATAGAATACGTGATGGTATTTTGTACGCCGAATTTAGGAGCGTTCTTCTTCTTCTTCTTGACATTACGTCCTCACTGGGACAGAGCCTGCTTCTCAGCTTAGTGTTCTTATGAGCACATCCACAGTTATTACCTGAGAACTTCCTTTGCCAAAGTTGCCATTTTCGCATTCGTATATCGTGTGGCAGGTACGATGATACTCTATGCCCAGGGAAGTCAAGGAAATTTCCATTACGAAAAGATCCTGGACCGACCGGGAATCGAACCCAGACACCTTCAGAATGGCTTTGCTTTGTAGCCGCGGAATCTAACCACACGGCTAAGGAAGGCCCCTGTGGCTCGTACCGGAGAGAAAATCAGTTTTTAAATCGCTTCGCTACAATTTCTCCGTATTACCGTGTTTTGTTGTAACTGTATCATACCATGCGGGTTTTAAGTTCAGCATTTTATGTATTTTTACGCCGATTTTTTCGTTTATTTTGGAATAAATCGATGGAGGGATCGATTATGCTTTTTACATGTAATAAAACAGAAAACGTCGGGTGATCCATCAGTAAGGCAGCGTCCATTTATTACGTAACGCTAAAATTGGAAATTTTCGACCCCTTCCCCTCCCTTCGTAACGCTTTTTGTATGAGAAATTTAAAATTTTGTATGAGCCGTAACGCTTGAGCCTACTCCCCCCCCCCTTCCCCTAGAGCGTTACGTAATTTGTGGATGCCACCTAATACGTGAAACTTAATTATACATACAATAAAAATCAACAATCTTCTCTTTTAATAGCCGGCATTCAAGAGATTGAATTTAAAACAATTAAACAACAAATGCTCTGGGTCCATCGCCAGCTTTTAGGGCGAAATCTGACCTATACCCCTCCCAACCTCCAACTCCGTAGCACTTATGAGGGCGTCGCTGAGTCGGTGGCCTCTCATTAAGTAAGTGCTACATCAACACTTCCTTCCCCTATCCCAAGTTACGGCAAAGGTGGGCGTGGCCGGGAAAAGCGATGTTTATGCTACTGGTATTCTTGTTTGAGGTTGTTTCAAGGTTTACTCCCCAGCATTGTTCCTGAAAGTAATCTGAACTAGATTATCAAAAGAAACAAACGTTGTTAGTATCCAATCTACGAAGTATACCGTAACTACGCTAACGCTAACGCTAACGCTAACGCTAACGCTAACGCTAACGCTAAGTCCTACGTTTATCTCAGATTGATGATGTTTGTTAAAAACTCGAAAGAAAAATTGACATACGGGTTGGGGTGGTTCCTTTTATGTTTAATATTTTCCCTTGAATTTCAGAATAGGTCTGGAGCCCCTGGGCTTGGAATTATATTTTCCAGGGAGCGATGAATTTTGATAATTGATCGCTGTTGTTAGTAGTTTTGATTAGATGTTGGGTGAATTTCAAAGCAATGGCAACCTATTTATTACAAAATTTAGATTTTATCGTCTGACCTAAAGATTCTGGTTAAACTACTGTACTATGCAGTTGGGCTGCACTACGCTATCACTCATCAAAATTACTTTCACTTCGGGAAAATATAATTTCAAACTGGCGAGAAGATTATAGACTGAGGGTGGGTTAGGAGCACAGTCAGACCCTTGAATGTGCAATGTGGGGTAGTAATTGGGAATGCCATTGACGGTTTGTAATCTTCTACGAGGTTTTCGAAAACCAACAGGGCGCGTGCACCGGGTTGCGGATAGGAGCAAAGGGAGATCAATAGCATCTACCTAAAATAATAGAGCAAAAAGCCGTTCCATGATTAGGTAATGTTTAGCGATCTTCTATGGTGTTCTAGTACTATAAAATTCTTCACTCACTGGGGATTCTGGCCTTGATAATATCAATAGTGCTAAACATAAAATAATACCTAATACTCAATAAGTACAATGTAGTTTCAATGTAGTAATAAATGAAACAAAATCAATTTTCTATACTTGACAAGGTTTTGAAGACAATCAATGAGTGAAAAAACTACCTATTAGAAAAGCCACATCAGCTAAGGCTATACATATACAAATGTTGGTCATAGGGTCATGGCGAGCATTCGGTATGTATGTCTATGACTGATTCTGATCTAATAGGGGCACTAGAAGACCACGCGGACAATTTCAAAACAAATTATTTTTATACATCGGTCTTATGATCCGAAAGGCTCAGCTATGCTGTAATGTCATTTTTTAAGCTATTCATTAGTGCTGTTCAATTGTTTATTATTCTCACAAAACTACATCATTATTCATTACTAATCACTGTTCCTAATTCTCTCTTTCTCACCTTCTTATCTGTTGCATGATTATGATCATTACTAATATAATGCATGAGCATGCACAATAAGAATAATTTCAGAATTGTAAGCAGTCAATGGATAGAATAGCTTCGAAAAAGATGCTCAAAACAGAATAATTCTGGTCAGGGAAGTATGACCATCATGAGTAAGTAACACATTTAATTTTAATAATATCAAATATTTTTATATAAATCAGCACCGCCAATCAGTGAACTGAATTGTAATTTGATATCTGTACATGATAAAAACAGATAAAGTTTGTACAGTTGTCACCATCGATTGAATTGCGTTCTTTATAGTAATGTTCAATCATTATCAAAAGCTCCTAAAGCGTCGCATCGTGCCATAAGCAGTTCTTAGCATCACTCTCATATTGTTATTACTTTGTTGTTTATTAAATTTATATAAAGCGATCAGCTCATTCTTTCTTACTTGTACAATTGTTTGAAATTTTAATAAATCAAACCAAACTTCAAAACTTAAATTAAATTGCTCTCAGCACATTTACATTTTGCAGCATTAATCGCATTACTGTGTCAAGTCTTCTCCAATTTCCTATACCCTACCCCAACCCTTCTTATCATTTCCGATGGTGTTCAAGTGGTCCGCATAGACTATTACGGCCATTACCTATCCCTGCCCCCGGCTTTGGACTGACTTGCGCTCTCATTGCCCCATCAAACGCTGCAAAATGAAAATGAAATGAAAAAATGAAAATGAAATTTCAGAATAGGTCTGGAGCCGCTCATTTCTGCTTTATTATGGTCCAGTTGTATTTCCCACCAAGTGAGCGGTTCATAGCGGTAGTTGAAGTATGAAGAGGAATCATACAGGGAACAATCGTGAGAAAAGCCATTGATGTTTCACTGTAGGCTGACTCTGATGGGATCGGGTAGAGTTGGTGTGAAAAACCGGGAATAAGATTTTGAGGATTCAAAAGGACAACACTATCAGCTAAATGCGCAACTCTTAGCTAGCCATACTTGACAAACCTAAAAAGTATCATAGAATAAATAGCTAGAAGTTTTAAAACAACTTCATTGCATGAAATACATCCAAATGAATCCATTTTCTGCTCAGATTGATAGCATACGCCTATCCGATATGAAACCAATTAGCGTGAAGCAATCGTTTCCCATATGTTCGTCGCTTCATTATTATCGGAGAAGAGCGAATCATATTTTGAGGCGTACCTTTTTTCAATTCGGCACTAAACCAGCCATTAAATCGAACTGAGCGGTGGCTGGTCATCGATTTACACGCTCGTTTGAGCGCAAAACAGCACCGAATGGCCATCACCACTGCCTGACGAACAAAACACAATGATTTCAAGGGCTTTTGGAGAAAATAAGGTTTGATGGTCATGAAATGGCTCATTTTGAATTTAGCGATGACAAATATGATCGTCGGAGAGTTATAAGTGTTGACTTCATCCAGGGCCGGTCAGCCTTGTGGAAGCTTTTTTAAGGGTATAGGATGGACTTCAAGATAATTATCCAAATATGTTTCTTCGGTAATGTTCTGTGAAAGATTCTAATTACCAGAAGTCAGTTTTAAACTACTATAAAACCTTTATCCTACAGTATGAAAACTTTGAACAAAAACTGTCTTCAGCAAACTTGCCCATCTCGTCTAAATATACATCTTTGCTGAAGATACCATGAAGCTATTCTTTCAGTTTTTATAATTACGCCAAATTTTAAAATTTGTCTGAGATTTGGTTTTCGCCAATTGTTTTAAATCACTTTTATTATTATTGAGTTTTTGACATCACCTAGAATTTTTCAACCTGTTTTGATGTTATTTGAAAATGATTGTAAAATCACAATGGTTTCGAATTGATCTGTGAGGTTTAAATAATATTTTTTATAGTTGTGATTTGTGATATGGTCCTATTAAACGTTCATAAAAGTCTTTATGATTTTAGCCAAAACAAGTTCTTAAACTTACCTCAGGTGGATCCCAGACGCATTCGCCCGTCGTCAGGTTTGCGTACATGTGCTCCTTGGTGCGAGGTTCGATGATTTCCACCCATTCCACTCTGAGAGCAGAAGTCCAACCATGTGAGATGATGGTGAATTCGAAACGAAAAAAGAGAAGGAAAAACACAAATGAGCACAATCATCCACCAGTAGTAGTTGGGGCGGCAAGTAGCCAGCTTTTCAATTTCACTTTTTCTTTCTCCCGGAGAAAGGAGAGGCTTGAGGTTGGCTCGAACAAAAGAAACGGCGAAGATCTCTTCGGTAAATAATATGGGGAAAGGACACTCCAGAGGCACTTATTCCCGTTTGTTCCACACTCGAGAGAAGACACTGTAGTACCGAGTATGGCACGTTGGTAGTGAATGTCTTCTTCTTTCTTGGTGATTTTTCTTCCTGTGATGATCATATTTGAACCTCCCCGTTTAGTGCCACCGACTCTCGGTTGGCATTGACTGGCGTCGTCACACTGCTGCTGGAGTTCAAGTGCACCGTTGGAGGTGAGAGAACTGGTGGTGGCATCATCAACTTCCGGCGGAAATCATTGCGCTGCTTTTGCTCATCTTTCTTCATATTCACGCGGTCGGTTCGGTTCGGGGGCGATGCGGTTGACAACTGTAATTTTGTTTTACGGTGGCTGATGGTACGTGCTTTGGGTGGAACTTGTCACGTTTTCAGACATTATTGGATGTACAGATGGAGAGGAGTAATAATCTAATAATTCAGGAACATCCCAATCAGCCAATGTTCGGGAAGAAGGTTCAATTTTGTGACAACCTTCTGTACTTTGGTATCATTTGCCTTTGGGATTTGAGTTCGAAACTTCGCGTTACTTACCCTCGTTGTAAAGTCCATGGTTACAAAACAAAGCATGATGTCTGGGTTCGATTGCAATTTTAAGGATGAGGCATTTGCATGAGGCTAATCGCCAGCTTCTTCTGAGCGGTTACTTCATTTGTCCACCATAGAAGTGAAGCCTAAAGCTCTGTTCCAATTTGCATGAGGCTAATCGCCAGCTTCTTCTGAGCGGTTACTTCATTTGTCCACCATAGAAGTGAAGCCTAAAGCTCTGTTCCAATTTTAATACTAAACGCATAAGTTTAGGCGAGAAATACATGTTTACTCAATTTTCAAATGTGTTTCTTTGTTTTTAGACAAAGTCTGGTTTTTAAGATTTTGTCATACCCCGTATTTCATGCCGAATTTGGCAAATTTCGTAAAATTTGAAATGTTCGTAGCACCTTCTCATGTGTAATATAGAGTCAGGAAGTATGACGAATCGATAGTAATTAAGAAAGGTTGTGCTACTTTTCCCCGACTTTCGTTTCCCCGAACGCCAGTACCCCGAATATCCAGTTTCCCCGAATAACCTGCTTCCCCGAAAAGTTTTTGGAATTCATAATTTCCATATCTTTATACATTTCAGGGTGGTGAACGTGCTGGTCATTTGATATGCACTTTATTTGATTGGCGGTTCTTCAGTGGCGATTCCCTAACCTCAAATCTACCTGTTCCACGATTAGAAATTCTTGAACTTCAGCAACAAATTTGCATCTAATGAGTAGAGATTTGTTAGAAAGGACGATTTTAGTCATAAACTTTTTGATTTATAATCTAAATTTGTCGAAATAGTAATTTTTAGAGTCGTAGAACAGGTAGAAAGTGAGGTTACGAGTCGCCACTGCGGTTCTTACATGTGTATAGCCAAGAATGTCCGTATACCTCCTTCTTTTGATTGCTTATCGTTCTTTGTAGTTCACCATCCTGCTACTGACAATATTATTGTGCTTATTTGAACTGCTACTCTTTTCGGGAAAACGGGTAATTCTGGGAAATGGCATTCGGGAACCCGATCATTCGGGTAACTGGCGTTCGGGGACCCGACATTCGGGGAAAAGTAGCACAATCATTGAGAAATAGTCATAAGAAAATATATTTTTGGATTAAATTTTCCACGGGGAATGATGATATTAGCCATATTTAAATGTCAAAGTTACGAGATATGGAACAACCCCAGTGTTAGCACTTTTTTAAAAAGTAAAGCCCCAGATACAAACGGGTTTCGAATTTTCTGTCGCGTTTTGATCGCTCCGAGTAAATTTTCTAAACGACTGATTCAAGTGTAGAGCTATATAAATTTTAATTCTTTGTTTCGATTAGTGCGATTTAATAATCCATCCATTTGTATTTTACAAAAAGTGCGGAGTGCATGTAGAAATGAAATTTGTATGTCGTAAGTTGTTTGTTAGTGCCGCGAGTTGGTCGGAAGTGCAATTGATCACATAGTTCAAAACCATCATGAGTAAACAGCTAGTGCAGGGTTTCTCAACCGGTGGTCCGCGGACCCCTAGGGGTCCGTGACGACTTCTCAGGGGGTCCGCGAAGCCATTGTAAATGTATCATTTTTCATGATTTAAAAATAAATACAAGGAATCTCTACATCGTTTGTTTTGCAAAGAGCATTGGTAGTGAGGTTCAGATTTTTCATATTTCAAATATCGAAATATGGACGTGTTCAATTTTTATGTACACAATGACAGGGAAATACTTGCATTGGTTTTCTGCCAATAAGAGTCCCAATTTAACCTCACTGACTTTGCATGATTTTTTTTTCAAGTGTGACGACGAACCTAATCTTGTTTCTAGAGGTTTTCATAGGAAATTCGTAGCATAATTTTGCCTTAGTGATTGACAGGTTTTTCCAGCATCCTGGTGAGACCCCCGAAAAGTTTCTTAGCGAACTATTGAAGAAATTTGGAATTATTCTCTGTTACTAAATAATAAAACCAATCTTCTCGATTTAATTAATATAACTTTAGTGATATTTTTGACTTATATCTGCCGTAGTGATCTTATAAAGATTTCTGCAAAGATTCTTGGTATGACAAGACTTTTGAAGAATTCCTGGCGAAATTTTAATGAACTCCTGCAACGGCCTTCAGTTAGGCTCCTTAAAAGCTTATTGCAAGTTTAAGAAATTATTCCAAGCAGCATGTATGGAGGACATCTAACTTTTCTTTGGGAAATTCTCTGGCGAAGATTTCTAAGGTTATGATGGAAAGCTTGGGAACACCCAAATACATCATTCAAATCTAGTAAACATCTTTTGCATTTCGAATACAACTTTACCGTACTATTGTGAATATTTTGAACAAGCCAACAAGAACTTTGTTTGGAAGCATCTCAACTACCTGATTTTCTGTTGATTTTGACAATATCCTTCTCAGAAGTTTATTATCGGACTTTTAAAAAGTTGTTTAGTAAACTCTTGGTAAGATTCTTCATAAATCTAGTGGACTCCAGATGATTTTAGCAGTAGTATTGCATTATCTGTTTGTACGCATGTCTGAAAGCCAAGGGTAATCATAAAGAAAACTTTGGGAGGCTTTCATAAACATGTCGAGACCTTCCATTTAAAAGGGTCCGCAGAATGTTTGTAGATCTTTAATGGGGGTCGCAGCTGCAACAAGGTTGAGAACCACTGAGCTAGTGCTTGATGTTATTGAAAATTAGGAGTTATAAAGCTGTATCTAAAACTGACAATGACTGTTAATCTGGAAGTGATTACCGTTTTCAAGTCGATGGGTCTCTCGAGGTCCTCGAGGTCCTGGTTGCTGAATCGAATACAGCCATTTGACTATTTCTAATTTGTGGTTTGCACGTTGCAAATCTGACTATGTAAGCTTTTTCATATATTTATTGGCCTTTTTTGGGTAGTTAAAATTTGATCCGGTCTGACTAAGTAAACATCAAGCAGTTGATGTTGTCACAATTAATAATGAGGTTTTACCAATCACCGTAATTTAATCCACGATTTGCGAATATCGTTATGGTTTGAATCGTTTATAAAGTTAATAAAGGGGGGGGGCTTAACCTGATTTTTTTCTTCTCGTTGCAGAGAGCGAGTAACGGCGCTTTAGCCTAGGCTTCCGAGCCAGGACATAAGGAAGAAATACCTGTGTCCCATCCCTGGAAAAAGAGCACCAACAACAATGGAGCGTGCATTTAATTTCTTAGCAACGCCACTCCCAACGATTAAAATTTTCCTCCTGAAATGAGACGGTTGGTACGGTTGTCCCCGTTTCTTCCTTAATAAGATTCAAAATTCTACGTCTATCATATTATTCATAAGTGGATAATCTGATCGCCGTGGACTTTTCAGTTACACTCCAACCTCTTTTTACGACCGTTTTTTTACCGACGGTTCTTTTTCCGACCACTTTTTTACGACCGAAATTCAGATTAACGACCGTTTTTATAAATGATCATTATCTTAAAAAGTATTCAAAATAGAGGATCATGATGTTCAGCAAAATTGTTCAGTAGTTCAAGGGCTAACATATGGTAGTCATTCAATTGCGGAATTCTGCCACTAGGCAGCGCTAGTGAGCATAGAACTTTTGTTTTACGGATAGCTCAGGATCCTGACCACTTAGAGAGATGGCGTCTACGACAAAGTTGTTCAGTAGCTCAAGGACTATCATTATAAAAGTTATGAAATTCGAGATTTTGACACCAGGCAGCGTTAGTGAGCATAGAACTTTTGTTTTGCGGATATCTCAGGATCCTGACCACTTAGAGAGATGGCGTCTTCGACAAAGTTGTTCAGTAGCTCAAGGACTATCATTATAAATGCTATGAAGTTCAAAATTTTGCCACCAGGCGGCGCTAGTGACCATGAAATATTCGTTTAGCGGATATCTCAGGATCCTGGCCACTTAGAAAGATGGCGTCTTCGACAAAGTTGTTCAGTAGCTCAAGCGCTATCATTATAAAAGTTATGAGGTTCAAAATTTTGCCACCAGGCGGCGCTAGTGAGCATGAAACTTTTGTTTTGCGGATATCTCAGGATCCTGGCCACTTAGAAAGATGGCGTCTTCGGCAAAGTTGTTCAGTAGCTCAAGCGCTATCATTATAAAAGTTATGAGATTTGAAATTTTGCCACCGGGCGGCGCTAATGAGCATAGAATTTTTGTTTTGCAGATATCTCAGAATCCTGGCCACTTAGAAAGAAGGCGTCTTCGGAAAAGTTGTTCAGTAGCTCAAGGACTATCATTATTCTAGCCAAGAGATTCGAGATTTTGCCACCAGGCGGCGCTAGTGAACATAGATTTTTTGTTTTCCGGATAGCTCAGGATCCTGACCACTTAGAAAGATGGCGTCTTCGACAAAGTTGTTCAGTAGCTCAAGCGCTATCATTTTAAACGATATAAGGTTCAAAATTTTGCCACCAGGCGGCGCTAGTGAGCATGAAACTTTTGTTTTGCGGATATCTCAGGATCCTGACCACTTAGAGAGATGGCGTCCTCGACAAAGTTGTTCAGTAGCTCAAGCGCTATCATTATAAAAGTTATGAGATTTAAAATTTTGCCACCGGGCGGCGCTAGTGAGCATAGAATTTTTGTTTTGCGGATATCTCAGGATCCTGGCCACTTAGAAAGATGGCGTCTTCGGCAAAGTTGTTCAGTAGCTCAAGGATTATCATTATTCTAGCCAAGATATTCGATATTTTTCCACCAGGCGGCGCTAGTGAGCATAGATTTTTTGTTTTCCGGATAGCTCAGGGTCCTGACCACTTAGGAAAATGGCGTCTTCGACAAAGTTGTTCAGTAGCTCAAGCACTATCATTATAAAAGTTATGAGATTAAAAATTTTGCCACCAGGCGGCGCTAGTGAGCATAGATTATTTGTTTTCCGGATAGCTCAGGATCCTGTCCACTTAGAAACATGGCGTCTTCGGCAAAGTTATTCAGTAGCTCAAGGACTATCATTATTCTAGCCAAGAGATTCGATATTTGGCCACCAGGCGGCGCTAGCGAGCATAGAATTTTTGTTTTCCGGATAGCTCAGAATCCTGACCACTTAGAAAGTTGGCGTCTTCGACAAAGTTGTTCAGTAGCTCAAGGACTTTCATTATAAAAGTTATGAGATTCAAAATTTTGCCATCAGGCGGTGCTAGTGAGCATGAAACTTTTGTTTTGCGGTTATCTTAGGATCCTGGCCACTTAGAGAGATGGCGCCTTCGGCAAAGTTGCTCAAAGGCTATCATTATAAAAGCTATGAGATTTAAAATTTTGCCACCAGACGGCGCTAGTGAGCATAAAACTTTTGTTTTGCGGATATCTCAGGATCCTGGCCACTTAGAAAGATGGCGTCTTCGGCAAAGTTGTTCAGTAGCTCAAGGACTATCATTATTCTAGCCAAGAGATTCGAGATTTTGTCACCAGACGGCGCTAGTGAGCATAGATTTTTTGTTTTCCGGATAGCTCAGGATCCTGACCACTTAGAAACATGGCGTCTTCGGCAAAGTTGTTCTGTAGTTCAAGGACTAGCATTATAAAATCTATGAGATTCAAAATTCTGCCACCAGGTGGCGCTAGTGAGCACGAAACTTTTGTTTTGCGGTTATCTAAGGATCCTAGCCACTTAGAAAGATGGCTTCTTCGGCAAAGTTGTTTTGTAGCTCAAGCGCTATCATTATAGAAGGTATGAGATTCGAAATTCCGCCGCCAGGCGGCGCTAGTGAGCATAGAACTTTTGTTTAGCGGATAGCTCCGGATCCTGACCACTTAGAAAGATGGCGTCTTCGGCAGAGTTGTTCAGTAGCTCAAGGACTATCATTATAAAAGCTTTGAGATTTGAAAATTCGCCAACAGGTGGCGCTAGTGAGCACATAATTTTTGTTTGTCGGATTGCTCTGGATTATGACCATTCAGAAAAATGACGTCTTCGGCAAAGTTGTTCAGTAGCTCAAGCGCTATAATTATAAAAGCTATGAGATTCAAAATTTTGCCACCAGGTGGCGCTAGTGAGCATGAAACTTTTGTTTTGCGGATATATCAGAATCCTGACTACATAGACATTGCTTTTTGGGCATAGTTGAGCTATTCAACAAGTTTACCGAAGACTCCATCTTTCTAAGTGGTCAGGATCCTGAGATATCCGCAAAACAAAAGTTTAATGCTCACTAGCGCCGCCTGGTGACAAAATTTTTAATCTCATAGCTGTTATAATGATAGTCCTTGAGCTACTGAACAACTTTGTCAAAGACGCCATCTTTTTAAGTGGTCAGGATCCTGAGCTATTCGGAAAACAATAATTCTATGCTCACTAGCGCCGTCTGGTGGCCAAATCTCGAATCTCTTGGCTACAGTAATGATGGTCCTTGAGATACTGAACAACTTTGCCGAAGACGCCATCTCTCTAAGTGATCAGGATCCTGAGCTATCCGGCAAATAAATAATCTATGCTCACTAGTGCCGCTTGGTGGCCAAATCTTGAATCTCTTAGCTAGAATAATGATAGTGCTTGAGCTACTGAACAACTTTGCCGAAGACGCCATCTTTCTAAGTGGTCAGGATCCTGAGCTATCCGCAAAACAAAAATTCTATGCTCACTAGCGCCGCCTGGTTGCAAAATTTCGAATCTCATAACTTTTATAATGATAGCGCTTGAGCTACTGAACAACTTTGCCGAAGGCGCCATCTTTCTAAGTGGTCAGGATCCTGAGCTATCTGCAAAACAGACATTCTATGCTCACTAGCGCCGCTTGGTGGCAAAATTTTAAATATCATAACTTTTATAATGATAGCGCTTGAGCTATTGAACAACTTTGCCGAAGACGCCATCTCTCTAAGTGGTCAGGATCCTGAGATATCCGGCAAACAAATAATCTATGCTCACTAGCGCCGCCTGGTGGCAAAATTTCGAATCTCTTGGCTAGAATAATGATAGCGCTTGAGGTACTGAACAACTTTGCCGAAGACGCCATCTTTCTAAGTGGTCAGGATCCTGAGCTATCCGCAAAACAAACATTATATGCTCACTAGCGCCACCTGGTGGCGAAATCTCGAATCTCATAACTTTTATAATGATAGCGCTTGAGCTACTGAACAACTTTTCCGAAGACGTCATCTCTCTAAGTGGTCAGGATCCTGAGCTATCCGGCAAACAAATAATCTATGATCACTAGCGCCGCCTGGTGGCCAAATCTTGAATCTCTTGGCTAGAATAATGATAGTGCTTGAGCTACTGAACAACTTTGCCGAAGACGCCATCTTTCTAAGCAGCCAGGATCCTGAGCTATCCGCAAAACAAACATTCTATGCTCACTAGCGCCGCCTGATGGCAAAATTTTGAATCTCATAGCTGTAATAATGAAAGTCCTTGAGCTACTGAACAATTTTGCCGAAGACGCCCTCTTTCTAAGTGGCCAGCATTCTGAGCTATCCGCAAAACAAACATTCTATGCTCACTAGCGCCGACTGGTGGCAAAATCTCGAATCTCATAACTTTTATAATGATAGCGCTTGAGCTACTGAACAACTTTGCCGAAGACGCCATCTCTCTAAGTGGTCATGATCCTGAGCTATCCGGCAAACAAATAATCTATGCTCACTAGCGCCGCCTGGTGGCCAAATCTCGAATCTCTTGGCTAGAACAATGATAGTCCTTGAGCTACTGAACAACTTTGCCGAAGACGCCATCTTTCTAAGTGGTCAGGATCCTGAGCTATCCGGAAAACAAAAATTCTATGCTCACTAGCGCCGCTAGGTGGCAAAATCTCGAATCTCTTGGCTAGAATAATGATAGTCCTTGAGGTACTAAACAACTTTTCCGAAGACGCCATCTCTCTAAGTGGTCAGGATCCTGAGCTATCCGGCAAACAAATAATCTATGATCACTAGCGCCGCCTGGTGGCCAAATCTTGAATCTCTTGGCTAGAATAATGATAGTGCTTGAGCTACTGAACAACTTTGCCGAAGACGCCATCTTTCTAAGCAGCCAGGATCCTGAGCTATCCGCAAAACAAACATTCTATGCTCACTAGCGCCGCCTGGTGACAAAATTTTAAATATCATGTTTTTTTTAATGATAGCGCTTGAGCTACTGAACAACTTTGCCGAAGACGCCATCTCTCTTAGTGGTCAGGATCCTGAGCTATCCGGCAAACAAATAATCTATGCTCACTAGCGCCGCCTGGTGGCAAAATCTCGAATCTCTTGGCTAGAATAATGATAGCGCTTGAGCTACTGAACAACTTTGCCGAAGGCGCCATCTTTCTAAGTGGCCAGGATCCTAAGATAACCGCAAAACAAAAAAATCATGCTCACTAGCGCCGCCTGGTGGCAAAATTTTGAATCTCATAGCTGTAATAATGAAAGTCCTTGAGCTACTGAACAACTTTGCCGAAGACGCCCTCTTTCTAAGTGGCCAGCATTCTGAACTATCCGCAAAACAAACATTCTATGCTCACTAGCGCCGCCTGGTGGCAAAATCTCGAATCTCATAACTTTTATAATGATAGCGCTTGAGCTACTGAACAACTTTGCCGAAGACGCCATCTCTCTAAGTGGTCAGGATCCTGAGCTATCCGGAAAACAAAAATTCTATGCTCACTAGCGCCGCCAGGTGGCAAAATCTCGAATCTCTTGGCTAGAATAATGATAGTCCTTGAGGTACTGAACAACTTTGCCGAAAACGCCATCTTTCTAAGTGGTCAGGATCCTGAGATATCCGCAAAACAATAGTTGCATGCACACTTGTACTGCCTGGTGGCGCAATTTCACTTAAGCAGTGTTGCCAACTACGAAAAAAAATTGAACCCTTCATGAAAAACTGGATTACAGTTGAAGGGTATTGCTATGTTGCTAAACATTATATATTTCTGTTCCGCTCAAGTTTGATGGTTTTGATCTTTACTTTATTCTACTTAAACAGTGTTGCCAGTAACATGAACATTTGTGATTCGGCCAACTGTATGGCACGCAACACTGCCTTCAACCTTGGCGAACATTCGGTATCGTTATCTT
Organism: Aedes aegypti; assembly: GCF_002204515.2. NCBI lineage: Eukaryota > Metazoa > Arthropoda > Insecta > Diptera > Culicidae > Aedes > Aedes aegypti. Next base: position 224,476,533 of record NC_035107.1, on the reverse strand, counting down.
TAAAATTTTTTGGTATTTGCATATCACACCCCCATAAAATTGGCTCTTTTGATAACAATCGAGCAGTGTTGCCATCTATTATCAAAATATGAAAACTTGAACGGCCATTTTGGAAAGTTCTCAACCCATGCTTCAACTTTGCCGAATATGTCGAATCAGTATTTCCGCATCTAGACGTTGCATTTTTCAAAAACCTAATTATAACCCTGATTTTTTTTACGTCCCCCCGATAACGGTCGTAAAAAGAGGTTGGGGTGTATCTTCCAAACCAAGTCTGCACAGTGGGCCTGGCCATTTTAGTATTTGTATCATATCACTGATATGCTGCAAATATTAATGCTGACAAGAAAATACTAGAATAAATTCCAGTATTTCCAGGATGCTCTTCAATATTGGCTGTGCAAGCGCTTAGATTAGATTAGATTAGAAGTAAATCCCCAGATACAAACGGACAAGGCATGGAACTACGAGTAGGAATATTTTGAACACATTGGGATCAACGCCAGTACGGCCCCAATTATGTATAGGTACTGGCAGTGCACGACTAATGATAAGTACCGGTATATGTACTGGATAATATGCGTTCAGGCCAGGCAGTTGCAATCGCTTGAAATATTTGATTCTGAACGAAATTTTTTTATGGTGGGCCTTAAAACAGTTTGATGGAATGGAAAATTATTATTGATACGATTTGGCCAAAGTGAGTAATTACTTTTGAGTTTGATGCTGACTACAAAAACATGGCTACTTAGCAGTGGGCTGGTCAGGCCGACAGCGGCGACATTCTACTCCCTTAGTAGGGTCGGATGACACTAGCCCGAAACGACGAGTGGGCTAATGGCGCAGTCTGCCCCCGTCCCGTAAAACCGTGGCAAGCTTTAGAGAACGCTCCAAATCCGTCGCCTGGTTGTTCCAACTGGGCGGGAGTAGGCTCAGATGCCATTACCTGACTTGCGCCAATCCGGCTCTGAGCATAGTACCCCATAAAGGACTATGTAAACCGTAGCATGGCCTACCTGCTTGCATAGATAACCATGGAATCATAAAGGCGACTATTCCAGCGGAGTTGTACAGCGACACTTAGTGATCCTTTATATGAGAGATAAGCGAAAGTAAAATGGAATGATTTGGCAACAGACCAGCAGTGCTGAGTTTGCTCGGCGTCGAAAATATAATGGTGACACGGACATGACTTCCTCATTGCTAAAAAGTGTATTTTGCTTCGTTATAGATCTTCGAGCTACATTTCCAAACTAATAAAAAGTCAAAAAAATCAACAACTAAAATCGCATTAACAAAAATTCAAAAAAGGAAAATATTTCATATTTTTTGCTCTATGCAAAACAACATTTTTCGAAGACTTTTTCAAACAGACTCAAATCAGAAAAGTTAACAAACTCACTTCATCAATCTTACGTGTTTCGCAGATGAAATTCTACACGTTCCGCTCTAAACCAACTCGATTTTACACTTTTAGCACGTTTAATTTCCGGATTTACAAAACGACGAAAGAAAGATTCTCCCCTTTCGCAAGCTAACCGCTACTTTCGCCGCTCCGTTATAAGGGAGACAAAATAGATACATTTTTTGTGGAAAATGATAGGAACAACCTAGTGTTTTTAAGGCGAGCTGATTGCATGCAAAATTTAAGCGATATACACGGTAAAAAATGTTAAAAATGGGATTCATTTTAAAACAGTTTTAGAAGAAAGGTTGTGAATCTTCTTAATTATCTTTCTCAAAACCTTATAAAAGTTACTTACGTCGATTTGAAAAAAAATCGAGATTTACCGGAATAATTTCAAGCTGATTACATTACTCCTCATGAAAAGTTCAAAACAAACATAACGCTTCTTTTGGCTTACGCTTTGGCAGCTCTTGCTACTCGATTGGCTCACACTTTGACAGAAATGTCAGCTTCCGCGAATCTCTCTTATATAGGATTACTAAGGGGGACCCATAAGAGATGATCAACCAAAACAAACAACTAGCGGAATGTGGAGGAGAGGCTTCTGGGCCTATCAGTAACCGGCTTAAGCGAGAACAGTGTGAGCAAAAGCCTAGGTACTGTGACGACGGCAGGCACTGACCTTCCAGTGCAACATGTGAGGTGATTGATGGCCCGGGACTAATCGAGACCATGGATCGGAATAAGGAGTACCTTTCAAAAATGCAGGTAGCTGCTGAGCAACTCGATGTCATCATCGAGTTTGTTAAGAGCAAAAGCAATATCAGCAAAGACTTGAAAACAAGTCTACTGAAATTGCGACAATCAGTCCTAGCTGCAAAGCAGGACTACGAGAAAGCCAACTTGGCAAGGTAGAAGGCAAAAGAGACACTAAGCCGTGTCAGACTGAAGTGTTTCCCTTCACAGGCAACGCGAATATATCTGATGATATTATTCGATACGCGATGCGAGAGGACATTCCGAGAATGAATACGTGGCGAAGAGACGTATTGTTGCTAATGGAAAAGTTACCTACGCGGCCGTCCTCAAGAGCAGAAAAGCAGGAATGAGCAAAGCACCGTAGTCAAGAGAACGAGGCAACACAAAGCCAAAGGCCAAGATAGCCAAGAAAAAGGAGCCACGGTCCCAGACTAGTGTACACCTGGATCGACAAGATATTTATTTATTTATTTATTTCGTCAAGCATAGGTAGACTACATACAATAATTACAATACTTTCTTACATGCTATGGATTACTTCTATTGTTCTTTAGTTGTGTTTTAAGCTGCTCTTTGGACATAGTAATGCCAATGAATTCGCAATGTACATTATACTGACGCATCATACGGTTTATTGGTCCGTTTTGAGCATAATGCGTTCTGCATGATTTTTCTGAAAATAATTTTCTTGTTCTTAAATGCCGAGAGGGTGTGTAGAAGTTTAGTTGAGAAAGAAGTGCAGCGGAGTCTACACGGTTCGAAATAATGTTGTTTATAAAGAGAATCATTGCGAATTCCCGGCGTTGTTTAAGTGTTTCCAAATTGATGAGCATGCAGCGTGCTTCATACGACGGAAGTGGCAGCACAGTCCAATTCAATTTCCGAAGGGCGTATAAAAGGAATTGCTTCTGTACTGATTCTATGCGTTCTTCGTGTACGACATGATACGGGTTCCATACTAGGTGACAGTATTCCAGAATTGGTCTTACATATGTAGTATACAATAGTTTAATAGTATATGGGTCTTGAAAATTGTTGCTGAACCTCTTAATGAAGCCAAGCATGCTGTTTGCTTTGTTTATTATGGAATTATAATGTTCTACAAAAGTGAGTTTAGAGTCTAGGATTACGCCCAAATCCCTTACAATTTTACACTTCTGCACTACTTGATTTCCTAAAAATACTTCAATTGGTGGTGTTACATATTTTCGACTAAATGCTATTGAATTACATTTTTTGATATTGAGCTGAAGTAAACTTTTTTGGCACCAAGTGAAGAATAAGTTAATGTCATTCTGGAATTCTTCTGCTTCGCTAGAATTACTTACTTCCATGAAGAGCTTCATGTCGTCTGCATATATAAGAAATTTTATTTTTCTAAGTAAAAAGGAAATGTCGTTTACATACAAAATAAAAAGAAGTGGGCCTAAATGAGAACCTTGAGGTACTCCAGAGGTTACAGAAATGGGTGCTGATAATTTATTTTGAAAGCGCACAATTTGTTTCCTATGTGATAGATATGACTGGATCCAACTCAAGAGTCCTGGCTCCATTCCAATTTTCTGCAATTTGAAGATTAATAATGGAGGAAGACTGGCGTTATTTACGTGATCCTGTATGTCGACGACCCTGATCGTTGGAGCGAAGTTAAACACCATTGAGGACGTGAAGAAAAAGATATCCCAGCATTTCAAAATGACTGACTGGGGCGAAGCAAAGCATTTCCTCGGAATAAAGATTTCTTATGATAGGAAGCAAGGAGGAATGAAGCTGTCTCAAGAGGCCAGTATCAAGAAGATTCTAAGGAACTTTTCTGTGGAAGACTGTAATACGACTAACACATCGATGGAAAAGGGCCTGCAGCTATTTGAAGCACCACATCGAGAATTACTGGGGAGTTTAATGTACATTATCATGGCTACTCGACCGGAGCTTCCAGTAGGATACCTTGGACGTTTCCAGCAGCGACCTGATGCTCCACACTGGACAGATTTGAAGAGGATGGTGCCAGGTCCGTCACACTTTGGTCAGATGGGGTACCACTTCTAGTACTGCATTTGGCCCCTCGGTAGTGCAAAAGGTACCCAAGTTTGACAGATCGCAGTACACTTTTCACCGCATTCTAGATTACCTTATGAGCCATAAAATTTTTACCAACTGCAAGGGACATGGAGTTCTTTAATGTGTCTTTGGTGGTGCATAATGCAAACGTCCTTGAAGTTCTCACGCAATGAACAAATGGAACCCTTGGTCGGATATGCCGATGCTGATTGGGCAACTGACAAACAGGACAGAAAATCGGTGAGTGGTTTTCTATTTCAGATATTCGGGAACGCTGTTTGTTGGTCAAGTATGAAGCAGACGACGATGGCGACATCATCCAGTGAGGCTGGCTGAACTCCTTGACGACCTTGGCATTCGAAGCACAACACCGGTGACAATTTATGAAGACAATCGTGGGTGCATAGGAATGGCCAAGAACTTGGAGGGCAAGCGTGCGAAGCATATTGATATCAAGCACCATTTTATAAGGGACCATGTAGCAGCCGGTAACGTCAAGTTGAAGCCAATCGGGACTAAGAACCAACTCGCTGACATTTTTACTAAGTCGTTGGATTTCGGGCGTTTCCAGAAACTGTGTCGAAACAATGGAATTCAAGATCTAGAGGGGGTGAAGAAATAGGAGGCCGTGAGCGATCGGCCAAACCGTAGGTGGCCATGAAATGATGAGGCATCCGATCGTGTCAGAAACTTTAATCATTCCACAACAAGCCTTCAAGCAGACAAGACGTGTTTTATAAGCAATACTTCAATAAAGCTATTTTAGTTTAACTCGAAGCTCACTAATTATCTGCCCATCCGAAGAGAACCTCCTTTAAGTTTGCATCGCTTAGATGCCAGCACAAAGTGCACCCAATAAAAGTTACCGGCAAACAATCCTACAAACGTTCCCGAAAAAATCGCGGAGAATGAAGGACATTTTCATGTAGTATTGCTGTGATCGGGCTTCACAGATAACACACGTTAGTGCATGCGTGCAAATTGAATGTAAAGTGAAACGCTTTTCCCATGCCTGGGTGTTATCATTATGTTATGAGAAACAATTGATTCAAGAATTATATCGGGAATCCCAGTATCCATAAACGATAAGAGCAAGAAAAGCTATATTGTCCCGTTATTGATATTGTGCTCTGCAAGATTAAGCAAATTTGAAACATTTGTGTCCTTGAAAAGAAATCCAAGCCTACTTAAATTTTGACGTTGCGTTTGAATTGCGCGCATATCTTCTGCGCGTTACCGCCGCCGCTGGATGTGGATTTAATATAAGCGCCGCAATATATTGTTCGATTCATATCGTACTCAGGTGATCAAATGATGAGATGAAATGAAATACCTGATTTTAACTCAACCAATGTGCGAGGCTTGATCAAATAAGTTGAAACCTCCATGAACAATGATGGAAATCTAGTGATCATGAATAAATCCATGATGCCTCGCAATTGTTCTTTATCATGCAAACATGGCAACAACGATAAACCTTTGGTCGTCAAAGCCTCGCAACAAACTCAGCTCCGTGAAAAATGAATCGCTTGACATGCGCGCTAAACGATCAAATATTCGCAAACCAAAGTCATAACTTTGGGAGGATTTTTTCGCCTTGGATCGGCGGTTTGTCTCCTGGCATGCGGTTATCATGTGAAAGTCAATCAGGCATAGTTTGGGAGAAAATTGGTGCCGTGCGCGCGGTTTGGATTCACGTTAATCGCAACATGTTACAACATCCCACAAACGGTTTGTCCCACGAGAAACAGTGCATCGGATGCTCCACATATCTGTACTACGCGCGCGTAGTGAAGTATTGACCGTTCAAATACTGTGTTGTTTATCGTTAGAGACGATTTCTTCTAACTTCGTCCAGGAAGCAACATTTTATACACATATATGATTTGATTTTGTGATTTCATGTATTCTGGGCCAGACTAACGTACAGGTATGGTTTTATGTTTACAATTCGAGTGTCAACCCAGTCCACGTGAACTGCTAGACGAACATCCGTTTCCTGCCTGTGTATGCTGCTTCTTTCCTTTTCAATTACACGTTTCGAATTTATAGTATTTTTTTCCTTCGCCTGTCGCCATCTACTGTGATGAGTGTCACGCCCAAAATTAAAGGACATGTTTTCCACCGCAACATCATATCGCCACCGCCGCCGCGATTCGGCCCTTTGGAAGTTTCTTTCTACAGCTGCATCGCCGTCGAGAACATAACAGATGATGAGCATCCGTGGACCAGGAGTATGGGATTTCCTTCGTTTTCCCCCGTTTGACACTTCACACTTGGGTTTATTCTACGAGTGGCGTGAGGTGACAATTGTCGGTGTCGTATAGCGAGGTGACAATTCTCGACTCGAGTGAAGTGACTCTCCATTTGATTTGCACGGCCAGTCACTTCACTCGAGTCGAGAATTGTCACCTCGCTATACGACACCGACGATTGTCACCTCACACCACTCGTAGAATTAACCCAACTGTCTTCGTTCCTCGTCGCCACATAGCGTGCACACTTTCGTGCTCAATGTTTTTCCAGTTTTCGCTTCTTCTCGTGCTTGGAAGTGTGTGAAAGAGGGAAAGAAGTCACTGCACCGCGGCGCCGGCCGGGAGCAAAGGGGGAATGGCCGTGTCGTGCTGTTCTGGATAGGGAGTGTGTCGTGCGCAACCGGGATAGGAAAGGAACGAAGAACGGAAAAGCGCTTCATCGGAAAAAGTATCCAAGAGTATCGATTTTGACAGAGGCGAAAAGACATGGCCTTCTCCTTCAAGCTGGGATGAGTAATCTTCGGAAGTTCACAATTCACAACCTTGGAGGAAGAATATGTTGCCGTTCTGTTTTTCTCCTGATTGCAGTAAGCCATGAAAAAAACTGTCACCATATTTTTCACTGTGAAAAAACGCACCTCTCCGATGTTGACATTTTCCTAGCGGATGGTTTTTGTTCACTGCAAACTCCACAAAAGGCACAGCCTGCTGCTGCTTCCCACTTTGATGATGGTTGTTATTGGGGAGGAAAGTCCCCTTTTCTTCTTTCTTCACGAATTGACCAAGAATAAAACTTTATTTTCACTAGAAATCTTTAATGGCAGAGCAAACACACACTTTTACACACAGACATTCACATCGAACAGCGAAAAAACACACGCATTTGGTGCTGCTGCCGCACAGAAAATCTTCTCTGCTGCCGAATGCAAATTTTTCTTCACCCTTTTTTTACTCCACGTTCTTTGCTTTCCGTTCTTCAACACGAACAAGCGCTCAATAAAAGCAAGCTCCGCTACATTTTTCACCCATTCACAATTTTCACAATCCCAAATTCACCGAACAAAAAACCGAAGCCTTGAAAAATGAATCACGGGCGAGACACTTTTCGTTTCGCGACGATTGATTGACTTTTTTCCCCCAAAATTCTTCCTTCCAATGAAATTTATATTCACACAACAACGGCAGAAAGAAGGAGGATGATGAGACGGAGGAAAGAATACATTAAAACACAAACGCGAAAACTGATGTGCGCGATTTCGATACGCGAGTTCCGACCGAGTCCGTCGACCGACAGCCATCGAATGAAAGCAGAAAAGGAAACACTCTGGAGAAGCTTTGGCAGTTTTTTAGGTCGTCTTTCTGGCGTTTGAATCAGACGCGCGAAAAAGCGTGCAAAGCAAAAATCCGGAAGAGTTTTGAAGTCTCTGATGATACGAAACAGGGGAGAAAGGCAGAAAACCAGAAAAAATAGAGAATCAGAGGTGTAGCATGAAAAGTGGGGGCATCGATCAAGACGTTAAGGGTGTGGACCAATCCGGTAAACCCAGGCCCTAGACACCTATGGGTGTTGCGGACAGACTCGACATGCTTGTCAAGCGGGAGCCTGATTGTTGGAGCCAAACCCTGGACAAACATTTCAAAAGGGCACATCGACATTGGTAAACATTGGCTTTGCATGACGCTGTTGAGCCCAATTCAATTCGATCACGCTCACCAATACCACTATCAGGAAGAGCTAACGTCAATCTTTCTGATAGTGGTGTTAGTTTGCGTGGGCGGGCTAAGAAGGGCTCAACAGCAACGTTTCTAAAAAAAAGGCTCAAGACCTCTTGGGCCCTTTTCAAATGTTTGTCCATACTTATGAAATCGAGGTTATGTTTGTTTTAGATGAATTACTAAGGAGGGTCAAGGAGTATTGCATTCAATCAAAATCAAAAACCAAAAAAGATTTTTTTTTGTGTTGTCATTTTTACAAGTATCGAACATAAAAATTGATTTTTCTCAATTTTATTGATTCATAATCCATGTTTATTACGTTCGGCATCATACAACCATACTTCGGCTGACGAATTGTGATTTGTGTGGTTCTATCGAATCGTAATGCTCCAAAGATTCATGTTCAGTGATAATTACTCCGAACAAAAAAAGATGAGCATAAACTCTGATCCAATGTCTTCGTTTTTGTCTAGTTATTGCGGTTCTTTTGAAAATTTTCCGTTCTGCGGTAGCCGCCAAGTTCTACCGCAGCTGTCAAAGTTCTACCGCAGACTAGAGAATCATTGTATCATTGAACAGATGGTTTCGTTCAAAGTATGCTAGCAGAGTCCTTAGCATTGAAAAACAGCCGAAAACAACAGTCATCAACGTGGTTTCCAAGGAATCATCGCAACCGATCGATGATGCTTTGTGAAAATCAGTAATGTGACAACTGCGGTAGCTTTCTGTTCAACCGTAGAACGGAAAGTTATCTCAAAAATTGCAATATTAACATAAAATTTGAGCCACTTTGAGCGGAGAATAAAATCCGTCGCGAAGCTATAGAAACTCAAACAATCCTTCCTGGTGTTCCTTAGGTAACCTTTAATCAAAGTTCACATTATAAATATTTGAGTTCCTATTTACTTTTCGGAGTTATTGAATATAACCAATTCATAATCATAATTCAATTTATTGAAATACTGTTACACACTGCATTAAAAAAGTAAGCATAATAAACTAAATGCTTGATAGCTGGCACGGGTGACATTCCTGGCTCGATGTTCAACACTTCTGGGCTATACTGCAACGATGCAAAATCAACTATAAACCACCACATTTTATTACTGCAAAACCAAGCAGTCTTACCTTTGTTTAATCGTAGTTCCTGAGCTCTCCTTCCTGCTCCGGCATCAGCACGGCTGGCTTCGTATTTTTTCCCAGCCGATGTTCCGATCCAAGGATGATCCGGATCATCAAACTGTTGAACTTCATTGCCATGGGAAGCAACAGTAATCTCTAGCATTTGCATATTCCCGTGCGGGAAAAAAGATCACAAGTATATTCTTGAAACATAATCAACATATAGATGCAACCTACTTACGTGTTTTCATCGAAATATAGCAAAATTCCTCTTGAAATCTTTTTTCACTCGTACCGCAATGGCTGCCACGTAAACAGTGTGAATCATTTTCCACGACGGAGACGGAGGACAGTTACTTTTGTGGTTGCAAAATGTTCTCGAATGGTAGCTAAAAATGCAACCGTTATGAACCATGTTGCGACAGCGATGATTATGGCTTGGATTATGGATACCTTCATTAAACATGTTCGTGATATTGTTTTACCTTACTACGCGGACTATAGCAGGAACATATCATGAACAGGTTACCACACCAACTAAATTCATTATACAGTTGTGATTGTTCCTTTAAGCCTGATTCGCTGCTGACAAGTAATTTCTCGGCCTATCTTGATGCATGGGAAATTTCTGCAAGAAATCGCTCAAGAATGCGCTTTTTTCTGATCGCAGTACGCAGTTGAAAAGAACTGTCAGTTCAAATGGGAGTCGCTGTAGAAAATTTCTGCACGGAATCGACGAGAAATTTCTTTAGCGAATCCTTTTCAGTAGCAAATCAGGGAGAAATTTTCCACGCATCAAGATAGGCGATTCCTTTTCTTGTCAGTAGCAAACCGGCCTTTAATGATAAAGCCTGATTCGCTGCTGAACAGGAATCGCTAAAGATATTTCTTGCCGATTCCTTGCAGAAATTTTCTACAGCGACTCCCATTTGAACTGACATTTCTTTTCAACTGCGTACTGCGATCAGAAAAAAGCTCATTCTTGATCGATTCCTGGCAGAAATTTCCCATGCATCAAAATAGGCCGAGAAATTACTTGTCAGCAGCGATTCAAGCTTAAATTTATATGCGGCACGTAACGGGCACGTACATGTACACGAGCGAAGAAACCACTATTCGCCCTTATTCTAGTTCTGTATTGAATTTGCCCCTTCTTTCTGCCGTCACTGCCGCGGCAAAAAAGTGTTTTGACGCGAGCACAAGGCAAGACCGCACGCACACAGACGCAACAACGGGCACATCGCCTCGATAACAACTCCGCCGAACCTGTCATTTCTGTTCAGGCTCATTCGAAATCCATCATTCTAATTTCGTCACCACGTCGTCACGGACGGTTCTCTTGCTTTGGCCATCACAGAATTTTGAGCAGTGCCAAATTCCTACTGGGGTTGGTTCTAAAGTGCCTTATTCGGTGTTTAAACAGTGTCCAACAAATCAGTGTTTGAAGTGCTTGCAAATATTAGTTCCCGGAATCAGAACCTTTCTGATAAGCCGCAGCTCAGTTGAGGGAACTAGAGTCTTGGAGTTTTCAGTCGAAGGAATGCCTTCGTGTTGAAACGGATGCCCACAAAAATCCATTAGGCGCTGCAGGTTCAGGTAGCCGGGGGTCATTAAGTAATCCTCGATGATGTCATCCAACGACGGAAAGGAAACGGGTTTACGGGCAGACGTCGAAGACGACCCAGTCAAGTGCAAGCAGAAGTTCCATCAGGTGTTGGATGCGCTTCTAAATCGCAGTTTTACGATCAACAATGACGTCTACCTGGAGATGATTGTGTCCCATTTGTCCGGGAAGTACGATAATGGTGAGTATTCTGTGCGGGGGCTCTAATCAATGTTTTGTTTTAGGATAGAGATTATGATCGGTCTTTGTTGTAAAGCGTTAATGCTACCAATGAATACAGGCTGGTAGCAGGTCTCTTTTTAGAGACGTAGTTACTATCTTAATGCCAGTAACTAAAAAGTTTTTTTTTAATGAGAGGTCTTTAAAGTCTATTTCAACCAAAAGGGTCCCTAAAGTCTATTTTTCCTTATACTGCTTATAGTGAACTATGATGCAAAATTTTACAGGCTCCAGAGACACCTTCAGAGACTATTACGTGACTATTCAACACATTCTTCAAGAAGTTCTCAGATATCTAGAGAAAAAGCATCAAGAATCGTCCTATTGGTTTTATTCTGAGAGAGAGGAGACAGCTGGCTTAGATTGCGAGCTCCCAAAAGTCATGGGAACCTGTCATCAACTGTCACTGGAAAACCGCACATTCGAAGGGCAGATCGTGAAAAACCGTCAAAATTTAACCAAACTAAAACTGGATGTGATTGAAAATTTAGGTTGTTTTCCGGTGCTATCGCATATAAAATAGTTGCATATTTGAATATTGTCGATTGGACTCCAATTGCTATTGAACATTTTTAATTTTATGATCCTTTTGATAACAAATGGGATGTGAAAATGGTTTTGACCCAGTTTGTGCTCTCTGAACCATTGTGCACAACCAAAACATGAGAAGAAGAAATCAAAGAAGCCAAGAAAACAAACCAGTTGTCAGTGAGCTGTCTCCTCTCTCTCAGGTTTTATTATAGGGATCTCTCCAGAAATCCTTCAAGAGATTCCTCTACTCATTCTCTCAGATATTCTACCAGCAAATTTTCAAAGGATGCTTTAAGGAATTTCTCCAGAATTTTCTTCAGGAAATCCTTGACCACTTCAACGATACTACCTCCAATAAAAATTCTGCTATGCCTTTGATGAAGAACCTCATCAAGTAATTTGTCTAGGATTTTAAGTGAATTTTACTATGAATTCTTCAACTGATTATGCCTACGACACCTTTAAGTTGTTTCCGGAGTTCATGTGGGGATTTGTCTAGAGACTCCTTCAAAAATCATTCCAACAATTTTTCATGATTTTTTCAGAGGTGCTCTTTAGAAGCCATCTAGTAATTATTCGTAGAATGCTCTAGGAATTATTGCTAAAATCGAGCAGATATTCGTTCAAAAACATGAAAACAATCCTTTCGGAATGTCTACAGCAATTTCATTATAAACTTCTGCTTCTTGGAGTTTCTCAAAGGGTTTATTCAAGAACCACGTACTGCTTGAATTTCTGAAATAATTTCATGTAGAGAGAAATCCTTTATTGATTCCACCAGGAATTTCTTAAGCAAGTTCTCAATTGGGTTTTCCGGTTGTTCCTCCAAATTTGTTTTTCCGGATGAATACAGAGTTTTTTTTATCACAAAAATGCATTCTAGGATTTCTTCAAAAACTGACGAAGTTCCCCGAATCTCCCAAAGAATGCTCCCGGAATACCACGAATAATTCTACCAGCTATTTCTGGAACATTTTCATGAGAATTCCTTCAAGAATATTTCTTATTTTTCGATTGAATTGTCATATGATTTGTTCATGAATTGTTTTATACATTTTTAAAGAATTCTTGCGAAATTTACTCTTTCTTTATTATCCTTCTTCCATGAAATTTCAAATGAGTTTGTTTTAAGTTTTTGACTATGAATTCCTGTATGAATTTCTCATAGTAAAATTCTTGAAGTATCGTTTTTGTCTCCTTCATAATTGTTTCCAGGATTCTCGCAGCATTTACTCAGATTTATTAATTTATACATTTGGTTGAAATCCCTGAAAATATCCATAAACTGCTAAACATTAATTTTTTTTTAGATTCCTGAAAAAATCTTTTAAAGTTTTCCGAGTCTTCAAGGGTTTCTCTAAACCTGTCTGGATTTTTCCAGAGCACTTACATTTTTGAAGGATTACTCCATTAATCTCTACTGTGAAATATAAACAATAAAGCACAATAAATGAAAGGAATTAAACTTGGGAAAATATTGAAAAAAAAAAATGTAGGAAAGGCTGAAAATACCTGCTAGGTGATTAACATAAATTGTAGATTTATTTTCTTATCAACAAATAACCATTGAACAGAATTAAGAAAAAAATATACTTTGCTTCGATAGAACGTAACGAAAATAAAAATCGAGTTACGTTATATCGAGGGATTACTAGTAGTATTATTATTATTGTAGTAGGACTTCAGACATATTTTCACTAATCTTTCGACCGAATTCTGTTTTGTTACTCTAGCAGATTTTCTCCCAAGAACATTCTCGCGTAAAAACTTCCCAAAAACATTAGTATTACACTGTTATAATCGAAAGAGAGCGCGAGAGGAGAGAATCTCTTATTGTTAAATTGGTCATTTAGTAAAGTTCAACGAGAATCGCTCAAAAAAAAAATTGTTAGGTTATTCGAGGGAATCTATTGAAAACTTTTTAAAAAATTTGTAAAAAAGACGAGAAAAAAACGGGATTTTCAAATGGTCACCGCTAAAATAGTTCTAAACAAACGTTTTTGAACTCTAAATCTACAAACTACCAAAAATAAGTAGTCAAAAGTCGCTGTATTCATAAAGATGAAAAAGAATCAAAACCACGCCTCTAATTTTCAAGAAAACAAATCTTGAGAACCGAATAGCCGTTTACGTTGAAGCTCGATCGATTGTTCACCGCCTGGGAGGGAGAATCCGATACAAAATTTCTCTACGTCAAAGTGAGTCGAGATTATGCTGTTACGGAGTGTCACTATGAGCCCAGATCTTAAACAATGGATAAACTCAATAAAAGCGCGTAATTAATCAAAGCATATTTTTGCATTTCATCATAGGTAACAAAAATTCGAATGATAATCAATTCTCGCATAACTTATGATCTTGCCCTAAAAGCCATTGGTAACCCTGTGTGTAGCTCGTTGTTTCTGAGCATTTGAATGGAGTTACACATTATTTAACAACGTTATGGAGAAGAAAGAATCATTCTCTACCTGCCTTATTCATTTATTTGCCCAGAAACAACGAGATACATACGTGGTTACCAATGCCTTTTAGGGCGTTATCTCAGATTATGCGAGAATTCATGCACATTCAGAAGTAACGTCACGTGAACAACCTTTATTCTAATTGAATATAATTCATTGGAATACGCACCTTTTACTGTTTTCAATAAAAATGAAAATTAAACGCATAGAAAAAAAAAAATTAAAAAGTCTCTTGGTTACTTACTTTTGTCTTTGAACAACCCTCTGAAACTGTATGTAAAATGACTGCAATGTAATAATTCTCTTACAGGCAAAACTTCAAGTTATTTGTAGTTCGTCATCCAAATTTCAGCCAATTCGGACTACCAGAAGCTGAGATACAGTACCCCAAACTTGGGCATTTTGTATGGAAAAACAGCATTTGATTACTAACTTATGTCACTGACTGTATGTCATAATTTCACAATAAAAGTTTTAGGAATATTCTCAGAGTCTGTCTGGTCTGATTCCATGCAAATTAAACTCTTATCTCCTGGTTATTGTTAGGCTCAGTTTTGTTCTGTTATTTCTTGTTTGGTATCTTTTTGATGAACAGGAACAGATCTCTTATTTTCAGGAAATTTTCAATTCACTCTGATTTTTTTGAAACCGTTAAGTCTCAAATTCCGAACAGACTCATATTCTGAACATTCGGTTTTTGTATGGTGATTTGGTTGAAATGTTTCAATGCAATATAATATATAACCAAATAACAAGTAAACGGCAGTCAATTGCAATTTAATTTTAACGTCTCCAATATGATTTATACCGCGGGAGTAGTGATGATTCTCTAGTTCAAGACCAGCAGAACAAGCTCAGATAAATTTATTTGCAAAATTATTCATTTGAATACGATTTATTCATGCTGTTCGGAATTTGAATCAAGGTGTTCGGAATATGAGACAGAATGAACACAGGGTTCGGCATTTGAATAAAAATGCTGTTCCACACTTTTACGTAAAAACAATACTAAAACTAATTAAATCAACATTATTACAGTGAAACCTCCATGAGTCGATATTGAAGGGACCATCGACTCGTGGAAATATCGAGTCATGGAACAGCAATTCTTTTGAAAGCTGCTTCTAGGGATTATCATAGTAACCATGAAAATATGTTTTAGTATGGTTCCATGAGTCGATATCGAGTCATGGAACATCGACTCATGGAAATATCACTGTATTCGTACACCCAACAGCTTACAGTTAGACCTTGCGAAGAAATTTAAATTTTCCCAAATATCAGCCAATCTATGCCAATCAGATGCATTTGAAGTCACTGTTGGCCAGAGTTCGGAATATGAGTCAAAACGGTATTCGTATGGAAAACGATTTGGAAACTTCACACCCCATTTTCTTAATGCCTACTTTTTACAGATGGGACTGACTTGCGATTCACGGCAGCTCAGTCGCTACCAGCCCTGTTAATAGCATGCTTATTAAGTCAATTGACTTGTGATTAAGATTGTGATTACTGACATGTTAAAATAATTATTCATATAATCATGATTTATTTTATGACTAATCATTAACGCTCTGCTTTGTTGCATGTTTCTTCATAGAACATAAGAAGCTGCTGAAGTCGCCTGAGGTGATCAAATGGCTTGGCAAGGCGCTGGAACAGTGGGAGAGCGAGAAGGTCCCATCGCCGGATGTGGCGGCATTCACCCTACACATCCTGGCCCGGATTGTGGAGGATGAGTGGGAATTTTCCAAGTTGCAAAACGAAAAGATGATGGATCGCTTTCAGAGCTGCATCCAGAAGCAGCGCAAGCTGCACCATGCTTCGGTCCGCTTGGGTCACGTTCTGGTGCTGAAGGCCGTTTCCACACATGCCATGGGACTGAGGTGGATCAAGTATTCCGAATCGTGGAAGATCTGTCTGGATTACTACAACGGACAGATGCAAACGATATTCATTCTGAGGGAGACGTCCCTGTTCATGTACGAGGTCCTGGAACGTTTCGGGACGATAGGGGATTACGATCTGGTGAAGGAGATCGTCCGTTGCATTATATCGCCCCTGTTGGACGGACGCTGGAAGACTAAGATTTCAGATCATGAACACACGGTCTTGGTGGATGATGAGGAGTCGCAGCGAGTGGTGACGTCAATGATGAATCTTCTATGCACGATATTCCGTAAGATACTGGAAAAGAAGAGGCGCATCCGAGCGGCATATTACCTCCTGATTTCGTTCCGCTTTGAGAGGAATCTCTGGGTTTTCGCCGACACCATACAAGACCACAGCTACCTCACGAAACTGTGGGAGACCCATATCCTCGCCAATTGCACTCGCCTCGGTTGCATGGATATTCCCCCAGAAGACAAAGACACCATCGATCTACCCTTCGAAAAGTACACGATCAACTTCCTCAACTACGTAACCTTTTCCATCCGCCGAGGAAGCGTCCAAAACGTCATGATGATGGGTCAAATGCATCACCATGCTTGGCGTCTGCTGGGCGATCGTGCCCCGGCGGAAGTGGTTCTCAAAAACCAGAACATCAAATTCGGAGACCAAATCCTGCTGCTGCTACTCTTTCCCGTCGTCTACGAAACCAAAACCCTCACCCCGAAGCAGCCCTCCGATTACATCGAGCAGTTCTGCATGAAGCTGTACGACATCTCGTGCGAATTCACCGTCCGTCTGATGTACGCCTGCCGGGACATTTTCCAGGCGTACAACATGAGCGTCACCGATCTGGCCATCAAATCCATCCAGGGCATCGCTTCCCTGCATACTCTGCCCCGTTCGCGGGCCATCATTGCGTTCCAGGCCTTCGTACTGGTCCTGAAGGAATTCCTGCCCGATTCGTGCTACCTGCAGAACCAGAATGACTTCTCCAAAACCGATCTGATCCTGTCGAAGCCGAACCTACTCGCGGCCATCATCAACGCCCTGCACACGCTGATCCAGCACTACAAGATCACCTGGAAGGAGTGCATCGATTCGGCCACCCTGGTCAACTTCATGCTGAATCTCCTGGGGAATCCAAACCTGCCGCCGAGGGTAAGAACGCGCACTGTTCTAGCCGTCCTCATACAAATTCACGAACGCTACGTCTTTTCCCTTAATTTCAGCACGTGGTCCTGGCGCTCAAGCTCACTCAACTGTCGATCGAACACGGTCTGTCGCCCAACTTGGCCCTTCTCATGGACAACATCCAGGGATCCGGGCTGGAATACGTCGGCCGCATCATCTTCACACGGCTGCACGATATCAACTGGGAGGTCCGCGATTCAGCTCTGGAGCTCCTGGCCTCCGTAGTGGAAATCTCCGAAATCAGTGAGCCGCATTTGCCCTACGTCCTTTCACCCTCGAATCTTATAACATTTTCCGATCCTTTGCAGAATTTCCATCCTTCCAGAAGCACATTCTGGACTGCAACATCATTCCGGTGGTGGAGGCGGCGGCCAAAAACGACTCGGAACCGTACGTGCGCGCATCGGCGCTCCGCTGCCTGACGCTCATGGTCAAGATACGCCTGCTGTGGGAGCACTCGCTGGCGCAGTTGAATCTGATGGTAAGTGCCAACCAGTGCTATTCTGCTAGTCGGGTGAGGTGACAAAAGTCGACTTGCTCTCATTAAATGATTAATACAGGGTTCCCCAATCGGTGGTTCGCGAACTTCGATGGGCCGTGACGGAAGACTTTACAGGGGGTCAGCGATGCCATTGCACAAGATAACATTCCATATTATCGATTAACGGATTTTTGATATAAGAAATGTATCAAAATTTTAACCGATAAAATGCTTTTGATGTAATTCTGTCAATAAGAGATTATAAGTCAGATGATTCTAATTCTACTTCTGCGACAACGCTTTTTTTGTACAATTGAAAAAAAAAAATTAATTCTGTTCTGCGTCAATGTTTTAATTCAAACCATCGAGTCCTCTCGAGTCTGACTTAAGGATTTTTTAGTGAGATTCTGACGAAAAGTTCTTGACGAATAGGGTAACCAATATATTTTAGACCCCTATATATTTTGGACCTCCTGGGCCATTTTCCTGCAAATTTCCCAGTTTATATCGAAAGACCAACTCAATTCGCATGCCATTTGGAAAGATAGGACTATTCCGCACTTGCATCAACCGTTTGTACATAGAAAATGTGTTTATTTTATCTGTAATTAATTTAATTTAATCGGTTTATCCATGCAACCGTTACAACACGTTACACACAGAAATTGAAGCCGTCAGAAATTTTTCAAATGTAAACAAAAACGTTTTCCAAATTTCTGCACTAAAAGCGTAGAATTTCTTTAGTTTTCCATTGTTAATCGATTGATTAGACTATGGGCAAGCATATTATACAACCAGTGTCGTGGACTTTGTCGCCAAACGATAAAAAATGCCGGGGTCCAAAATATATACTTTGAGGGTCCAAATTGTATTGGTGTGTCCAAAATAATAACAAACAGTGCTTCACAATTCAATTATTTTCGACATTTTTTGGATCCTACATGATCTTAGGGGCATTTATATCTCGTAGAGGAAGTTTTTCTCTACATTTTGGCATGTTCTTTGACTTGGTTACGCTGTGCAATTAATTAAACGGGACAAAAAACTAAAATCACTTCCTTAGGGGGTCCAAACTACGACCGTTACCCTATGGACCTATGCACGAGTTCACTATTTGACGTTTGAGCGGTGCCGTGTCATTTACGTGACCATGGCAACGAGTGAATTCGACACCGCTCAAACGTCAAATTAGTGAACTCGTGCATTGGTCCATATGCTACGATTCTACGATGGACCAATGCACGAGTTCACTAAGTTGGGTCTGGGTCATTTGGCATAAAGTCATTTGGCATAAGGTCATTTGGCATAACGCCATTTGGCATAAAGGACATTTGGCATAACGGCCATTTAGCATAACGGTCATTTGGCATCATTTTGAACAATGTGAAGAAAATAAAGGGTCATTTGGCATAACGGACATTTGGCATAATATCAAGCCATGTGTAAAGTAAAAATCAATTGGCATAATATCGAACCATATGTGAAGTAAAGGTCATTTGGCATATCGGACATTTGGCATAATATCAAACCATCTGAAAAGTAAGGGTTATTTGGTATAATAATTCAGATACTCCTTTTTTCACATAGCACTGTTGTAATATTACGCAAAAGAATAAGTCATGTTAAAAAGAAGGGCAAATTCCTATATAAAAAAAATAACGCGTCGAATCGCTATAACAATAACCCTTGAAAGAATACCTTATGTTTAAAAGAAGGGTAAACCTCTAGATAAATATGACTAAACAGGATAACAGAAGATGAACTAGGGTGTCAATCAGTGACGCAATATTTCTTAATTTGAAATTAAAAATTGAAAACAAGTAGGCGAATTCCGGCGCGCATTTTCTCCGAAGAAAAGAAAATTTTCTTGCTGATGAGTAATGGAAGAAAATTTCTTCTCTTCGAAGAATTTGTTCCCCGGAATTCACCTAAAGGTCATGACTTTAGAAAACAGAAGAAAAAAATGCAGCAACATTGCTACTACAATTCTCTTTAAATTAACATTTCGTGTTCCAACGAACCCGATCAACCAGTGCACACTGATCCAGGAAGCTAATTTAGGCGGACATGAGGTTTTCGTCTCGATTTATTGATTTTAGACCAAAATTGATTCTAATAATATGTTCAGAATTTTCGGTTCCGCATCATTTGACCGAACGCCATTTGGCCGAAAGGGTCATTTGGCCGAACGCCATTTGGTCGAATGCCGTTCGGCCGAAACTGAAAACAAAAGTGAATCACTATTAGCATGGATTTATAATGAATTTCAAAGAACTTATTCAGCTTATCCATGAAGAAGGTTACACCATCATTGATATACAGCTTTTTAGTAGTAGTTCATGAAACAGTTCGTGCTGAAAGAAGAACATCCTAAATGTAAGCAGTTATTCACTTCTCTGCTAGCGATGATAGCCACCTGCAGATGTTTGTTGTTAGCTTTTGACAGTAACTAAAAAGGTTTAAAACTTATTCGTCCTTCTGCTGGATCGAGTTGCTTTGATCCCTCGGATCGTACTAAGTAATTTATGTCATAGTTCTAGCAACCACAAGTCTTGGTTTCTTTTACTTAAGTATTCCTCTAGTCGTTTATTGCTATACGCAAGCAACCAGGCAAAGTTCAGTTCACATGTTGCAATCTTAAACTTGGAAGAGAATGACATCTCACCCAAGTTGAGGTAAAAAAAATGTTTTGAATAAGACGTAAGAGAATCTGAGGTAATATGCACCCTTGAGGCAAAACAACCCCACGGTGCCTTTTATGATTAATTGTAAATAAAATTGGACGAGATTCGTCAAGGGCGGATAGGAGTGACCAACAACATTTGATTTTACAAATCCAACATCCAGAAAAATGTCTAAATTTTTCTAAAATATTTATAGAATTCCCGAAAAGTCGTTTCACTCCTGGGATGCATATTACCCTTATTATAAGATTTAATATGAATAACTATGAGAAATACTCTTGAAAGAACAGCCTATGATCAAAAGAAGGAAAAATCTCTTATGAAAATTTAGGCAAGTATGATGCATATTATAGTTTTATCAGTACAACTACAAAGAACTTCCGATGGTTTAAAGAAGGTGAAATTCCCAATTAAAATATAAGCTGAACTATTTTCAATAGCAATGAAACCAGTATAACTCGAAAGAATAGCCTATGTGCAAAAGAAGGAAAAAAATTCTGATGAAATTGAACTTGAAACCTGAATTAACCGTCACCTCAGAGTTTTGACGCGATGTGAGGAGTTCAAAACTTCGTCCTGAATTAACGGGTCGATTTTATCATTCTCTTAGAGCTCTTGTAGACTGACAAAAAATTACGTCCCGTCACATCATAAAAATCAACAAATTAATTAGCTTATCAGTTATTTGGCCACACTTATGAAATCTACACATCAGAAGTGTTGTAATTTGATTTTTATGTTCATGGTTCGGCCAAACGGCATTCGGACAAAAGGCCAGACACCGAATTTTCAGTACTACAAAGTGTACGCATCAAAAAATGTTTACGATTATCACAAGAGTGAAGTATTGGCCAACTTCTTTATTTTAACGAATCGTGAGTTGGTATGTTCAGCAAAGTTGTAGCAAATGATCAGAGTTGTTCAATATCAGTCATAACAGCGTATGGCTGATGTACATAAACTATTAATATCAGTTGCGAGCATTCAATATCACTCTGATTTGGCAACCAACAGTAGTGATGCGACATCGCACTTTAGATTATAATCAGTGATAGAGTAGACAGCATGATGTTGATGTGATATAGAATGATCCGTATTGTATCGCAGTTGACCTGTACAAATCAGCAAGTTTTAGGCTTTGATAGTGACAGCGAGCAACTCTGCAAACGATTAGCTTAAGAGCCGCGATAATTGAGTATTTTTAATAAAAAAAATCGTCGCTCATAAGTGTTATATTTTTTAGATTTATTGGCCTACTATGTTCAACAAAGTTTTAATACTTATCATTTGCTACAACTTTGCCAAAGCTGTATTTCTTATGGTTTTCATGTTATTTGAGTTTTTCATCTTAAAATTTAATATTTTGTGTGCCTTGTATCTCAACTATGAGCACCTGAAGAAAATGATTCTTCCCACCTAATGATTTTGCAGTCTTTCGAATATCTCTGAGAAAAATTAAGAGAATATTATATTTTTTATCTTGTTCGAAATCGTTCAAAGTCGTATAAAATACATCTTCAAAAGTTACATTCCGATTGAATTCGGTGGTATGATTTAATCGGAATCTTCTGATGGATTCATACCGCACTTATTGTGCTTCTTCGGCGGCTTGCCAGAGAAGAGAATACATAAATTATTATAAAACAGATTCAGCTGTTACTAAAATAAAACAGTAATAAAATGCTAAAATCTTCAATTTAAGTATGTACAGAAAATATATTGAAATAATGCCAAATGTCCGTTATGCCAAATGACCCTCACCTTTCACTTAGTAAAAAAATATGCCAAATGTCCGTTATGCCATATGACCGTTATGCCAAATGTCCTTTATGCCAAATGGCGTTATGACAAATGACCTTATGCCAAATGGCTTATTGCGCTCCCCGTTAGATAGTGAACTCGTGCATCGGTCCATGGACTTACCCACGGTCTTCTTTTATGGACCTTTGCATGGGTTCACTATTTGACGTTTTAGCGGTGCCGTGTTATTTACGTGACTATGGCAACGAGTGAATTCGGCACCGCTCAAACGTCAAAAAAGTGAACTCGTGCATCGGTCCATTGCCGATTTTCTTTTTCTTTTCAGCTCTAAATGCGGGCCGTGTTTACATAAAATGACATTCGAACCAACATCCAGTGAAGAATTTCATTTCATACAAAATTATTTATATATGGAAATACACATTAATATTTCAGCAACTTTTAATGCTATTCGAGGCTACTTTGATTAATAATAAGTTTGAATCACAAATAAAAACAAATAAGGCATTTTTTCGCGGCATAAAAAAATAATCAGTGAAGGCCCGTCGGAGTAGACGTTATTTTTCTAATTTTCTTAGCGTCCGCGCTAAGACTGTAGGACAACAAACGCGATTTCTTTATTAAAAATGTTTTATTTTTTATGCAATATTCCATGGAACTACTTGCTACAGATATGTTTCATGGTGCTTCTATGAAATCTTATCAAATATTAGCATAATTATTGAGTTTTATTCAAAATAGTATTGCGCGGAATTAGGCCACGTCTTTTTTCATAATGCCCTAATTCCGCGCACTGTTCTTCGCATAACAACAGACAAGTAAAACATGCTATATCCGTCTTCACATCTGTCTATCTCTTAATACATGGTTCGTAGCAAAATCGTAGACTCCCCCCTCCCCCCTAAAACGCTACGTCATTTATGCGCGGTCCCTTATAGGGACAAATACCACGTGGTTTATGCACAGCCCCAACAAAATAGTTTATACACACTTAGATTTTTTTCACGAGCTCGGCTGTGCGGATCTCGGTTGAAATTAGCCGAGATTCGGCATTCTGAATTAAGTGCGTAGAGTAAAGTGGGGCAAAAGTTCGAGTGGGGTAAAAGTTTCTTTTTAAGATTTTTAGCTCAATTCAAAACAAATCTTATAAATGTCATTGTGGTTCGAATGCTATTCAAGTAAGAGACTTTTACTCCAAATATCATAAAAATTGATTGAGATTTGGAAAAGTTATGGCTATTTGTTGTTTTTCGACGTGAATATTGTAATTTTTGGTCAAACTTTCGTTGCAATTGAAGATAAAATCTTTTTCAATATTTTATGTAAGGGCGTTTTCAGGCCTATCATAAGGTTGCTTTGACGTGTATTAGATTTTGCATAAATGCTTGAAAACAATTTTTGGCCTATAGTGGGGCAAAAGTTCGAATCAGCGGGGCAAAAGTTCGACCCATGTATAAAATCACGGAAAAATTTTCAAATTGCCTAAAATCCACATATTATCTTCAAATTTAGTTAAATTTGTTTAATCGTGTGGAAACTGTCACCAAAATTTAACATTTCCACTAAGTTTTGCGAAAAACTGCTATTTTTGAGTATATTACAATTAACCCGGTTTTGGGCAATTTTTTGATGAAAATTTAGTGTGTATTTTTCAGCAAACTTAAGTTTACGGCTGGTGTAAAGTATGCCTGTCATAAAAGGATCAATATTTAGTGTTTTAGCCAGCGAACTTTTGCCCCACACTAGATTCGAACTCTTGCCCCACCGGTGGGGCAAAAGTTCGAATAAGACAATAAATTTTGAAACTGTTATAACTAAAAATGGGTAAATATTTGGACACAAGTTTGTTCAGCAAAATTATAGCCAATATGTTGAAGGTTCAATGTATGGTATTTGTTTTGTTTTAACTGCTATTGTTTTCCTGGAAACTTTGATTATACCACTAAGGTCGAACTTTTGCCCCACCTTACTCTACATCTGTGCGCACAAAATTTACTTAGCATAATGAACCACACATAACATTGGCAATGTATACTTGTTTATGATTCTTATTTGTATTATACAATCCATATAGAATCATTGTAAAAACAACATATAGTTCACATGTTCAACAGGTCGTAATTTGTAGAAGACCCCACAAATTACGACACACTCTCGGGAAATGATTCATGGAAACTTTACGATCTCTACATAATTTACGAAGCCTCCATACAAAAAGTATGATTATACGGGGGAGAGGGATTGGAAATGGCCATATTTTGTGTGACGTAATTTATGGATGACCCTTAGGTTCTTCTGAGGTTTCTTTTTGCTTAAAAAAATAAGTTTCAGTTACCCGTGGCATTAGTGGATACCATTAATTGATTTGCTTAAAACACTTTGATTCCAAGCAATAATGCGAACTGGTCCTTGTATTGTATGAACAGTGCAGTTTGCTACAAAGCAAAGCCATGCTTAAGGTGTCTGGGTTCGATTCCCGGTCGGTCCAGGATCTTTTCGTAGTGGAAATTTCCTTGACTTCCCTGGGCATGAGGTATCATCGATATACGAATGCAAAAATGGCAACTTTGACAAAGAAAGCTTCAGTTAATAACTGTGGAAGTGCTTATAAGAACATTAAGATGAGAAGCAGGCTCTGTCCCAGTGAGGACGTTAATGCCAAGAAGAAGAAGATGGGGGTTTTTTCTCGACCGAATTGTCTAAAACTATGCAATAAGAAGCATATTTAAGCCAAATATGAGCTCAGTAGATTTCGAAAGAGTATTTCATTTCTAAACTTTCCAGTTCAGTGAATAAAATAATTGAATTGTTAGATTCTATGGGATAATTTCACAACATTAATTAGGGTGCTCATATCACCCCATCGACAGAAGAATCGACGAAAAATTCATTCGTGTTTTTTTTTTAAGACGACGGAAATCGTGCGTATCTAGTGTATTGATCTAAAAATTTCAATTATTACGACTTTTCTTAAGATGGCCAAATTGCCCCACTTTCCCCTAGACGAAATTGACACGTACCAATGCAGCGGTTTTGGTTATCTTTATTTCATGTGATAGACAAAATGTTAATAAAAAAAAAAAACTGAACGTAGACTAAAAAGTTACGATTCATACAAAACTCTACGTTTTCTCATACAAAAAGTGTTACGGAAGGGGAGAGGGTTGAAAATTTTCAATTTTAAGTGTTACATAACTAATGGATGCAGCCCCTCATCAAAATTAATGTTAATTTGATTGTTTCATGAGTGCGCGGAATTAGGCATTCTTCTGCGCGGAATATGGGAAAGCGTTTAAAAAAATGCGCGGAATTAGGCAATTTCAACGAGTGAACTATTTCAAAAAAATCACAATTGTAAATTATGAATACAGCCTAGTTCAGTGGTCACCAAACTGCGGCCCTTGAGAAGGTTTTGTGCGGCCCGCGTACGAAATTGGATTGTCAATGGCAAGTGGCCCGCAAATTGTGAATTATTGTTAATGGATAGTACGCTGTTCATCAATACTGTGCAAATAGATAGAACAAGAAACAGTCAAGGAATGATTCCGCTACCGAAATTACTTGAGCAGAATGCTGTTGATAAGTAGAGACAATTTCGTAACATCAGTAACATCTGCAATATAAATCAAATGAAGCTTTTCTGGATGGAAAAAGGTTCGGATCAATTATTCCGTAAGTAAAAATTATATTTCGCTTCTACTGAAATATCTGTCAAAAATACTTTAGTAATTAGAAGAAATTTTACTTTTGGAGTCCACACTTCGCTTAACACGGTTCAATTTCTCCTTGTGTAACAACTAACACTGGAATGACTGTCAGGAATTAGTGGTATCGGAGTGTGTTCTTCAGCTCGGAAACGAGTTCTCCAAGGTTCCACAAATCTTCAAGTTATTTTAAGTCATTAAAGAAAACTTGATAGGGCAAGTGCTTCAAGATTTCCTCAACTTCCTAGA
Organism: Aedes aegypti; assembly: GCF_002204515.2. Classification (NCBI taxonomy): domain Eukaryota; kingdom Metazoa; phylum Arthropoda; class Insecta; order Diptera; family Culicidae; genus Aedes; species Aedes aegypti. The sequence continues at coordinate 224,450,413 of NC_035107.1, read as the reverse complement.
ATTTTTGTCGCTTTGCAGTAGCATAAACGCTAAGCTTTTATAGTATTACAATGTGTGCTAGTATTGTATAAAAAGGCCGAAGAGCTCAAAAAAAAAAAAATTAAAAGTATTCTAGTTTTTTGGTTTTGACTTGCCTAGAAAAAGATTTTCTAAGTCAAAACAATCTCTGAAATTTATGTTAATTCAGATGTTTAATATACATACATTAAGATGCATGTGTTTCAGCTGTAATAATGCTTACTGAATTGTTTTGATCGTGGTATTCTCTTCAATAGTGCTTTGAAGATCTCAGACATCTTTCTCCCTAATAACTATTCTACGCTTCATTTGAACTTTCTCAAAACCACCCCCCCCCCTTTGTCAAGCTCCTTGTATGAGACTTCCAAAAAAATCGTAAAACTTGTCACGCAACACTCGGAGCGTGTTGTTATTAGTTTATTATCTCCAAGAATATATGAAATTCCATTTAAACTGAATTTTCACATAACTTGCGGCCCGCGACTTGTTTTGAAAACATTGAAGTGGCCCACCTGATCAGTGAGGCTGAGGACCACTGGTCTAGTTTATATTTTTCCCATAATCTTGAATAGATTTGCTAGCGATCCACCCATAAAGCTTTTTTGTTGATGCAATACTAATTTTTAATTAACAATTTGAATCGTTTTATTCCTTAACTGCGCTGAATTACGGCACTTTACGGTATTTCGTTTGAATTTTATATTAGTTTTTTGTTCTGAAGTGTTCTAGTATACTGTCTGTTAGCATTTTTACCAAGCTTCTGTAAATGACAATAATTTTCCAATCTTTCTGTGTTGTTCTATTATACAACTATATATTATATTATACAACTTCAATAAGCTTTGATGCCAAACAAATCAGAGTTGTATAACTATAATAGCAAAGAAAACATAAAATATATGGTGGTCCGAATTAGGTAGAACATGGGGGTAGGGGGGTTTCCGAATGGACCTGTGCACGAGTTCACGAACTTGACGTTTGAGCGTTTCCGAATTCACTTGTTGCCATTTGTCACGTAAATAACACGGCACCGCTCAAACGTCAGATAGTGAACTCGAGCATCGGTCCATGGATCAATGCACGAGTTCACTAATTTGACGTTTGAGCGGTGCCGAATTCACGCGTTGCCATGGTCACATAAATAATACGGCACCGCTAAAACGTCAAATAGTGAACCCGTGCATAGGTCCATGGTCACGTAAATAACACGGCACCGCTCAAACGTCAGATAGTGCACTCGTGCATCGGCCAGGCTTTCACGAAAACATAATTTTTCATGTACCTAGTTCATCGTGTTAAAAAGCTTTGGCCAAAAAACTGTTACTAGGTCCAAATTGGACCATGTTCCCCTTTTTAGAACATTAAGACATTTGTTAAACAATGTTGCATAATTATAAACAATTTATTTTGTTTCCAGAAAAAGGTTTAGGAAAACATTATATTTGGTATCCACCATTTAGCTAGCGGGGCAAAGTTCACACCTTAACTTTTATGGGGAATTTGTCCCACGAAAATTCACACGATCTCTAAAAAAGGAAGACACACTCAGTCTGTTACTAAGAATTACTAAGGACAAGCTGACCTGCCACTCAAAGACGATTAAATCCATTCGAAGCCGATGCTGATGCTCTCAGTGTTGCCTGCAGGATAGTTATAATCCACAAATTACGATTTTCAACCGATTTGTGCTTCCGCATCACAATTATTCCATAAAACATTGAATTTTTCAGATTAAATTTCTATTTTAAGTTATGTTTCTTTAATCTAAAAGTGTCAGCTATATTCTGTTAGGCGGTGTCCATTTTGTCCCAACAGTTTCATAAAAGTTTTTTAAAGTGAAAATGAATCGAAGCCAAACTTCAAATTTTCAAGTGCACAAATCTGGAGAACCGAACACCCGTTTAAGCTGAAAACCTAATCGATTGGTCACTACCAGCAAGTTTTTTCTATCAATAAAAAATCCATTGTATCTCTGACTAAAATCGAATACTATTCTATTAGTTTTTTCAACACATGGTGAGCATTTCAGTTCTTATTAAATGAATCACAATGAAACTATGTCATTCCAATAAATAAATACAGATATATTGGACATGATACACTTGCCCCTACTTTTCAATGGGATGTGGTAAGTGGATCAAGAATTTGAATAAGTTTTAATAGCCGCAAATGTTGTTCTTTAACTTTTTTCATTTCTAGCTTAAAATTTGACATATTTTCCATATACAATTTTAATGAATCTACCTTGAAGTTTTTTTTTTTAATCTTTCTGATGTAAAAAAATAATATTGCAAAATTCAAACAAAACTTTTCGTGACTTTTCTAAGCTGAATTGCAAAAGTGCAAAATATAAAACTTTTCCAATTAAAAGTACCTAATTTGACCATATAAATTATTCTAGACAGATGATATAAATATATTCACAAATAGAATGGAAAGATTGCGGTTTGTTAAACAGAAGAAAATTTATTTGATATTTTTAAACTAACAGTGCTTTTTGAAAAAAATCGTTAAGAATAATCATACAATACTTCTGTATAACTTATGTGTATAAAAAGATGAATTTTCTCCAAATTTCGAATAAGTGTGAATTAATTTATAAATGTTTTTTATAATGTTTTGATAAAATAAAGATACTTTTTAATTTTAAAAGTATCAACATATGTAACATAACGAGCACTAACAACAAGAATGAGCGTAATATAATTCTTACTATACATAATTTCACCAGATTTGCTTATAGAATAGATCTTTTTATTGGTGATCCACTTACTCCACCATGAAGGGGCAAGTGGATCATTTGGCACCAATTTTCAAGTCCCCCATACTCAATACCATAAGCAGATGTTCAATCCCATCTCGTAACTGAACCATAGCACAGAAATGGCGTCATTCGATGAGAGTGAGCTTGAATTATGGACATAAATGCACAGTAGTTAAGATTACACGTTCTCGGTTTTTATTTTTACAATGAGCATGGTAAAATCGAGAACATTTGCTGTTGCTTGTTACTGAACATATGGTCAAGTCAACTTCAAGAAGGATACCTCTGGACTACAAACTCGTAGTTAAGAGTACAGTGCTACAGCTTTGTTAACGTGGTAATTTGAACAACGTTGTTTTTATTAATAAGATGATTCCATTAATTTTAACAATATTTCGGAATAGTTGTGGTAACAATAATGTCGTGATAGGGGTTACTATAACATTATTTTCAGTGTATATCCGGTCTACTGTTGGAACTAGTTTAAAACATCATCAATTCCTCCCCCTTCTTCTCATTGGTCTGCATTCGCACTTTTAGGTTGGTGAGGTTGTTTGTTAGTCCCAAGCATAGGCGTAGACAAAGGGGGGCACGTGCCCACCCCCCCCCCCCCCAAACTCAAAATCAAAACTAAAAATGTTTATACACGGTTTTCATCACTTCACTGCACATAAGTTCCACTATTGGCGCTAAAATAATTTATAAAAATTGTAAATCAGTCCATTCTGGTGCCAGAAGTTCCACTATTGGCGCCAAAATAATTTATAAGAATTTTAAATCAGTCCATTTTGGTACCATCGCTTTCACTATGTACTCCAAAGTACTCTTAAATTCGGACTTCAATATATACTGTTTTTTTTTTTTCAAACCAACCAGGCTCCCAAGCAGTCATCTGGTTGGCTCCTTGTGTATGTGCAGCTGATCTAGCGTTACTGGAGTAGCAACCACGAGCGGTTAATCAAGCTCAAGCTCAAGTTCGTCTAAAATTAACTATCCGCTGATTATTCGTGTATTTTACAGCAACTTATAGAGAGTGTGAAGTTGGGGTTCTATAGGAATTCCCCTGAAAATCGTCAAGACATTCAGCAATGCTTTGATAGATTATAAATATTGATCGCACGTTCAGAAATTGCTAGTACCACCACTCTCATGTTTTGCATAAAACGAAGCGACTGGTCTTAGATTGATCCATTACTTTTCCCTAAGATTCTTCAAGAATCTTCTGATAATTCCTTAGGGGTGTTTCAGAAACTTTCCAAGAATTTCTTCCAGGAATGCTCACGGCAATTTGTCTCAGAACATATACAGGGTTGGCCGTAGCCGAAACCATCCATTGATTCATTCAGAAATGCCATAGAGGACTGTTCCATTAGTTTTTCTAAAGGTTAAAGAAGTTTCTTGTAACTAATATACTTAATATAATATTATAGATATTCTCAATCGTTCTTCAAACGAGCTAGATTCTATGGGAGTCGCACAAGACATGTCAAGCTTCACTATGCATGAGAAAACCACGAAAAAAAAACCTTATCGTGTCTTCTATCCTCCATAAGAATAAATACAACCTTGATCAAGTTTGTATGTATATTGAAGAGATGGTTAATAGTTTAATGGATTTTTCAAGTTTTCTTCTATTCTTAGGACAATGTTTTGACTGTCCTACCTAGGTGTGTTTGTGCGTAGTGCACGTCCTACCTGTCCTACCCACTTCCTGCACCACTATAGGAAATGGTCCAGGAGTTACATGAGAAATTGTTCTAGATATTTCATCAGAACTTCTGATTCGGACGATCTTCTAGCGATTCCTTCAAGCCATCTTTATTCACAAATTTCTCAAAGATTTTTCAATGAATTTGCCAATATATTCCTCATGAAGTTCATTCATGCAAATTAATATTCATATATTTTTAGTTAACATAAAGATGTATTGAAAAAGGAAGAGGCAATCTTTCCCATATATATCCACCGAGTTACATAATGTTCGTAAATTATCCGAACAACCAAATTTACGCACTTAATGTATCTCGGTGGATCAATAGATAGCTATCGGTTCTTGTGCTCGTGAAGCTTGACCGGAAACTTTCATCTTCTATGCTCACTTTATTTTACGATAAAGGGGAAAATTTAAAAAAAATCCTCGAAGGTCAATTCTATCAGGTCATTGCACATGGCAAGTGTCAGCATCGTCTTCCGTTACTTAAAATTCACGCATCAACACTTTCTTGTTCTTCAACTGTGACCGCTGTATTAAGCTTTGACCTTGACTTTTCTCTCTCTCTTCCCTCAGAATCACCTAATCACAGTATGCGACAACGAGAGCGAGGGGGTCGTCCGCCGTGAAGCGGTCAACACGGTCCGTGAGATCTATTCCAACCACAAAATCTACTCGCAGTGCCTAGATAGCGTGTTCTCGGTGTTGACCTACGTCACCGTGAAGGATCTCTACTGGGAAGTAAAACTGAACGGCTTGTTGTTCTGGCAGGTCGTCATATGTCGCCAGTTGCAGCACCAGGGAATGATCGACGGGACCTTCCCGACGGTGACCTTCTCCAAGGAGCACAAAAAGATCATTACTCTGACCAACAACGAGATCCTGCTGCGACTGCGGAAGGTTCTGAACGAACTCTCGCTTCGAGGATGCCTTGGAGTGCTCCTGGCCTGCCTCGACGATCGATGTGACCTGGAGGTCCTGAAGAAAACGGTCGAAATGATCCGTTGGCTGATGACGATATTGAACAAGTACAACTACATGGAAGAGTACAGAAACATAGCGAGCGGTAGTCGTAAGCGGCGCAGCAATGACGTTCCCGTAATGGATACCAATTATTCGGAACATGTCAATGCGCCTAGCCCACTGAAGGCGGCTCAGCGCAACAATGCCGACTATAGTAGCGGAAATGTACCGTGTCGGTTAAACGCCGACGAGATCATCGACTCGATCGTCAATCTGGACGATGTCAACTTGCTGTCGATCAACTACGAGAACAATATGAATGTCGCCGGAGAGGGAACGAGTTCCGGTGGATCGGTGAGTAACGGTGCTGGTGCTGGCGATTCGTGCTGCTGTGAAGCGAACAAGGCCCACGACGATCTGTTCGAGCAGTATGCCAGTGTGACGCCGGACGAGTTCCTAGCCAGGATTAGCACAACGGACTTTGACGAACTGGTTCGAAGTCGAGAGTGTTGGTTGCAAAAGACCGAGAGTTTTGGATCGCTGCTGGAAGATGTTCTGTTCTCGTACTACGCAACCGAGGTGAACGATATCGATTGCTACTGATGAGAGATGGAGGTAAGTTGTTGTGTTTTTTTTTTCATGGGTTATTTCCAAATATATCAGGAATTTATTCATTCTAAAAACATTATTATAGCATATAGAGACACACTAGGTATTCTAGAATAGGATCAACACGTGGGAGCAGATTGACCACAAAACCGATGTGATAATGTGTTTTTGTTCGCTCATTGTTCACTGTTGAATTTGAATATTTTCTTTTTTGTTTAGGTTACGTTTTTTAGTTCTAACGACATCACAAACAAATGCAGATGTTTAGTATTTAGAGCAATTCAAGAAGATTTATGAAGTACCTATAATGTATAAGTATGATAATGTTCTGAAACATAGTGAGTATCTGATTTGATATTTTTGCAAAAAAGTTTTCTAAATAGTCCACTATAGTTGGCTTGTAAGTTGCCTTCCGATCTTTAGAGTAGTGTTTATCACATCCATGTAGAACATTGCGTTTTAGGGCGGGGTTGGTGGTCTAATAGCTACCACTTCTGCTTCATAAGCAGACAGTTATGGGTTCAATCCCAGGACCGTCTCTTCCTCGTAAATTGTAGTTGTAGTTAAATCTTCCACTCTTAATCTATCACACTCAAACTATTCGTTCATAGCAATCGTTAGAACCAGAGATGTACAAAAATACGTTCCCTTTCGCTTCCATTCTTCCATCATTATAGCACGCTGTTCGGTGACTACCGATTTTGCACTAACGTGCGCACCCGCGAATACCACTATTCAGCCGTGTTAAGCACTCGAAAACCGGTGATACGATCACTTAAAACGCACTTTGTCCAATTGAAATTAAAACCCGTTTATTCGAAGTGGACTGTATCTACACTACCCACCATAAGTATGGAATCGTTGCAATACCGAGTATTGCAGCACTTTTAAGTTTAGCATCACCCAAAATCCAGTCATAAAAGTTTTTTTCAACAAAAATAAAAAAATCGCAGGGGCTCAAAGACGTATTTTTTAAGACGACCTCAAAAATACATTGATCTAGCACTTCAGAATCATGAGATAATATTCATTTTAGGTGATGCTTTCAAGGTGCTGCAATATTCAGTACAGAGGCGTCGCGTGGTCTAATTATCAACCTGTGCATTTCAAATTAAGTGTCATATTATTTTTGCATTATTGGATTCAAACCATTTTTTTATAGTTAATAAAAATGTGTAATCACTGGCTACTAACCTTCGTTTTCAAATATAATTTTCTTCCGATCTCTCAGTTGATTAATTGAATTAATTGAAAATATTTAAGATTTTACGTGCTAATCGGGTTGTTTAGTTTGATTGATAAATCCAACACTTTCTCAATTTTAATGATTAGTCATCATTACGGGCAAATTGTAAAATTGAATATTATAATTATGTCATCAGTGACGATTTATAAAACACTGGATTCTAGCTAATATTGGAATACTACAATCATAGCTCACATATCTTTACATATAATTAATTAAGGATCGGTAGCATCGTGTAGTGCACACCTTTTGAAAAATGCTCGCTTTTAAAATACACCCCTCTTGAGTTTATTTTCTGTTTTTCATCTAACTGACCATTGCAAGTACCCCCGCGCTGTATGTGAAAAGCGAGATTTTTAACCAGTTTAGTTAAAAAACACCAGCGCGAGTGCCAAACGAGAAGAAACTTCCTAGTAGGAAGTTCCTACCGTCAGCCGCCCGAAAAATCCACCTGACTTCACACCACAAGCTTGGTGATGCTGAAGGCGCCAAGGTCAAAAGAGAGCAAGCAAAATAGATCCCTCCAGTAGACTAATTTCTCTCTTATCTCTCCCATTCGCACGCTAGCACCGATCGAATAGGGTCCTAAAGCCCTGTCCCAATTTTAGTGCCAAACGCTTAAGTTTAGGCCAAAAACACATGTTTACTCAATTTTCTAATGTTTTCCGTTGGTTTAAGCCCAGAAAACATTTTTCTAGATTTTGTCACATCCTTTGGCTTAAACTCAAATTTTGGGTGTATTTTGTTTTCCGTGTCCCTTACGAAATGTCAGATAGGAACAACCCCAGTGGTCGAACTAAAACCCCTGTGGTGTTTTTGTCGACTAAGCGAACGTCAAACATGATCAAAAGTGTCAAGGTTCATTTATGGACCAAATTTTTAAATTAAAGTTTAAACATGATATAGCCATTATTTGAGCGGGAAAAATTGCTAAAGTAGTTAGAGTAACATGCTCTTTCGTGTTATTAAATAAAAACAAGATTTCATTAAAAATTTTAGGACCCAATTGGTAATGTAGCAAGGGGCGGTCCATTAATTACGTAAGGGTTTTAGGGGGGAGGGGGGTGGTCTTAGTTTTCTTATGCGCCATACAATTTATTTTTAATTTCCATACAAAAAATCTTACTATGGGTGGAGAGGGGGGGGGTTGAAAAAACCCGAAAAATGTCTTACGTAATAAATGGACAGCCCCCAAAACTGTGCACCGGCCAGAGTTGACGCTTTGGCAACTTACACACTCGCATTTGTAGCCTAAAAAGCTTTCTACAACATATACAGAATTGCGTGTACGATACAAGGCAGCGCGTTTTCCAATGAGAGTGCACGCGTTGGTCTTCGCCGTCAGAGCAGCGAAGTGTAGCGTGGAACAAAATGTTGCGTAGCATGCAGCATGCTGAGCGCGTAGAGAAAATGTGGTCACAAATCGCGCATCGCATCCAACAGCTTTTGCATTTAATTTGCATAGCAAAAATTTACCAAAAGATATTTTGTCAGATGAAAATGGCGTTACAAGCTATCAATAATAGAGATAACGAAATGGGCTAAATTTAATATTATTAAGAGAATTATTAAATTGCACTCCGAGTAACACACATGTTATAATTGATGCATATAAACAAATATATAACCAAATCTGGTTATATAATAGTTATTCTGCCTCAATTATAACATGAGTGCTACTCGGGACTTCAAAAGTAGTACATATTGTAGGTGGTTAGGATGAACAAGTTGCCACCTGTGCAGTGCACATGTTGCACATGTGGACGCGACGCCTCTGATTCAGTATGAGTGTTGCAATACGCGATTCCATACTTATGGCGGGTAGTGTATATTCTAAAACAGTGTGATCGCAGATCGAGTACACGATACCGATACCGGCGGCGAATAGGAAGCACACTGAGCTTTCTCCTATCTCTGCCATATCAGGGATGCTGCGAGAGCCTATCTCTTCGTTTAAAAAGGTTTCTTTTCGCACACGAACACTCATTGAGAGTTTATCTACCGCATATTCCGTTCTACAATAAAGGTCAAAAATATAGCTAGTTTATGATAATGTCCCTAACACACGCCTCTTCTTCTTCTTGGTATTAACGTCCTCACTGGGACAGAGCCTGCTTCGCAGCTTAGTGTTCTTATGAGCACTTCCACAGTTATTAACTGAGAGCTTTCTTTGCCTAAGTTGCCATTTTCGCATTCGTATATCGTGTGGCAGGTACGACGATACTTTATGCCCAGAGAAGTCCAGGAAATTTCCATTACGAAAAGATCCTGGACCGACCGGGATTCGAAACTAGACACCTTCAGCATGGCTTTGCTTTGTAGCAGCGGACTCTAACCACTCGGCTAAGGAAGGCACGCATACATAGGCAGCCTCCTAACCAAAAAAAAACATAACTGTTATAAAATTACCTCACCCGCATGAACTGGCGAAGATGCTGGGGTATGTCTTGATCTACAGTGTGCCAATTTTAAATGCTATATCAATTCCTCCCCCTTGCCCACTTTGGTCTGCATTCTGACGTGGCAGGCGTCATTGTTGCCTAAACATAGGAGATTACCAACACTTATACACTGAGGGTGTCAGTTAGTCCTAAGCAGTCATCTGATTGGTTCCTTGTGTAAGTGCAGCTGATCTGGCGATACTGGAGTAGAAACTTGATCTCTATTTTAATGCATGTCTCTAAAAAGCATTTATTTTTAATGGAAGGTCTCTATAAGTCTCTTTTTTCTAATAGGTAAATCAGTCTCTAAAGCAGGCATTACCTTGCAAAGATGGCGTTCGCTTCGGATCCGGTTGGTACAAGAAGGTGACAAGACAGGTGATCGTTTAAATCAGGCCTGTCCAACCTTTTTGGTCCTTTTTCGACAAAAATTGTCGGTGCGTTTGCAAGAACAAACCAATATGAACAAAATTAATCTCAAATGAAAGCTTTGTAGTATATCTATCTGTCTAATCCATGCTGAAAATTTAAAATTTATGTTGAACACTTCGCTAGCGATGCAATTAAGTCCGATAAATGATCCGGCCCGCGGGCCGGACTGATTTTTCCCTTTGCTTGCAACGCTAGCGAAAAGTTTGATATAAATTTAAAATTTTCAGCATGGATTAGACAGATATGCTACAAAGCTTTCATTTGAGACTAATTTTGTTCATATCGGTTGATTCTTGCAAACGCACCAACCATTTATGTCGAAAAAGAGCCAAAAAGGTTGGGCAGGCCTGGTTTAAATCTTTCATGTTAAAGACCTTTTTTGTTTCAACTGAATTGGTGACCCATCAAAATACTTTCGACCATATCGTATAGCCCCCATGTAAACCGTTGGTCATCGTTCTATCAGCAAACAAAAGTTTTATTTTTCTATAATATTGTTTATTGATTACCTATATGTATACAGATGATCTTCATTTGTTTAATTTATCATGCGATTCCAATAATTACTTTCAATTATCAATTAAACGTTTTCTTAATTCTTAATCCAGTTTTCATATGTTGGTTGTTAAATGTTTCCTGATGTTTTACACTTGATTTCCTTTCTCATTGTATTATTCGGTTGTTGTCAGTTTTAAACATAAATCTTCTATCATTATAAAACTACGTAAAACTAGAAAAAAATAATTTGCATTTTTGTATCGTACTCTACTCTCTTGCTTTCCGATATTTCTTCCAAGTGATAAAAGTAAAATTGTAACCTACATTGAATCGATTCAAAGTTTGATAACCTTGGGTTAATTTGCTCCTCTTTTCATGCACCTGCATAATTTAGTCGAATTGGTTTCGTATTTTCTTCAGTTCTATTTCTTTCCATCCCTTCCCTGCTCTTGAATGTGTTCCGTGATTCCTCAATTTTGATAATCGAAGTTTTTGATTTAGTTGTTATACTAGGTATTTCATAGATATATCTAACGAGTTGTCTTGGTCTATGATGCTTTCAACTACGTTTCCTTCTTGCCCTAACTTCGAACAGAATGTGGAAATTCTGTCGCAATTGCTTTATCCCTTCCCTCATTCGAACATGCGAATTAAACAAACGAAACAAGATAAATCACAATCAATGTAATAGTTTAACGTCAGAGAAAAAATCAATCCAGCGAAACGAAACTCGCCCAACCTAGATAAACTTATAGAGATAGTTTTTACAGTAGTTGTAATTGCGCTCGCTGTGGTGCTGTCAACTTTTGCCCTCCAGGTGTTTGGGCGTGTCGGCGTAGGTGAACTTGAGGCGGAACGCTTCCGCCACCAGGACGCCGATATGCGAGTCCATCCAGCTGTGGGTCGGCAGATTCTGCAGCAGCAGCATCAACCCCTGAGGAGAGAATGCGGAACAATTAGTCGAATATCCTTAATTTTTAATAGTCCGAATCGACAATTTTGGAGAAAACAAAGCTTTTGTCTCTGGTCTCGTTAGTTTTATACGTGCGGTGTTTCCAGAGAATCTGTTCGCTTTTGAGTTTTGCATTTTATTAAAACAAAGGTTGTATAGAGTGATCTTCTCTTCAGTTAGAATTTTGAATCAAACTTTTTGTTTTAGGTAATTTGTTGTTGCGCTCTCTAGCAACTTTTATAAAGTGTTATTATGAACAGCAAAAGACATAGGGTCGATGTACCAATAGCCGCATAGCTAAGAACAAATATTCGTAAAAAATCGAAAAATAACGCTAGCGTCATTATTTTTACATCATCTGAAAGCTTTTTATCTTGGTTTTGTGGGAAAAATATGTAAACTTCGAAAATTCATATGTTTGCATTTATTATCGCTTGTGCCACTATAGGAATACATGTGCCTATAGTAGCACTATTTCTAATTTCTGTTCCTATAGTAGCACTAGCATCACGGCGTTGGCAAAATACTAATCAAAACCGTATTTTTACAAAGCTTCTATATTTTTCCTTCAAAGTGTGGATCAAAAGCTTTCGTTTGATGTAAAAAAGTACTTAATTCATTAATTATTTCGTATAATAAAAAATAATTTCTCTCAGTAGTGCTACTATAGGAACAATAGGTTAACTATAGGCGCAAGGGAGCTCAAATTTTAAGCAAAACTAATTATTTCGATCATTTTTTGAACAAAATAAAACTGTGTATCAATGGTACTTAGATAAATAGCTCCTGACCTTCATGTCAAAAAATATTTTGAAAAGATTCATAGCAAAACGGCCGTAAAAAGCCACTAGTGCGACTATAGGGGACTGTCCACTAAGGGAACACTGACCCTATCTGAAGCTCAATCTTTAAAATTATTTTAAACATGTTTGATGCCAAATTCTATCTGAAATAATGTCCACTTCCTTCACTTTTTCTTAAGAAGGTGTAAAACTCTCTGAAGACGGCACACTAACAAAATCAACTAGAGCAAAAATGAAAGTTTTTTCCTGCTAAATTGTCGATTGCGCAATATAACATGGGACTTACTTGAAAGTCCTTCTCCTGGAGCAGTTGTTCGCGCCAGTGCAGCAAAAAGGCGGCACACACGTACAGCTGGAACACGGCAAAGCCATCCGACTCGGCCAGATAGGTGTCCCACAGTCGGATCGTACAGTAGAGTGGCAGTTCGCGGGTTAGCAGATTGTTCATCCAGCGGAACGAAAACTGCAGATAGTCGACGCCGTGCGATTGCAGGTGCCGATGGAGGGTTCCTGGTTTCGTCGGGAAGCATTGGATCAGTAATTGGAATCACCTGGGAAAAAACTACCTCAAATATGCTCACCGTCAATTCGCTGGATGAGTTCCTTCAGTTGGTTCACCTTCTCCTGGATGCCGAGCTGGGCAAAGATGTAGTTGTCCTGTATGCAGTCGAGAAACTTGGACAAACACCAGAACGAGTCCGCTTCGATGATGTCCCGCTGTTCGAGCGATAGGTCCCCTAGTTGGCACTGTTCCAGATCTTTTTCTAAAAACGACCAAATTATTCCATAACTAATCGTTCAAAAAAGTGAACCCCAAATAATGCAATTTGAGATAATGTCAATTGGCAAAATTCTGATAAGAATTCAGGAAGGATTCTGATGAGAATTCTGAAAGGTCTCTGATGATAAATCTTGAATATTTTGCTGAGAATCCAGAGAAATATGATGAGATTTAACGTTTTTCACAATTATGCCAAAGGGGGAAGATCCCAAATAACTTACCAGCCCCCACCGACTCCTGCAGGAATACGATGAAGAACGGCGTCACCAGATCGTTGATACCCTGTACGTATCCGGAGGCGGGATGTCTAATGGCCCAGATGAAGAGAATTCGCTCGAACATTTCCTGGACCAGTTTCTGCTGGAACAGCGACACGTGCGGATTCATCCGAGGCACATCGATGTGAATTTGGCGATACGTGTCCTGCTGGATTTCGTCCCGGCTATCTACATGGAAGTACTGCTGGACGAGCTTCTTGTAGTCGGCTCGTTTCCGCTCCAGCACGGTGTTCCGCCGTTCCAGGCTGGTAGGGAGATATCCAGACAGTAGGCGCCACGTCACGGCTCGCATCCTCCGGGGGATTCCGGACCAGCTGAGTTCTTTGAGGGCGATCAGATTCAACAGGGGTGCTTCGAGGATATTGGTGAACTTTTCGTACTTCGACTCGCACTCGACATCCTTCGAGGCCACATTGGACGACAGTTTCAGCAGCTGTGGACGGCCTGGGTAGGCGTGGAATCTTTGTCGGTAACTTTAGGGAGAGAAATGAAATATTTCGTTGAATGAAAAGAATGTTTCCTACAGTTCCGTAAGGACAAAAAAAAAAGCTTGATATGAAGGACTGAGAATTGATCCCAGAGATATTCTTTTAATTACTTCCAAACAAAGATGCTTTGAAGAGTTTTTCGAAATATTTTTGAAGGTACTGCTGCAGATATTATAATCATAGAAATGCACGAAACAACATACGGACGAACTTGTATAGATAACTTTTCTCAAAAATCTCAAGTTAAATTTCTGTTATAATTAAGATAATTCTAAGATGAAGTACTTAGGAAACCTTATGTTCTATTTCAAATAGATTTCTCAAGACATTCGTAGGGAAATGGAAAAAAAAAAATCTGCTCATAGAATCAAAGGAATTATTTTAACCTTCCAGTCGTTGCGTGGTTTGCCAGCGTCAGAACCACCGCGCTGCTATTGAGAATGAAGAGCGAGCTTTTTTCACCAGTGTACTACAAAATACAACAGCGCGACGACTGAAGTGTTAAAAACTTTTAGTAGAAAAGGAATCCTTCAAAAAATCACTACATGTTTTGTCAGGAATTGCTTTAGAAATAATTGCACCTACTTCTTAATTTATTACTCATTGCAGGTGTTCATGGTAGTGATTTCTACCGAAATTGCTCTAGGATTTCTCAATGAATTTGCCCCAGAATTTCTCATGAAGATTTTCAGGAGTTTCCTCAGAATTTCATTCAGTGATTATTGCTTCAGATTAATTTACATATTATAAGTGATTTTTTAATGTAAATTTTGGATAGAATTCTAATAATTTCTTTAGGATTCCCACCAGAAAAAGTTGCGACATCTACTGTAGTACTTTATCTGATTATTCCTATTAAAATTTCGCCTAAAGTTGTTAACAGATCTCGAGGGTTTGCAGGAAATTTTTGCAGGACATCATTCAAAGCAGTCCATAATTATTTCAACAATCTACATAAGAGCAGCCCTGTCCAACCTTTTAGAATCACGGACCAAATTTCAGAAACAATATTTTGCGGCGAGCCAAATTTCTTAGATCACGAGTATTTTTAAGATTGCCCTAACAACGAGGTTAGGCCAATCGGTGAAAAAAGTTCATCTGAAAACAAAATATTCAAAGATAGTCTTGCTCGGGATTTAGTGAAAATTATACTTTTGATGTGTCATAATCTAGCCTAGGATTTTTTTTTATCAGTAACAGGGTGTCTACTCATTTACAGAAATGAAATTCTCTGAGATTTCCAGGTTTAAAAAAAAGATTCAAAATACTGGAAATTCTCCAAAATACATAAATGATTGATGAAAAGTTCATTTTACATGACTAAAAAAAGTGTTTCAAAGCATTTAAATAAAAAATACTTAAATTTACATAAAACATAAAAGTATTTTTCATTTTTTATAAACAAAAACTTTATTTTCAGTTATTCAACATTAGAAAAAAACAATTAAAAATTTTGTGATTTTTATTTGATTTTCACAAAAAATAATTATTCTTTTCAAATGATCTGAACGTGCCTTCAATCATCAAAATCAGATGAAGAAAATAGTCTATTCGAACATAAGGGAAAAAACCTTTCCCCTAAAACGGGATTCTGAATCATGGACATCAGGTCTGGTAGCGTTTGATAGCCTTGGAAATAAGAATTGTAGATACCTCTCGCCCGAAAAAAAAACAACATGAACCACGCCATGAAATTTTGGTTCCTCATTTGAACAGACATTTCTTTAAGAATGATTCTAAGACTTGTCGGATTCCCTCGACATTACGACAAGTATTACTGCTCGTTTTACCGTGAATTTCTTTCACATATTATTCCAATGATCTCTCTAGGAGTTTTTGATACCTTCAAGAATTCAATCTGGACTTTTCTGAGGATAACCATAGAAACTACTTCGGTGATTCCATCAGGAATCCCTCCAAAGACCTTTAGATACATTTTCAAAGGGAGTAACATGTTCTCAAGAAATATATCCATTGATTTTCCTAGGACTTTCTTCGACATTCCAGCAACTTCAAAATTCATTTTATTTTCCAAAGAAATTAAAGAAATCTAGTCGTTCTTCTAGAGATGTCAAGGATTTAGAAAAAAAAATATAAAGAAAATTTCTGTGTGAGTTCTAATATGCCTTGATGAATACCTACGAGCATCTCTGAAAGAACTCCTGCATTCATGATGAAATTCTTCTTGATAAAATGCTAATATAACTGAAAAACAAAATCTCGAAAAGAATTTTGAAGAGACTCCCTGAAGAAATTTAAGTATGAGCAATTAGAAAAATACTTGTTAGAATAGCTAACTTATGTAGAACCTTGAATGAAGTTTTGAAAAATCCACGGAGTTTGGAAATATTATTTGAAAAGTTTTTAGATAAATGTTTGAACCATTTTGATGAAATGCTGAAGATATTTTGAGAAAAAAATCTGAAGAAACTTAATCAGGAATTCCAGGTCGAATTTTTTGAGGAATTCTTGAAAAAGTTCATAGAAGATTACATCGGAATAAGGCCTGCGGAAATTTTCGGAGCAATTTCTGAAAGTAATCGTGCCTGATTTTTTATAGAATCCATGTGGAGAATGAAAAAAAAAACGACGTGGGAATTATTGTAGGATTTCTTGCAAAAATATCGAAATTATGGAATGAACCTTTGTACAAAGAAGGAATATGTGGTAAATCTCCTAGAACTAACAACTGGAAAAATCGGTGAATGAATCTGGAGGAAATCCTAGGATAATCGCTGTCATTTTTTTTTCAGAGTAATCTATGTGAAAATTATTGGAGGTAATAATGTTGCAGTGCTCTACGATTTTCTTGACAAAATTTATGAATGAATTAATTTAAGCATCTCTTGAAAAATTGCTGGCGGCATCCCTGGATAAGCTCACAAAGGTATTCCAGAAAGAATCACTAGAATATCTGAAGCATTCCTTGAAATTTCTTCCAGAACTTGTGGAATAGTCGAAAATCATTTTTGTAAATAAATTTGGTATGTTTTCCTCCAAGTTCCATATGATCATAAATGACACCCAACTGTAAATTAGAACTGTACTTGCCTTTACCAACTTTCCAATCTTAAGTTTATGTTTTATGTTGGATAAATAAAAATCCGTCATAAAAATAGGGACTGAATATTTCTAGTAGCGTCTTGATAGCGGCGCAGCCGAAATTTTCATGATTGAAAGGATTTTTTGTCAAGAAAAGGACATATTCTACTTTGTATTACAGATGCAAAATATTTTCCCTGATTTTAGCCGAACTTCCCTGAGAATTCCAGGTTTTTTCCAGGTTGAATAAAATTCCCTGATAATTCCAGGTTTTCCAGGTTTTTCCAGGTAGTAGACACCCTGAGTAAGGATTCTGTCCGAATCAAAATCAAGCGCGTGGAAATCCTGCCTAAGATTTTACGACAATTCTGCCTGTGATTGTGTGGAGAATTCTTACAACATCTCTGACAAGATTAATTTCAAAATAATGTGCTGACATCTTTGATAATACTGTCCACGATATCAAAAAAAACTTATCAATATTCTGCTAGAATCCCCCTGGCATTATGCAAACATACTGCCCATGATTCTGTGAGAGTCATGTCTCAGTCTCGATGATAATCTCTGCTAGGATGCTGTGAAATCAACCTTCTGTCCTACATTATGATAAAATACCGTTAAAAATATATATTATTTGTGAAATTACGACAAGTAGGTATAAGTGATATCCTTTTTAAATAATTCCTCCATGCATTTCGTTCAAGATACCTTCAAGAATTGCATTTGGAATGTTGTTTAAGGTTACCCAAAAACTGTTCCAGATATTCAACCAATAATTTCTTCAGAAATTCTTCTGCAGATTCTTTTACAAATTTTTCAAGAAAATGCTGTCGTACAGGAGCAGAGGCACGACCACGTTGAAAACCGTGGGGAGAACAAAAGTTAGAAATAAAATCAAAAAATTTTCAATTAGGTGCAAAATCCACTTCCGCTCGTTTTGTCGATATTTTTTTTAATTTTAAGAAATAGGAATTACATTTCTCCATTTCGATATCCACACATGATTACAATACTTTACAATGCAAGGATTACTCTCAAAATTCAACAAAGATTTCTCCTAGGGATTCAGTATGGGTTTGTCCCGATGTTATAGAAAGAGTACTCAAGAAAAACTGTAACGGAGTGCTCCATATAACTTATAGAGCATTACCTTAAGGCATTTTGATATATTTTTCCGATTTTTTGGAAGTTCTTCCTAAAGAATTCTCAAAATATTCTTTTGGTGTTATCCCATAAATTTCTACGGCATTATATTTCCAGCAATATAATGCCGTAGAAATTTACTGCAAATTTGCCTTTTTTTGTTTATTTTTTTTTTTACTTAATCATTTATTTACTAGGCTCATGCGCCATTAGGCATTACGGAGCCGACTTCTTTTGATTGTTTTAACAATTTCATGATGTTTTCTTAATATACTATGTTAGCTTTGGGGAACCGTAAAACTCGCGGTTTGGTCGAGGTTAGGGGTAACAATAATTTCAAGGAAGGGATAGGACAATGGGATCGTTCCGTTGACATTCAGCAGCTTGAAGATGTGACGTGTTTGCTTTGCTGATGGTCGAACGTGGAGTGGACAATGACAACCTGTAACGATACAACAAGACGAATTTCGAGGGGACACAAGGTGGACAAGTAGACCGAAGAGATGGGGGGATCAAACACAGATGTTAGCTTGTTTCAAAAATTCGTACAAAAGCTTCATGTACACAAGGTCAAGTTTACCCAACACATTTCTAATGTCTTCCTTTTCTGGTATCCCTTGGGCCCTGAGGGATGTACAAAAATTAGATCTGGCAATACCGTATTCGAGGCACTCCCAAACTACGTGGTTGATATCTTGGTAACCTGCACCGCAGCTGCAGTGATTGCTATCTGTGAGCCCTATTCGATAGAAGTGAGAGCCTAAAGAGTAGTGGTTGGACATAAGTCGACACATTACCTTAATAAAGTCTCGACTTAAGTCCAACCCCTTGAACCACGGCTTCTTCGATACCTGCGGGAGAATAGAATGTAACCACCTGCCCAATTCTCCGGCATCCCATTTTTGTTGCCAGCTGACCAATGCATGTTGACGAGCAATTGAGAAAAATTCATTGAAGGCAATTTGTCGGTCAAAAATATCACCTTCCATAGCGCCCACCTTGGCGAGCGAGTCCGCTTTCTCATTGCCCGGGATCGAGCAATGTGAAGGGACCCAAACCAAGGTGATAGTATATGAATCATTCGATAGAGCACTCAATTTAGATCGTATTTCACTGAGAAAATACGGGGAGTGCTTCACCGGCCTCATTGAACGTATAGCCTCTATGGAGCTAAGGCTATCCGTAAAAATGAAATATTGATCAGAGGGAAGAGAGGCAATTCGCTCTAATGCGTAATGTATAGCCGTTAATTCCGCGACATATACGGAGCAAGGATTCTGAAGTTTATATGCGGCGCTATGAAACTCGTTGTACATACCAAATCCAGTGGAATCATTCGTTTTTGACCCGTCGGTGTAAAACCTTCTCTCGCAGCTGATGTGACCGAACTTGCTAGCAAAAATTTTTGGGATTTGCTCCGAACGAAGCAGATCTGGAATTCCACGGATGTCTTGTCTCATGGTCAGATCAAAAACTACAGCGGAACTTGAGAAGTCAGGGAAGCAACCGTAATTGGGAAGATTCAAAGAAGGGTTAACCTCCAGAGTCATGTACGCGTAGTACAATGTCATAAATCTTGTTTGAGGATTTCGTTCGATTAGCTTCTCAAAATTTTCAATTACCATCGGGTTCAACACTTCACAGCGGATGAGGAACCTTAACGACAATTCCACGAACCGATCCGATAAAGGCAGTATTCCTGCTAATATCTCTAAACTCATGGTATGAGTCGAGTTCATACAGCCTAACGCGATCCGAAGACAGCGATACTGAATACGCTGGAGCTTCAGAATGTGTGTTTTCGCGGCGGATTGGAAGCAAAAACTACCGTATTCAAGAACCGACAGAATCGTTGTGCGATATAGCTTTATCAGATCGTCCGGGTGGGCCCCCCACCATGTTCCTGTGAGTGTACGCATGAAGTTGATTCGTTGCTGGCACTTCTGATACAGATACCTAATTTGTTTTCCCCAGGTGCATTTAGAATCAAACCAGACCCCTAAATACATATGCGATAAACCTTGAGTCAGTGCCTTACCCATAAACTGAAGTTCTAGCAGCGCCGGATCACGCTTTCTAGAAAAGACAACTAACTCGGTTTTCTCCGGAGAGAATTCGATACCCAGCTTCACAGCCCAAGCGGACAAATTGTCCAGAGTATCTTGCAATGGTCCTTGCAGATTGTCCGCCTCTGGTCCTGTAACAGAAACAACGGCGTCATCCGCAAGCTGTCTTAGCGAGCAATTTCCCATGAGACAATCATCAATATCTCTTACGTAAAAGTTGTAAAGAAGAGGGCTTAAACATGAGCCCTGGGGGAGACCCATGTAACTTATTCGAGAAATTGTTGAGTTTCCATGTGAGAAAAACATGTGCTTCTCAGACAACAAATTGTACAAGTAGTTATTCAAAATCGGGGCAAGTCCACACTCGTGGAGTTTGTCCGAAAGGACATCAACGCAAACTGCATCAAAAGCCCCCTTAATATCCAAAAAGACTGAGCCCATTTGTTCTTTTTGTGCGTAGGCCAGTTGAATTTCAGTAGAAAGCAACGCAAGACAATCGCTCGTTCCTTTGCCTCTGCGGAATCCAAATTGAGTATCTGAGAGAAGGCCATTCGATTCAACCCATTTGTCCAGTCGAAAGAGAATCATCTTCTCTAACAACTTTCGGAGACACGACAACATCGCAATAGGACGGTACGAGTTGTAATCCGACGCAGGCTTTCCTGGTTTTTGGATGGCAATAACTCTCACTTGTCTCCAATCATACGGAACAATGTTGGTCTCCAAGAATATATTGAATAAGTTCAACAAGCGCCTCTTTGCGACGTCTGGGAGGTTTTTCAGCAAGTTGAACTTAATTCTATCCATACCCGGGGCAGAATTATTACATGAAAAGAGAGCAAGTGAGAACTCTACCATCGAAAAAGTTGAGTCCATTGCATTCCTTTCTTCTGGATAATCACGAATAGTCATTTGAACTTGGACAGAGTCCGGACAAACTTTTTTCGCGAAATCAAATATCCATCGAGAAGAGCTTTCACGATCCTCGTTTACCGATTGTACGTTCCGCATTCTTCTACCGACCGTCCACAAGGTTCGCATCGACGTTTCCCGTGTTAATCCGTTGACGAAGTTTCTCCAGTAACCGCGTTTCTTCGCTTTCACGAGGCTCTTGAACTTGCGGTCAAGAGAACAATACCGATCGTAGTTATCGCGCGTACCACGTTTCCGATATTCTTTAAACGCATCTGATCTTTCGCGATAGACTCCGGTGCATTCGCCATCCCACCACGGGGTGGGCGGCCGACGTCGTACTGAAGATCCTGGAACCGGTTTATGCTGAGCTTGAAGAGCACTGTTTATAATCAACGCGGATAAGAATTGATATTCTTCCAGCGGTGGAAGTATATCGACCGATTGCTCACCTACGGAGATCGCTTCAGCGTATTTTCCCCAGTCGATATGCTTCGTGAGGTCATACGCTACGTCGATCTGGTGTGTTCGACACGAATTATTGGTAACTGAAATTTTGATAGGCAGGTGATCACTACCATGGGGATCCTGAATTACTTTCCACATGCAATCCAATGATAATGAATTCGAACAGATTGAGAGGTCTAACATACTAGGGGTGTGACGGCGAGCAACCCTAGCCTCCTTGATCAGACTGCCCTGTTGCATATTTTCTCTCATGCGCATGTTTGACACTGACAGTTTAACCTGACAGTTCGGAAAATGATATGAAACAGCACTATTGAATTCGCTACTAAAACAAACTACTCGTCTGATCGATTTGGTGAATCATCTCTTCATTGAATTTATGAATATTTCTTTTATAAACCCGTGAAAATATTGTCGATTTTGCTGAAATATTTCCGAGTGAACAGTAAGACATATGAATTAAAACACAAACAATTTGCTACTATTTATTAAAAATTACAGATAATTTACACGTGCGCTGAAGTCATTGATATTATTGAAAACTGTTGTCTAAAAGTTTAAAATATATTTAGTAGAGCCAAAACATAAAGTAAGTACACATAAAATTGGAAAACGATAGTTAAAATGTCTTAAATTAGTCATGCAATTTGTTCTTATAGCCTACAGTTAAAACTTAACCTAAGAAACCACACGCTAAGAAAGGAATCGGAAGAAGATAAGAAAACTGAAGATTTGTAAGTTAAAGTTTATAATGATAATTCGAAGTATAATCCTAACACTGAAATATATTACAGTTAAAGTTGCCCTGACACTACAACCCGTGGTACCGCTACTAGGAAATTCAGTCCGAACATTCTTTAAAAATCTTCATCGACTCCTTCAGCATGATGGCATCAGGAGTGAACGATTCACAAATGCAGAAAAGCTGCTCGGCCTGCAACCGCCCCGACCACCTCGAAGACATGGTGGCATGCGATGATTGCGGGAAATGGTACCATTTCAGCTGTGCGGACGTTGACGAAACCATCAGGGACCGGTCATGGAAGTGTCAACCCTGTCGACTCCTCTCAACAACGGCGTCAAGAATGGGAGCTACTGCAAGCTTGAATGTACCAACCGGAGCTACGAAGAAGACTACGAGATCTACTGGTAGTAAGGTAACGAGTTCCCGTAAGTCGAAAAAGACCAACGCTAGTAAAACTATAAGTGTTACTTCAAGTGCGAGAGCACGACTTGCCTTAGAGTTAGAAGTTCTCAATGAGCAGCAGCAACTAGAAGAATTAGAACTAGAGGAGGAAAAACAGATTAGAGCTAGACAGATCGCCCAAGAAAAGCTGATTAAGGATCGTGAATTAGAAATAGAAACTAAAAAGTTAGCTGAGGAAAAGGCGTTTTTGGAGAAAAAGACGGCCGAAGAGCTGAAATTTCGTAGGGATCAAATGGCCATTAAGAAGAAGTCGTTAGAAGAAAAAGCTAAACTAATTCGTGAGCAGTCACTGCGCGGAAGTAGTCGATCGTCGAGCGTTAGTCAAAGTGTTTCAGAGCTGAGTGAGAAAGTGAACAAATGGTTGGAGAAAACGGAGGAGCACGTCGGCGAAAACCACGAAAGTGCATTGAGAGCAAGTGATCCGGTTAACAAGGTTTTGATAAATTCATTCGGTAATCTCGGATTAACGCAGCGTGACGGCGGTGAACAAAACGGTACCCCATCAGCAGTTCTTCATGACTTGAACAACTGTCTCAACGAAGTGCGGCCAACTCCTGGACCCATGCGGGAGAGGCACAGCAGCATGACAAGGCGCGAACAGGAGAATAGACAACTGTGTTATGACCAACAAAATGCCAATAAAGAGGAAATAATCGCGTCTGATAATCGAATGGATCCTACAAATCGTCAACTGGCAGCACGCCAGGTCATGGGTAAGGACCTTCCAATTTTCTCTGGCAACCCAGAAGAATGGCCCATTTGGGTCAGTAATTTTGAAAGGTCAACGGCAACATGTGGGTTTTCTCAGGACGAGAATCTAATTCGACTGCAACGTTGCCTCAAGGGACCAGCACTCGAAATGGTGCGTGGGCGACTCTTAACACCCGCTAGTGTGCCACACGTGATTAAGACTTTGCAATTACGCTATGGTCGCCCAGAAACCTTGATTCGAGCCCTCACCGAAAAGGTTCGGCATCTTCCGCCGCCGAAGATGGATAAATTGGAAAGCATAATCGATTTCGGCATGGCCGTGGATAATCTCGTAGAACATCTTAAAACAGCGAACCAATATGCTCATCTAACAAACCCCTCTCTTCTGCACGATTTGGTTAGTAAGCTGCCGGTCGAATACAGAATGAAGTGGGCAGCATTTAAAGGAGCTCGAGCTGACGCCGATTTGAGAATCTTCGGAACCTTCATGAACTCAATCATGGAGCTAGCCTTTGACGTGGTGGATGATCATCCGACAAGTGTAACATCTAAAATGCAACCAAAACCGAAGGAACGGGTTTACCTACAGGCTCATTCCGAGTCAATTGATGATACCGAAGCAAAGAATGAAAACCTTTCCAATAATCGGATGGAAAGAAATCAAAAACGGGCTTGTGTGGTGTGCGGTATTGAAGGTCATCGCGTTCCTGAGTGTGAGCAATTCAGATCGCTTAGCGTCGATGGGAGACTGAAAATCGCAAATCAGCATTCGTTGTGCAGAAGTTGCTTGAACCAACATGGGAGATGGCCCTGTCGGACCTGGCAAGGGTGTGGAGTTTCAGGCTGTCGGCTGAGACATCATTCGCTGCTCCATCAATCACCGCAGGTCACTTCAGTTGCTGTATCCACAAGTCATCTGGATCAAAAGAAGTCATCTAGCGGTCCTTTGTTCAGAATTCTGCCAGTTACCTTGTACGGCCCAAGTGGAAAGATCGACATCTACGCCTTCATCGATGAAGGGTCGCAGTTGACGCTCTTGGACGACGATGTTGCTGTAAAACTAGGACTTTCTGGACCATGCGAACCGCTGCAGTTATTATGGACAGGAAACATAACCCGTAGTGAATCGAAATCTAAGCGACTTTTGGTGGATATTTCTGGGTCTCAAGTAAATCAAAAGTTTAAGCTAGTCAATGCTCACACCGTCGGAAAATTGATGCTTCCTACGCAGACACTTTGCTACCGGAGTCTAGCGGCACGATACCCCCATCTTCGAGGTCTTCCAATAAGCGATTACGAAGAAATTTCACCGAAGCTTCTGATTGGTCTTGACAATCTGAAGCTCACAATACCGTTGAAAATTCGAGAAGGAGATTGGGGACATCCCATGGCAGCAAAATGCCGACTTGGATGGAGCATCTATGGATGTTCGCCCAACGATGCAAGCACCGTTACATGTGGGTTTCATGTTGGAGGATGGACCAATCAAGACCAAGATCTAAACCAATTAGTTAGAGACTATGTAGCTTTGGATAATGCTGGTATAATATCGCCAACCTCGCATCAAGAGTCAGAAGATGAGCGCCGTGCACGAAAAATATTAGAGGAGACAACTCGAAGAATTACCGCCGGATTTGAAACCGGTCTTCTTTGGAAGACAGATAACGCACAACTGCCTAACAGTTTTGGTATGGCGTATAGGCGGCTTCGCAGTTTGGAGAGAAAGCTTTCAAAGGATGACCAACTTTACGAACGTGTGCGCGAAATCATTCGTGATTATGTCGAAAAGGAGTATGCGCACGAAGCTACTGAGCATGAACTCACAACTACGGCACCGGAAAAATGTTGGTATTTACCGCTTGGAATTGTGGTCAACCAAAGGAAGAACAAAGTCCGGTTGATTATGGATGCAAGAGCTGCCGTGGATGGTGTATCATTCAATTCTTCTCTTCTGAAGGGTCCCGATCTACTAGCGTCATTACCGGCGGTTCTTAGTCATTTTCGCTTATTCCAATACGCACTGGCAGCCGATATAAAGGAGATGTTTCATCGCATCAGAATTCGAGAAGAAGATCGACAATTCCAACGTTTCCTCTGGCGGGATCAACCACACATGGAACCGACAACATTTGTGATGGATGTGGCAATTTTCGGGTCCACCTGCTCCCCAAGTTCGGCGCAATATGTTAAGAACTTGAATGCTCAGGATTTTGCAAGTGAGTTCCCCAGAGCAGCAGATGCCGTGGTGCGTCATCATTATGTTGACGACTATCTAGATAGCTTCGGAACAATGGAGGACGCGGTGAGGGTCGGTCGAGAAGTGAAGGAAATTCACGCAAGGGGTGGAATCGAAATTAGAAATTTCCTGTCCAACAAAGCTGAGATCGCAGACCGTGTAGGAGCGCAATCATTAGCTATGGAAAAAATATTCCAAGCTGGGAAGGATGAAGAATATGCCGAATCAGTTCTTGGTATGAGATGGATTCCTTCCAGTGATAACTTCACCTACTCATTGCAGCTTCGAGAAAATCTACAATACGTCTTGGAAGAAGAATACGTTCCCACAAAACGTGAAGTTCTACGAATCGTTATGAGTCTCTTTGATCCACTAGGACTAATAACTTTTTACTTGATCCATGGTAGAATTCTCATGCAAGAGATATGGTCCGCCAAGATTGACTGGGATGACGTACTTAACAAGGAGCTGTGCGAACGTTGGCGATTATGGATCAGATATCTCCCACAATTGGACACACTCCGCATTCCGCGATGTTACTTTGCAGGAGGCAATCAGGAGACCTACGGTACTCTTCAAATACACGTTTTCGTGGATGCAAGCGAGTCTGCATTTTCCAGTGTAGCATATTTTCGCGTGAACACCACTTCAGGAGCAGACGTAATACTAGTATCGGCCAAATCGAAAGTGGCTCCGTTAAAAATGCTATCAATTCCACGATTGGAGTTACAGGCTGCCGTGTTGGGCACGCGGCTGCTGAATAGTGTCATCGCTATGCACGGTCTCCAAGTAACTAAACGAGTGCTCTGGACTGATTCTCGAACCGTGCTAGCGTGGATAAATTCCGATCATCGCAGATATCACCAGTTCGTGGGGTTTCGTGTAGCAGAAATTCTATCGACGACGGAAGCTGCCGAATGGCGGTGGATTCCCTCTAAAGCAAACGTAGCTGACCTAGCAACAAAGTGGGGTGCAGGACCCGATCTTAGCGGAAACAGTGTATGGTTCCGTGGCCCGGAATTCTTGCGGCAATCAGAAAATATGTGGCCGCAACAACAGCAACAACCAACCCTGACGACTGAAGAAATCAGATCCTGTCATCTCTATGTATCGGAACCCGAACTAATAGTCAATCCGCTCCGTTTTAGCCGTTGGGAAAGGCTCCACCGAACGTTAGGATACGTTCACCGTTTCCTTGATAATCTCAAACGAAAGCCTAAAGGAATTCCGTTGGAACTGGGGCACCTTACCCAGTTTGAATTGATCCTTGCAGAACGAAGCCTGTGGAAGCTAGCCCAGAAAGGATATTACTCGGCCGAAGTGAAACAACTTGGCGAGGACAGCTGTGCAGTAGTCCCGAAAACGAGTAAAATTTACAAACTGTGCCCATTTTTGGACAAGTGCGGAGTACTTCGCATGCGAAGTCGGCTCGAGTTATCTTCGTACGTGCCTTACGAGATGAAATTTCCCGTAATACTTCCACCAAACTCTACTATCACGAACTTACTAGCAGATTGGTTTCATCGCCGTTATCAACACGCAAATCGGGAGACGGTAGTCAACGAGATGCGACAGCGTTACCACATCCCAAACATGCGAGCGTTGGTAGCAAAAGTAGCGAAGAACTGTATGCACTGCAGAGTACGGAAAGCAACTCCAAAACCACCAGCGATGGCTCCGTTACCAAAAGTACGACTGACCCCATTCGTTCGGCCGTTCACCTACGTGGGCCTCGATTACTTCGGACCAATATTGGTCAAACAGGGACGAAGCAACGTAAAAAGGTGGATTGCACTATTCACGTGTCTCAGTATTCGTGCAGTACACTTGGAAGTCGTTCACACTATGTCTACAGAGTCATGTATCCTGGCGATCCGAAGATTCGTGACACGTCGAGGAGCTCCAGCTGAAATATTCAGCGATAACGGGACAAATTTTCACGGAGCCAATAATAAACTTCAAAAACAGATTCAAGAGCGCAACCAGACTCTTTCCGCAATTTTTACCAATACGAATACGAAATGGTCCTTTAACCCTCCAGGCGCTCCTCATATGGGCGGAGCGTGGGAGCGTATGGTCCGTTCAGTAAAGGTAGCTATGGGTACGATAGCTGAAGCCACCAGGAAACCCGATGATGAAACATTGGAAACTGTTATTATTGAAGCCGAAGGGATCATTAATTCACGACCTCTAACATACATCCCTATGGATTCTGCGGATCAGGAATCCCTAACACCTAATCATTTCTTACTGGGGAGTTCAAATGGTGTTAAGCAATTATCTGTGATGCCGACAGAGTATAAAATGACTCTTAGAAGTAGCTGGAAGTTGGCTCAACATTTGGCCGACGGATTTTGGAGGCGATGGCTCAAAGAATACCTGCCAGTAATATCGCGACGATCCAAATGGTTCGAAAATGTGAGGGACATATCAGTAGGCGATCTTGTACTCGTCGTTAACGGAGGTGTAAGGAATCAGTGGACAAGAGGACGCGTAGAGAAGGTTATTCTGGGTGCGGATGGCAAGACACGACAAGCATGGGTACGAACAGCTGGAGTATTGCATCGACGACCGGCAGTTAAACTGGCGTTACTCGACGTCATGGAAAGCAGTAAACTGGATCAACGCAGCCATAGTCGTTTACGGGAGGGGGCATGTGACGGCGAGCAACCCTAGCCTCCTTGATCAGACTGCCCTGTTGCATATTTTCTCTCATGCGCATGTTTGACACTGACAGTTTAACCTGACAGTTCGGAAAATGATATGAAACAGCACTATTGAATTCGCTACTAAAACAAACTACTCGTCTGATCGATTTGGTGAATCATCTCTTCATTGAATTTATGAATATTTCTTTTATAAACCCGTGAAAATATTGTCGATTTTGCTGAAATATTTCCGAGTGAACAGTAAGACATATGAATTAAAACACAAACAATTTGCTACTATTTATTAAAAATTACAGATAATTTACACGTGCGCTGAAGTCATTGATATTATTGAAAACTGTTGTCTAAAAGTTTAAAATATATTTAGTAGAGCCAAAACATAAAGTAAGTACACATAAAATTGGAAAACGATAGTTAAAATGTCTTAAATTAGTCATGCAATTTGTTCTTATAGCCTACAGTTAAAACTTAACCTAAGAAACCACACGCTAAGAAAGGAATCGGAAGAAGATAAGAAAACTGAAGATTTGTAAGTTAAAGTTTATAATGATAATTCGAAGTATAATCCTAACACTGAAATATATTACAGTTAAAGTTGCCCTGACACTACAACCCGTGGTACCGCTATTAGGAAATTCAGTCCGAACAAGGGGGATCTGGAGGTTTTATTCGTGTTGCTTCCCCAGTGTTCAAAATTGTCAGATTGAAGTAGTCGCAAAGATCATATATTAAGGTTGCGCGATTGTCGTCCCTCGGTGACCCCCAGGCTGTACCGTGAGAATTAAAATCTCCTAGGATCAACCATGGCGCAGGCATAGCTTCGCATATTGCCGCTAAGTCTCTGCGAGACATTCTAGCGTTTGGCGGTATGTACACACTGGCTATGCTGAGGCTTTTACCGCGGGCTGTAATATGACATGCAACTACTTCAATGCCTGTCATCAAGGGGAAATCGATTCTATAAAAGGAGTGAAGCTTGCTAATCCCTAAGAGCACCCCTCCATATCCATCCCCTCGATCCAGACGAATAATATTAAAATCGTGGAAAGAGATATTTTTATCAGAAGTGAGCCATGTTTCACAGAGAGCAAATATGTCGCAGCGAGAGCTGTGTACTAAAAATTTGAATGCCTCCATATTTTTCATAAGACTTCTACAATTCCACTGTAGTACTTCGATCATATCTCCGACCTCATTGACCATATTAGCCATCGAAAGATATGAACGAGTCAAGAATCGGCCACTTTGAAGCTATTTGCTTTAGAAAAGGTTTCACCAAGGAAAGCGCCATGTTGAGCAGGTTCCTCGTTTCGGGTGAGAATTGAAACATTTCGAAAATGAAATCCACTATCCCAGAAAGAGTCAGTTTTCCGGAAGCATTATTTTGCTCCTGCTGACGAATTGGTTGTTTTTCTGGGCAAAAAACTGGGACAACTGGGGTTTTAGATGTTCCCGGAAGTGACGGAAATTCTCCAGCTGAAAACTTGAAGCCTGGAGGTGACACCTTTTTGGTGTTTCCGCCATTTCTTGATTTTGTCAAAGGCTTTGAAGAAACGTTTTGATCAACAGGGACGTTCTGAGAAGCCTGCTGCTTCAAGCGCCGTTTTGTAACAGCACGCTTCCTTTTCGTCCCTGTCTCAATTATTGTATACTCTTCTCCATCCTCAGAGTCAGAGCATTGATCGTTATCCGGCAGGGATGCGAAGATATTGTTGCCTTGAAAGGTATGGGCCGATGGAGCAACAGTCGGAGCGATCTTTTTCAGCATGTCTGCATAGGAACGCCTGGACCGCTGTTTCAGGGAGTTTATTGTATGTTTTTCCCGCTCTATGTACTTCGGGCATGCACTGAGTTTGTGAGGAGCTTGGCCACAAGAGGTACATTTTGGCTCCATATTGCAGGAACCTTCGGCATGTTGTTCGCCACACTTACTACAACGTGGTTTGTTGCTGCAGTAAGGTGCAGTGTGGCCCAACTGCCGGCACTTTTCACAGTGCATAACCGTCGGTACATAAAGACGAACAGGTAACCGAAGACGCCCAATCACGAGGACGCTTGGTAAGGCCGAACCGGAGAAGGTTACACGGAACGAATTTGACGGCTGTTTTGAGCCATCAGGCAACACTTTGTTCATTTGATTGGCATCAAGAACAGGAGCCAGCGGAACGGCACGATTTTTAAACCCACCAGCTCCCGACATGATGTCTGCGCGAGTCAAATTGTGCTCCGTGACCACTCCATAACATTCGACCTCGCGACTGGGAATGTAGACTTTGTACTCCATTGAAAAGAGCTCAAAGGCAGCAATTCTGTTCGCCTGGTCGCGATCACTAACTGTGACACGCAACTTATCACGGCTGGGTGAATCAATCTCAAGGATACCTCTAAACGATTTTGCCAGATCTTTTTCGATTTGAAGTTTATTCAATGGATTTCCGTTCGCTTTGGGCCGAAAGAAAACCAGAAAGGGACCCTTAGATCCGGGTGGGTAAACCTTTGGGCGGGGGATCGCCGAGTTCGAAGAAGAAGCAGAGGTAGAGGGGGGTGAAGGTGAGCTAGTAGGCAGAACCCAATTGGTATTCACAGAATTTTGAGCCGAAGGGCTTTTCAAAAGAACTTCTGGAGAGGGTCTGCCTGAGTTCATGGGAAAGGAGGAATTAACGTTATTTTCATTTTCGTTAGTTTCCATGTTCTCGGTTTGTTGGCTTGGTATTGGGAGATCAGTGTTGCGTCCTGAGCCTGATTCATCATCAGAGGAAATTAAGTATTCCGGCGAACCCCCACCGGTATCATTCGGTTCCATTGTGTAGATTCTATTGCAAATGGGATAATGTTGAGAATAAAACTACACTACAGATAATTACAAACTTATCTTAATATTAGTATTCAAATAACTAACGATATAAAAAAACGGGAATAAAAAAAAAATATTTACCAAAACAAATAATAATTACGAAAAAAAAAAATATTTGCAGAAAAAAAAAAATATTTACAGGAAAAAAAAAAAATTGTCAACCACTGATGTTTGGGAACCACTGGTTGATGTGAGAGTCACAGTGAGACTTTGAAATGCGGCGGAGAGAGAGAGTGGATGGAATCAAAGTGGAATGTTACCTACGGCAAAACGATGCACTGATGTTTGCTCGTTGATGATACACCACGTGCTTTTCAACCACTTCACTGTAGGAACAATAATTGCCTGCTTTAGGTACTGGTGAACGGTATCACACACCGGTGATGAGGAAGGCGATGTGCGACAGCAACAATAGGCCACCGCAGATGATGACGATGACGGCGTTGTTGATGATGCCGATCGGAGTGTGGTGAATACACAGCCGTCCGACTTGATGTTGATAAATCTTCTCCGGCGGGTTGATTCGAGAAGATTTTCGTCCCAAACTGTTGTATAGTTAACTCGTCAGACTATGCTGACGGTTACTACTTCCCGTGGTGCACTTCTAGGGACACACGCGACGGTGGAAAAAACCAACTTTGTGGAGCAAAAACCAATTGTCACGGAGCAACGAACAAGAGCTCTTCACGTTGCGAGTGCAAGACTAGGAATGTCTTTTTTTTTTGTTTAAAGATAAAACCATAGACATCAAAGTTTACCCATCTATTTATTCACGTATCAGGTCGATAATTGTTTAAGATCGCGAGACAAGCTTTAAAAAATATTTGGAAATAACCTAAGAACACAGGTACGCTAAACGAATCCTTGGAAATGAGTTATGTACAATTTAAGGAGGAATTCAAACCTAGGTGCATGACTGCACAGCAGGGATGGGAAAAGTACTGTAGCAAACATTTACCGCCTCTATATTTACATGTTTCTACACGACCATTAAAATCCAAAGCAAACCATGTCCGTTCAGAACAAAAAAATGTCACGGCTCTTCAAAACTGTAATCTTCTTCTTCCCAACGTTTTTCAAATCCGAATACGAAAAGACTCGAGCACAGTGGTGACACGATTTTTGCGGTTTTCGGAGTTTTGCATTTTTGCTCGATAAAGGCAGCATGAAATTGCACTTGTTTATATGTATCGCAATGGAATGATTGTGCTCTTACTGTTAGTGCTAATAGATTTCAATTAGGTGGAAACACAAGCGAAATATTAGCGATTGAATTATTCAACATATTTTTCAATCATTTACCTCCGAATGGCTGCCCGAAAACGAAGGAGAGACAAAAACATTCAAGCAGTGTGTGAACCGTTGGCACCGCAACGCCTGATGCTGTTGCTGCTTTTGTGTTTTGGTTGACTGGCAGAATCGATGAACTGTGGTGAATTGTGGTCACACAGGGTGTCTACTCATTTACAGAAATTAAATTCCCTGAGATTTACAGGTTTTTAAAAATAATTCCAGGATGAGCAAATCCCTCAAAATATACAAATAGTTTTAGATGGCTAAACACTTTTTTTTTAAAGAAAGGTATGCTTGAAAATATTTTTTTTCATTATAAATTTCAAAGTATTTTTCGCCTCAATAATAGAAATTATCTGGGTAAAGTGTAAACATATAAAAAATGATGATTTTTATTTAACTGCCGCGAAAATCAAGAATGTTTATCAAATGATCTGGAAGTGCCTTAAATCATCAAACAGATTTGAAAAAGTAGACTATTCGATCTTAAGAAAAAAACATCCTTTCCCTTAAAATGGGATCCAAGATTTCTGGAAATTTTTGATTTTTTTTTTGCTAAAATGTTTGAAACATAAATTAGAATCTTCAGATAATGTCCTATAAGACGTTTTGAAGAAATTACTTGGAGCAATTCCGACCGAATCCCTGAATTTTGAATAATCCATGGATATTTTATTTGAAAAAATATTAGAGAAGTGTTTGAACCGCAGCAACAATATGTTGATGATATGTTGGAGACATTCCAAGATAAGTTTCTGGAGCAACTTAATGAGGAATCGTATGTCAAATTTATCGAGGAATTCTTCGAGAATTCCATCGAATAAAGCCTGATGAGCTTTTGGAGCAATTCCTGAGAGTAACAGTGGATGAATATTTGGAAAAATCTTTATGAAAATGCCTGGAATAAATGAAAAATTTGGCTTAGGGATTATTATAGGATTTTGTAGGAAAATGTCGAAACATTTTTTTTCAAAAAACTCTAAAATAAACTTTTGAGGAAGCGTTGGAATGCTTTAGGATTTTTGGACCAAATTCTGAAGAAATGCCTCTAAGCATCCATTGAAATCGCTGGTAGTATCTGGGGAGACATTTCTGAAAGTACTCAAGAAGAAATTACTAGAATGACTGAAGCATTCCTCGCGAGATCTAAGAAATATCATTAAGAACTTGTGGAACAGTCGCCTAATAAGGTGGAATAGTCACATAAAAGCCTAATAGTTATAGTATAATTTTGCATCAAAATTCACTGCAAGCAGATTCAAAAAGGGAATTTAGAGATAATTTTCATTAAACTAGACTTTAGAGACCATAACCAAAAATAGAGACTTGCATTAAAATAGTGATCAAGTATCTTAAAGAAAATTTGCTTACTTGAAAAATGTACTATTTTTCGTGTCTGTTGTAATTTTTGCTCTTTTCTTATTTTGATATAATAGAAGAAAAACCATTTCTGTAAATTTTTTTGAATGTTTTCAACTTATCAACTGCTTATGAACGACACCTAATTGGAGCTGTACTTGCCTTTACCAATTTGGTAATCTTCAGTGTCCCTGTCTAAACATGTTTTATGCTGATTAATTAAAAATCGTCAACTAGCGTTTCGATAGCGGCGCAGCCGAACTTTTTTTTAGTTGAGGAGATTTGTTGTCACAAAAACGACATATTATACCATCTATTACTGTTTCAAAATAATTTCCCGGAGTGGAGCCGAAATTCCCTGAGAATTCCAGGTTTTTCCAGGTTGAATAAAATTCCCTGATAATTCCAGGTTTTCCAGGTTTTTCCAGGTAGTAGACACCCTGTCACAGTTCCCAAGCCTGCTGCACAGTATGAGTTCTTACAATAAAGCTAAGGTTATCAATACACACTTTGCCAAATGTGCAAATATTTGGCTAGGCATAACCAACGATGGAGACACCATCTTCTATAGAAGAGTGCATGGTGACGTCACGAAAAATTCTTCTTCTCTGTCCCTCTTTCATCACGCTCAATTGACTGTCCTGCTCTTTGACACTCACTGCTGGAATTGTTTAGATTTTTTTTATATGGAGTTTTGAGGTTAGGTCAGGCGTGCAACGATCTATGGTGACAGAGGGCTCGATTGGCTTGTCAGATGGATCGGGCCCGGGACATCCTGTCTACTGCAAATCGCTACAGTTGATATAGGCCATGTCCATAGACTGGTTTCAACACTAACAAAATCTTTGCGATGTCGGACATTTGTTTGATTCTGTATCAATCTATGCCCAATATTTGCTATAGTGTACTGATAGCTTAAGGTTAAGTAGCCCGTCATTCGTTTTTGCAACAA
Organism: Aedes aegypti; assembly: GCF_002204515.2. Lineage (NCBI taxonomy): Eukaryota > Metazoa > Arthropoda > Insecta > Diptera > Culicidae > Aedes > Aedes aegypti. Next base: position 224,415,517 of record NC_035107.1, on the reverse strand, counting down.
TGATGACTTTTCAGCTTGCATTTCAAAGTGATAATGCTCAGTCGTGATAGTTTATATTGAATTGAAAAAGTATCACTGTACGCGCTATCATGCATAAAGTATGCTGATACTTTTTCTGCTGTGTCAATGCAAAACCAACTGGTTTTCTTTGAATCGTGGGATGAAATAGAAACAATCATCAACGGCGCGTACAAATTTCAATGACGGCCTACTTCGCCTTAAGTTCTAGAAACAAGAGGAAAATAACCATCATCGTTTTACAAATTTTCAAAACCATTTTTTTTGCTCAAAATTGAAGCAATATTGAAGAAAATCTATCATTGCATTACTCTTGCTATCTGGAATGCTAAGATAGACTTTTATAAGGATTTCTTAAAATTTGTACGAAAAAAACATGTTTTTCATTTTCAATGATTACTGATAATTGAATGATGGATTCTTGAGCCGTAAGGTGAAACCATTTAGAAGCCAACTTTCAAGATTGCACTAAAACTTCAAAGGTACTAATTTCGCGAAGAAAGCATTCAACAACAGTGCACTTTTCAATTTGGCTTTGAACAACAGCAGAAAGCTTAAAATAAGAAAACTAGGATCGTATCCAGTTTTAGTGCCTTTGAAAACGTGATTAGGGGCACATCCGATATGTTTCACCTTAAACATCAAAATAATGGATTGCAAAAAAAAAAACGATCAAGTTAATTTAAAAAATTTAGAATTTGTTAATTTTTTCCACCCAAGTCTTGCAAGAAAGAGCGAAGCTTCAATAAAGGATTCTCGCAACTAACGGTTTTTTTTCTTAACGCCGAAAATGGCAATTTTTGACACCCACCCACACCTCGTAACGCTTTTTGTATCTTCTTCTTCTTTCTGGCGTTACGTCCCCACTAAAACAGAGCCTGCTTCTCAGCATAGTGTTCTTATGAGCACTTCCACAGTTATTCACTGAGAGCTTTCTTTGCCAATTGACCATTTTTGCATGTGTATATCGTATGGCAGGTACGAAGATACTCTATGCCCAGAGAAGTCGAGAAAATTTCCAACCCGAGAAGATCCTCGACCGGTGGGATTCGAATCCACGACCCTCAGCTTGGTCTTGCTGAATAGCTGCGCGTTTACCGCTACGGCTATCTAGGTCCCAACGCTTTTTGTATGAACATTCTAAAAATTTTGTATGAGCCGTTACATCAAGATGACACCAACCCACCCCCTTTAGCTTTACGAAATTTGCGAATGAGCCCTTATTTTTTTGTCAATGTCATTGTCCTATTTTTATTATTCACCAGGGCCGTACTCGGCACCACACTTTTCAATTGTGATTGTATTCGATTATACATAATTTAGTGATCAAAATATTTGTTTCATATTTAGAATCATACTTATTTTACTTTTGCTGGCGCTACGTCCTTCAAGACATAACCTGCGCCACAATGTTACGCCAACTAGCTTCTAACCTCCAGTTTCTCGTTTGCCCCACATTTCTAAGATCCTGCTCCACTTGGTCAAACCACCTAGCTCGTTGCGCTCCCCTTCGTCTTGTACCGACCGGATTTGAAGTGAACACCATTTTTGAAAGATTGTTGTCCGGCATTCTCACAACGTGTCCCGCACATCGTACCCTTCCAGCTTTGGCGACTTTCTGGATACTGGGTTCACCGTAGAGTTGCGCAAGCTCGTGGTTCATTCTTCTCCTCCATACGCCGTTCTCACATACTCCGCCGAAGATCAACCTAAGCACACGTCGTTCAAAAACTCCTAGCGTTTGCAGGTCCTCTTCGAGCATTGTCCACGTCTCATGCCCGTAGAGGACAAGACCGGTTGTCCTCTACGGGCATGAGACGTGGACAATCAGCGTCTTGTACATGGTACACTTAGTACGGAAGTGAAGTTTGCCAGACCGCAAGGTCTTGTGGAGTCCGTAGTAAGCACGACTTCCGGCAATGATACGTCTTCGAATTTCTCAGCTGCAATTGTTATCCAACGTTATTAATGATCCGAGGTAGACAAATTCATCCACCACCTCGAACTCATCCCCATTGATCATCACGCGTCTGCCAATGCGGGCTCTATCGCGCTCGGTTCCTCCATAGTCAACAGATATTTCGTCTTCGACGTATTTACCTTCAATCCAACCTGATCTGCTTCACGCTTCAGCCGTTCAGAAACCACCTGGAACGTTCTTCCGAAAATGTCCACGTCGTCAGCATAACAGATGAACTGGCTGGATTTATTGAAGATCGTGCCCCGCATGTTGAAGCCCGCTCGTTTCATAACACAGCGCAATATTGAACAGGAGGCAGGAAAGACCATCGCCTTGTCAAAGTCCTTGTTTCAAACGGGTCCGATAATGCATCCGATATATTCACACAGCACTGTACACTATCCATCGTTGCCTTCATCAGTTTCCCGGGAAAACCATTCTCGTCCATAATCTTCCATAGCTCCTCGCGGTCGACGGTATCATAGGCCGCTTTGAAATCGATGAATAGGTGGTGCGTAGGGACTTGATATTCGCGACACTTTTGGAAGATCTGCCGCAACATAAAGATTTGTTCTGTCGGCGATCGCCCGTCCACAAAAACGGCTTGATAACATCCCACAAATCTGCTTGTCAGTGGTGATAGACGGCGGAAGATGAAGTACTTTAGTACTTTAGAAAGTACTTTATAGGCTGCGTTAAGAATGGTGATCGCTCGATAGTTCTCACATTCTAACTTGTCACCCTTTTTGAATATTGGGTATATCCCTCCTTCCACTCCTCCGGTAGCTGTTCTGTATCCTAGATCCTGGCTATCAATCGGTACAGATAAGTGGCCATTCTGTTCGGGCCCATTTTAAAAAGTTGCGCTCCAATACCATCCTTTCCAGCTGCTTTGTTGTTCTTGAGCTGTTTAATAGCCTCCCTCACTTCACCTATAGAGCTTAGTGACATTTGAACACACGTAGACTAGCATACGCTCGTCATACACAGTTTGTTTTTGTTTTCCTCAATGAAACTTGCACACGCTTTCCAGACTCATCAAAATACATATGGAAATATTACCCAATTTTAAAAATTTACACATGGTTTCTGGGTGTTTTTCGAGTCTGAGTGCATATTGTTTTCCTCTAAGGTTCACAATTACATCTACACTAGGGCACCCATACCATTGGGCGTGATAACCACTATAGGGCGATATTCAAAACTGAAAAGGCAATAGATGGCTCTTTTTCAGTGGTAGTAAAAACCAAATCCTGAAGCAAAGAAAGCATGAATTAAACACAAAAAGTTATGTATTCACATTACGCTTGATTTCTTATCACTACTTTTCCGATACAGTTTCCTTATATTTGTAATTCACGTTTTTTCATTATTTTTATACGTTTTGACAGTTCTTAACTACCATTCTTCCATGCGCTTGAGATGGAAGTTTGAGAAATTTGAGAATCCAGCGTAGCGCGATCAGTGAGTGGAATACAAACATCAGTGTCGCCGTTCGGCAGCCAGTGAGAGAAACTGAATGTTCGAAAGGTTGTTTGTACTTTTTGCCGCTGGCGCCAACGTTAAGCGATTAACCCGTATAGGCCTGAGTGGAAGCAAAAATTCTAAAACCCTCACCGCTCAGCGAATTCTTAATGGATTCAAATGATTTTTTGTCAGTATACTGGCACACATATCTAGTTTCTGGAAGTGGACACGGGAACACGGAAATATTCCTGTGGTCGGAGTTATTCCGCTGGATCACTGGGTCAGGTCGGGTGGAAAGGGTATTGTGCGTTTGTGCCCCTGGAGGTAGGCAAATTTCAAGTCACATATAATTTCCGGAATCGGTTATAATGTGGCCACTCCATGACGGAATTTTAAGAAAATTGCATCATTGTAAAACTTTTGAGAAACGATTGAACTGGATAACTATGAGTTTTGTATTTGGTTAATCCCACAAATAACAATTTTCGAGTCCCGGGACGCCTCAAAATTACGACAAAGTGGCCAATTTGTATCTGAACATCAACGCATTTTTATGGACAATTACGTTTGAATTCTACTTTTTGAGAATTGAAACGGTTTAGTATCCAAAAAATCTATAGCCGGTTCTTCCGGGCATTACGTCCGAATGGTCACATCTGGTATATTTTAAACGGTGCAAAACTCTTCATTTATAATGTTGAATATCAGATCTCAATGATTTATGCAAATTAAAATGATTGTCATTGCTAATAAATAAAGGTAACTTGGTATGTCCCAAAAAATAACCCTTTTTACCCGACTTGACCCAGTGACCCACTGGAATAACTCCGGCCACAGGAATATTTCCGAGTTCCTCTGGCCACTTCTAGAAACAAGATATGTGGGCCAGTGAACTGACAAAAAATCATTTGAAGCCGTTAAGAATTCTCTGAGCGATGAGGGTTTCAGTATTTTTGCTTTCACTCAGGCCTATACGGGTTAAGAACGAAATAAACAGTCGTTACCCTATTGTGGGAGTTGGCACGTCTCCCTCATCCGCCGTACTGATGAAGCCATTCCTCCTGCTGCCTTGGTCTTTCTCCTCTGCGCCATTAGGTGTTCAACGAAGTGCTACTTCCACCTTTCAATCACCTCACGTTCGTCCATCAAGATACCTCCATTCTTATCCCGGCACATTTCGGCTCGCGCAACAATGCCTTTGCGGGATGCATTGAGTTTCTTGTAGAACTTACGCGTTTCTTGAGAACGATACAGCTGCTCCATCTTTTCGCCTCCAACTCTTCCAGGCGGCGCTTTTTATCCCGGAATAGATGGGTTTGTTGTCTTTGCTTCTGTTTGTATCGTTCCACGTTTTGACGTGTGCCTTGCTGCAGCATAACCACCCGCACTGCATTCTTCTCGTCCAAAACCGTCTGACACTCCTCGTCGAACCAACCGTTTCGTCGATTTCTTTCCACGAACCCAATGGCACCTTCCGCTGCGTTGTCAATGGCTATTTTGACACAACTCCAGCAGTCCTCAAGAGGGGCTTCGGTGAGCTCTTTCTCTTCCGGCAACGCTGCTTCAAGGCTTTGCGCGTAGTCAGTTGCGACTTCGAGTAGCTTGAGTCGTTCCAGATTGTACCGTGGATGGCGTCGGTATCGAATGTTGTTCACAACGGAAAGTCTTTGACGCACTTCAACCGCCACAAGGTATTGTCCAAGATGTTATAAATACCTTGTAAATAATATTCTTGAGAAAGCCCTTTCCGAACAATGCAAGATTGGGTTCTCTTTTTCATAATGATTTACTTGGATGGACTGGGGAAAATCCAAGTAAATCATTTATTCCATTTTTGATCTCTTCAGGTGACTTATAGTCACTTGAGAGACCTTTCAAGACGACTTTGAACAAACGTTCAGTTTTGTCGTCATAAGTAAAAAAAATGTGCTTCTTCTCTTCAAGATGTTTGAGAAGAAGTTCGCGATCTTTAAGAGTTCCCGGCAAAACGCGACAGTATCCTTTCTTTGCGTTTTGGAAGGAAACCTTGATTCCCCTAATGGAGTTCAAGATCTCTTGCCTAAATCCCCCAAATGCGGAACAACTGACCACGATAGGCGGCACTCTTTGCTTCCTCACTTGAATCAAAGAGCCTGGGCTAGAGGCTGCTTCGATTTGGTGTTCGGAAAGTTTGTCTAGAGCATCGAACAATCGATACAATTATTCATTTCACCCTTGGAAGAATGTTCGCATTCCGGGGAAACGTCCTTTCTTCCATTCTTGCCACGTTTAGTGACAGTTTTAAATCCCACTTTTTTGGAAGGATGTTGTGAATTCAGAGATTCACCCTTCCTTTTATTTGTAGTTGCAACCATGTTTAGTGAAAAAAAAACGAAAGAAGACGTGACCTTCGAGAGGTTTTTTCCCAAGACGGTGTCCAAGAAGGATTACCACCGCTAGCTTTCGCCAATGGGTCCAACGAAAAATCGAAGGCATGGGTCCAAACAAGGATCGTAAAGGGATCAATAGTAGAAAATAGTACTGAAATGTACCGTTTTAAATTTAAGCACTGAAAAGTACTGTTTTTGTAGCACTGAAAAGTACTGTTTTATTGCTTTAGGTAGTTTAAAAAAAAACTTCCAAGAGCAGAGAGAATTCGTGTACGCATAGCACGAAGGTACGATGCGCACTGATTTTGTCACACTATGTTTGCCATATATTGGAGGGGATCGAAGCTAACAAAATCAACAACTCAATGGTTGTGCTCTTGTGCTTTTGAAAATTCGAAGTTTGGCTTCAAAGCCTCTTTACTTTAGCAAAGCATATAGATATTCGTCTAGCGTTACGTCTCAACCGGGACAGAGCCTGCTTCTCAGTTTCTTATGAACAACTTCCATAGTTGTTAACTGAGAGCTTTATTTGCCAATTGATCATTTTTGCCGAAGTTGGGAAGTCGAGAAAATTTCCTCTACGAAAAGATTTTCGACCTTGGTTTTATTAAAAAGCTGCGCGTTTACCGCTTGGAAATTATGAATTTTTGGACGAGCTTACGGAAAAGCTTTAGAGAGACGCCGGGAGGAGTCCCAGGAGTTTATAGAATTTTTTATCATAAACATCAACATTTACTGCAAATTTACGATCAAAGTCCTAATGATTTCAGAGACTTTGGTTGAAAAAAGAGACTTTAGAGACCTTCCTAGAAAAATTGAGACTTTTAAGACACTTGCATCAAAACAGTGATCAAGCCATTAAAAAGAGACCTGTTTTCAGATTATAAACATCTTTTTGTCCTTGTAAACCATCAAAAGTAATCAAATCAATTTTAACTCACCGATTTTCGTTAACATGATTCAGCGCTTCGTAGTTCGGCTGGCGTTGCACCAGTGCCTTCTCCGCCACACTCCGATCGATCTTCAGTCCGTCCAAACTCTCCACCACGGTCATCGTCCCGGTAACCGTAGTTCCACCGCCTGTCCCGGAACTTCCCCGATGCACACTGACCTCGGTCAATCTTCCTGTACCTCGTTCCACACCGCTCCCCGAGCTACTGCGATGTGTCTTGATGACATTCAGTGCCGCCGAATGGGACACCTTCTTTGATATCCGGGCCGTCGTCGGATCCACGGTGCCGGAAATGATACAGAACTCATCGTCTCCCAGGTCCCACGCGTCGCTCACCGATTCCTGGTAGTCTTGGAACGAGTTGCTCGAACTGGCTCCACCTGGACCTACAGCAGGGCCTGGCATCCTTGAGGCGGCCGTGGGACGCCCTGGTATCCGTCCGGAGTTATTCTTCCAGAAGGACGACCCGGCATCGCTGTGACTGCTACTCATCCCCTCCCCGGCAATTTGTCGTTTCGCAAGATGTGTTTGTTCCTAGTTGCGAATTCTGTGCCACCAGGATGAGGGCAGAATACCAATGAAGACGACTTGCAATTTAACTTCCCGCAACGCACCTTAATTAGCTGATGAAGCGACGGGCTGAGCTCTTATTGTTGTTGTCAATCATCCTTTGGTGACTCTTCGGACGGAATTAGCGCTGGTAGTCCATCCAAATGGGGAATCGGTCGCCGCTGGGACACGAACTACTTACTATTCAGTGGTGCCCGATAGTTTTCCTATAGCAAGTTGGCAAAATCGGAACGAATTTTGCGGTTTTTGGCTGGAGGAATTTTGTAAATACTGGAATCGACTTCGTGTAGCAGAAAAACTGTGATAAAATTTTCTCGTCCACTTTTTATTTTGACAGCAGTGCACGTTGAGTTGAGCTTAGCCGGAATGTAGGTTAATTCCTCGAACCAAAATGCACCGAACAAAAAAAAAAAAAAAATAAAAATCCGAGTGTTTTAAATCGGTATTTTAGGTCGTTTTGCTATCCCACATATACATTTACCATTCTCCTTAAGCTATCAGTACACGCTTTGTCTAATGTGAAAATATTTGGCAAAATCTGACAAATTTATTTGCTTGCTGTGTACTGACCAAATAATTTTGTCAAACATTCTTTCTGCATTGTGGTTTGCAAATATTTGATACTGATCTGAATGACAGTGACAAATATTTGCAGATATGACAAACAGTGTACCACAGACAAACTATTTAGTACGCAATAAATAGTCGACTAGCTCGTACTAAGGTTGGAACACGAATGATCAAAATTTATTTGTCAAATTAAGCTACGCATAACAATGGGTTACTTCGATCTGCTTCGCAACACGCCTCCTTAAGCCAGTTATGCGATTCCCATGGCTTGTCGATTCCGCTCCAGCTTCATCCGTTGGAGTGGTTTCGTTAATCCGTCAGCTACTTGATCGTCGGTATTAATGTAGTTGATCTTCACAATTTTCCGATCCTGTGCGTCTCGGATGTAGTGAGGGCCCATTAGACTGGCCCTTAAACAAAAAAGTTGTAAAACTCAACTGGGCACCCCCTAGATATGAGCCTTAGGGTAATAAAAACGCTCTCTCAAAATTTCAACTCAATTGGTTGCTTCACCAACTGGCGCATTCGATTTGAAGTTTGTATGGGATATTCGTCTCAAATATATTGAAAATCGATCCTATGTCACTGTTTCATTCCGTACACTAATTGTTCGCGTTCAAATAAGCCCAGAATGACAAATACACTAGTTGATACCCTAATGAACATAATTGCATAAGGTTGTATCTGAATTTATTCTCATTTTCATTACTCTTTCAGTTGTTGAAAGTTAGGCTTAGATCAGCACTCCCGTACAGTCACTTATATGCATGCGACATGTGCCTCAGCTCGCCCACGGTCATAGGTGGCTATGATGCGCTTAGTGGCTACCTCCAAGCTATGTTGAAGAAATACAAGCAGTGTTGCATGATATACTTCAGATAGTTAAAACACCAACTTTATTAATTTTGATCATGGTACAATCTTCTACAATATTCTTCGCTATTACATCAAGTAGTGTTTTTGACATTCTGGGTCCAATTAAACGCGATCATCAATTTTCCAGAACCAAGCAGTACATGATGTGCTGTTGCTCATATGTTTGAGCTGAAAATCCCATATTAACTTCAATTCAAATGCGCCAGCTCATGGAACGACCAAATGAGCTGAATTTTTCAGAAAGGCTTCCTTTGACCCCAAGAAATAATCCTGGGGGGTGCCCCGTGGAATCATACAACTTTATTTTTCTCCCATACTGAGCTGGGCCAGTCTAGGGCCCATTCATAAATTTCATAACGCTGGAGGGGGTGGGTGGGTGTCCTGATGAAGTTACGGTTCATACAAAAACTTAAGAATGTCCATACAAAAAGCGTTACATGGGGGTGGGTGGGTGTCCAAAATGACCAATTCCAGCGTTATGAAATATGTGAACAAGCCCTGATGACGAATATCTATATGCTTTGTCCTTAGGGTGTATCCGCCATTCTTTGCTATACAAATGGTGCTTTGGTTGTCACAGTAGAGATATATTGGGTGTTTACCGCCAAACTGCAACACGAGTCCATGCCACCAGGAAGCTTCCTGTACCGCTGCAGACAACGCCATGTACTCCGCCTCGCAGGTGGACAATGCAACGGTCGGTTGTCTCTTGCAGCTCCAGGATACCGCTCCACCTTGCAACAGGAACATGTATCCGCTGGTTGACTTCCGGTCGTCCATATCAGCGGCCCAATCAGCGTCGGAGAAACCACAGATGTCCTCGTTGCCAGTTCTTGAGTACTGCAGCTTCAACGTCGATGTTCCTCTCAGGTATCGCATCAGGTGCTTTACGGCTTGCCAATGACTTGGTCCGGGGTTGGTGTTGTACCTACTCAGTTGGTTGACGGCAAACAGGTCTGGTGCACTGAGCGAGATACATTAGGCACCCTACCGCTTCTTGGTAAGGTACCGCCGCCATTTGTTTGGCTTCTTCTTCGGTTTGCGGAGACATTTCTTTAGTCAGCTTGACCGCGGTGTTCATCGGTGTCGCTGTGGGTTTTGAATCTTGCATCATGAAGCGGGTCAAAACCGATTCGATGTAGGCTTCTTGATCAAGTCCTATGCCCTCCTCCGTGCGCGTGATCCGGATCCCTAGGCAACTCTTTGCGGGTCCGAGATCCTTCATACGGAACAAGCTATTTAGCTTGGCCTTGATTTCGTTCTTCAAATATTCGTCGTTGGAGAATAGCATCAGGTCGTCTACGTAGATTGCGACAAACAGAACTTTTCCGCCGCTAACAATGTAGTAAAGACACGGATCGTATCTCGAAGGCTTCAGTCCAAGCTTCTTGAGCGCCGCATTCAGTTTCGCGTTCCACACGCGGCTTGACTGTTCAGTCCGTATAGGGCTTTATTTAAACGGCACACCATTGGTCGCTTTCCGGGTTGCTCGAAACACGGGGGTTGTTCCATATATATCTCCTCGTCCAAATCGCCTTGGAGAAAAGCGGTGATGGCGTCCATCTGGTCGACGAGAAGATTATGCTTGGCAGCTAGCGCAAACAGAAACCGAAGCGAACTGTGACGAACCACTGGCGAGTAGGTTTCGTCGTAGTCCACCCCCTTTCGCTGAGAGTACCCCTTGATGACTAGCCGCGCCTTGTAGCGATCGATGTTCCCGGCTGCGTCGTGCTTGGTCTTGAATACCCACTTGCACTTGATAGCCTTTCTTCCTTCCGGGAGGGCCGTCAGCGTCCACGTGTTGTTGTCCATTAGTGCCTGGTATTCTTCACACATAGCCGCCTTCCACCGCTCGGAGTCGTCACGCGCCAGTGCATCCTGATGGAAGTACGGATCTTCAACCGTTGTTGAAATCCTAGCCTCGAATTCGGACGTTACGATCCCGCTGAATTGACCCTGGCTCTCGGGTCTGGTGGCATCACGTGAACTACGGACTTCGCTTTGGGATGTTGTACCATCGTCGGATTGACTCTGGTTCCTCGGTCCCGGGGGCATTACATTTTGTTTCTGGGAAGGAATGGAACTGGGAAGACCTCGTGTTGGAACTACAAAATGTTTATACTTGCCTGGAAGGGCGTGCTCCCGACCGCTGCGCCTCGACACCTCTGACCTAGGTGGATATGAGTTTTGTCGCGGTGGGAGCACAGGGGTCAAGTTGATCACGGTACTGTTGGCATCTTCAGATTCACTCACGGTCGCTTCATTGTCGTCGGAGGTTTCATCGTTAACATCGGTGTAGAATTCCTCATCCTCTTCCTCGTCCTCGCTTGGTACCTTGTCCTGGACAACATCGTTCGGTGATAGGGACACCACCTCTTCGTGCTCCAGGAGAATAACCTTCTTGACCGGAATTGTTGGTTGAACCGGAACAGACTCACCTTCGTTGATAAAGTTGACCTCCCGACTGATGACAATCATCTTCGACTGCAGGTTGTACAGCCTGTATCCCTTGGTTTGCTCGTCGAATCCCGTAAGAACGCATTCTTCGGATTTTGCGTCCCACTTCTTGCGCTTCTGTTTCGGAACGAAGACCATGGCACGAGTTCCAAAAATCCGTATATGGGACAAATCCGGCTTTTTGCCAGACCACGCTTCTTCCGGGGTGACGTCGAGACCTTTGGTTGGCGACCGATTCAGCAGGTACACGGAAGCAGCCACTGCCTCCGCCCAAAATCCTTTCGATAGCTTCGCCATGTGCAACATGCACCTCGCACGCTCCACGATTGACCTGTTGGCACGCTCCGCCATGCCATTTTGCTCCGGGGTATACGCATTCGTTGTTTGGTGGACGATTCCGTGTCGCTCCAAGTACTTCTTGAAGCCCGCGTTGACGTATTCTTTTCCGTTGTCTGTTCTGAGTACTTTCAGCTTTCGTCCAGATTGTCGTTCCGCCATAGCGTGGAAATCCTGGAAAGTTTTAACGACCTCAGCTTCCGACTTCGTTTCCAAGAAATACGTCCACATTCTGCGCGACTTGTCGTCCACGAAAACGATGAAATAACGGCTTCTCCCAAGCGACTTGACCTCCATTGGCCCGCAGATATCGGAATGGACCACGTCCAGTACTCCTTCCGCGCGAGAACCTTGCTTAGGAAACGGATGTCGACTATGCTTGCCCATCGGGTACACCTTACAGTCAGCCATGCTTCCTTTTCCTCCAACGATATTGACGCCAGTCACCAGTCCGTTGGCCAGGCTGCGCACGCCGTTGACATTCAGGTGCCCCATCCGTTGGTGCCACATCTCCAAGCTTCCTGCTGATGAACATGATAAAGCGGTTTGCTTACCTTGTTTCCGTTGTTCAAGTTTAAATAGATCGTTGCGGTGGCTTCCAGTAGCGATTACATCGCCGTCCCGGTCGATCACCTTGCACCCATCGTTGTTGAAGACGACGATATGGCCCCTCTTCACGATCAGTAGGTTCGCAGACAGATCCGGTAATAACTGAACGTCATGGACAGGAATCTCATCGTCGTTGCAGGATGGTTGCAGTACAGATGAACCCGTCGCAGTAATCTTCATGTTACCTCCGTTTGCTGCTACCACGGTACCACTTGACGGTTTGATGTTCTCCAGAAGGCTGCTGTTGCGCGTCATATGCACGCTTGCTCCGGAGTCGAAATACCATTCCGAGTCCGGCATCCATCCGAAAGTAGAAAGCACGGTACAGAATGCGTTGTCCTTCCTCGAGCTTCGGCAGTCCTTCGCTATGTGGCCGTACTTCGCACATTTCCGGCACTTCGGCCCCTTGGGAGGATCCGATTTCTTCACTTGCTTACCGACATTTCCGCTTCGCTTCTTCGGAATCGTTCGACATCGCCTGGACCTCTTGAAGAAGTTTTGTTTTGATGATGTCTCCACTGATGGGTATGCCCGAGTTCTCCAACGCCATAATCATTGGACGGTACTCGTCGGGCAGGCCAGCCAGCAGCAGCGTTCCGACCCACTCTTCGGTTATCGCGAACCCGATCCCGTTGAGTTGATGAGCAGTCGAGACAATCTGGTTCACGTAATCGCCCATGGATTCGCACGACGCTAAGTCCGTCTTGATCAATTTGTGGAGGAGTCCGACCCGCCTGGTCAGACCCGAGTCTTCAAAGGCTTTCTCCAGCTTCGACCAGACTTCTCTCGCCGACGTCGCTTCCTTGACATGAACGTAATTGATGGGGTCAAGAAGCAGGATGATCTTCGCTCTTGCCTTGCGATCCTTGTCCGCTTCGTAGGTTCCGTCTGGCTTCATCTTCGGCTTCACGACGCACCAGAGATCTTCGAGCTCCAGAAAAGTTTGCACGGCGAACTTCCAGGTGGCCCAGTTGTCTCTTCCGGTCAGTCGTTCAATTCCAGGAAGGCTTGATGTGACTATGCTACTGCCCGCAGCGCTTGAGGATCCAGCTGTATTGGAGGTCATCTTGCAATCTTGATTAGCTAACAGTTCAGAAGTATCTTGAATACTTGAAAAAATTGTTCCGCAATAGGCCCATAACCTATTGAGTACGCAATAAATAGTCGACTAGCTCGTACTAAGGTTGGAACAAATCATCAAATGATCAAAATTTATTTGTCAAATTAAGCTACGCATAACAATGGGTTACTTCGATCTGCTTCGCAACAAGAACAAATCTCGATCAAAAGCATAGTCACGAGAACATGTACGCCCAAGGCTAAAATTAATGTAATTGGCCGACGTGCCAACAGATGGCGGTAGTATGTAAACGTCAAACGCGAACAAAAACGATGCGAGCGCTGCGGGTAGTGGATTGGCCACCTACTATATTTTTGAATCGACCGTTAAAAAGGTGGTCGATGGAATGGACAATGATGAGAGTGTGACGTCTGTTTGTCTGTGGCATATACTTTACACGGAGAAATATTTTTACCTAATTTCTGAGTTTACTTTACCCAAAATTAAGTATATCGATTATAGGTCCAACCCAAAATCTCTCGGTTTTCTCTTTCTCCCACACGAATGTAGTCAAAAATAGAGAGAGCTGCATCTACCCAATCGGGGTACTTTGGCCCAATAAGCCAAATTTGGGTAAATGCAACTTTTCTTATGTTTGGGTCGAAAGAACTCAATTTTGCGTTAAATCAACCCACAATTGAGTATATTTTTCTAATGGAATTAAAGCCAAACTGCCTAGTGGGGACCTTGGAAATTTAGCCAAAATTGAGTTATTGGGCTCAACTACGGAATTGCGTTGAAACAACCCAAAATTGAGTTGAATTCCGTCTCCGTGTAGTAATTCTGTGACTATTTCAAGACCAACAATTGAAAAGGCCTCAAGTCCAAAATGTAAACAAATCGGTTTTCAGCTGATTTCAGTGTATAAGTGCCTATTCTTACTATGTAATATTCCGTGTGTTAGATTTATGTATGTTACGACTGATTTTCGACAAGAGTGTATTCCGTCAATTCCCGATTTTGTTCGTTTATCGATTATCGTGTTTCCGTTTCGATTTTCTGTTTTAGTGTGTTTTATTTTGAAAAACCACCTTTGTATATTTTCTTGACACACTTCCTGTATCATTGTGAGTTTGCTAACCGACACGTTCAGACGCGAAAAAAATAAAACGTCGAAAGTTCAACCGCGTGTTTTATTTGGACGCCATCTCGACAACTTCAGAAGTGGGATCGAGGAAGGTTGGCTGAAAATGGCGGAAGGACGAATGAATAAAGAAGAGCTCCTAAAGTGGCTTCAGGAGCACGAAGTTGAAGTTCCAGAAACGGCCTCTATTCGACACTTACGTGCGCTGTACGATAGTCATCCGGCCAATTGGATCACGAACGAAAGGGAGAAGGAGGACAACGCGGAGGAAAACATCGGAGAGGAGGAAATATTGGACGAGGAGATCCGGATTCTCAAAAAGAAAAAGCAAATTGCTGATTTGCGGCGAGAGCTGGCTGGAAACGAATTACTGTATACACGACCGCCGGATTTCCAGGATGTAAGGTGCCTCGTGCCGATGTTTGCTGGTAGTGATTCGTACGTTCCTGAAAGATGGCTGAACGACTTTGAACGTGCTTGTGATTCGGTGAAAGGAGATGCCGAATTTCGGCTAAAATGTATCCGCAGATTGATGGAGCCAGGTACGGAGGCTGAATGGTTTTTGCGTGTGGACCGGTCGACGACATACGCCGAGTTCCGGGACAATTTTTTGGGGAACTTTGGCCACACATTCACAGTGGCAGAAATCATCGACCAGCTGAGGAAAACCACATTCTCCAGCTGCAAGACATCAGTAATGGGTTATATCCTCAAGATGCAGGAGATTGCTTCGCGTGCTGACATTGACGAAGCACAAACAGTCCAAATTGTCATCGATGGATTCCGTGATCGCTCCGCTGATATTGCAGTACTCTATCCAGCCAAGGATATGGTGCAATTGAAACAGCTCGCCCGACGGTACGCACAATTGCGAGAAATACGAGCCAGTTCCGTTCGTGCTACACCAGCAGTTCCTGTTTCGGCTTCGGGAAGTACCAAACCAAAAGCAAAAATCGGTCCTGATTTCGAGTTACGGTGTTACAACTGTTCTGGTAAAGGACATATTTCTGCTCGCTGCACGTTGCCTCGTCGGGAACCAGGATCATGCTTCCGGTGTGGTTCCAACGAACACATAATTAAGAACTGCCCCAAGCCAGCACCACGTAACAAGGACGAAGTGGCACTGGTAGATGAATTTTGTCAGGGAAAACCTATTGACAAATCCAGCAAGGAACTAAAAGCAGCTCTCTCAGAGTTGAACTTGGTAAGTGTTGCTTTTCTGTCTGACCAAAAAGTGCATCAAGTAAATAATTTTCTCTCCCTTTTTGATACGGGTAGTCCGATCAATCTAGTTAAACGTTCCGCTGTACCCAGTGAGTTGATTCCTGCTGATAAGAAGTTTTCCGGATTCCGAAGCATAGGAAATTTTCCTCTTTGTGCTTACGCTATCGTTCAGGCTCGTGTTACGTACGGATCTCATTCCGAATTATTGAAGTTTTATGTTATTCCGGATTATTTTATGACTCATCCTGTTTTGTTAGGACGAGAATTTTTAAAAGCCTTTGGTATCATTCTTTTCAATACACGGTCGAATAAATACAAAATTGAAGTGAAGAGTACAAATGAAATACAGATCTCTGATAATCGGTTACACTGCGTGTATGATTTGTTCCGGAAGGGGTACGTAGAAACTCTGAGCAGTTGTCCTGTTTGTTCGTCTTACTTTTGTACTGATGTTTCTGATTTTCCTATTGATAGTATTATTGTTCCTGATATTTACGCTATTGAACTTGATGAGGATATAAATATTAATCCAAAATTGGATAAAAATGTTCAGAACAAGTTGATGGCAATTATCAATGATAATTATCTTGACGTGACAAACATTCCGGAAAAACAGCACTCGTATGAAATGAAATTGAAGTTAACTTCCGACGTCCCCATCAGTTATGCTCCGCGACGTCTTTCCTATGCTGACCGAATTGAAGTGGATAAGATTGTTGACGAATTGTTGGCTGCTGGTGTGATTCGTCCTAGCAATTCTCCATATTCGTTTCCGATTGTTTTGAGGACGAAAAAATCAGGTGAGCGACGGATGTGCATTGATTATCGATCCTTAAACAAAATAACTGTGCGTGATAGTTACCCCATTCCGCTTATAGATGACTGCTTAGAACGAGTTGAGGGGAAGAAATATTTTACGATTCTGGACTTGAAAAGTGGGTTCCATCAAGTGAAGATGGCTCAAGAATCTGTTCCGTTGACAGCATTCGTAACACCGAGTGGACAGTATGAGTACATCAAAATGCCTTTCGGGTTACGAAATGCTCCAGCTGTATTTCAGCGTTTCATAAACATGGTTCTAGAACCATTTATCAAAGACGGTACTATCGTTGTGTATATGGATGATGTTACGTTAGCCACTGACACGATAGATGAGCATTACGATTTGTTGGGACGCGTTCTTCGGAGGTTGGCAGAATTTCGTTTGGAGATAAAATTGAAGAAATGTCAGTTTTGTTTTACAGAAATCGAGCTATTGGGGTTCTCAGTTAGTAACAAGGGTATCAGGCCAAATAGTTCACACCTGGAAGCTATTAAGAGTATGCCGTTTCCATCTGACGCCAAACAAGTGAGTAAGTGTCTCGGTTTATTTTCATATTTCCGGCGCTTCGTTCCATCATTTTCTTCTCTTTCATTGCCACTACGTAATTTGATAAAACCAGGTTCTAAGTTTGAGTTCGATGATATTTGCAAACGTTCGTTCATTGCATTACGTGAAAAACTAGTATCGGCTCCTGTCTTAGCACTTTACAATCCATCGCGTGAAACTGAACTACATTGCGATGCTAGTTCTGAAGGCTTTGGTGGAATTCTAATGCAAAAACAAGGTGATGGGAAATTGCATCCGATTGCTTATTTTTCTAAACGGACAACAGCTGCTGAATCCCGTTATCACAGTTTCGAACTGGAAACATTAGCTATAATTTATTCTCTGCGTAAGTTCCGAATTTACCTAGAGGGTATTCCATTCCGAATTGTTACTGATTGTAATTCTCTTGCTATGACCTTAAACCGGAAAAGCATTAATGCTAAGATTGCCAGGTGGGCTTTGGAGCTTGAAAATTACCATTATACCATTCAGCATCGCAGCGGTAAATTAATGAATCACGTGGATGCTTTGAGTCGTATTCCTGTCAGTCAAAATCCAGTTGTTTCCGGGATTAGTCCAGATGATATTGACTTTCAGTTGCAGTTGGCGCAAGGACGTGATCCGATAATCCTCAAATTAAGAGAAGAGCTTGAGAATGGTATTGTGAAGGATTTTACTTTGGACGATGGATTGGTATACCGTACAACTCCGATTGGGAAGTTCTTGTTTTATGTTCCTGCTGAAATGGAAAGTCATGTTGTACGTAATGTTCATGAAAAGTTGTGCCATCTGGGTATTACGAAGACCTTGGATCAATTGAGAATGCATTATTGGTTTCCGAAAATGAAGGAAAAAGTTGAAAAATACGTCAAAAATTGTGTTCGTTGTATTATGTATTCCGATTCAAATTCCGATGGCGGTCGAGTTTTGCATAGCATTCCGAAGAAATCTATTCCGTTCGACACTGTTCATATCGATCATTTTGGTCCACTTCCGTCGATTGTATCTAAGAGGAAACACATTCTAGTGATTGTTGATGCGTTTACGAAATATGTAAAGCTGTATGCTGTAAATTCTACGAGTACGAAAGAAGTTTGTGCCTGTTTAGATAAATACTTTGAGTGTTATAGCCGGCCCCGTAGAATTATAAGTGATAGAGGATCCTGTTTCACATCTCTGGAGTTCGCTGCTTATTTGTTGGAAAATAATGTAGAACACGTAAAAGTTGCAACTGCTTCTGCTCAAGCAAATGGGCAGGTCGAACGTGTTAATCGTGTTCTCAAATCTATGTTGGGTAAGGTATCTGAGCCAGTTCAACATTCCGATTGGATTAAAATGCTGAATAAAGTGGAATTTGCTATGAATAACTCCGTTCATTCCAGTACGCACCAAACTCCTTCCATTCTGTTATTCGGTGTTGGTCAAAGGGGACGGGAGATTGACAGTTTGTCCGAGTATTTGGAAGATAGGTCAAATTCGGAAGAAATCCGGGATCTACCGGTGTTGCGTGAAACTGCATCCCGTTACATAGAAAATTCTCAGACCAAAAATTCCTCTTCGTTTGATAAAACTCATGCAATACCACATAACTTTACTGAGGGCGAATATGTTGTTATACGGAACGTTGATACTACGATTGGGACTAACAAGAAATTCATTCCCAAATATCGAGGCCCATATCGTATTCATAAGGTACTGCCAAATGATCGTTATGTTATTCGAGATATTGAGAACTGTCAGATATCTCAACTTCCTTATGACGGTATAATTGAAGCTGCTCGTATCAAGAGATGGGCAGACTGGAGGACCCCGTAAAATTAGATGCACTAAAGGAAAGCAACACTTGTCATGTTTATTGTTTGTGTTTTGTGTGTTTATATCATGATCGAGACGATCATTGGTCAGGAATGGCCGAGTTGTAATATTCCGTGTGTTAGATTTATGTATGTTACGACTGATTTTCGACAAGAGTGTATTCCGTCAATTCCCGATTTTGTTCGTTTATCGATTATCGTGTTTCCGTTTCGATTTTCTGTTTTAGTGTGTTTTATTTTGAAAAACCACCTTTGTATATTTTCTTGACACACTTCCTGTATCATTGTGAGTTTGCTAACCGACACGTTCAGACGCGAAAAAAATAAAACGTCGGAAGTTCAACCGCGTGTTTTATTTGGACGCCATCTCGACAACTAAAACATACAATAGTCATTTAAAAATATGCATAAAAGTTGGAAAAATAACATTTTTCTAAAAGGCCTAATCTCATTTTCCGCTATCCAGGATATTCATCGCAAATGCGGCCTTTTCTCAAAAAGGCTTCATTTCTATATCTGACGGAAACCGAGTTGAGGCCTGTTAAACAATCATCAAAATTGCAATGTAGATTGCGAAAAACGTTCCAAATTAACTAAGTAGATGCAGGTTATACTACGGAGCGACTGCTCCTTGTATTATTTTATACAGGTGTTGACTAAACGGCGAACATTATCGGGTTCCTGTAGACTGATGTATTTTGTATCATACTACCTAATAATACCTGGGGATGGTGTCACGCTAAATTTCGACTTTTTCGACCCCCTCCCCCCCTTTGTCACATTTTTTGTGTGAGTCCTTAGAAAATTTTGTAAGGCTTGTCACGCTTGGCTTGACCCCCTCCCCCCCTTGGAGTGTGACGTTATTTGTGCATGACCCCCTGTGTCAGCCTGTCTGTACTTCACAAATTATCAACAAAAACACGATTTGGTTTCTATTGCATGAAAAATAACGTTCAATTGCAATATTATTTCAATTGAACCAATATTTCCATACATTTTCTCGACGACAAACTCGCGTAGCACATATATAATGTTCATGGATGACGAAGGGTTCAATCAATCACATATTTAATCGACCGCACGAATCTTCTCTTGCTATAGGGATCTCCATGTACTTTACTTCACCACTTAACACTCTTCTACACTTCAAATTTCTTATTTCATCATCAATTTTGAATGATTTTCATAAGGCCACAGAAGATAATGAAAAAACAAGCCACAACTAGAAGGCCTCAACACATTTTAGAGTAAACAAAGGCGTCAACTCACAGGCCTTGTAAACGTAGTAGCCGTTGGTTTACTGACGTGAGCGCCCGCACATTTTTTTTCAACCCCATTCAACATCAAGACACCGAAGTGTACAGACCGTTTCCTGTTAATAAACTTGTTCGTTATTGTTAGAACCCGTGTCCTGGTCATTTCTCCCAGCCCTGTCCGCCTCAGATTCCATCAGGTTATGGGCTTGTCAATGATGGAAGGCTTCGGAATTCCCCTGTTGGATGCTCTTGGATCGAACTTCGAGAACTGGCATTTCCGAGTTCAACTCTACTTGGAAACAGTGGAAGTTTCGGAGGTGCTGAAGAAGGACGTTCCTGCTGAAGAGGACCCTGGAAGAGCGAAGCTCCTGCAGACCGATCGAAAAGCGAAGTCATTGATCATTCGATTTCTTTCGGATGAGTGCCTTGGCAACGTACGGGAAAAGGAGATGGCGCGTGATATGTGAAAGGCTCTCGAGGACACGCCAAGAAGTCGATGGCCAGCCAGACCCTGCTACGGAAGAGGGTGCATCGATGAGGCATCATTTGCAGCAGTTCGACGATATCGTACGGCAGCTCAAATCAGCCGGCGTTAAACTGGAGGAGAACGATACGGTATCACAGCTTTTTTTACCCTTCCCGACAGCTACGACTCCCTGGTTACGGCTTTGGAGAATATAAACGAGAAGGACCTGACGTTGGAAGCCGTGAAACAACGACTGTTAGCAGAGGAATCCAAGCGGTCTGATCGAATGGAAGATTCTTGCGAAGATAGGAGTGCAGCGTTTGTCGGTGGAAGAAATAAAAAGCCCGAGAAGCCGAAGAAGCCATTTGCTGGGAAGTGCCATCGGTGCGGAAAGCCAGAACATATGCAACGAGATTGTCGTGTCAAGAAGCCCGAAGGTAAGGTGAATGCGGCCGTTGGAAGTAAGGCTGTTTCGTTCATGGTGAACAAGACACCAGCGGAGGTGAACCACAAGAAGTCGACTTTCGTGGTTGATTCTGGATGTAGCGATCATCTAGTGAACAGCTTGGAGTGCATGCAGTCGGTGAGGAAACTCAAGGAACCGTTCGTGATCGATGTGGCCAAAGATGGCGTCTCGATTGTTGGCAAATATGAAGGTGAAGTCCTCGGATTTTCCAAAGAAGGCGTGCGGTTTGAACTGAAGAATGTGATCTTCGTACCTGAGCTGAGAGGTAACCTGTTGTCCGTGAAGAAGATGTCCCACGGTGGCATCGACGTGATGTTCACAACCCGTGATGGAAAGCATCAAGCTGTGATGAAGAAAAAGAACGCAATAATTGGAGTAGCACATCTAAGAGGTAATTTGTACGATCTTGATTTAGATTTGAACGTGACGGGAGCCACAGCAAATGTGTGTGCTTCGGATACTGGGAACCTTTGGTATCGTCGTTTGGGTCACGCCAGCCAATCTACGATG
This sequence comes from Aedes aegypti, assembly GCF_002204515.2. Lineage (NCBI taxonomy): Eukaryota > Metazoa > Arthropoda > Insecta > Diptera > Culicidae > Aedes > Aedes aegypti. Next base: position 224,394,024 of record NC_035107.1, on the reverse strand, counting down.
AACGCGCTGGCCCGGTTTAACATGGCAGAAGGGTTCGGTCCTAATGTGAATGCTGTTGGATTCTGTGACACCTGTGTGCTTAGAAAGCCTTCGACGGACATCGAGAAAGAGCTAGTCGTCTGCTGGAGCGGATACACTCGGATGTGTGTTGACCGATCGATCCTCCGGCTTGGGACGGGTCGAAATACTTTGTTTCATTCATTGACGATTGGAGCCATTTCGCTTGCGTGTACACAATGAAGAAGAAGTCTGAAGTATTTGGTCTTTTTCAAGAGTTTGAAGCGATGGTGACTGCCCAGTTTGAAAAACGAATCAGCAAGCTTACCGTTGACCAAGGACGAGAGTACGGTTCGAAGGAACAAAAGGCGTTCTACAAGCGGAAGGGGATACAAATCCAGCCTACCGTTGCATATTCCCCGCAACAAAACGGTGTTGCTGAGAGATTCAACCGTACGCTAGTTGAGAAGGTAAGGACGATGCTGATTGATTCGAATATGCCGAAGTACATGTGGTGCGAGGCTGTGCTTGCTGGTACGTATATCTTGAATCGTTGCCCTACTGCCTCTCTCTCTCTGACAACCGTACACCTGCGGAGTATTGGACCGGTGTTAAACCAGATCTCTCGAAATTGCGAATTGTTGGATGCAAGGCTTTCGCATGGGAGCCAGGCTAACTTAGAAAGAAGCTGGACAACAAGAGTCGAGAGGTGGTGATGGTCGGATATGCTCCTAATGGCTACCGCCTTTGGGACAGATCGTCAAGAAAAATCTTCATAGCTCGTGACATCAAATTTGACGAGAAATCAATGCCGTATGCAGTTGAAGACAGTGAAGATTTGAAGGTTCCGTTGATGATTCCGACAGTGTAGCCAGCCAAGAAAGATGATCAGGAAGCCGAACTGGAAGCGGTAATTTCTTTTCCAAGCGATGATGAAGATTGGGTTGAGCTGGAGGAACTTCCTGAAGAACAGCTTGAAAATCCTGGGGCGCTCCCTTCACAAACAAGAGGTGATGACTGTTTAGAGTCTAACACTAGGCGCAGTGAACGGGAGCGCAAGCTCCCAGGTAAGTTCTTTGACTTTTTGACTGGGTTCAGAGCAACGTCTGCTGGGAATCTTTCACCATCCTCAGATCCCACGGAATCGTTTGATGAAATCAAAGCGCGAGATGACCGACAGCTGTGGCTGGATGCAGTGGACGAAGAGCTTAAATCCATGGCAGCCAACAAGGTATGGAAACTGGTTCCATGCCCAGCCGGTGTGAAACCTCTTCAGGCGAAGTGGGTATTCCGTAACAAGGAGGATGAGAACGGCAACCCCGTGCGCCGTAAAGCGAGACTGGTTGTCAAGGGTTTTCTACAGAAACCTGGCCTGGACTACAACGACACCTATGCACCTGTTGCGAAGCTAGCGACAATTCGGATCGTGCTGGCTGTTGGTGTTCAAAAAGGGTTTCATTTCCACCAAATGGATGTAAAGACGGCGTTTCTTCACGGAGAACTTCAAGAAGAAATATACATGGCGGTTCCAGATGGTTTGCCAGCGCGACCAGGCAAGGTATGCCGTCTGAAGAAATCGTTATACGGACTGAAGCAATCCCCTAGATGTTGGAACGAGAAATTCAATCAAGCGCTCCTGAAATTAGGCTTTGTTCGTTCCAAGCACGATTATTGCCTATACACCCGTACCGACGAGAGGGGGGAAGATGCCGTGTTCGTCGTACTGTATGTTGATGATCTCCTCATTGCGGGCATGAAATTGTCGACGATCTTGAAGCTGAAGCGCGAACTGTCCCGGATGTTCGCCATGACTGACTGTGGGGAGCTTGACCATTTCTTCAGCAAGAAAATACGGTACAATCGGTTAAGCGGAAAGATGACGTTATCTCAAGAAAATAGTCTGGAGAAAATCTTCCAGAAGTTCGGCATGTCGCAGTGCAACCCTACAAGGACCCCGATGGAGAAGGGTTTGCAGCTCGATCGTTAAGTAACCGAAGCCTTTGACGAACCGTACCGTGAACTTTTGGGGAGCCTGATGTACGTGATGGTGTCCACGCGTTCGGACATCTGTTTTCCAGTCGGGTACCTTGGGAGGTTCCAATCCCAACCCGGACAGCAGCACTGGACCGCACTCAAACGAGTGGTGCGTTACCTAAAAGGAAGGATGAACCATTGCCTTACGTTTTACCGAGATGACCGAGCGCTACCCCTGATCGGATTCGCGGATTCGACGGTTGTATGGTCAAGCAAGAAGCAGACGACGGTGGCCAATTCGTCAAGTGAAGCAGAGTATGTGGCATTGAGTGCTGCAGCATCGGAAGCAGTATGGCTGGCCGGAATCCTCGGTGATTTAGATAAGAAGACGATCGAACCAGTGACCATATTCGAAGACAACCGTGGATGTATCGGTATGGCCAAGAACGTAGAGAGCAAGAGAGTGAAGCATATAGACATCAAGCATCATTTTCTGCGAGATCTTGTTGCTGCTGGGAAGTTGCTAGTCGAACCGATTGCGAGCGTAAACCAACTAGCTGACTTCTTCACAAAGGCCTTGGACGTTGGACGATTTGAGGAACTTCGGAAGAAGCTAGGAGTGTCCCAACGAGAGGGGGTGTAAACGTAGTAGCCGTTGGTTTACTGACGTGAGCGTCCGCACATTTTTTTCAACCCCATTCCACATCAAGACACCGAAGTGTACAGACCGTTTCCTGTTAATAAACTTGTTCGTTATTGTTAGAACCCGTGTCCTGGTCATTTCTCCCAGCCCTGTCCGCCTCAGATTCCATCAGGCTTCATCAGCGTCGGCCGGCGTCTATGGGCACAAATGAAAAGGGCTGCACAGCTTTTGGTGAAATAAAAGCCTCATTTCCTTTGACTCGTTTTTTTAGCAGGATTTTTTGCTAAAATGATAGTAATGAATATTCATAGCTATAAATCAGTTTATCCATCGACTTTCTGAACGATAAAACAACATACATTGCTTAAATTCATAATTTAAATTTGATTTATTATTCGACAAAACAAGATTGCATTTTTCTCATTGTTTACTTTTTGGAGATGAGGCCTTTTGAATTGTTAGTCTTGATTTCTGAGTGTTCACGGCAGTGTAACTCTTGAAACATTTCAATTGAATTCGACGGGGAGCCCGACCCTATTTGTTCCGTCCGTTGGACTTGTCGGTACAACGGCCGAACCCACGCAAGTCGAAAACACAAAGCTGTCAAAATCAATCACACGAAGTCAGTCGATCGACATTTTCTTTTCCTCCATTTGGCACACAAAAGAAAAAGTGGTTCTGCGTCGCGAGAGTTATTTCGATCTTCCGTCGTCTTCTCGGAATAAGTGGATTGCAGTGCGTGAAGTTTAAAGGCGACAGAAAATGTCGCTGTCCAGTATCCTCCCAGCTCCGGCGAATCCCATCTGGGATCGCGACGACGAACGTAAACATGTCGCCAAAGGAACTCCTTCGATGGGTGCCCTGGTTAGTGCCAAGATAGCTGCTCCGCCTTATGGTCAACGGAAAGGGTGGGTTCCCCGGACGGAGGCTGATTTCGGGGATGGTGGTGCCTTCCCGGAGATTCACGTTGCGCAGTATCCGCTCGGGTTGGGCGCTCCCGGAAATGCGAACAAAAAATCGAATGCTTTGGCCGTCCAGCTGGATCAGAGTGGCAAGGTCAAGTATGATGCCATTGCCAGGCAGGGCCACTCCAAGGACAAGATCGTGTATTCCAATATCAATCAGCTGCTGCCGGCGGAAGTTCTGGCCGAGGATGCGGAGGAGTTGCGAATGCCAGACCAGGAAGCAATTGATGAAATCACGGAGAACACCCGAAAGGCCCTGGAAAAGCTAACCAATCAGAAGATAGTGTCCGCCATGCCGGTGAGGGCTGCGGAGAAGCAAGCCCCAGCTCAATACATTCGATACACACCTTCACAGCAAGGGGATGCCTTCAATTCCGGGGCCAAGCAGCGGGTTATCCGGATGGTGGAAGCTCAGGTCGATCCGATGGAACCACCGCGGTTCCGTATCAATAAGAAGATTCCACGAGGGCCTCCGTCGCCCCCTGCTCCAGTTCTGCACTCCCCAACCAGGAAGGTAACGGTCAAGGAACAACGCGAATGGAAGGTTCCCCCATGCATTTCCAACTGGAAGAACGCCAAGGGTTACACGATTCCGCTGGACAAACGTCTAGCCGCCGATGGTCGGGGCCTTCAGCAGGTCCACATCAACGAGAAGTTCGCAAAGATGGCCGAAGCTCTGTACATAGCCGATCGTAAAGCTCGGGAGGCGGTCGAAGCTCGTGCCCAACTGGAGAAGAAATTGGCCCAGAAGGAGAAGGAGAAGAAGGAAGACATGCTGCGGCAGATGGCCCAGCGTGCCCGTGAGGAACGTGCCGGAATTCGTCATCCAGGGGAAATGGCCGGCGGAAGTGGAAGCGCTGGTGGTGATCCAAGCCTCATTCCCGCCGATTTACGGGAACGGGATGAGATTCGAGCTGAGCGCCATCGAGAGCGCGCTCGGGACAGGAATCTGGCCAGGGCGGCTCCCGACAAGCGGTCCAAGCTCCAACGGGAACGGGAGCGCGACATTTCCGAACAGATTGCGCTGGGAATGCCGGCCAAGTCTTCGGTCGGAGGCGAGGCGCAGTTCGATCAGCGGCTGTTCAACACTTCCAAGGGTAAGATGGGTTTCCGGGAATCGCATCCAGGGTTGATAGCAGGTCTCTTTTTATGGACTTGCTCATTATTTTAATAAGAGAGAAGAGACTTTAAGGAATTCTTCTAGTGATTACTCCACAGATTTGTACTGGAATGCTTTCCGGAATACTCCTCCCAATTAGGGTTACAATTTTGCTGAGTTTTAAAATCATGGCATGTTAATCCTAATGCTAACTCCCACAATTTTTAACGACTCTAGGGGGGATAGGCAAAACTTTTCCTGCATTCAAATACTTATAACTTTAAAAAAAAAAGATGACGGTAAATTTGGTCTAGTTTTAGTGATTTGCTTGGCCACTGGAGACCGGAAATGTTATGACCAAATCACATTTTCTGCTGCTTCTATTTCTGTGCGGTGTGAAGTTTTATAGATGTTAACAATTTCCTAGATGCTAGAATCAATTGAAAATTGAATGCCAACGGAAGCATTAAGAATCGTTGGAAATCTTCTGAAATATGGCAGGGCTGGTAGCGAATCACTTTTTAGTGACTTGGTCACTTTTTTCGAACAGCTTACTAAAAAGTCACTATTGTCGTGATCTAAAAAAGCTTGGTCAGCTCTATAAACTCAAACTGTAAGAAATAGATCTTCGTTAGTATAAGGACGATCTTAAAGATATTTGGAAAGTGTCAAGAAGTATAGGGATTCCTGGCTATCTTTCTAAAAGAATGTACGTGAATGTTCCGCAACTGAAATATTGTTTTTATCTTCTTCTTGGCATTAACGTCCTCACGGGGATAGAGCCTGCTTCTCAGCTTAGTGTTCTTTTGAGCACTTCCACAGTTAATAACTGAGAGCTTTCATTGCCAAAGTTACCATTTTCGCATTCGTATATTGTGCGGCAGGTACGGTGATACTCTATGTCCAGGGAAGTCAAGGGAATTTCCATTACAAAAAGATCCTGGACCGACCGGGATTTGAACCCAGGCACCTTCAGCATGGCTTTGCTTTGTAGCCGCGGACTCTAACCGCTCGGCTAAGGAAGGCCCAATACTTTTAATGTATACTTTCACATGTATGCCCAATTTTTATTAAACATAGTGATGTATGTTGTTGTGTATGTATAAATGTATAAATTGTTCAGAAAGGTGCACCATTTCTCTTTCGCTCTTCAACAAAACTTAAAAGCAATGGTGCCATTACCTGTCAACTTTGACAAGTACTGGCACCGTGTTTTCAGTTTTTCCGAAGGAGGGGAAAGAAAACGATTTTCTGATGACTGGGGCTACCCCGAATGGAATAAAGACGTTCGTAGTTTCATGTTATACGTCTCCGATCTAATTAGTTATATTACGTAAATTCGTCGAAATAAAAAGGTACTATTCTGAACACTAAAATGATACGCCCTTCTTTACGCCATGTCTAAAAAATACAAATGACTTGTTAAATTTTGCACAAAATAGTGATGCACCCTTCTTTCAGTCTTATCCTGTTGATGATATAGACGAAATCAATACAGAGTCAGAATTAGGGCGAATGAGAAGACTAATACATTCTCAGTAAAATTGGTTTGAAATTTAGCAGATGTAATTTTAATTCTATATTATGTTTCCGATCGATTAAATCGCACGGTGCATTTTTGATGGATCCTTACAATATTAGGTACTTTTGTAGCAAAACATTTAATTTATTTGCATATTATGAGTAACATGTTAAAATAAATAAAATTAATCATGTGCCATTCATCAAAATTTAGAGCTGTTGCGCCTCTCGGTCTTCTTCAGTTTGACAACAGCGATTGCGCCTTTTGACCTCGTCCTTCTGGTTTGACTATCATCAGCTTCGCCGTTCTGCTACGCTCTCTCACAAGAACCTTTATCACTATCGCCCTTCTGCACACTCAGTTTGGAATGCGCCCTCTTGCCACGCTCAATCTCAAATGGGCCCGGTTACCGCAGGGGGGGAAGATGGGCGAAATTGACATCAAAGTTCGTTTCGAAAGGTAATTTCAAATGCGTCTTTATGTTTGAATATTTTCTTTTATATAGAAAAACTACTCCTGTAAATTTCAGTTCGATCGGAGAAAATCAATACAGACTCTATATGCAAGGGGGTTTTGGTACTCGCAAAATGGCTCAAATTCAAACATTATCCCGAAAAATTTTTTTTTCGAAAATTTTTGAAACGGCATATTTGGATTACACCTCAAATGAAAGCCCATGAGTTGCCCTACAAAACGTCATATTTAGATTTTTGACCTAGTTCGGTTGGCAAGAAAAATATCGATTTGAAAATCACTAAAATTTTTATGAAAAACTCATTTTTTCGATTTGAAGTACTTTTAAAATCCATATACCATACCAAACTTGAAGTTTATATAACGTAGAGTAATCATGACAAATTTCAACTTAATCCGTGCACTTTTACTAAAGTTATATCAGTTTTTTGTGATTTTGCAAGTTTAGTGACATGAAATCATTGGGGGTCATTTTGTCCCACTTCCCCCTAATATAACAATCAAAAATTTTGCAAAACATCTTCTTTTATATAGAAAAACAATCCCTGAAAATTTCAGCCTGATCGAAGAACATCAATACAACTTCCCTTGGAAAGGGGGTTGCGGTTCTCGCGAACTGGCTCTTATGCAATAACGTTTACCAAATACAGTCAACTTTCGTTCGTTGCACTAAGCCTGTAGCCCACTTAGTGAAAGACTTTCACTAACCGGGCTGAGTATTGAGCTGTCAAACAACCAAGAACAAAAGAAACTCAGAACTACCAACATTGATAAATTGCGTCTTATGTCAGAAAATGACGTTTGACTTCGTTTTAGGTGGGCTATAGCCCACTTAACGGGAGCCCAATTAAAACGAAGCCCATCTAAAGATAGTGCAACGAACGAAATTCGACTGTACTCATGTGCTCTAAAATGAAAAAAAGTATTATATTTATGCCTTGTCAGTCAAAATCGACAACTTTCTTAGGGGTCGTCCATAAATGACGTAGCATTTTAGGGGGGAGGGGGGTATTCACGGATTTGTGACGATGTGTGACGAGGGGGAGGGAGCGATCCCAACTAGTGGACTTAGCTTTTTGAATAATTTTGGTAAAAAGAGTAGCACTGAAAAAACTGACAAACAGATTTATTTTCTATCAATTTTCTTTGTCCGATTTTTCAAAATTGGGTTATGAAATGTTGATTTAACTCCAAAACAGGTTGAAAACTTCTAAGAAATCTCAATTTTCCTGATAAATACAATCAAACAGATTTTATGAATCTTTATATAGTTATGTGAATATTATATTGTATTCATGTCTAAACTATTTTATTTATAAACGAACAAATTGAAAGCTTAATAAGTTAAGTAAAAATCAATGCTTTATCGACTTGGAAAATATTATTTTACCATTTACTAGACATAGAATCAATTGTTTTTGGCTTTATTCATATTTTCTGTTGAAGCCTTAATTCTTCAAAAGAATACAATATGCCTATTTAGGCAAATATTAACGTTATTATAGTAAAACACGTAAAACAAGAATTATATTCAGTGCGTTAAATGTTGCAGGAGATCTCCACTCAGTTCATAAAGGTGGTTGCATAAAAATAGCTAATTTTTGAAATATTCCAAATATTACAATTGTTATTTTTTATCTATCTGGCCACTGTTTCCTGAATAGATTTGAATTTAGAGAATAATGACGAAGATCCATTCCAAATTAAACTATTTTGTTGATCATATTCACTGAAATCTGTTTCTCAACCATGAACAATTTAAAAAATGCCTATTATATAACAAAGATTCTGTTCAATATATTATAAAAATTTATGAACCCTAACTGAGTGCTGTTAGCTTTATCAATCCGAGCAAGATTTTCAGCTTTTTTTTCTACATTTTCAGCTGTAAACTGTTTATGTTTTAACAACAGCAAAAGTACTACAAATTAAATTATTGGGAATCAAAATTATGTAACTTTAACTGGAAATATGCTTGTTTAAACTATTTTCCAAAGGATTTTTTAGCGTTACGAGATATCAAGCTATCAATCGTTAGATCATCCTGATGTTTCAGTGTTTGATATCAATTAATCTCTATATTTGTGTACTGCCCATAACTGCATAACAGTCACATTCGACATAGTGCGCATCGTACCTTCGTGCTGTGCGTACATGAATTCTCTCGGCTCTTGGAAGTTTTCTTAAAAACTACCTAAAGCAATAAAACAGTACTTTTCAGTGCTACATAAACAGTACTTTTCAGTGCTGAAATTAAAAACGGTACTTTTCAGTGCTACTAAAACAGTACTTTTCAGTACTATTTTCTACTATTGATCCCTTTACGATCCTTGTTTGGACCCGTGCCTTCGAATTTTCGTTGGACCCGTTGGCGAAAGCTAGCGGTGGTAATCCTTCTTGGACACCGTCTTGGGAAAAAAAACCTCTCGAAGGTCACGTCTTCTTTCGTTTATTAATTAAACATGGTATCAACAACAAACAAAAGGAAGGGTGAATCTCTGAATTCACTACTTCCTTCCAAAAAAGTGGGATTTAAAACTGTCACTACACGTGGCAAGAATGGAAGAAAGGACGTTTCCCCGGATTGCGAACTTTCTTCCAAGGGTGAAATGAGTAATTGTATCGAAATGAGCAATCAGTTCGAGGCTCTAGACAAATTTTCCGAGCACCAAATCGAAGCAGCCTCTAGCCCAGGCTCTTTGATTCAAGTGAGGAAGCAAAGAGTGCCGCCTATCGTGGTCAGTTGTTCCGAATTTGGTGGATTTAGGCAGGAGATCTTGAACTCCATTAGGGGAATCAAGGTTTCCTTCCAAATCGCAAAGAAAGGATACTGTCGCGTTTTGCCGGAAACTCTTAAAGATCACGAACTTCTTCTCAAACATCTTGAAGAGAAGAAGCACAATTTTTTTACTTATGACGACAAAACTGAACCTTTGTTCAAGGTTGTCTTGAAAGGTCTCAAGTGACTATAACTCGCCTGAAGAAATCAAAAATGGAATAATTGATTTACTTGGATTTTCCCCAGTCCAAGTAATCATTATGAAAAAGAGAACCCAATCTGGCATTGTTCGGAAAGGGCTTTCTCAAGAATTTTATTTAGTTCACTTTAACAAAAAAGAACTAAATAATATTAAAGCTTTAGAAAAAGCAAAACTTTTGTTTGATGTCCGTGTGACATGGGAACATTTCCAGAAACCTGGAGGAAATTACCAAAACCCCACTCAGTGCCGTCGGTGCCAAAAGTGGGGTCATGGTTCAAAAAATTGTCGCATGGATGCTAAATGCATGATTTGCGGAGGTTCTTCTCACACCAAGGACGTCTGTCCAGTGAAGGAAGATACCACCAAGTTCATATGCTCTAATTGCGGGGCTAATCATAAGTCCAATTTTTGGAATTGCCCTTCACGCAAAAGAGTCGTTGAGGCTCGTGCCAGGCAGATGAAAGATAATATCCGTTACGATAACGGTCGTTTCCGGAATTTCCCTGGTAGAATATCGAACAGATGGCCGTAGCGGTAAACGCGCAGCTATTCAGCAAGACCAAGCTGAGGGTCGTGGGTTCGAATCCCACCAGTCGAGGATCTTTTCGGGTTGGAAATTTTCTCGACTTCCCAGGGCATAGAGTATCTTCGTACCTGCCACACAATATACGCATGCAAAAATGGTCATTGGCAAAGTAAGCTCTCAGTTAATAACTGTGGAAGTGCTCATAAGAACACTAAGCTGAGAAGCAGGCTCTGTCCCAGTGGGGACGTAACGCCAGAAAGAAGAAGAAGAGAAGAAGAAGAATATCGAACAATACTCATTTTTCAGTTAACGATCGCTTGATCATGAATCATACCCATCAGGTAGATCATAATCATGTTCATTCACAAACTAATTTTAATCCGTCGGGTAGCCGTTCGAATCTTTCAATTCCGAATGTATCTACCCACGGAAAATCCTTTGCCGATATCGTAGCAAGAAATTTGAACTCCTCCCCTGTTCGTACTATGAGTACCCATTTTATAACACCAAGTAACACCGAAAACATTTTTCTATTCAACAGATAGTAAATGATGTTGTATAAGTGTATTATATGCGAATACCGTGGCAGCTTGTGTGATGGTTAAGTCTTAAATTAGTATTCTCAAAACATAATATGTCCAAACATTGAATCAAAGATTGACAAGCTATCTACGTAAAATTAAAGCTTCTTGAACGTTTATATAACTTCATTTGTTTTGTATTCTTTCTTCTAAATATTAATCACAAATAAGCTCTAGAGATGTATTTAAAAATAGTTGTCAGCAAAATCCAAACATCATCTTGAAGCTACATTGTCATGACCGATTTTTTCTTTTCGACCTTCGCAATTGTTGTTTACTCCCGTCTTCCAATGTTCACTTCATAAACGATCTTGCGGTCACAATTGAAGCTTATCATCAGCTGGTAAAAACTCCACAGTTGATAGAACACTCTGCATCTTTTTGAAGCATTCTAATGAATAATGACCTGCTGGAGTTTTAACGTTTGGCCGGAACTGTTGGATGCTGACATATTGAACCAGGCTGAGTGTGAATGGAAGTTCTAGTGACTGTTGCTTGACGGCTAGCGTGAACATTTTTCCGGAAACCCCGACATTTAATTGATATACCGTCGTTGGGGGTGACAATGGGTCAAAAAGGGACATGTGCGATTTATTTTTTGAATAACTATCGCAATTTAACTCCAATAAACTTCAAATTTGGTGTGTATGTACTGTGATGGTACATTAACAACTGTTCAAAAAATTAAAGACAAATATTTATTCACAGCGGCACCACAAGTGAATGAAAAATGACCCAATCTCACCCCATAGAGGGGGTGACATTGGGTCACTGTAATTAAAATAACTTGTTTTTGAGAATATGATTTCAAAACCATTCACAACTGAAAAATATTGATAAAAAACGATGCAAACAAGACAAAAAGATATCTAAGATGTTTCACAAGTATGATAAACCCACTTAAAAGAAAAATTATACAGAAAATTGAAGAGCTATGGGAAAAAATATGTAAACCCAACATTTATTGTCAAGTTTACATACATTTTCTTGGTTTTCCCTCAAATTGTCTTCAAAGTCTCATCCCCATTGCTATAAAGCCCATTCAGTTTCCCCAAAGGTGTACTGAAACAGTGATTATTTTAAACCTTCGCAAATAGTTAAATTTCGGTGCAAAATTCCACGATCAATAAATTTCAGGCAGAAGTTGACGTCATAATCCCAGTATTTCAGCGATCCAACTGATTTGTACTTCCGTGAGATGTTCCTATAATATGAAAACACTGATAGATAATCAAATTTAGAAAAAAAAACACCCTTTTGATAAAAAAAATTACGATGTTGCTGCGCACGAAACACAATTGCTGGTTTGAGAAGTTGTCAAAATGCGTTGTATTGTTATTCAATGCACGAAATACTCAAGTAGACTTGTTTGATGTTTCAGAGATGCTGTATATAGAAAGAATAAACACATCTTAATGAAAAAAGAGAACACCCGGCACCGTAAAATGTCAAAAAAGTGGACTTGGAATTTCATTTACTATCGTTCTTGCTTGACCCAATCTCACCCCCATTTTCAATGTTTTAGGCATCGTACCGAAAAAAATGATTTTTTTTTGTGGGAAAATCTAACAGATTCCGGAAAATACGTGTGATGTGTAATGAAAAGACTTTCAACATTCTACTAATACAACGATAGAGGCTGGAGTACACGCGTGATACTTTGTACAGGAGAAATTTAATGTTGTAAATTTTATCTAGTTTCAACATGCAAGTTTATTGATGTAGTAAACTTAAACGACTATTTCTAAAAATGTATATTGTTATGAATTATGTGTAATAATATGTTCCCTAACATAGGATTTATTAATTTTAGTAATATCAGCGTTATTAGCTGAAATATTTCACTAAACATATTTTTCCGTTTTGACCCAATCTCACCCCCTAGACCCATTGTCACCCCCATCGACGGTACAGGTGTTTTGCTTTAGTCGCACTTTTTCAGTTTGTCTCACATTCAAAGATAGAACTTAGCTTCAATCATGTTTTTTCTGCAGCCGCATCACTATGGTCCATTTATTTCCCAGCAGTCCGCCAGCAGCCTTGTTAAGTGTTTAGTTTCATTTATTTTTTCTGAAAGCTGCAAATCCATCTATGGCTTGCTTGATTATTCGCGCTCTCAATGCATTAAAAAATACGAGTTACTGCAATGATTGCGTCCGTCAACATAACTGCAATATTTACAAACAAATATTATTTTGATGTTATGGTTGATTTCGGTTCGTTGTAAAGTATGCCCTAATTTAGTTATTTTTGTGTTATAACAACAATCGTAATACATAATAATAGCCTATTTGAGAGAAAATTTCAAACATGCTCATAAGGTATATTATTATATATTATAAGCTCTTTTATAAACGCCGAATTAGATAGTTGTCAGGACATAAATAGAGCGTTATGATAACAAATATTCAAATTAAAGCTGGACTAATAGAGTTAGAAAATACATACTACACTACTGGCTAAATATATTAACCTATGGCAGCAAAAACTTGAGGTAATGGATTCGCATCCTCGGTGATCTTGATAAGAGACATTATTATAAATATAATGTAACAGGGCAATTTTCGATTATTAGTTATTTTTATTACTTCGGATTTATATCGTACGATGAACCAGTATCTATTTATTGAAAAATAAATATGTGCTGGTAATATAAGCTGTCTAAATATTTTTCAATGGCACTGTAAGCTCGTGCCATATTGTTTTCTTTGTAAACCAAATCAAATATTACGAAAAAAAAACTATAATTCTGAAGGTTTTTTTTTAATTACTTCACTGTCGCATGCATTATGTGAGGGTGAAACGAAAAATTGCACCATGTATCTTAAGCCGCATTGAAAATATGACTCTCAATGCTGATTATAACGCATTTGCCCAACGTTTCTGTGATTTGACATATTTATGAGGATCATTGATTTCATCACTTGAAATTTTCGTTTGGGTTTCAGTAGCCATATAAATTCCAAACATTTTGTTTGACAATTTTCTAGAGTTCACTATGCTAGGCATGTTGTTGGGTTCGTTCTAGCTTATGAACATACAAAGTTTGAAATACAAATGTTTTCTGTAAGTTCAATCACTTGCAAATAACTCTATTTCAACTAATATAGCTTGCCGTTATACAATTGTATTTTTCAAGTCATATCACTTGAAATGACCTCGATACCAACAAAAGCAAGTGGTTGAAATATGCTTGTCTTTTGTGAGTATTTATTGCTAACAAAAAAACTATATTATAACTAATAAATTTTCTCATTTCAACCGTTGCTTCAATTATGTTGGAAGTACGTTAATAAATTGTGCATCGCACATTTATTTTAGTTCTATGAGTTTGTGTATCTTTATGCAAGATGTTATATATGCCGCCATGTTTTGCGCTTTTTTAGCTATACAAGTGCTTGATATTAAGTCAATAATACAAGAAAAATACAATCGAATATGTTTAGAACGTGAATTTTGAACTTTTATATAGCAAGCTGTGTTACTTGGGTTCGTCTTGCCATCAAGTAGGCTGTTGAAAAACGTCTTGGGCAAAATGGAGGTTCCGTTCATTCCTGTTTTATCAACTTTCCAGTTAAATATCCTTTGCTTTTTATATACACAAACACGTCGGAACACTTCAGGAACATAACTATGTAAGAATTTTTAAATTCCGATATCCTGTTCTCAAGCCATTTCGTGACATACAAACACCACTCAATTTTTATTTATATAGAAGATAGATTGGAATGCTCGTTCTCTGAATGGTAAAGAGGACGAGCTGTTTAATTTTCTTACGGTTAATAACGTGCATATAGCAGTTATTACCGAAACGTATTTAAAACCTGGATCTAAACTCAAAAGAGATCCTAACTTTTTTGTTTATCGTAATGATCGACTTGATGGGGCATGTGGGGGAGTTGCAATCATCATTCATAGGCGTATAGAACATCAACTGTTTTCGTCATTTGAAACTAAAGTTTTTGAAACTTTAGGTGTTTCTGTTGAAACACAGTTTGGTAAATATACTTTCATAGCTGCCTATTTGCCTTTTCAATGCTCTGGACAGCAAAGCTCCAAACTGACTTGCGAAAATTGACTCGCAATAAGTCAAATTTTTTTGTCATTGGTGACTTTAATGCCAAACATCGGTCATGGAATAATTCTCAAAGTAATTCCAACGGCAGAATTTTATTTGATGAGTGCTCTTCAGGATATTTCTCAATTCAATACCCTGATAGCCCTACATGTTTTTCCTCTTCTAGAAATCCATCTACGATTGATTTGGTCTTAACCGACTCTAGTCATCTTTGTAGCCAACTGATTACTCATGCTGATTTTGATTCTGATCATGTCCCTGTTACATTTCAAATATCCCAAGAAGCGATTCTCAATCCTATCAACTCCACTTTCAATTATTTTCGAGCCGACTGGAATAAATATGAAACATTTATTGACTCTTATCTTGATGTTAATATTCCTTTACAAACAATATATAATATTGACAATGCTCTTGAAACTTTAACAAATTCCATTGTTGAAGCCAGGAGTATTGCAATTCCAAAATGTGAAGTAAAATTTGAATCCGTGATTATAGACGATGATCTTAAACTTTTGATCCGTCTTAGAAACGTGAGGAGAAGGCAATTTCAACGCACTCGCGATGCTATGGCAAGATTTGCAGAAAGAAATCAAGAAACGTTTTTCACAATTAAGAAACAAAAATTTTGAAAATAAGATCTCTCAATTGGACCCTGCCTCTAAGCCCTTTTGGAAATTATCTAAAATTTTGAAAAAAAAAACTCAGAAGCCAATACCGGCATTGAAAGAGGAAAACAAATTATTACTAACTAATTGCGAAAATGCTCAAAAACTTGCTATGCAGTTTGAAAGTGCGCATAATTTTAATTTAGGACTTACTGGCCCAATTGAAAATCAAGTTACTCAGGACTTCAAAAATATTCTCAATCAAGAGAACGTTTTCGAAAATTCCTGGGCGACTGATTTGGAAGAAGTGAGAACTATTATTAAAAAATTCAAAAACATGAAAGCTCCTGGCGATGATGGAATTTTCTACATCCTCATCAAGAAACTTCCAGAAAGTAGCTTATCATTTTTATTTGATATATTTAACAAATGTTTCAATTAGCATATTTTCCTGACAAATGGAAAAATGCTAAGTTGTTCCAATTTTAAAACCAGACAAAAATCCTGCAGAAGCTTCTAGCTATCGTCCAATCAGTTTGCTTTCCTCCATCAGTAAACTTTTTGAAAAGGTCATTTTGAACAGAATGATGGCCCACATCAATGAAAATTCAATTTTTGCCAATGAACAGTTCGGATTCCGCCATGGACATTCGACTACTCATCAACTTTTACGTGTAACAAATTTAATCCGTTCCAACAAATCTGAAGGCTATTCTTGCTCTTCTAGACATAGAAAACGCATTCGACAGTGTTTGGCATGAAGGTTTGATTGTAAAATAAAAAAAAGCTTTAATTTTCCAACATACATTGTTAGAATAATTCAAAGTTATGTGTCAAATCGTACACTTCAGGTTTATTATCAGAACTCCAGGTCTGAAAGACTTCCTGTAAGAGCTGGTGTTCCCCAAAGCAGCATTTTGGGACCAATATTATACAATATTTTCACATCTGACTTACCTGAGTTACCTCAGGGATGTCAAAAATCCCTGTTTGCGGATGACACAGGCCTCTCCGCCAAAGGACGAAGCTTGCGTGTCATCTGTAGTCGATTGCAAAAAAGTTTGGATATTTTTTCTTCATACTTGCAAAAATGGAAGATTTCTCCTAATGCTTCCAAAACTCAACTAATAATATTCCCACATAAACCAAAAGCTCTTTATTTGAAACCTTCAAGTAGACATGTTGTCACGATGAGAGAGGTTCCAATAAATTGGTCAGATGAAGTTAAGTATCTAGGGCTCATGCTAGATAAGAATTTAATTTAATGCTAGATAAGAATGCTACGAGGGGGGAGGGGGTGTAAAAAATCAGTGAAAAAGACTACGTCATTTATGGACGGCCCCTTAGGGTGTTCATACTGCCCCGTTTCCCGTTAAACGGTGTATATAAAGCTAGCATTACTGTGTATGTACAATTAAAGTTGATTTAAAGTCGGAAAGGGTCCCACTAGAGCCATATTGAAGTTATAGTTTGCATTGAATTTTTGCACGTATATTATATGGAAAATACATCATACAAAATTAGGTGGATTTTTTTTTTCATAATTTGTCCATCTTTACCACGTAATGAGTTAAGGGGACACGGGAGACCGTGTTATTTTCCCTATCTTTCGTCTCACTCTAACAATAATCATCAAAACTTTGTGAAAGCAAATCTCGAGTTTTAGTGAACCGATGAAGCTGAAAATTTATCGAGTTGTGCACTACATATACAGAATCGTAGTGATACATTTTCGCATCGATATATGGAGTGGTTCTTGGGATTTGCTTCTTGAAATGGATAGGGTGATTATGATGACGTCCCGTGCGGCCTTAATTAATTTAATTTGAAGTGTTTAGAATATTAGTTTGTCCCGAGATAAATATAAACAATATAGTAAAGAAGAGAAATTGCGCCATTGCTAGTACAAGCTGTGTTAATAAGATAATTATTTTTGCTAAGTCATGTACCCAAAATATCCCGACCTGACAGTTAAAGTGAAACAAAACATAAGACTACAAACGACAACAATATTTACCCCCTGAGGAAGACACAATTCCCGTGTCGAAACGTCGGGCAAATAAATAAGCCGTTGTAAAAATTAAGACTGCGTAGCCGAAAAACATAATTGAATATAACAATATTATTCTGAGATATTTTATCACTATTAATCAGCCTGGACAAGTTCTCAATTAAGCACGAGATTGCTTCAAATTCCAAGAGCTGGCATCTCGCCATTTAGTATTCCGACAAGTTGGAAATGCTACAAATTGTTTGCGCCCTTGCTGTTAACACTAGCTAGCATTCATCAGCTCCATCCTATTTAACAATATATTTAATCGTTTGATTTGTACTAACTTGCTACGTAGAAATGGGACACAGTGCATCTTCACCTCAAATTCCGCGTAATTCAGTATTAAGCTCAGTTTTTCACTGCTAGTATAGGTTAGAGAACGACACTTTTGTAGGACATTCTAATAAATGGAGAAATTATTGGTTGAATTCTTGAAGATATTCTAATTTTGGAATCTTGGCAGAAACCGTAGGCAAATCAACGGAAGAATCACAGGATAGATTTCTGGAATACTTACAACTTTCTCGGAAACATTCTGAAGTAATCTTTGGAAGAATTTTAGATTGAATCCTTTAAAACAGGCCTGCCCAACCTTTTTGAACCGCGGGCCAAATCGCAGAAACAATTTTGTGTCGCGGGCCACATTTATAAACACACAAATATTTGCATGAAATCTGACAAAAGTTAGTAAATAAAGTTCATAAAATCTGACAAAAATCAGAGAATGAAATAAAATTAACTTGAAGAAATCGAATAAAAGATTATTACTGCAAAGCGTTCTGCTGGATATTATGAAAGTCCTTTCAAAAATGTTAGAACAATCTAGTCCAGAATATTTTGATGAATCTACCTCAGAAATTTTGGTTCCTGTGAGAATACTCTGGATTTTATAAAAATCATAATCTGAATTCTGCTAGAATGTGACCTAGTATTGTTAGCAGAATGTCCGGGATTTCACAAGAATCATGCCTAGGACTCCTTTAGAATCTCACTCAATAGTTATTTTAGAATGCAACCTACAAATCTTTGAGAATGCTAAAAAGTATTTATTAAAACCTATTCAAAATTGTATTGTAAATTTGTTTAGGGTTCTGGCAAAGTATTACATAGCGTAATATTGTAATTTTGCCCAGAATTTTTGAAAATTATGTGTTGAATGCGATGAAAATTCTGTCGAGAAGTCTATGGATCGCTGAACAAAATTCAGTGAAAATCTTGCCAATGTTGTCGCACCGCCACCAAACCAGATCGCGCCAGTGAGACTCGCGACGCGCCTCAACTCACCGCATTTTGAAATCAGTTTTTTAGTGTGGCGCGGCTAAAATATTAACGTCCCATAAAAAAATATAAAATTTCCATAAAAAATGCAAAATTTGCCAGTAAAGAAACAAGGGTAAAATCAACAGAAAAGTTAAAAATTTCCATAAAAAAATAAAAAAGTGCATAGAAAAAACAAAATTTTCCATAAATAAAAAAATTTTGAGCAATAAATAGATTCAAAAGTGCAGTAGAATCGACAATAATATCACTAAAAAATATCGAATTTTCCATTTAAAAACCTCAAAATGTCCCTATTTTCTTCACAAAAAGCAATAAATAATTATAAATTTTCCACAAAAAAAAGCCAAAATTTGCAATAAATAAATAATAATTCGCCCACAATAAATCAAAAATTTCCATTCAAAAAATCAAAGATAGCAATAGCAGTAAATGCAAAGTTGCAATAAACAAACCCAACTGAGCAATTCAAAATGACAATCAATACATGAAAATGTTGTAGAAAATTCCAATATTTAAGTAAAACTTTCCATAAAAATAACGTAATTTTCCAATAATGAGTAATAATGTGTGTAATGGATTTCATAAATTTTCAGTCAAACTGAAGCATTGTTTTCACAATTGGAGCTAATTAGTCGTCGTATGTAAATGTAGTAATTCCATTTTAGAGTTCGATAATTAATTACGTAAGAATTTAGGGGAGAGGAGAGTGGGGAGATTGGCCGGGTTTGAAAAAAACAATTGCTTGCCATATAGAATAAATTAATGTTTCATACAAAAAATCATACATGGAGGGGAGGCGAGGCTTCGAAAAATCACAAAAAAAAAATGTTTTTTAATACACCTTATCGTTAGGCGTTACAATTTTAATTATTTCGGCAAAGTTGAAATAAAACATGAAGTGGGTGATGAGGTACAAAAGTAGCGTTACAGCATGCTTAACCATATTTGTAGTACTGAGACAACCCATTACATCTAAAAATGAACCTATTAGAAGATACTTTAAAAAGCGTTATGTTCGTATGCGAATAAAAAAAAATATTTAGGAAAAAACTCATCAAACGAAGTATACACATTTCTGCAACTGCTGTGGGCAGTTACTTTACTGTTGCTTAGTTTGTAAACACCAGTTCCCTGGCTGGTGGGGCATGAGAGCATAAGCTTCTACCATCAATGTAGTTGGACATAACCCAAGCAGTGACATAAGTGTTCCTAATATTGGAAGATTAGATATCCCATGTTCCATGTTTCATTTCAACTTTGCCGAAATAAGTAAAATTGTAGCGCCTAACGATCGGGTGTATTAAAAAACATTTTTTTGTGATTTTTCGAAACCTCGCCTCCCCTCCATGTATGATTTTTTGTATGAAACATTATTTTTTTCTATATGGCAAGAAATATTTTTTTAAACCCGGCCAATCTCCCCGCTCTCCCCTCCCCTAAATTCTTACGTAATTAATTATCGAACTCTAAAATGCAATTTCTACATCTACATACAGTATTGGACAAAACATTTGCAACTTTTTCGATTTTCCATACAAAATGACCAACTTTGGTAAGTTATATCTCAGTTATTTATGGACCGATTCGAATGAAACTTTTACAGAACATCAGATGTAACTTGAATTTTAACATATATTTTTGAATAATTTTTCCAATCACGAGTTTATAAGTAATAACGATTTGACTAAAGTATAATTTTCGACGAAAAATCAAAACTTTTTATCTCAAAATCTGATAGCCTTACACAAAAACTGTCTTCAGCAAACTTATTCATTTCGTCAAAATTTACAACTTTGCTGAACATACGATGAAGCTATTCCTTAAATATGTTAAGTTATGTCAATTATGAAAAATCGTCAAAAAATTCACTTTAGTATAACCGTTACTGCTTTTCAACTTGTGATTGGAAAAATCACTCAAACATATATGTTAAAGTTCAAGTTATGCCTGATATTCTGTGAAAATTTCATTCAAATCGGACCATTAATAACTGAGACATAGTTTATCAAAGTTGGTCATTTTGTATGGAAAATCGAAAAAGTTGCAAATGTTTTGTCCAATACTGTATGTACGACGACTAACTAGCTCCAATTGTGAAAACAATGCTTCAGTTTGACTGAAAATTTATGAAATCCATTATACACATTATTACTCATTATTGGAAAATTACGTTATTTTTATGGAAAGTTTTACTTAAATATTGGAATTTTCTACAAAATTGTCATGTATTGATTGTCATTTTGAATTGCTCAGTTGGGTTTGTTTATTGCAACTTTGCATTTACTGCTATTGCTATCTTTGATTTTTTAATGGATATTTTTGATTTATTGTGGGCGAATTATTATTTATTTATTGCAAATTTTGGCTCTTTTTGTGGATAATTTATAATTATTTATTGCTTTTTGTGAAGAAAATAGGGACATTTTGAGGTTTTTAAATGGAAAATTTGATATTTTTTAGTGAGATTATTGTCGATTCTACTGCACTTTTGAATCTATTTATTGCTCAAATTTTTTTTTTATGGAAAATTTTGTTTTTTCTATGCTTTTTTTTATTTTTTTATGGAAATTTTTAACTTTTCTGTTGATTTTACCCTTGTTTCTTTACTGGCAAATTTTGCATTTTTTATGGAAATTTTATATTTTTTTATGGATCGATTAATTGTCTGCCGTGTGGCGCTGCATTCCTGCGATTTTTATGAACACAGCGCACTATTCACATATTACCTGCGGCGCACGGGGCCCGAGAAATAAATGTTGGTCTTGATTTCTACCGGATACATAATATTATACGTGAAAGTTGTTTGCAGAATTTTTAACAAATCCTGTTCAACATTTTGTTGAAAGCCTGTATTTTTTATAATCCTGTGAGAGATTCTGTGTGATTTACTCCCAGGTGTTGGTAAAATTTATTTCCAAGAAGCCTATGATTCAGTTAAATAATGTATAACATTTAGCCTTTTTTTCACTTATCTCGTTTATTTGGCAGGCTCGGGCGCCATAGGGCATAACAGAACCGAATTTAGCCTTTTGTCCATAAGATTTGTTCAGGCTGCAATTAATGTTAACGGAAGTCATGGTTGATACATTGTCGACCCAGAATTTGAGATTTAGAATTTGAATCATTCATAAAATTGAGTATCTTCAAAGAATTAATAATAAAACAAAGCAGTTTAAATAATTACCAAGCTAAAATATAAGGTACAAACTAAATTGGAAGTTAAATAGTCTTGATATATTCTAACATCGGATTGATACAATAGTCAACGGGCCAAATATGAGAAGAATCTTCGATCCCTCCGCGGGCCGCACAAAATGAGGTCGCGGGCCGGATGCGGCCCGCGGGCCGTACGTTGGGCAGCCCTGCTTTAAAATATCTAAAACGAACTTTTGTGAAGAATTCTTGAGGAAGCCCGTAATAAATCATTAAATGAAATCCTGAAGAAATCTCCGAAGTACTATCTGAAAGAAAATCATGAAAAAAAACAACAGTAATACTATAGAATTAATACTTAAGAGGAAAATAACCATCATCGTTCCACAAAATTTTCAAAACCAGTTTTTTTGCTCAAAACCGAAGCAATGTTTGTGAAAATCTATCATTGCATTGCTCTTGCTATCTGAAATGCAGTTATAATTTTTCATAAGCATATCTTTGAACGAAAAAACTGGCTTTTCATTTTTGATAATTGCTAATGATTGAATGATAGATTCTTGAGCCTTAATGTCACGAGGAATTCCCAAAAATAATCTTAGAGAATTGTCTGATTATATTCTATGTGGAATCAAACTTAAGTTGTCATCAGCCCTAAAATCGTCAATGATTTCTCTTTCAGGTATGGACTCCGGCTACGGGGATGACGAGGCGTACAACGTGTACGACAAACCGTGGCGCGATGCTGGAACCCTGGGAACGCATCTGTACCGGCCGAGCAAGGCACTGGATAACGATAACTATGGTGCGGACTTGGATCAGATTATGAACACCCAGCGATTCGTACCGGATAAGGAGTTCAGCGGAACGGACCGTTCGGCACAGGCAGCCCGCCAGGGACCGGTGCAGTTTGAGAAGGAGGAGGATCCGTTCGGTTTGGATCAGTTCTTGAACATGGCCAAGAAGGCTCCGAAGCGCAAGGAGGACGCCATGGCCGGTAGCAGCAATCGCGACAAGGACCGCAAGAAGAGACGCGATTGAAGAGGTTTGATTTTGTTTCTATATCTTTAGGTTCATCTACTATTTAGGTTCTTGTCCATTTCTCGTAAAAATGTAACAATTGAATGTATTTTCCACTCAGGAAAATAAATATGAAACACTTAGCTAATACCACTAGTTCGCATGAGTTATGGTTTGTAGATATCACCTTCCTTATGTCCTAATGATACGCCTGTATATGGGCAATGGCCATGGTGCGATCTTCGTTCGTAACTAATTTCTAGTGTTACAACATGGGCCGAACTACAAAAATGTCAAGTTACACCCACTAAATGCATTCATTTGGACCCCATAAGCCGTCAACGCTAAGGGGAGCTTAAAGCTTGTATGGAGAAATCAGAGTCTATGAATGGAGAGTTGCGCGAAGAGACTTCTTTGAATGGTTGTTCTTCTTCGTCTTCGAAAATAGCCCCTATCTGTTTTGCTGGTCTGTTCGATAGGTAGACGGTTTGACAGTTCGATAGGTAGATTTGGTTTCACTCTTCGCGCAACTCTCCATTCATAAACTCTGGGAGAAATCAGTTCGATGCAAATATCAACATTAACCATTTCACGATTTCACCCTTGGAAGAAAGCGCGTCCTTTCTTCCATTTTTCCCACGTTTAGTGACAGTTTTATATTTCACTTTTTTGGGAGGAAGTTGTGAATTCAGAGATTCATCCTTCCTTTTGTTTGTAGTTGCAACCGTGTTTAGTGAATAAACGAAAGAAGACGTGACCTTCGAAAGGTTTTTTTTTTCAAGACGGTATCCGAGAAGGTATCCGCCACCGCTAGCGCATGACGGCTCACCAAAGTAGCATGTCCGCAAGAACTTGAAACTATTGAGAACCAGAGCTACAGGTCCAAAGCCCTGAAAAAGGTGGATGGTTGTGATGGCTATGACCGTGGTCATCATGTAAAGAAAAAGCGGACGATGCTGTATCGTGTCAGCACCGAGGAGGCAGTCCCTCTAGTACGATGTAGGTAGCGCAACCCTGGTTAGGTTGCCTATCGAAGACTCTTCACCAACCAAGGAAGGCAAAAGTAGAACAAACGGATTGATTTTACGGCAACAGACCCGGCAACGAATAAAGGACAACGATTGGAAAGTTGGATCTTGGAACGTGAGAACTTTGAATGAACCCGCGCATGTTGGGCTCCTGGCTCGTGAACTGCGGAATATCGGCGTGAACGTGGCAGCTATCCAGGAAATACGATGGCCGAGAACCGGAGAACGCGAATTCCGAGCGGTGGACCCCATCGCCAACACTTCATTCAAGTACCACATCTACTACAGCGGTGGCGACAGAGCAGAACGTGGAGTTGGCTTCATAGTGATTGGGAAGCAGATGAAGCGAATTATTCGGTGGAAACCGATAAGCGACCGAATCTGTGTATTGAGAATGAAGGGCAAGTTTTTCAACTACAGCCTGATCAGCATATATGCGCCAACGAACGATAAGCCCGGTGACATGAAGGATGAGTTCTATGAGAGCCTGGATAAGGCATACGGAGAGTGCCCAAAACAAGACGTCAAGATAGTCATCGGCGACGCAAATGCGCAGATCGCGAAAGAAGATTTCTTCCGACCCGTCATTGGAATGGAAAGCCTTCATTCCGTTACCAATGATAATGGCCTGCGGCTAGTAACCTTCGCTGCTGCTAGAGGGATGGCAATCAGCAGTACATACTTCGCGCAAAAGAATATCCGCAAACACACCTGGCGACACCCGAGTGGCGATGCCTGCTCCCAAATAGACCACGTGCTGGTTGATGGGCGACATTTCTCAGATGTCATTGATGTCAGGACCTTCCGAGGCCCTAATATCGACTCGGATCATTATCTCGTTGTAGCTGAAATTCGGGCGCGGTTATCCAGCGTCACGAGTTCCGCAACACACAGAACGCTGCGCTTCAATATACAACGCTTGTCGACTGATGGGGTAGCTGCGCAGTACCGTCAGCAACCAGACGAGCAGTTGGGAAGAGTCAGCGTTGCTGGAGACGTCGACAGCCTGTGGGACCCTATCCACGAAGCTGTGACAACAACGGCGCGGGAAGTGATTGGCACTGGTCAACGACGAAGACGAAACGACTGGTTCGATGAAGAGTGCCAGAGGGTGACAGACATGAAGAATGTCGCCAGAAACCGTATGCTTGTGGCCGTTACCCGAAAGAAAAGGCAGCACGAAGCAAGTGTGGTAGCTGACGATCAAGAAAGCATGAACCGGAATGATATTCGGAGATTTTATGCAACGGTCAATGGTGCGCGGCACAATACCGTACCAGTGCTCGCCATGTGCAATGACCGAGAAGGGAATTTGCTGACCAATAAAACGGCGGTGGCTGCCAGGTTGAAGGAGCATTTTCAGCAATTGTTAAACGGTTAGAATGGATATGTAGCGAGGAACAGGATGAACATAGATGATGACGATCAAGCTGTGGATCCACCGACCATAGGAGAGATTAAAAAGGCTATCAGCGAGCTGAAGAACTGTAAGGCTTCTGGGAAGGACGAGATCCCGGTCGAGCTTCTCAAGCATGGAAGCGAGCAGCTTTACCAGTCGATCCACCGAGCACTTCTGAAGGTATAGGAGGACGAAGAATTGCCCACCGGCTGGTTGGATGGCCTCATCCGCCCTATCTACAAGAAAGGGCACAGACTGGAGTGTGCGAATTACAGAGGAATTACCCTGCTGAATTCGGTGTACAAAATTCTGTCGCGCATCCTGTTTAACAGACTGAGACCGCTCGAGGAGTCCTTCGTCGGCGAATACCAAGCTGGTTTTCGTGAGGGCCGTTCGACAACGGACCAGATGTTTAGCTTGCGAATGATCCTAGCCAAATTCCGGGAGTATAACTTGCAGACTCACCATCTGTTTATTGATTTCAAGGCGGCGTACGACTCAGTGAAAAGAAATTAGCTTTGGCAAATAATGTCTGAAAATGGTTTTCCGGCGAAACTAATTAGGCTGATACGTGCTACGCTGGATGGTTCGAAATCAAGTGTTCGGATCGCAGACGAGGTGTCAACCTCGTTCGTGACGTTAGACGGATTGAAGCAGGGAGACGCACTTTCGAATTTACTGTTCAACATTGCACTCGAGGGTGCTATTAGGAGATCTGGCGTGCAGAGAAATGGCACTATTATCACAAGTTCGCACATGCTCCTTGGCTTTGCGGACGATATAGACCTAATTGGAATCGATCGCAGGTCAGTGGAAGAGGCCTTCGTGCCTCTGAAGAGGGAGACAGCGAGGATAGGCCTGACCATCAATTCTACCAATACGAAGTACATGGTTGCAGGTAGAGATAGAGTCAGGCATGGTGGTGTAGGTGCTGAGGTAGTATTTGAAAGCGAAGTGAAAAGACGTGTTGCGACTGCGAATAGGGCCTTTTACGGACTACGTAATTAGCTTAGGTCCCGCAGCTTACAAACAGAAACAAAATTCGCCCTGTATAAAACATTGATTCTTCCGGTGGCTCTCTACGGGCACGAAGCGTGGACGTTGACGGAGTCAGACCGGAAAGCTCTCGGTGTTTTCGAATGTAAAGTGCTGCGGACAATACTCGGTGGGAAACTCGAAAATGGTGTGTGGCGCAGACGCATGAATCACGAGATGCATCAAGTGTACAAAGATGCGAATATTATCAATCGTGTAAAATACGGCAAACTTCAGTGGGCTGGTCACGTAGTGCGAATGTCGGATGAAAGAATTGCGAAAATAATATTCAGCAGAGAACCAGGTAGAGGTCTGCGGTTTCGGGGAAGACCATGAATACGCTTGCTGTACGCAGTGGAAGAGGACCTGGCGACCCTAAACGTTCGGGGCAACTGGAGAAGTTTCGCCCAAGACCGACGAATATGGAGCTCTACAATACGCCCGGCAATGGCGTGATGCTACGCTGTAGCCATCAAGGTATCAAGGTAGGTATCCGAGAACGATTACCACCGATAGCTTTCACTAACGGTTCCAACGAAAAATCGAAGGTACGGGTCCTAACAAGCAGAGGCGTCGCGTGCTCAAATAAGCCACTTGTGCAACAACAAGAAAAATATATTTTATAATTGGGTAAATAACGCCTATGTAAACGGTAAACTGGTGATTAACTGGATTTTGCACGTTTCAGCTACAAAACATATCAGAAATAACAAAATGTATCAATGTGCGCGTATTTGCATATATTCTTGCATTTAGTAAAATAACTGCAGAGTGTATTTTTTTACGATTTATTGGTACGTTTTACTTGATTTGCAAATGTTTTCATCTGCATATTAATCTCGTGTATCCGGCAGAAATATAGAAAAAAAAACACAATTTTTTTAAATAATTTTCTTGGTCCCTTAGGCATTATAACTAATATGTGAATATGTGCGTATTGTGCTCTGCAAAAAAAATCCACGGAATGCGATTAACAGAAAATGGTGGTATATCGTCGGTGGTATAATTACAAACATTCGCGTACTTGAAGAACGAAAAAATTCAAACCTACTTGAATGTTGACGTTGCGCGCATATCTGCGCGTTATCGCCGCCGCTGGATGTGGATTTAAAATGAGCAATACCGTCGTCTTTGGTCCATAAGGGTGACTTTGGGCCAAGATTTTTACAGCAAACCATAACCAGAATAATGAAAACAATGTGGCAAGCTTCAAGAATACGTTATAAATAGCCACTAGATGGTCATGGATTAGTTTTTTGCCTCCCGTGCAATTCAAGACATGCATCAAAAAGGGCGGTCATAGTCACCCGCTAGGACCAATGTCACCCCACACGGCGGTACTTGAATTGTATGAATGCAGCGTAAGAACACATCGCGAATGATTTGTACGCTGTCCGCTTCGGTGGCGAGCCGAAAATCCCGTTAGAATGGTTAATCCTTCTTTAAAAACAACATGAATCCCACAATAAACTATAGAGAAAACAGATATGGAATCATCTATTATTAAAATATGGAAATTGGAGCAGTCTACGGAGCAAAAATAAATGCGCTAATTCCATTGATAATACATTCTTTCTGAGCTTTTATCATCTTCTTCAGCTTGTTCAAATCGGCTGGTTGAACCTGTCGAGAGAAACCGATTTCGTATTGCATGAAAGTTAGCACCGTAAAGCATGCAATTTGCACTCTAAGAACACTCTATTTCCATATTGACTGCGCTAACTTGACCAAAGACCAGAAATGATTAGTTTAACATTGGATTAATCGAATTTACGTATGCTTGGTATGCATTCGAATTGTTATAAATTTGATTTTAATTATTAAAACCTCTCATTTTATAATGTGGATATCCTTCTAAGTTAATGTAAATATGTCTGGATGGACATTGGACATCCGATCTATTCCGAACAAAATGCATTCTATTAGGAAACTGCTTAGCGTGCACCAATATTTCGGAAGGAGAAAAAGTAAAACCTGTTCAACTTCTATCGTTGAACGGGTTGTTTCCACACATGTATGCTTTTGAGCGTGTACAGATTACTAAGCTGTGAATGTATGTGGGACCTTAGTTATATGGGATTTGGTTCAACAGCAGCAGTTGAACAGGCACAGTAGTTTCTCTTCAACTTTTGCGCTGCTGTCTTTGGTGAAATACCACGCTTGTGCTGTGGATGTCAAGCGAGCTTTTTACACGGTGCGTGAACTCAGCACACTACGCGATCGTTCTTGGTGCCTTGGGACAATTGTTATGCTACTTTCTATGTAGTACGTATGAACCCACACTCATGCTATTTTAACATTTGTTGAATTTGATTTACTTTTTTAAATTAGTTGTACGATTTTGATTCAAATGGTCTACCTGTTCAATGAACAGGTTGAACAGGCTGACCAGACGCCTCTGCTAACAAGGATGGTAGAGAGATCAATAGTAGATAAATAGTACTGAAAAGTACTGTTTTTGTAGCACTGAGACATACTGTTTCACTGCAAGACGGGGTTGGTGGTCTGATGGCTACCACTTCTGCTTCATAAGCAGAAGGTCATGGGTTCAATCCCAGGACCGTCCCTTTCCTCGTACTTTGTAGTTGTATATCTCTCATTTGCTTCTGTCTTCCATTCTAAATCTATCACACTCAAAAACTATTCGTTCATAGCAAACGCTAAAACCAGAGACGGACAAGAAACCGTTTCCCTAACGCTTCCATTCTTCCACGCGCCTTCCTTACGCCTGATACATAGGCAGTCTGCTAACCACAAAAGCAAACCTCTCTGCCATGCCTTTCCCCCAATCCATACACTCCGCATGAACTGGCGTAGATGCAGTCGGACTCCACGGTCTACAGTGGGCTAGTATCAGGGCTGGCATCTCCTCAGTGAAAACAGAAAAACACAAAGAGCGCGCACTTTGTGTTGATCATGAATTTGAGTGCAGTGCGACAGCTACACTTTCTCACTGGTTCTTACCTCTTTGATGCCTCTTTGTGTTTCTGCTCTCGCTGCAATGCATCCTTCGACACAAAGTGTTGATGGAAAATGGTGAACACACACTCTTTGTGTGGCTCATTGAGTACCTACCGAATGCTTCTATAGGAGCTTCTATTGGAATATATGGGAGAATTGTTGGAACGAGACCGACGAGTAGGTAACGGAAATCGATGTCCGATGTCATTTTGGAATCCAAGATGGCGACTTCCGGTTTACAGAAATCCCTTCAAACCCCTGCAATATGGGTATTTTTGGAACGGGGCCGACGAGTAGATGCCGGAAATCGATATCCGTTGTCGTTTTGGAATCCAAGATGGCGACTTCCGGTTTGTGAAAGTCACTTTGAACCCATGCAATATGGGTATTTTTGGAACGGGGCCGACGAGTAGATGACGGAAATCGATGTCCGGTGTTGTTTTGGAATCCAAGATGGCGACTTCCGGTTTGTGAAAATCACTTTGAACCCATTCATTTTTGGAACGGGGCCGACGAGTAGATGCCGGAAATCGATGTCCGGTGTCGTTTTGGAATCCGAGATGGCGACTTCCGGTTTGTGAAAATCACTTTAAACCCATGCAATATGGGTATTTTTGGAACGGGGCCGACGAGTAGATGACGGAAATCGATGTCCGGTGTTGTTTTGGAATCCAAGATGGCGACTTCCGGTTTATGAAAATCACTTTGAGCCCATTCATTTTTGGAACGGGGCCGACGAGTAGATGCCGGAAATCGATGTCCGGTGTCGTTTTGGAATCCGAGATGGCGACTTCCGGTTTGTGAAAATCACTTTGAACCCATGCAATATGGGTATTTTTGGAACGGGGCCGACGAGTAGATGACGGAAATCGATGTCCGGTGTTGTTTTGGAATCCAAGATGGCGACTTCCGGTTTGCAAAAATCCCTTCAAACCCATGCAATATGGGTATTTTTGGAACGGGGCCGACGAGTAGATGCCGGAAATCGATATCCGTTGTCGTTTTGGAATCCAAGATGGCGACTTCCGGTTTGTGAAAGTCACTTTGAACCCATGCAATATGGGTATTTTTGGAACGGGGCCGACGAGTAGATGACGGAAATCGATGTCCGGTGTTGTTTTGGAATCCAAGATGGCGACTTCCGGTTTGTGAAAATCACTTTGAACCCATGCAATATGGGTATTTTTGGAACGGGGCCGACGAGTAGATGACGGAAATCGATGTCCGGTGTTGTTTTGGAATCCAAGATGGCGACTTCCGGTTTGTGAAAGTCACTTTGAACCCATGCAATATGGGTATTTTTGGAACGGGGCCGACGAGTAGATGACGGAAATCGATGTCCGGTGTTGTTTTGGAATCCAAGATGGCGACTTCCGGTTTGTGAAAATCACTTTGAACCCATGCAATATGGGTATTTTTGGAACGGGGCCGACGAGTAGATGACGGAAATCGATGTCCGGTGTTGTTTTGGAATCCAAGATGGCGACTTCCGGTTTATGAAAATCACTTTGAGCCCATTCATTTTTGGAACGGGGCCGACGAGTAGATGCCGGAAATCGATGTCCGGTGTCGTTTTGGAATCCGAGATGGCGACTTCCGGTTTGTGAAAATCACGTTGAACCCATGCAATATGGGTATTTTTGGAACGGGGCCGACGAGTAGATGACGGAAATCGATGTCCGGTGTTGTTTTGGAATCCAAGATGGCGACTTCCGGTTTGTGAAAGTCACTTTGAACCCATGCAATATGGGTAATTTTGGAAAGGGGCCGACGAGTAGATGCCGGAAATCGATGTCCGGTGTCGTTTTGGAATCCGAGATGGCGACTTCCGGTTTGTGAAAATCACTTTAAACCCATGCAATATGGGTATTTTTGGAACGGGGCCGACGAGTAGATGACGGAAATCGATGTCCGGTGTTGTTTTGGAATCCAAGATGGCGACTTCCGGTTTATGAAAATCACTTTGAGCCCATTCATTTTTGGAACGGGGCCGACGAGTAGATGCCGGAAATCGATGTCCGGTGTCGTTTTGGAATCCGAGATGGCGACTTCCGGTTTGTGAAAATCACTTTGAACCCATGCAATATGGGTATTTTTGGAACGGGGCCGACGAGTAGATGACGGAAATCGATGTCCGGTGTTGTTTTGGAATCCAAGATGGCGACTTCCGGTTTGCAAAAATCCCTTCAAACCCATGCAATATGGGTATTTTTGGAACGGGGCCGACGAGTAGATGACGGAAATCGATGTCCGGTGTCGTTTTGGAATCCGAGATGGCGACTTCCGGTTTGTGAAAATCACGTTGAACCCATGCAATATGGGTATTTTTGGAACGGGGCCGACGAGTAGATGACGGAAATCGATGTCCGGTGTTGTTTTGGAATCCAAGATGGCGACTTCCGGTTTGTGAAAGTCACTTTGAACCCATGCAATATGGGTAATTTTGGAAAGGGGCCGACGAGTAGATGCCGGAAATCGATGTCCGGTGTCGTTTTGGAATCCGAGATGGCGACTTCCGGTTTGTGAAAATCACTTTGAACCCATGCAATATGGGTATTTTTGGAACGGGGCCGACGAGTAGATGACGGAAATCGATGTCCGGTGTTGTTTTGGAATCCAAGATGGCGACTTCCGGTTTGCAAAAATCCCTTCAAACCCATGCAATATGGGTATTTTTGGAACGGGGCCGACGAGTAGATGCCGGAAATCGATATCCGTTGTCGTTTTGGAATCCAAGATGGCGACTTCCGGTTTGTGAAAGTCACTTTGAACCCATGCAATATGGGTATTTTTGGAACGGGGCCGACGAGTAGATGACGGAAATCGATGTCCGGTGTTGTTTTGGAATCCAAGATGGCGACTTCCGGTTTGTGAAAATCACTTTGAACCCATGCAATATGGGTATTTTTGGAACGGGGCCGACGAGTAGATGCCGGAAATCGATATCCGTTGTCGTTTTGGAATCCAAGATGGCGACTTCCGGTTTGTGAAAGTCACTTTGAACCCATGCAATATGGGTATTTTTGGAACGGGGCCGACGAGTAGATGACGGAAATCGATGTCCGGTGTTGTTTTGGAATCCAAGATGGCGACTTCCGGTTTGTGAAAATCACTTTGAACCCATGCAATATGGGTATTTTTGGAACGGGGCCGACGAGTAGATGACGGAAATCGATGTCCGGTGTTGTTTTGGAATCCAAGATGGCGACTTCCGGTTTATGAAAATCACTTTGAGCCCATTCATTTTTGGAACGGGGCCGACGAGTAGATGCCGGAAATCGATGTCCGGTGTCGTTTTGGAATCCGAGATGGCGACTTCCGGTTTGTGAAAATCACTTTGAACCCATGCAATATGGGTATTTTTGGAACGGGGCCGACGAGTAGATGACGGAAATCGATGTCCGGTGTTGTTTTGGAATCCAAGATGGCGACTTCCGGTTTGTGAAAGTCACTTTGAACCCATGCAATATGGGTAATTTTGGAAAGGGGCCGACGAGTAGATGCCGGAAATCGATGTCCGGTGTCGTTTTGGAATCCGAGATGGCGACTTCCGGTTTGTGAAAATCACTTTAAACCCATGCAATATGGGTATTTTTGGAACGGGGCCGACGAGTAGATGACGGAAATCGATGTCCGGTGTTGTTTTGGAATCCAAGATGGCGACTTCCGGTTTATGAAAATCACTTTGAGCCCATTCATTTTTGGAACGGGGCCGACGAGTAGATGCCGGAAATCGATGTCCGGTGTCGTTTTGGAATCCGAGATGGCGACTTCCGGTTTGTGAAAATCACTTTGAACCCATGCAATATGGGTATTTTTGGAACGGGGCCGACGAGTAGATGACGGAAATCGATGTCCGGTGTTGTTTTGGAATCCAAGATGGCGACTTCCGGTTTGCAAAAATCCCTTCAAACCCATGCAATATGGGTATTTTTGGAACGGGGCCGACGAGTAGATGACGGAAATCGATGTCCGGTGTTGTTTTGGAATCCAAGATGGCGACTTCCGGTTTGTGAAAATCACTTTAAACCCATGCAATATGGGTATTTTTGGAACGGGGCCGACGAGTAGATGACGGAAATCGATGTCCGGTGTTGTTTTGGAATCCAAGATGGCGACTTCCGGTTTGTGAAAGTCACTTTGAACCCATGCAATATGGGTAATTTTGGAAAGGGGCCGACGAGTAGATGCCGGAAATCGATGTCCGGTGTCGTTTTGGAATCCGAGATGGCGACTTCCGGTTTGTGAAAATCACTTTGAACCCATGCAATATGGGTATTTTTGGAACGGGGCCGACGAGTAGATGACGGAAATCGATGTCCGGTGTTGTTTTGGAATCCAAGATGGCGACTTCCGGTTTGCAAAAATCCCTTCAAACCCATGCAATATGGGTATTTTTGGAACGGGGCCGACGAGTAGATGCCGGAAATCGATATCCGTTGTCGTTTTGGAATCCAAGATGGCGACTTCCGGTTTGTGAAAGTCACTTTGAACCCATGCAATATGGGTATTTTTGGAACGGGGCCGACGAGTAGATGACGGAAATCGATGTCCGGTGTTGTTTTGGAATCCAAGATGGCGACTTCCGGTTTGTGAAAATCACTTTGAACCCATGCAATATGGGTATTTTTGGAACGGGGCCGACGAGTAGATGCCGGAAATCGATATCCGTTGTCGTTTTGGAATCCAAGATGGCGACTTCCGGTTTGTGAAAGTCACTTTGAACCCATGCAATATGGGTATTTTTGGAACGGGGCCGACGAGTAGATGACGGAAATCGATGTCCGGTGTTGTTTTGGAATCCAAGATGGCGACTTCCGGTTTGTGAAAATCACTTTGAACCCATGCAATATGGGTATTTTTGGAACGGGGCCGACGAGTAGATGACGGAAATCGATGTCCGGTGTTGTTTTGGAATCCAAGATGGCGACTTCCGGTTTATGAAAATCACTTTGAGCCCATTCATTTTTGGAACGGGGCCGACGAGTAGATGCCGGAAATCGATGTCCGGTGTCGTTTTGGAATCCGAGATGGCGACTTCCGGTTTGTGAAAATCACTTTGAACCCATGCAATATGGGTATTTTTGGAACGGGGCCGACGAGTAGATGACGGAAATCGATGTCCGGTGTTGTTTTGGAATCCAAGATGGCGAATTCCGGTTTGCAAAAATCCCTTCAAACCCATGCAATATGGGTAATTTTGGAAAGGGGCCGACGAGTAGATGCCGGAAATCGATGTCCGGTGTCGTTTTGGAATCCAAGATGGCGACTTCCGGTTTGTGAAAATCACTTTAAACCCATGCAATATGGGTATTTTTGGAACGGGGCCAACGAGTAGATGACGGAAATCGATGTCTGACACCATTTCGGAATCCAAGATGGTGACTTCCGGTTTGTGAAAATCACTTTGAGTCCATGCAATATGGTTATTTTTGGAACGGGGCCGACGAGTAGATGACGGAAATCGTTGTCCGACGCCATTTTGGCGACTTCCGGTTTGCGAAAATTTCTTCAAACCCATGCAATATGGGTATTTTTGGAACGGGACCGACGAGTAGATGGCGGAAATCAATGTCTGCCACCATTTTGAAATCCAAGATGGCGAAATCCGGTTTAAAGTGATTTTCACAAATCTTGGATTCCAAAATGACGTCAGACATCGATTTCCGTCATCTACTCGTCGGCCCCGTTCCAAAAATACCCATATTGCATGGGTTTGAAGCGCTTTTCACAAACCGGAAGTCGCCATCTTGGATTCCAAAACGACACCGGACATCGATTTCCGTCATCTACTCGTTGGCCCCGTTCCAAAAATACCCATATTGCATGGGTTTGAAGCGTTTTTCACAAACCGGAAGTCGCCATCTTGGATTCCAAAATGGCGTCAGACATCGATTTCCGTCATCTACTCGTCGGCCCCGTTCCAAAAATACCCATATTGCATGGGTTCAAAGTGATTTTCACAAACCGGAAGTCGCCATCTTGGATTCCAAAACAACACCGGACATCGATTTCCGTCATCTACTCGTCGGCCCCGTTCCAAAAATACCCATATTGCATGGGTTCAAAGTGATTTTCACAAACCGGAAGTCGCCATCTTGGATTCCAAAACGACACCGGACTTCGATTTCCGTCATCTACTCGTTGGCCCCGTTCCAAAAATACCCATATTGCATGGGTTTGAAGCGCTTTTCACAAACCGGAAGTCGCCATCTTGGATTCCAAAATGGCGTCAGACATCGATTTCCGGCATCTACTCGTCGGCTCCGTTCCAAAAATACCCATATTGCATGGGTTTGAAGCGCTTTTCACAAACCGGAAGTCGCCATCTTGGATTCCAAAATGGCGTCAGACATCCGTCATCTACTCGTCGGCCCCGTTCCAAAAATACCCATATTGCATGGGTTCAAAGTGATTTTCACAAACCGGAAGTCGCCATCTTGGATTCCAAAATGGCGTCGGACATCGATTTCCGTCATTCAGTCGTCGGCCTCGTTTCAAAAATACCCATATTGCATGGGTTCAAAGTGATTTTCACAAACCGGAAGTCGCCATCTTGGATTCCAAAATGGCGTCGGACATCGATTTCCGTCATCCAGTCGTCGGCCCCGTTTCAAAAATACCCATATTGCATGGGTTCAAAGTGATTTTCACAAACCGGAAGTCGCCATCTTGGATTCCAAAAGGACACCGGACATCGATTTCCGTCATGTATTCATCGGCCCCGTTCCAAAAATACCCATATTGCATGGGTTTGAAAAGCTTTTCACAAACCGGAAGTCGCCATCTTGAATTCCAAAACAACTACGGACATCGATATCCGACATCTATTCGTTGGTCTCGTTTTAAAAATACCCATGTTATAAGGTAAAAAGAGCCAAATTGTGTACACTTTGAGCATGTTTTGCCAACACACTCCGTCAGCATTACTCTTTGCGTAATCGCTTACACTCTCTTTCCTACTGCGTGCCCTCATTGTGTTCGTGTTGTTACACTTTGCGCGCGTCTGTCTCCTCTTTGTGCAGTGGTTAAATTCTGCTCTTTGCGCGCATTGTGCGAGTTGATGCCAGCCCTGGCTAGTATAAGTGCAACATCATTTCCTCCCCCTTCCCCACATTGGTCTGCATTCTGACGTGGCAGGCGCCATTATAGCCTAAAAATAGAAGATCACCAGCACTTATACACTGAAGGTGGTTTTTAGGCCCAAGCAGTCATTCGGTTGGTTCCTTGTGTAAGTGCAGCTGATCTGGCGATACTGGAGTAGCATCCACGGGCGGCCAATCAAGCTCAAGCTCACTGAGACATACTGTTTTACTGCATTAGGTAACTAAAAAAATCTTCCAAGAGCAGAGAGACTTTGTGTACGCACAGCACGAAGGTACGATGTTCACTGATTTCTTTTTCTTTTTTTATAGGGAAGAGGGCTACCTAAGTTAGGGAGTAACGTCAATGAGTACAACTAGAAAAGGCTTTTCGGATAAATTATTCAAAACTCCGAATTGTAGTTTATTTTCATTCCACATTGTTACTTGTTGTATTTCACTGTATTTGATCGTTACATTTTTTTACACAAACATGAACCTACTAATGTTACTTCTACTGTTGGATAGTAGTAGTATCAATAATTTAAACGACGACAAAGACGAGCATTGATTGACTGACGACAGTCGACATGACGCTCTAGATGAAGTCTCAATTCTCACTCCGATTAACCGCGCAGATCGAAATTGCTTTTTACAGTTCCATGTCGCCATTCGCCTCCTATATCTCTCCCTCTTGCTCAGGGCAGCAGATTCTTTAAAGTTCTCCACAAACCCAATATCTGTGGTTGAGATGCATGCCGTCTCTGCATGCGAACAGTTCAATTTCAACATCTATTTAGGACACATTAAAATTGGAAATAAGGAAGAAAATGATTTTTTTTTCAGTGGAATATTTATAAACTCGTAGCCCGAAATCTTATCTTCTCGATCCTGGGGGAAGGAATTTTACCCTTCAATAGTATATGCAATTGAATAACCATTTTGTATGTGTTTTTTTTTGAGCGGAAATCTAAGCAAATTGGGTAGTGCTGACCTCTTTTCTATCATCCTGCGGATGACTTGCCTTAATTTTTGTGTTGGTTTGTAGATACGATAGATAAAATAGATAGCTTGATGAAAAGTGACACGGTTGGTGGCTTAAGACGACGAACTTAGTCGCTTTTTCGCGCAAGGTTCTTCCGTTTCGGTTTCCTTGCTGGTTGCATTATCTGCTGTCGCCGAATCGTCTTCACAATCACTCGGTCTAGTAGTGGTGGTGGTGGCAGCATTGTCGTTGTTGTTCTCTTTACCGGCTTCGTCGTCCTGTAACAGGGAATCCACCTCAGCTGGGGCGTTCTCCTTGGCCACCTGGATGCGCTTGGAAAGCTCTTTGTGCAATTTGCCGATCACCTCGGGGCGGGTCTGCGGACAGAAGGGAATATGAAAGGTGATTTATTTCGAGAAATTCAGGGGTCTTTTTATGGAGAGTTTACTGTATGTGATTTGTCGGTAATCATTTTTCCTTCGCGGGAAGAATGGACATCTGACGATTTTGAAAGAAGTATATCAAACAATATAGTATGCTATTCTGATGACTCCCTTCTTGAAGGTAGAGCTGGTGTGCATTCACGTGAGCTAAGGCTGAACCAGTTTTATTCAGACAATATTTGCTCTTATGTGTGGAGTGCAATCAGCACTTAAACAGCGCGTAATGGGTAAAGTCATACATTTCTGTTGTTCCCCTCCCCTTGATTATGCGACCTTGCCGCGATGGGAGGGCATAATCCATTAGCCCATATGATGGAAACCAAAGGCGTAACCTGTAGTGGTGGTATCACATTTTGGCATTTTTTGCTTAAAGCCGCGTCATAATTTATATGGCATAGACGCATTAATATCTCGGATGTGATCCAACGGACATTCTGCGTCATTGATAGAATTGATGCCCATATCAAATATTTAATCTATTCGAAGTGGAGATTAATACTATTGGTGACGATCAGTTTGCCTTTTGCTAACCTGAATGATCCGTAGCCACTCTTACTATTAGCTAGCTTGACACATCGTTATCATATACGACATAGGGAATATTACTCTGAGGAAAAGTACTAGTAGATTCACTGAGTAGAAATAAGTGGCGACAATCCTAATTTAATATAGTTTTTACATTGCCATACTAAGAAATACCTCTTTTGTAACAACGGTAAAAATAATCTGATTCCAGCTTCATTTTCGCAAAATTTACAAGTACCTAGAAAGTAGGCGTTGTGAAGCATTGCATTTGCCACCGAAAAGTGAATCTTGTAGGAGACTGTTATAGAAGCCTAAGGTAACTTTACTCTTAAATATTCATTATAAAATGACTGTGGAAAGTAAGACGCTGAGATCGACCATTAGGGTACACTTGCTAGTTTCGAGAAATTGTTGAACAGACAAGGAAAGTGACTTTTTTCTTTAAGGATATATGAACGTAAAGACCTGAAATTAACTAGAACTACTACTAAACAGCCTAATTTTGTTTAGACTTGACGACAATTCTCGATTACTTTTTCAAATCGACGTAAGTAACTTTTATACGGTTTTGAGAAAATTAATTAAGAAGAATCACAACCTGTCTTCTAAAACCGTTTAAAAATGAATCACCTTTTTAACATTTTTTCGCCGTGTACATCACTTAAATTTAGCATACAATCAGCTCGCTTTCAAAAACTAGATAGTTTCTATAATTTCCCACGAAAATAACTATAACAAAATGATAAGCCGTTTCATTCAGTTACTTTCGACGTTTTTCTACCAATGTAAAATCGGCTCAAGTAGTGTTTTGTTTTGATTCGTGGTTAAGTCACTTTGTCTCCCATACAATAGAGCGGCGAAAGTAGCGGTTAGGTTACGAAAGTGGAGAATCTTACTTTCGTCGTTTTGTAAATCCGGAAATTAAACGTTCTAAAAGTGAAAAATCGGGTTCGTTTAGAGCGGAACGTGTAGAATTTCGTCTGCGAAACACGTAGAATTGATAAAGTAAGTTTGTTAACTTTTCTGACTTGAGTCTGTTTGAATAAGGCTTCGAGAATTGACATTTAAGACTCTAATCTTTCGTAAAAGTCAGGAGTAATCAGAATAGCACTTAAATGACAAATTATTCAAAACCATTTCGACTAGACAGTATTAGTAGAAATCCTTTATAAGAGAGATTCGCGGAAGCTGACATTTCTGTCAAAGTGTGAGCCAAACGAACATGCGTTATGTTTGTTTTGAACTTTTCTTGAGGAGTAATGTAATCCGCTTGAAATTATTTCGGTAAAAGTAATTTTGCATGAAGCAAAAAAATTAAATGTTTTACTTTTTTGACTTTTTGTCAATGCGATTTTTAGTTTTTGATTTTTTCTGCTGTTATGTTTGGTTTGATTTGGTTTGGTTTAGTTTTGATATGTAGCTCAAAGATCTATAACGAAACAAAATACACTTTATAGCAATGAGGAAGTCATGTCCGTGTTACAATATTATTCTCGACGCGGAGCGTAATCAGCACTGCTGGTCTGTTGCCAAATCATTCCATTTATCTTCCGCTTATCTCTCTATAAAGGATCACTAGGGGAAACCACCAGGTGACCCGTCGGCGTATAGACCTATCTGTCTACTGGGAGCGGGCCATTTGGCATAAAGCCATTTGGCATAACGGACCTTTGGCATAATTTTTAACTAAGTGAAAGATGAGGGTCATTTGGCATAACGGACATTTGGCATAATTTCTATATATTTTCTGTACATACTTAAATTGGGGCCCAGATAGCTGAAGCGGTAAACGCGCAGCTATTCAGCAAGACCAAGCTGAGGGTCGTGGGTTCGAATCCCACCGGTCGAGGATCTTTTCGGGTTGGAAATTTTCTCGACTTCCCAGGGCATAGAGTATCTTCGTACCTGCCACACGATATACGCATGCAAAAATGGTCATTGGCATAGTAAGCTCTCAGTTAATAACTGTGGAAGTGCTCATAAGAACACTAAGCTGAGAAGCAGGCCCTGTCCCAGTGGGGACGTAACGCCAGAAAGAAGAAGAAGAACATACTTAAATTGAAGATTTTAGCATTTTATTATTGTTTTATTTTAGTAACAGCTGAATCTGTTTTATAATAATTTATGTATTCTCTGTAGATACAAGGCACATAAAATATTAAATTTCAATATGAGAAATTCAAATAACACGAAAACCATAAGAAATACAACTATGGCAAAGTTGTATGAAATGATAAGTATTAAAACTTTGTAGAACATAGTAGGCCAATAAATCTAAAAAATAAAACACTCAAGAGCGACGATTTTTTTTATTAAAAATACTCAATTATCGCGGCTCTTAAGCTAATCGTTTGCAGAGTTGCTCGCTGTCACTATTAACGCCTAAAACTTGCTGATTTGTACAGGCCGACTGCGATACAATACGGATCATTCTATATCACATCA
The DNA here is from genome assembly GCF_002204515.2 of Aedes aegypti. NCBI lineage: Eukaryota > Metazoa > Arthropoda > Insecta > Diptera > Culicidae > Aedes > Aedes aegypti. The sequence goes on along the minus strand of NC_035107.1, from coordinate 224,353,166 downwards.
ACATTATGCTGTCTACTCCATCACCAATGCATTGATAGCAATAGACTATGGATATCACTGATGGTTCAATTTTCAATTAATTTCATTTTCATTTTCATTTTGCAGCGTTTGGTGGGGCAATGAGAGCGCAAGTCAGTCCAAAGCCGGGGGCAGGGATAGGTAATGGCCGTAATAGTCTATGCGGACCACTTGAACACCATCGGAAATGATAGGAAGGGTTGGGGTAGGGTATAGGGAATGGAGAAGACTTGACACAGTAATGCAATTAATGCTGCAAAATGTAAATGTGCTGAGAGCAATTTAATTTAAGTTTTGAAGTTTGGTTTGATTTTTTAAAATTTCAAACAATTGTACAAGTAAGAAAGAATGAGCTGATCGCTTTACATAAATTTAATAAACAACAAAGTAATAACAATATGAGAGTGATGCTAAGAACTGTTGATGGCACGATGCGACGCTTTAGGAGCTTTTGATAATGATTGAACATTACTATAAAGAACGCAATTCAATTGATGGTGACAACTGTACAAACTTTATCTGTTTTTATCATGTACAGATATAAAATTATAATTCAGTTCACTGATTGGCGGTGCTGATTTATATAAAAATATTTGATATTATTGAAATGAAATGTGTTACTTACTCATGATGGTCATACTTCCCTGACCCGAATTATTCTGTTTTGAGCATCCTTTTCGAAGCTATTCTATCCAGGTATCCATGTACTGCTTTCAATCCTGAAATTATTCTTATTGTGCATGCTCATGCATTATATTAGTGATGCTCATAATCATGCAACAGATAAGAAGGAGAGAAAAAGAGAATATAGGAACAGTGATTAGTAATGAATAATTATGTAGTTTTGTTAAAATAATAAACAATTAAACAGTAGTAATGAATAGCTTTTAAAATGACTTTGCAGCATAGCTGAGCCTTTCGGATCGTAAGACCGATGTATAAAAATAATTTGTTTCGAAATTGTCCGCGTGGTCTTCTAGTGCCCCTATTAGATAAGAATCAATCATAGACGTACATACCGAATGCTCGCCATGACCCTATGACCAACATTTGTATATGTATAGCCTTAGCTGATGTGGCTTTTCTAATAGGTAGTTCTTTCACTCATTGATTGTCTTCAAAACCTTGTCAAGTATAGAAAATTGATTTTATTTCATTTATTACTACATTGAAACTACATTGTACTTATTGAGTATTAGGTATTATTTTATGTTTAGCACTATTTATATTATCAAGGCCAGAATTCCCAGTGAGTGAAGAATGTTATAGTACTAGAACACCATAGAAGATCGCTAAACATTACCTAATCATGGAACGGCTTTTTGCTCTATTATTTTAAGTAGATGCTATTGATCTCCCTTTGCTCCTATCCGCAACCCGGTGCACGCGCCCTGTTGGTTTTCGAAAACCTCGTAGAAGATTACAAACCGTCAATGGCATTCCCAATTACTACCCCACATTGCACATTCAAGGGTCTGACTGTGCTTCTAACCCACCCTCAGTTTGTAATCTTCTCGCCAGTTTGAAATTATATTTTCCCGAAGTGAAAGTAATTTTGATGAATGATAGCCGTAGTGCAGTAGTTTAACCAGAATCTTTAGGTCAGAAGATAAAATCTAAATTTTGTAATAAAAAGGTTGCCATTGCTTTGAAATTCACCCAACATCTAATCAAAACTACTAACAACAGCGATCAATTATCAAAATTCATCGCTCCCTGGAAAATATAATCCCAAGCCCAGGGACTGATGGTTCAATTTTCAATTAAGCAAATAAAATGGCAACTTATCAATACGATATTTTTGATAATGCTGCAGATGAATTGAAACTATGTGTTGGTCACAGAAGAATGTTAATAGCTTGGAGAATTGTCACTTCTTCTTCTTGGCATTACGTCGTCACTGGAATAGAGCCTGCTTCTCAGCTTAGTGTTCTTATGAGCACTTCCACAGTTATTTACTGAAAGGTTTCTTTGCCAAAGTTACCATTTTTGCATTCGTATATCGCATGGCAGGTACGATGATACTCTATGCCCAGGGAAGTCAAGAAAATTTCCATTACGAAAAGATCCTGAACCGACCGAGTTTCGGGATTCAGCTTGGCTTTGCTTTGTAGGTGCGGACTCTGACCACTCGGCTAAGGAAGGCTCTAGAGAGAAGGAGAATTGTCACGTGATTATAATCTAAAGTGCGATGTCGCATCACTGCTGTTGGTTGTCAAATCAAAGTGATATTGATAGCTCGCAACTGATATTAATAGTTTATGTAAATCAGCCATGCGCTGTTATGAGTGATATTGAGCAACTCTGATCATTTGCTACAACTTTGCTGAACAAACCAACTCCAACTCGCGTCAAGACTCTGAGGTGACGGTTAATTCACCTCTGGATTACCAAAGGTGTAATAAGGTTTCGAGTGTTTTATTGATTTCATCAGATTTTTTTCCTTCTTTTGCACATAGGCTATACGAGTTATACTGATTTCATTACTATTGAAAACTTATATTTTAATTGGGAATTTTACCTTCTTTAAATCATCGTAACATGTTCTTTGTAGTTGTACTGATAAAACTATTATATGCATTACACTTGCATAAATTTTCATAAGAGATTTTTCCTTCTTTTGATCATAGGCTATTCTTTCAAGAGTGAAGTATTTCTCATAGTTATTCATATTAGAGCTTATAATAAGGGTATCAGGGGTAATATGCACCCCAGGAATAAAACGACTTTTTGGTGATTCTATAAATATTTTAGAAAAATTTAGACATTTTTCTGTAAGTTGGATTTGTAAAATCGCATGTTGTGGGTCACTCCTATCCGCCCTTGACGAATATTTTCCAAACTTTTTACAAATACTTATAAAAGGCACCATGGGGTTGTTTTGGCTCACTGTTGCTGCATTTTTTTCTTCTGATTCCCAAAGTCATGACCTTGTTTTCAATTTTTAATTTCAAGTTAAGAAATATTGCGTCACTGATTGACACCCTAGTTCGTCTTCTGTTATCCTGTTTAGTCATGATATTTATCTAGAGATTTACCCTTCTTTTAAACGTAAGGTATTCTTTCGATTGTTATTGCTATAGCGATTCGACGCGTTTTTTTATGATATAAGAATTTGCCTTTCTTTTTAACATGGTTTTTTTCTTTTGCGTAATATTACAACAGTTTTTTCACATAGAAAAAGGAGTATCTGAATCATCATACCAAATAACTCTTACTTTTCAGATGATTTGATATTATGCCAAATGTCCGTTATGCCAAATGAACCTTTATTTTCACATTGTTCAAAATTAGGCCAAATGACCGTTATGCCAAATGGCTGTTATGCCATATGTCCTTCATGCCAAATGGCGTTATGCCAAATGACCTTATGCCAAATGGCTTTATGTCAAATGACCCAGACCCCTGTCTACTAGATACGACGGGCAAGTTATTGGAGAGGTTGTTTCTCAACAGGCTAGTACCGTATACGGAAAGTGCGGACGGCCTGTCCAACAAACAGTTTGGATTCAGGAAAGGTAAATCTACTCTGGACGCTATCTAATCGGTCGTTCCAGACAGCTGAGGTGGCAATCAAGCATGGAAAGGAGCGGTATCCGTAACTGCGTGGTTGTCACTGTGTAAGCTTCTGGAAAGTTATTTTGATGGTAGGATTCTACTGTATGACATAGAGGAGGGGCAGAAAGGCGTTCAAATTACCGCGGGAGTACCTCAAGGTTCAATCCTGGGCCCGCTGTTATGGAATGCAAAGTAGCATGACGTATTGAGGCTGTCCCTTCCGACGGATGTTAAGATTGTTGGCTTCGCCTACGACATCACCCTAGTAGTCTATGGCGAATCGATAGAGGAAGTAGAGTTGACAGCAGCGCACTCTATTTCCATAGTTGAGGAATGGATGAAGTCTAGGAACATCTTGGGGTAATGATCGAGGACAAGCTCAGCCTTGCTAGCTCTGCTGTAATTGCCAGCAAACGTAAGCTACTGGCAAGCGTAGCGCTATCCAAACTAAAGTATGGAGAACCAATCTGGCCAAAAGCGCTTAGAACGAGCAGAAACCTAAAGCGGTTAGAAAGCACGTACAGGATAATGTGCTTAAGAGTAGCAAGTGCACACCGGACGGTATCTAAAGAGGCCGTCTGCATCATAGCCTAGATGACGCCCATCGGGCTCATCATCAAGGAAGATGTCCAATGCTTCAACCAAAGAGGTACCAAAGGAGTCCGCGAGACGTGTAAAGAGGAAACGCTCATAAGTTGGCAGCAGGAATGGGATAACTCCACTAAAGGTAGATGGGCCAATCGACTAATACCAAATGTGTCAGATTGGTATAAAAGAAACCATGGGGAAGTGAACTTCCACCTGACGCAGTTTCTGTCAGGCCATGGTTCCTATAAGTAGTACCTGCACAGGTTCGGGCACTCAGAATCTCCTGCGTGCTCCAATTGTGCTGGTGTGGAGGAAACAGCGGAGCATGTCCTGTTCGATTGCCCCCGTTTCATTGTTGTTATAGGTCGCATGCTCGCTACATGCGGAGGGGACACGTCCCCCGACCATATATTACGGTTATTAAGAAAATTTTCCAGTTTACGGTAGCCGCAGAGTTCTACCGCAGCTGTCAAAGTTCTACCGCAGGCTTCGAAATCATTCTATCATTGAAGCAAACGATTCAATCATAGTATGCTTGAAAGAGAAAACTCTATGAAAAATAGTAACAAACAACAATCATCAAGACGGTTTCCAAGGTATCATTGATGCCTACCGATGATTTACTAGAGCAAATCAGTGACGTGACTGCTGCGGTAGCTTTTCGTTGAATCGTAAAACGGAAAGTTTTCCCTGAAATTGCAATAAATAGAAAGAATTGTGGAAGAATTAAGCGCCAAGATGCAGAAGTTGTTACTAATCATAGTAGTCACACTAAACAAATAACACATCACAGTAGCCACACTTAACAATTGTTATATTTCTTGTCACAATAAAACGTTATTCATGTTCCAACCACTGTACGTGAAGGTTGTTCTTTCTACGGCTCCCTGAATATCACCAATAGGTTATGAGCCCAGCCTAGAAAATTTCTAAACGTAGTACAAAAAGGAAAAATCATCGAAGCGTATTCTCGAAGATGGCACGAAACGGTGGAGGCGATTTAGCGGTTGCAGCAGTTCCAGGTCGAAGCCACAATCCATTGAGTCTGCCGTCAATTCAGCTGCTCCAGGGACGCAACAACTGGCCTACCTGGAGGTTCGCTGTGCAGACGTTTTTGGAGTTGGAAGACTTATGGGAAACTGTGAAGCCTGCGTAAAATCCCGACGGAACATTCGTTCAAGTGGATGCATCAAAAGACCGAAGAGCTCGTGGCAAGATTATTTTACTCTTGGACCCCGTGAACTACATTCATGTAAAGGACGTTACGACAGCCCGGGAGACGTGGTCACGCCTGGAAGCGGCGTTCGAGGACTCCGGTTTAACAAGGAAAGTCGGACTGCTCAGGAAGCTAATTACAACATCTCTCGGAAACTGCGAGTCCATGGAAGCCTTCGTGAATAGCATCATCGAAACGGCCCACCAGTTGCGGGGAATCGGTTTCGACATAAGCGATGAATGGATTGGAACGTTACTGCTTGCTGGTTTGCCCGAAGAATATCGTCCAATGATAATGGCAATCGAAAACTCTGGACTCAAGATCGGTGCGGACGTGATCAAAACCAAGCTTCTGCAAGATGTGAGTACTTCCTCGTCAGCATCAAGTGGTGCGGCCTTCGCAGGCAAGCGGCAGAACTGGCAGCAAAGACAAGACATCAATGTGAAATCAGCAAGCAACGGCCCGAAATGCAGGAACTGCAAGAAGTTCAAACATATTGCCAAGAATTGTCCGACGAAGGTTTCGAAGACCGAAAATGGAAACGCTTGGTGCACCGTGCTATCAAAACCATTGCCGAAGATGATCAAAATTGGTACTTCGATTCTGGAGCTTCAAGTCATTTCACGAAAACGGAAGATTTTTTGGAGAATTTTTGTCAGTGCGGTGGAAAAGTTCTAGCAGCGAACAAAGGTTCCATGTCCGTTGTTGCCAAGGGAACAGTCAAGATTTACCCGGAGTGTTGTCCTGAAGATTCGCCCATCGAAATGCATGACGTCCAGGTAATTTAAGAGCTTTCAGTAAATTTGATGTCCGTGAACCAGATAGTGAAGCGAGGCCACACAGTTACGTTCAACGTGGATGGTGTGGAAGTTATCAACCCGGCGGGACAGGTAATCGCTACTGGTACGAGGTACAACGATTTGTTCAAGCTGGACCATCTGGTGTCGCGCAAAGCACTGGCGTGCTCTTCCTCGGAGAACCAGGACCTGTAGCATAGACGGATGGGGCATCTCAACATCAACAGTATACTTACTTACTTACTTATTTGGCTTTACATCAATTATCTTGATAAAGCCTCGCCAACAATATTTCCGTATTCTCTCGTTGGCGTTCCTGTGCTGATGTGTTTTTACGGCTGGCTCGCAGGGCCTGACACCAACCCCCTAGATTTCCGGAGGACCATTCCCCCTAAATGTTCGGAGGGCCATAGTGCGCAGTTTAGCTTAGAGTCCTTCTCTGGCACTCGGACGATGATCAGCCGCCCCTGACATGGGGAACAGACGCTGTTGTGAGCCGCTCCTAACGTGGAGTACAGACGCTCCAGGTTTGCAAAAGCAAACATCAACAGTATGCATCGTCTGAAAAATGGAATGGTCACTGGAATGCAAGTACCAGATACCCCTACGACAAGAGTAGACATGAAGTGTAAAATCTGTGCGATGGGAAAACAAACGCGACTCCCGTTTCCGAAGTCTGGTTCAAGAGCGAGTGAAGCCCTAGAGCTGGTACACTCCGATATTGGCGGACCGATGGAAGTCTCATCCCTGGATGGCAGAAGCTTGGAGTGGGAGGAAGCCAGACCTAGCCCATATACGTGTTTTCGGATCCCCTGTGATGGCACACGTCCCGAAGCAAAAACGAAGGAAATGGGACGCAAAAGCTGTCGAATGTATACTAACTGGATTTGATGAAGACACGAAGGCCTATCGTCTGTGGGACACTCAATCAAGAAAGCTGATCAAGTCACGTGATGTCACATTCCTAAGCGAACAAGCGAAGACGGTAACACAAGTCAAGCCTACCCCGGTGAACAAACAGAATACTATAAGCCTAGATTGATACGACATAGTTTCGTATGAACCAGAATCAATTCAAGAAGTTGCCATCGATGCACCGGGTCCCACGGAAGCTGTTCGTGCAGAAATGATCGATGAAGCAATCATGACAAGCGATGAAAGTGATGAAGAGAGTGCTGATGAAGTTGTAGCGGCTCCGTGAGCATCAAGTTCCATGTTCAAGAGAGCGGTATCTGCCCGACGAGCTGCGAGATTTCTTTTTTCCAATCCGAGGACTGCCAACAACCAGATTTCCAGAAGAAGTTGGTGAAACAGGTGAGCAACCCGCAGTCACCCGGAGATCGGAAGCCGTAGCGGAAGAAATGCAGCAGTCACAACAAGGCTTAGTTACTCGAGACAAACCGTCTGGCGGTGTTGATCCTTGTACTCCATCCGAAGCTCTACAAGGCCCGAAATCGCAGCATTGGAAGGAAGCAATGGATGATGAATTTCGATACTTGGGAACTCGTGGAGCTGCCGCCGAACAGGAAAGCCATCGGATGTAAATGGCTGTTCAAGTCAAAACGAGATGAAAATGGAAATGTTGTGCGGCACAAAGCCAGACTAGTGGCGCAGGGATTTACCCAAAAATTTGGCGTGGACTTTGATGAAGTGTTTGCGCCAGTAGCCAAGCATGTATTCTTGCGTACCCTGCTCATTATAGCAAGCCGAGGTGGAATGATCGTCAAGTATGTAGATGTGATGACTGCATATCTCCACGGGATACTGGACGAAACGATATACATGAAGTAGCCGGATATGTACCATACAGGAGGAGCGAATGTTGTTTGTCGTCTCAAGAGAAGCATCTATGGACTCAAGCAATCAGCTCGTGTGTGGAATCAACGCCTGGGCAAGTCAGGTTGTTACACGTTGTGTCAGCAGCAGTACATCCGAAAGCTAGCGGAACGATTCGGCCTACAAGATGCGAAACCATCGAAGATCCCGTTAGATCCTGCATACCTTCAGCAGAAGGAGTAGGAAGATTGCCAACTACCGAACAACAGTCAATACTTAAGTTTAATTGGAGGTCTGCTGTATGTATCCGTGAATTCTCGTCCTGATGTATCAGTAAGCGTGTCCATCCTGGCACAGAAATGTTCCTGCCCTACTCAACGAGATTGGCAAGAAGCAAAGAGGATTCTTCGATATCTGAACAGCACCAGCGATCATCGTTTACACCTTGGATCGACCTCAACTGGACTAGAAATGTTTATGGACGCCGACTGGGCAAGTAACCATCGTCACCGAAAATCAAACTCTGGATGCCTGGTGCGTTACGGAGGAGGTTTGATCAGCTGGGCATCGCGGAAACAGAGCTGTGTTGCGTTGTCCTCTACTGAAGCAGAATTCGTAGCGTTGACGGAAGGATGTCAGGAGCTCAGCTAGATAAAGAAGCTATTGAAAGATTTCGGCGAAGATGTCTCAAGCCCAGTACCCACATATGAGGACAATCAAAGATGTATCAAATTAGTTGAAGGAGACAAAATTGAGAAGAGAAGCAAGCATATTGGTACGAAGTTTTTCTACGTTAGAGAGCTGAATGAAGGGGCCCAGATAGCCGTAGCGGTAAACGCGCAGCTATTCAGCAAGACCAAGCTGAGGGTCGTGGGTTCGAATCCCACCGGTCGAGGATCTTTTCGGGTTGGAAGTTTTCTCGACTTCCCAGGGCATAGAGTATCTTCGTACCTGCCACACGATATACGCATGCAAAAATGGCCATTGGCAAAGTAAGCTCTCAGTTAATAACTGTGGGAGTGCTCATAAGAACACTAAGCTGAGAAGCAGGCTCTGTCCCAGGCAGGCGAGAGAAGATTGGGATTCTACCAGATCTTTCCGAGGAGGAGTGTGGAAAAATTAAGCGCCAATATGCAGAAGTTGTTACTAATCATAGTAGTCACACTAAACAAATAACACATCACAGTAGCCACACTTAACAATTGTTATAGTTCTTGTCACAATAAAACGTTATTCATGTTCCAACCACTGTACGTGAAGGTTGTTCTTTCTACGGCTCCCTGAATATCACCAATAAGAATGTGTGCGGATGCCGAGTGCTGGAATGCAGTAACTACGACTGTCACTCACATTATGTTAGAATTGCAGCGCCTATGGCGCGCCGACGAAAAGTTGGCTGTAGAGGATTAGCCCTGCCGAGGCTGGCAAATGATGGAAATTAATATCCACCTATTCATTTACTTCTATTACCGTGAAGGCCCCATACTCTGCGCACTTAAGGTTTTTCAAATTTCAAACAGCTGTAATTAATTGAAAACAAAACACAATCCTCTGAAATTTTGGGAGCAAATACTTATTGACTTTATGCGTAAGGAAAAAATATGAAAGCTCCACTAAGTAATGATTTTTATTGCAAATTTTTAATTTTTCTCAAGGGTGTCCGTGTTCCTAACTCTGCGCACTAATTTTTGCAATGCTCCTTATTCTGCGCATTTAGGTTCCTAACTCTGCGCACTCGATAAATTGTTTATAACAGTTGAAGTATTTTACTAAAAGCATTACTAGCATTCAAACTCTGAATCAATCTTTATTTTCTTGCTTTATACGACTTTACGTCCCCAGTGGAGCGTGAAATGTCTCCAACATAGAAGTTTACTAAGTGAAGTGAATTTTATCTATAATTCAATCCATGATAATTACTATTACTGAATGCCATCAAATGCAACTCTCAAAATAATCGAAATCATCATATGATTTCCAAAACATGTAATTAACTAAGTTTTCTAAAATCCAAATCAACATACAAATTACGTCTTTTTTGCGTTCATCCTTGGCGTCTAAAGGAAAATTAGCTTTGACTGTTCATGTATTTTCACTAGAAAATATAAAAAACCAAATTTTGTTTGGTTCGGTTCGGGTCCGGGTTTGGTATTAAATAATTGTCTCGGATTCGGGTCGGATCCGGGTTTGAAGAAAATTAATAAGAACCTGGTTCTGGTTTGTTATATGTGAAACCCGAACATTCCTACTAAATACGAAGAATAGTTTAAGCGATAGGGTATATCCATTCTTAATGTATTGTTCATCACTCAATCGAGAAGCATTGCCGCCCTGTATAAGCGTGACGTAATTAATTAGCGATTCATATTTCAGATCAATAACAGTACTTTATTGGCGTTTCTATATAGCAAATACGATTAAACCTCGATGTTCCATTACTTGATATTGACTCATGAAACTATACAAAAAATCAAAATTATTTCATTGCATGGTTAGGGAGCATTCAAAAATTACGTCCATCGTTCAGGGGAGGAGGAGTCTACAAAAATGTGATAATTCATGCATTAGGTACTGTAAAAATAGCGAAAGGAGATTGAGGGGACGAAGTGTAGAAATCCTTAAAATATGATGGACGTCATTTTTTAATCTTCCCTTACTATGATGGTCCCCTCAAACAATTTTCCAAAGTATTTCTATTTCATATCTCGATGGTGTCGACAAGTTGATGGTTCCCTTCAATATCGACCTCTGGAGGGTTGATTGTGTGTTGAAAATAACGTTTTATAACTGCTGCGCATAGTAAGGACCATAGTTGAAAAATGGTTCCTTAGTCCTTACTATGCGCACTTAAAAAGAATAAGAAAATGAAGAGAAAATAAGTTGCACTTTACCAGTGATGATTGCTCGATAAATAAATTAGTGACTACGTACTAAAAATCTGAAATATATTCGCTTTAATTTGATTCAAATGACTTAAGTGATGAGGTACTCCCTTAGCATTTTTGCTAACGGGCAGTCAATTTGGACGTTTTTCAATATTTTTAAAGCTATTTTATTTTTTATTTAAGTAATAAACGTAAATTTGTCAAGAAAATTCTTCGCGTACTTTTTTATTACTATTGTATCAATATATTGAAAACAAATTTTAAACAAAAATTTAAATAATTTACCAGATTTTGGTGGATTTTTGTAAAAGTGCGCAGAGTTAGGGGCCCTCACGGTATAGTCTATGTCTATAGGTAATAGACTCTCTTTACCGTTGAGTCGCATGACCGCTATTTAAAGCCATAAAAAAGATATCTTTGTATAAATAACTGAATTATTGCTTGGAGGAATCGTTCAAAGTATTACTGAAAAAATGACTCGAGAAATCCCTGTAAGAATTCCTGGAAAGAATCTCAAACTTGTTTGTTGTAGAATTCCTAGATTTATGACAGTGACAGTAGTGCTTCAGTCAAGACATTGAATGTCTCGACTCCTTAAAATAAGTCCCCCAATTCGCCACTTACCATCACAAGGAACACCTTCACCTGGCCGTTGTTGTCCATGGCGGTCAGACGCAAGCTTTTCGGACTGGACTGTTCCGCCGTCATTCCGGCCCAAACCTAAAAAGAAGAAGCGCCACAATCGTTACTCTCTTCCTATTCTACTGTTCATGTTTAATTAGAATCCAACCTTGGTATTGATCAGCACCCGCAGATTGCCGGCCTGTCGGAACACGACCCTCGACTCGTTGCTGTCCTTATCGTTGAGCCGCAGCGTTCCGTGGCCCCGTTCCTCCCAGTTACTCTTCGCGAACGCAAACAGCTTGCAGTTCGCTTCGACCACATTCCGTTCGTCTTCCTCGCCAGTAACGGTTTCCACTTCGTCAAACTTCCTCTTCAGGGCACCTCGGCTTTCCTCGTAACGGCGGGCAGCCTCCTCTAAGCTTTCGTCTCCTCCCTCTGGTTTGTTGCCACCGGAGGGAGCCACCGATGTTCCTCCACTTGCTCCCGAGGAAGCTGCTGAAGTTTGACCACCGGCAGAAACGCCGCCCTGATTCGACGAGGACGAATCGTTACTGTTGTTGGTGGTGGCCACAGCACTGGAGAATGACAGCCCGGCCGTCGGAACCGAACCAGAATCCGTCTGCAGATTATCACCGGTGACCCGCTCGTGGACATTCTGTCCGAACACGAAGCCCGTGTTCTGTGTGATTGCTTTCACGTTGGCAAACAGATTCGACTTGGGCAGCGTCGCTCGGTTCAATTTGGCCAACGGGTCTCCTCCGTTTTCTCCCGTCCCGTCCCGGGATTTGTCCTCGTCCTTCTTCGAATCCGATCCGTCGTCTTCGCTGACCTGCGTCTTCAGGAATGGATTCGTCCCGGCAAAGCTATTGCTGTTCGTTTGATTCTGGTCGTCACCGTCTTTCTTGTCCCCGAATCCACCTACGAATCCTCCCCCGAAGTGCGAAGGCTTCAAAACGCTGGGCTTCAGATTGAAGCTGTTGATCGGTCCGGAAGATCCCCCGGCAGAACTACCCCCGAATATGCCACCGAATCCTCCGCCAGCACCAGCCCCGGATCCGAAAGTCGCTGGCTGCCGAAGGATGCTCGATTTCAACTGGAATCCTCCGGACGATTGCTGTTGAAGAGCTCCGGAACCATTGGAGCTGTTCGATTGGGACGATTCCTGTTCTTCGTTCAGCATGTTGTCCCCTGCACAAAGAAAAACGAAACGTTACCACTTTACCAGGTACTTCTTCCACCTCCACCCCGAAATCCCCTCTAAATCGCACCAGAAGTTCCAAACAAACAACTTTCCGTCCATGAATTGCACATACACAAACACTCCCTTCTAGCTTTTGCTAGAAAAACACCAGGAAAGCAAAAGCAATCGAAATTCCACTTACTTCCAATGTTGGCCATCTACCTGGGTGGTTGCGGAATCCGATGTCTGATCCTTCTTTAGCACGCGTTGCACGGTGATGTTTCCTAGATCTTTTAGCTTGATGCTTCCCCCTTGCAATGGATGGATGATGCTTTTGGTGGTGGCGAAAAAAGTCGAGAAGCACCCAGCTACGGAAAATCGGAAGAATCGAAGCAGAAAAAGAAGACTGACGATCGCGGAACAGAGAGGAGCGAAACGTCAAAAAAGATGTCGTTAAATGCAACCGGGTTTGACGCTTGTACCGACAGTCGTTTGTTCCCGTCCTGAAATATTTCGAAAGAATCGGATCAATTTGAATACACGGAGAAAATAGAAAACATAAAAATAAGGTACCGCGGGGCAAGTGGGTAAATGGGGTAAGTGAAAACAATTGATATATTTTACTGAATATGTGAATTAACGTTTTAAACTCATGCGTAAACCTTTGAGGCCATTCAGAACATTACGATAGGTAAGAGATTTCTGAGATTTTTCAGCCATTATTGCATAATAGAGTGAAAAATTGTTAACCTGTCAACTGTTACTCCGTAACAAGTTGGCGGCGTACAATCTTATTTTAATGTTTTCAGTGGAAAAAAGTTGCGGAAAATAATTTCCTGTACCACTTCTTAGTTGTCCTCTGTGACAGTTTCAAACTGCAATAAAAAAAGTTTTAGAATTAATTCGACGTAGACCTAAAAATAACTAAATTTAAACACCGTCAATTCTCTTATCAGGTGGGGCAAGTGAAAAGTTTATCATTAGAGATTGAATTTGTGTTTTCTCTTTAAGTAGCCATTGTAGTAACGTTCCGATCGGCATTTGCTAAATCTGCAATTTTGCCAGATCGGACTATCCGCCACACTCCGCTATCCAAAAACTAGACGTTTAAAAGCACGTCTGATCGTGCCAACAATTACCAACAGAATGATTTTTCAACTCTATCCCATCGGCTACGAACCTTCGCCGAACAAACGCAGTGGTTTCAGTCCTCGTTTTTTTTTTCATTCGTGTATTTTCTCTACCCGTCTACTCTCTTTCTCACACCTCAACGCCTGTTCGCTACCGAAGATCCGAAAGCTGAGATGTCTGCTTTTATCAGTATCAGTATGCGTGTGAACCATTTCTCTCGCTCTTTCTCTTCAACACGCTCTCGATGTAACATGCCATCGAGCACCACAGCATCGTTGTCAACTGCCGAAACCGAACCTCTGGCCAATTTCTCGTATGACTTTTCGCTCTCAATTTTTCATGCTGTGCTGATGCGTGAACGGGTTCTGCTATAAAATCCAACACGCTCACAATTTTCTTTTCAATTTATTATATTTATTTTTCTCAAATGCAACACAAATCTATATCTACTACAATATCCCTTTCCTCTACTCTCTCCTCTTTGGGAAATCCATATCACACATACTTTCCTATGAATTGGTTGATTAGTAGGTTGTCTAAATCTAATCCAAATTTAACCCAAATCTAAATCCAAATTCTATCCGAATCCAATCCGCATCTAAACCAAATCCATTCTAAATCCAGTTCAATTCAAAACGAAAATAATTCCGAACACAATTCAAAACCAGTCCATATCAAATCTAACCACAATCTAATCTTAATCCGCTTAAGTTTAGGCCAAAAACACATGTTTACTCCATTTTCTGGTTTAAGCCCAAAAAACATTTTTTTAGATTTTGTCACATCCTTTGGCTTAAACTCAAATTTTGGGTGTATTTTGTTTTCCGTGTCCCTTACGAAATGTCAGATAGGAACAACCCCAGTGGTCGAACTAAAACCCCTGTGGTGTTTTTGTCGACTAAGCGAACGTCAAACATGATCAAAAGTGTCAAGGTTCATTTATGGACCAAATTTTTAAGTTAAAGCGCAGACAGACGTTCAAGTTAGACTCAGCCACTTGTGTAAAAACATGGCCGCCACAAATCGCCAAGTGGCAATAAGCTAACAGATGGCGTTAGTGGCGTATCCGTTCCGCCACCATCCTGATCACATTTCGTTGACAGCATGACACACAACCGCTCCCACAGTCCACGTGCTCAACGCTAAAAACTATGCACCTTTTTTCGCGCTGGGTGGGTGATGTTCCCTTTTGGTTCTAATTTCTCATGTAAAAGTTAATTATATCCATTGTAATTTTTACCACAAGTTGGCATTTAATTTACTCACAGATTCATGCTAGTATAACACCCTTGAATGATCGTAACTCATGTTAAATAAATTGGCGTGAAAATATCACAATTGTGTGAATCATTTTTAAAGTGATTGTTTTGATATTTTGTTCAGTGGGTGGTGGACTGGGTGGTAAGCGAGAAGATGAAGCCACGTGCTTTTACGAACTGTCACTGTACTGCAGCAATTTGCTCCCTAGGTGACACCACGGTAGAATTTACACAGGAATTTTGAATAAATTTGTTCCTGCTTAAACGTCTGTCTGCGGTTAAAGTTTAAACATGATATAGCCATTATTTGAGCGGGAAAAATTGCTAAAGTAGTTATAGTAACATGCTTTTTCGTGTTATTAAATAAAATCAAGATTTCATTAAAAATTTTAGGACCCAATTACATCCAAATCCAGTTTAGATCCAATTCAAATCAAGTTCTATGCAATTTGAATCCGAATCAAATCCAGATACAATTGAAATACACACTTAGATTTTTTTCACGAGCTCGGCTGTGCGAATCTCGGTTTCCCGATTTTAACCGAGACTCAGCTAACAAACTGTCCGGTTGCTTAGCAACGAAGCATGATTTACTGATACTCGACTTTTATTTGCTGAGATCCCAGGAAATTTGTTTGCCGACTACTCGGTTAAATTAAGCCGAGATTCGGAATTCTAAAATAAGTGTGTACAATCTTAATACAAACCATATCCAATCCATATCCAAATTCAAACAAATCCAAATCCAATCCAAATCCAATCCAAAACCAATCCAAATCCAATCCAAATAAAATCCAAATCCAATCAAAATCCAATCCAAATCCGATCCAATTCCAAACCAAATCCAATCGAAATCCAATCCAAATCCAAATCCAAATCCAATCCAAATCCAATCCAAATCAAATCCAAATCCGATCCAAACCCATCAAAAAACCCAACCCCAATCCAAATCCAATCCAAATCAAATCCAAATCCAATCCAAATCCAATCCAAATCCAATCCAAATCCAATCCAAATCCAATCCAAATCCAATCCAAATCCAATCCAAATCCAATCCAAATCCGATCCAATTCCAAACCAAATCCAATCGAAATCCAATCCAAATCCAAATCCAATCTAAATCCAATCCAAATCCAATCCAATACAAATCAAATCCAAATCCAATCCAAATCCAATCCAAATCCAATCCAAATCCAATCCAAATCCAATCCAAATCCAATCCAAATCCAATCCAAATCCAATCCAAATCCAATCCAAATCCAATCCAAATCCAATCCAAATCCAATCCAAATCCAATCCAAATCCAATCCAAATCCAATCCAAATCCAATCCAAATCCAATCCAAATCCAATCCAAATCCAATCCAAATCCAATCCAAATCCAAATCCAATCCAAATCCAATCCAAATCCAATCCAAATCCAATCCAAATCCAATCCAAATCCAATCCAAATACAAACCCAAATACAATCCTAATCCAATCCATATCCAATCGGATACAATTCAAATCAAAATTCAAATCCTATCCAAATCCAATCCAAATCCAATCCAAATCAAATCCAAATCCAATCCAAATCCAATCCAAATCCAATCCAAATCCAATCCAAATCCAATCCAAATCCAATCCAAATCCAATCCAAATCCAATCCAAATCCAATTCAAATCCAATCCAAATCCAATCCAAATCCGATCCAATTCCAAACCAAATCCAATCGAAATCCAATCCAAATCCAAATCCAATCTAAATCCAATCCAAATCCAATCCAATACAAATCCAATCCAAATCAAATCCAAATCCAATCCAAATCCAATCCAAATCCAATCCAAATCCAATCCAAATCCAATCCAAATCCAATCCAAATCCAATCCAATCCAAATCCAATCCAAATCCAATCCAAATCCAATCCAAATCCAATCCAAATCCAATCCAAATCCAATCCAAATCCAATCAGATATAGATATAGATATAGATATAGATTTGTGTATTTTCTCTACCCGTCTACTCTCTTTCTCACACCTCAACGCCTGTTCGCTACCGAAGATCCGAAAGCTGAGATGTCTGCTTTTATCAGTATCAGTATGCGTGTGAACCATTTCTCTCGCTCTTTCTCTTCAACACGCTCTCGATGTAACATGCCATCGAGCACCACAGCATCGTTGTCAACTGCCGAAACCGAACCTCTGGCCAATTTCTCGTATGACTTTTCGCTCTCAATTTTTCATGCTGTGCTGATGCGTGAACGGGTTCTGCTATAAAATCCAACACGCTCACAATTTTCTTTTCAATTTATTATATTTATTTTTCTCAAATGCAACACAAATCTATATCTACTACACATATATCCTTAGATCATAAAATGGGGGTTCGAGATGAAAGAAAGTCATTTCATTATTCTTCCATATCCCACAAAACGTAATGAGCGAATGCGAAAATGCTCGATCGTCTTACTTATATATTACAGGGTGATTACTAATTCCTGTCAGTAAAGTAAATGCTCGTAGATAAAAGATGTATGTATGAATTTTAATTTCCAGCATACATCCTGTTTTGTACATCTATAAAGTTTGTTTTGACAAAGTAAAGATTGAATCTTTTTTTATTTACCTCAGTTTTTAGTCATATGTGTTGTTTTAAAGACATAACACTTGGCACGCACGTTTTCCACAGATATGTATTTTTGACTAAACTCCGGTGAAAAATTTGCCTGATTGAAACAGTATGTTACCAAAATCTTTCAGACTTACTAGGGAATAGTATAAGACAGATTATGGAAAATTTTAGCGAAAAAAATATGTCTTTTTTGGTTAAAAAATATGCTTCTGAATAACGTGCGTGTTAACTGTAATGCTTCTGAAACAACGCATATGGCTGGAAATTAAGGTAAAAAAATAAATATGTTATCTATGTATAGTGAAGACAAATGTTATAGATGTCTAAAACTGGATAGGCACTGGTAATTAAAATTCATACAACCATATTTTTTCTATGATTACTTATTTTACTGACAGGAAATAGTAATCACCCTGTACAGATTCGAGTGCGTTTAATGAGGTTATGTAATCTTGTATGACAGCATAACTGTATATTCACTCTAAACCCTTAGCATAATGCTATATTGAAATAATGCTACAAAGCATTTACAATGTTAATCAAATGCATCATTGCTTGACAGTTATTGAATAAATGCATGATAACATTATTGATGCAAAAAAAGTTGACTTTCGACCAAATTAATGCAATGGTATAATGCTTGTGGTTACTTGGGATTGAACAATTTTCTGAAGATGACAAGGAATTGGTTGCAGTTTGTCTCGCATTAAACAGTAACTGTTGGCCAGAAAATTTGAAGAAATATGAAGCTAATGCCAAAGACCTCCGAGTATTGGGTTCAAAGGTTTTCAGAGACGATAAAATTATTTTGCCCAATTTATTACGAATAAAAGCGCTGCAGACCGCTCATCGTGGTCAGCAGGTATAGCAGCAATGAAACGCATAATGAAACGCAGAATGCGCGAATTTTTCTGGTGGCCAGCAATGAGTAATGTTGTTGAAAAATTTGTAAAAAGCTGTGAGACGTGTCTTATCGTGCTTCCAGAAGGACCCTGGGAAATATTACAGGTGGGAAAAAATGGAACAGTTTTATATGAAAGTTGTTTTGTTTCAATGAAACTAATAACGATAAATTTGCAGGTGGACTTTTTGTCTATTCCTTCTTGTGGGTCCGGAGAATTCTTAGTATTAGTTGATACATATTCAAGATATTTGTCAGTAGTGGAAATGAAATCGACTGATGCTGCCAGCACAAACCAGGCTCTTACTAGAATATTTTTCACTTGGGGACTGCCATTAGTTCTTCAAAGTGACAATGGTCCACCTTTCCAGAGCAAACAGTTTATTGAATATTGGCAAAATAAAGGGATTCTAGTAAGAAAATCGATCCCACTTTGTCCTCAGTCAAACGGTGCCGTTGAACGTCAAAATCAGGGTTTGATTAAAGCGGTTGCTGCTGCGAGACAGGAAGCAGAAAACTGGAAAAATGCACTAGAAAATTACGTTCATATACATAATACCGTTAAGCAACACTCAAGATTAGGAGTAACGCCGTTTGAACTCCTAGTAGGATGGAAACATAGAGGAATTTTCCCTGCTTTATGGGAGGCAAAAACGAAGAGAATAGACAGAGAAGAGATCAAAGATAGAGATGCTGTTGCAAAATTAATCAGCAAACAGTATGCGGACTATCATAGAGGAGCCAGGGAGTCAGAAATTAAGGTTGGGGATAAAGTTATCGTAGCAATACAGAAGAAGAACCAAACGGATCCAACTTTTTCTCAAGACAGATATACAGTACTATCCAGAGAAGGTGGAAAACTCGTCATTCGCTCCGAACGCGGAGTACAATATGTAAGAAAAATTCAAGATGTTAAGTTAGTGCCATACGAGATGAACAAACCGAAAACAAATGAAGCAGAATTGACGGGTTGTTCACTAGGGATAAGTAAGCAATGGGTATAAATTTGTATCATTTAGCGTAATTCATATTTTGCATTTACGAATAATATTTTCCTTTTATAAACAGGACAAGATTCGATTAATCAAGATATCAAACAGGCCAGTAACAAATATGACAATTTTCCATCAATTGAAGAGTTTCGTGTTGCGAATCAACGACCGTGGAAGGTTGCTGAAGAGGTAAACGACCAACCAATGGAATCTGATGAAGAACGCCACCAAGAAAGAATGCAAAGACCGAAGAGAAATATTCGCAAGCCAACCAATTATAAAGATATGTTTTTGTATAGAGTTTTTGAATAGAATTGTAACAGTTTTTGAATATAGTTTTGTATAACATTTTTTTATAGAGTTTTAGAAGAGTTTTTAAACAGAGAGTAGATAATTGGGCGAACGTAGGGAATATAATTAATGGCTATTGAACAATTTATAATTGATCACAGCAATCGCGGAAAAGAAAGATGATCTTAGGAGTCGAGTATAGGAAACGAAATTTAATAAATCAGTCTTAACAGAGATCTTGGAGAGAAAGCACGAAAACTCGTTGTTCTCATTTCATAATTTTGTCCGTTTGTCTCGTCATCAAGATTTATTTCAGTTCCTGTTTGTCGTCTGAAGTTCGTTCCTGTCGCTACCTGCCGTCTGAAGTCCGATCAGTCCTGTCGTTGTCCAACCGTTAATCAAGTTCCGTCCACGGTTCTGACGAGCATCTGAAGTTTGGTAAAATCTCACCGTAGTCCAGTCAAACGGTTTGCCTGTCCGTTCGTCAAGATCCGTCGCAGTTGCAGTTCGTCGTTTAAGTTCCGCTTATCCTGTCCGCTAGCTCATCGAGTCTATTTGTTGGCCGTTTGCCAGTAAAACCATGGGAGGTCACCACAGTCTTGACTTGAGTTACTAGTTTTTCGTCCAAGCATAGACACTGCCACAGCTATATCTGGTCTGGTATTCACGGCTATGTACAGCAATCCTCCGATCAGGCTGGCGAACTGATGATTGTTTGGTAATCTTTCTGTTTCCTCCTCCTTTGACTGTATATAGCCGGGATCAAGTGGAATCTTCGAAGATTTTGCATCTTGTAGTCCAAATCTTGTCAAAAGTTTTTGGATGTACGCCTTCTGATTCAATGAGACACCATCTTGCGAACGTATTACATGGATGCCAAGAAAATGTGTTATATCTCCCAATGATGTTACTTTGAAGTGACTATTCAAATTCTTGAAAATGGCCTCATGCTCCTTCTCGGACTTCTTCTTCTTGGCATTAACGTCCTCACTGGGACAGAGCCTGCTTCTCAGCTTAGTGTTCTTATGACCACTCCCACAGTTATTAACTGAGAGCTTTCTTTGCCAAAGTTGCCATTTTCGCATTCGTATATCGTGTGGCAGGCACGATGATACTCTATGCCCAGGGAAGTCAAAGAAATTTCCATTACGAAAAGATCCTGGATGGACCGGGAATCGAACCCAGACACCTTCAGCATGGCTTTGCTTTGTAGCCGCGGACTCTAACCACTCGGCTAAGGAAGGCCCCTTCTCGGACTTGCAAACAATGATTAGGTCGTCCACGTATACTGTATACAGCAATGAAAGACATCGTACCATCATCGTTGTGCTTCGAATACAAACACGGATCGCTTTCAGAGGGCTTGAATCCAAGTTTTCGTAAAACTGAATCGAGCTTCTTGTTCCAAATATTTGCGGCTTGCTTCAATCAATATAGTCCTTTCTGAAGATGACACACCATACACAACCAGAAGGTAGTTTCATATAGACAGTTTCATGGAGTTCTCCGTTTAGGTAAGCCGTCTTCACATCCACGTGTTCGATTAGCATATTCCTTTGGTGAGCCACAGACAGCAAAGTTTTAAACGTAGTTTGCTTCACCACGGGGGCAAAACTACATCGTAATCTGTTCCAAATTTTTGCGTAAAGCCTTGGGCCACCAATCTTGCCTTATAACGAACAACTTTGCCAGTTTCATCCAGAGTTGCTCGATGTTACTATCAATGCTTAAAATTTGCTGATTTGTACAGGCCGACTGCGATACAAATCGAATCATTCCATATCACATCAACATCATGCTGTCTACTCCATCACCAGTGCATTGATGGCAATAGACTATGGATATCACTGATGGATTAAGTTTAGCTTTAAATTGAGCAGATAAAATGGCAATTTATCAGTACGATATTTTCGACAGTGTTGCGGATAGATTGAAACTATGTGTTGGTCACTGAAAAACATTAATAGCATGGATAATGACCACGTGATCACTTATTCTGCAGTGATTTTGATCTAGAGTGCGATGTCGCATCACTGCTGTTGGTTGTCAAATCAAAGTGATATTGATAGCTCGCAAGTGATATTGATAGTTTTAGACCATCAGCCATCAGCTGATATGATTGATATTAAGCAACTCTGGTTTCATCTATCTTCCTTTTAAAAATCCATTTACAGCCGATTGTATTTCTTAGTATATTGTCGTAAAAAGAACTACTGTTTGGTTTGAGAGTTGAACAGTGAATGACAAGATTTATTTTTTCATTTACTATCTAGGGTTACTATGATGTAACTCAGGTCCAAACGCCTACTGCCAACAGTTTTTCAAATTGTCAGCCATTTCAGCCCTTTACCCTCTTCCTCGATGCAAACTTATATGGAGGATTCCACATTTTCTATAGATTGCTCAGTTTTGCTGGACCTCTCCCCCTACCCCTGGAACAAGATCTTATCAATGGCTGTTTGCTAGAATTTGTGCAATTCTATCGAGTTTGAGAGATAGAAGATAATGTCGAAAATATGACCTGGTCGACAGTTTTATCAAAATAAAATAACTGCCTTTGCCCAAACATTATTTAATATATTCCCAAGTGCATCCCTTATAAAAAAGAACTATTAATTCTTCCAAAACGAAGTGCATGGTTGCAGGTATAGATAGAGGGAGGTCTTAGGTCTAGTGGAGTTGGTACTGATTAGTTTTTGATGAACATGTGTTTGATGTTGGTGAAGGACACAACGGCTGATGAGGAATAAAACACTGCAAAGATAGTTTCATAAACCATTCATTTTATTTTGCGCTACATATACTATGAACCAGTCAGCAGACAGTTCCCAGACACAGATTCTACAAACGTTTTGAAAATAACAAAACCTATAAAAATCGTTACCATGCCATCAACAAGTTATGATCTTTTTCAATATTAAAAACTGTTTGTAAATATGTCTTTTTGTCCTGTTTAATTGTTTTAATCCTCTATTGTTTGCCTCAAGGCTGTTTGTGCAATGTAATTGGCGGGAATAGTGCTTCTATTTCGATTGACCAGCAGAAATTCACCTTACAGATGGCACGAAAGCATTTCAAACGAGTATAGACAGATGTACCTATTACACAGATTTATCAATTAGACAACAATTATTCGCTTAACATTACTACAACGCAAACAGGAAAATCAGAACGAAAGATGCCAGGCAGCAAAGAATGCTGCAATTATTGTCTCTTGCACGGTTCCGTGTCCTGCATCCGATATTCGGCATGTCCTAGTTAGTTTTTAAATGCCCTATCTACAGTGAAACCCTGTAGTCGGAATGGCAACCAGTCGGTGGAATTACAAGCCCTTGTTGTAGTAGACGACCTTCAGTTCCGGGCGGTCCTTCCGGATCTTCTCGCGCAGTTCGCCCTCCAGGCTGTCCACACTGATGGACGCCTTCTGGCTGAACAGGGCGCAGCACAATGGAGTGGCGAATGTCAGACAGAAGCCACAGAACAGGATCTGGATGGGAGAGTTGGCCCACGGGAAGCGCTTGAGGAAGCCACGCTTATCCAGCGTGTTCATTAGAACCGGTGTGAACACTGCGGGTGGAAAGATTTCGGTGGTTAATGAGGAGTTTTGTGCGTTTTGGGTGGGAAGGTCTTACCCATGCCAGGCATTGCCATCAAAATACGGCTGAAGGTAACGGCGGCGATACCCTCCTTGGCTGCACGTACCGACTGTCCAAGTTCTTTGCCATCGTCATCGATGAGGGTGACACCGTTTTGGAGTTCTCTGTAAATCAGGGAATAAAAAATCATATTTAGTTGATGGGTTTAACATAAATTGATCTTGAATGGATTATTAACATCCCTGCGAAGATTACAAACTTCTCTATAAAATTTCTGAGGAAAATCTCGAAGATGTTTGGGGGTAGTTTTCTAGGAATTTCGGAGTAACTTTTCCAGACAAATTCAGGGAACTTGCCGAGCATGTTCGGAGGAATTTTCCAAGCAAGTTCGGGAAGCTTCCCGAACTAGTTCGGGAGGAAGTTTGAGGTGAAACTTTCTAAGGAAGCTCGAGAGGAAACTTCCCGAGGAAGGTCAGAGATCTTTTTGAGGAAGGATAGATATCTTCATCAGAAAGGTCAAGAAACTGTCTTAAGAAGGTCGGAAGTATTTATTAGGAAATTCGGGAATCTTCTGGAGGAAGTTCGGGAAACTTCCTGAGGACGTTTGTGAAACTTCCCGAGGAAGTTAGGGAAACTTCTCGAGAAAGTTCGTGAAGCTTCCCGAGAAAGTTTGGGAAGGTCGAAAAACTTCCCGAGGAAGTTCGGAAAACTTGACGAGGAAGTTCGGAAAACTTCCCGAGGAAGTTCGGAAAACTTCCCGAGGAAGTTCGGAAAACTTCCCGAGGAAGTTCGGAAAACTTCCAGAGGAAGTTCGGAAAACTTCCCGAGGAAGTTCGGAAAACTTCCCGAGGAAGTTCGGAAAACTTCCCGAGGAAGTTCGGAAAACTTCCCGAGGAAGTTCGGAAAACTTCCCGAGGAAGTTCGGAAAACTTCCAGAGGAAGTTCGGAAAACTTCCCGAGGAAGTTCGGAAAACTTCCCGAGGAAGTTCGGAAAACTAAACTTCCCGAGGAAGTTCGGAAAACTTCCCGAGGAAGTTCGGAAAACTTCCCGAGGAAGTTCGGAAAACTTCCCGAGGAAGTTCGGAAAACTTCCCGAGGAAGTTCGGAAAACTTCCCGAGGAAGTTCGGAAAACTTCCCGAGGAAGTTCGGAAAACTTCCCGAGGAAGTTCGGAAAACTTCCCGAGGAAGTTCGGAAAACTTCCCGAGGAAGTTCGGAAAACTTCCCGAGGAAGTTCGGAAAACTTCCGGAGGAAGTACGGAAAACTTCCCGAGGAAGTTCAGAAAACTTCCCGAGGAAGTTCGGAAAACTTCCCGAGGAAGTTCGGAAAACTTCCCGAGGAAGTTCGGATAACTTCCCGAGGAAGTTCGGAAAACTTCCCAAATAAGTTCGGAAAACTTCCCGAGGAAGTTCGGAAAACTTCCCGAGGAAGGTCGGAAAACTTTCCGGGGAAGTTCGGAAAACTTCCCGAGGAAGTTCGGAAAACTTCCCGAGTAAGTTCTGAAAACTTCCCAAATAAGTTCGGAAAACTTCCCGAGGAAGTTCGGAAAACTTCCCGAGGAAGTTCGGAAAACTTCCCGAGGAAGTTCGGAAAACTTCCCGAGGAAGTTCGGAAAACTTCCCGAGGAAGTTCGGAAAATTTCCCGAGGAAGTTCGGAAAACTTCCCGAGGAAGTTCGGAAAACTTCCTGAGGAGGTTCGGAAAACTTCCCGAGGAAGTTCGGAAAACTTCCCGAGGAAGTTCGGAAAACTTCCCGAGGAAGTTCGGAAAACTTCCCGAGGAAGTTCGGAAAACTTCCCGAGGAAGTTCGGAAAACTTCCCGAGGAAGTTCGGAAAACTTCCCGAGGATGTTGGGAAAACTTCCAGAGGAGGTTCGGAAAACTTCCCAAGGAAGTTCGGAAAACTTCCCGAGGAAGTTCGGAAAACTTCCCGAAGAAGTTCGGAAAACTTCCCGAGGAAGTTCGGAAAACTTCCCGAGGAAGTTCGGAAAACTTCCCGAGGAAGTTCGGAAAACTTCCCGAGGAAGTTCGGAAAACTTCCCGAGGAAGTTCGGAAAACTTCCCGAGGAAGTTCGGAAAACTTCCCGAGGAAGTTCGGAAAACTTCCCGAGGAAGTTCGGAAAACTTCCCGAGGAAGTTCGGAAAACTTCCCGAGGAAGTTCGGAAAACTTCCCGAGGAAGTTCGGAAAACTTCCCGAGGAAGTTCGGAAAACTTCCCGAGGAAGTTCGGAAAACTTCCCGAGGAAGTTCGGAAAACTTCCCGAGGAAGTTCGGAAAACTTCCCGAGGAAGTTCGGAAAACTTCCCGAGGAAGTTCGGAAAACTTCCCGAGGAAGTTCGGAAAACTTCCCGAGGAAGTTCGGAAAACTTCTAGAGGAAGTTCGGAAAACTTTCCGAGGAAGTTTGGAAAACTTCCCGAGGAAGTTCGGAAAACTTCCCGAGGAAGTTCGGAAAACTTCCCGAGGAAGTTCGGAAAACTTCCCGAGGAAGTTCGGAAAACATCCCGAGGAAGTTCGGAAAACTTCCCGAGGAAGTTCGGAAAACTTCCCGAGGAAGTTCGGAAAACTTCCCGAGGAAGTTCGGAAAACTTCCCGAGGAAGTTCGGAGAACTTTTCAAGTTAGTTCGAAAACTTCCCGAGTTAGCTCGTGAACCTTCTCAAGGAAGTTTGTGAATCTTCCCGAGGAAAATTGTGAAACTTCCAACAGAGGTTTGAAAAAAAAATTCTCAAGGAAGTTCGCGAAACTTCCCGAGGAAGTTCGGGAAACTTCCCGAGGAAGTTAGAAACAACTTCCCAAGGAAGTTCGAAGCAACTTTCCGAGGAAGTTCGAAGTAACTTTCCGGGGAAGTTCGAAGAAATTTTCTGAGGAATTTAAGGAATCTTACCGAGAAAGTTCAAAGCAAATTCCCGAGGAATTTGGAAACAACTTCCCGAGGAAGTTGGAAGCAACTTGCCGAGAAAGTTTGAAACAACTTTCCGAGTAAGTTAGAGGAAACTTCCCGAAGACGTTCGAAGCAACTTCCAGAAGACGTTCGAAGCAACTTCCCGAAGAAGTGCGAAGCAAAAAAACTTCCTGAGGAAGATCAAATAAACTTTCCGTGGAAGACCAAAGCAATTTCCTTAAGAAAATCGAAGGGACTTCCCGAGGAAGTTCGAAACAACTTCCCGGGGAAGTTGGAAGCTACTTTCCGAGAAAGTTCGAAGGAACTTCCCGAGGAAGTTCGAAGCAACTTCCCGAAGAAGTTCAAAGCACCTTCCAGAGGAATTTTGAAGTCACCTCCCGAGGAAGATCGATGAAACTTCCCGAGAAAGTTTGTGAAACTTCCCGAGGAAGTTTGCGAAATTTCCCGAGGATGATTATGAAACTCCCCGAGGAAGTACGTGAAACTTCCCGAGGGAGTTTGAAGAAGCTTTTCGAGCAATTTCGAAAGAAACTTCCCTTGAAAGATCGAAGAAACTTCCCGAGGAAGTTTGAAGAATCTTCCTGAGCCAGTTCAAAGAAACTTCCCGATTTAGTTCAAAAAAACTTCTCGGGAAATTCGATGAAACTTTCCGAGGAAGTTCGAAGAAACTTTCCGAGGAAGTTCGAAGAAACTTTCCGAGGAAGTTCGATGAAACTTCCTGAGGAAGATTGAAGATTTTTTCTCAGGAAGTTCGAAAAAATATTCCGAAACATTCCAAGGTAGTTCGTAGAAATTTTTCGAAGAAGTCCGAGCAAGAAGAAGTTCAATAAAATTCCCCAACAAAGGCAAAGAAACTCACCGAGAAAGTTCAAAGAATTTCCCGAAGAAGTTTGCAGGAGCTTCCCGAAGAATTTTGATAAAACATCCGGAGGGATTTCGGGGAAACTGCCCGAGGAAACTCAATGAATCTTCCCGAGTAAGTTCGAAGAAGTTCGAAACATTTTTTTCAAGAATCTCTAAGATTCTTCCCGTGGATGTTCGGGAAACTTCTCGATGAAGTTAAAGAAACTTCATCAAGGAAACTTGAATAAACTTCTCGAAGAAGTTCAAAGAAACTTTACGAGAAAAGTTCTTCAACATAGTTCACGGGGAAATTCGAAGAAATTTTCCCGAGGATGTATGGGAAAATATTGAAGTAGAAAACGAAGCAACCTATGACTTGTAAACTAGAATAAGATTTTGTAAAATAAATTTCACTTTAGTTCCGTCCACACGCGAGACAAGACGTGTTTCTCTATTCTCTGCCCAATAGGTTATGGGCCCAGAAGTGGTAAGAGGTTGAAAATTCGAAGCTTCCAGAACTCAAGATTTTTTCAACTGAAGATGAACGGAGGTGGTAACGGACTTGCTTCTTCCGGACTTCCAGCAATCGAACGGCTGGTAGGCCGCGAAAATTGGCATACCTGGAAGTTTGCGCTGCGGACTTTTCTAGAAGTTGAAGAGTTGTGGGAAGCTGTGGAACCTATTCCGGATGAGCAAGGAAACATACCAGCAGTCAACGCCGCCAAGGACAGAAAAGCTTGGGGAAAAATCATTCTTGGCCTGGATCCAACGCTGTACGTCCATGTTCAAGACACAAAAACGGCCAGTGAAGCTTGGAAGAAGCTGGAAAAGGTATTTGAAGACAGCGGCCTCACGCGAAAATGGGGACTTCTGCACAAGCTGATCACGACCAACCTGGACAGCTGCGGGTCGATGGAGGCGTATGTGACGAGGATGGTTGGTACAGCCCACCAACTAAATGGAGTCGGCCTGAAGATCGACGAAGAATGGCTCGGAAACCTACAAGCCCATGGTCATGGCATTAGAGAATTCTGGAGCTGCGATAACTGGCGATGTAGTGAAAACGAAGCTATTGCAGGAGGTTCAGCAGTCATCGACAACCGTCGATCCAGCGTTCGTGTCCAAGGGGCCAGGAAGAAGCAAGCATAGCGGATCTGAAAATGTCTCGACGAAGGGTTGCCGTTGCTGTGGAAGATTCGGCCATATCGCTCGATTTTGCCCTTCGAAGGATTCAACGAAGAAAGGTGTCAAAAAGGGTGACGCTTTTTGCACAATTTTGTCGGTTGCTGCGATGGAAGAAGCCGCAGAGTGGTACTTCGATTCGGGATCCTGTCGCCATCTCACAAGGAATGAGTCGTTGCTAAGCGACGTACACAAAGCCGATGGACAAATTTTCGCTGCGAACAAGGGTGTGATGAAGGTAGTCGCGGAAGGCTCCGTGGCATTGCATCCAAGGTGTTCGGAATCATCGATCGACGTCAACGGAGTGCAACTGATACCGGAACTGGCCGCAAATTTGCTCTCGGTGAGTAAAATCGTCGACAGAGGTCATACGGTTATTTTCAGGCAGAAAGGTTGCGAGGTAATCAACCCAGAGGGAAAACGGATCGCAACCGGACATCGATCAAATGGACTTTTTAAACTGGATCAGCAACCTCAGAGTGCATTAGCGTGCCAGCAAATGAAATCGATTGATTTGTGGCACAAGCGAACGGGACATCTGTCGATCAAAGGTCTGAAACGATTGAAAAATGGATTAGCGTCAGGAATCAATTTTGTCGAATCGGAATCTGGTGACTGCAAGACTTGCGCTATTGGTAGGCAAGCCAGGTTGCCGTTCAGTAAGGAAGGAAGAAGGGCCAATGAAATTCTCGAGTTGGTCCACTCCGACATATGCGGTCCCATGGAGGAGGTTTCTCTTGGAGGGAGCCGCTACTACATCACTTTCATCGACGACAAAACCCGCAGGATGTTTGTGTACTTTTTACGTACGAAATCCGAGGAAGAAGTAGTTGAAGCATTCAAGGCGTTCTACTCCATGGCTGAACGACAGACAGGTAAAAAGTTGAAAGTTTTGAGGACAGACAACGGAAAGGAGTTCAAGAACCGAGGCTTTGAGAACCTACTACGATGTTTGGGAATTTTCCATCAGACAACCGTGGAATATACACCCGAGCAAAACGGGATGGCAGAACGTGCAAACAGAACAATTGTCGAGAAAGCCCGTTGCATGTTGCATGAAGCAAACTTACCGAAGACGTTTTGGGCGGAAGCTACTGCCACCGCCGTGTACATCATCAACCGTTCACCGTCGAAAGGAATTCGCACGACTCTCGAAGAAGCCTGGTCGGGGCAGAAACCAGATCTGTCCAACCTGCGGATTTTTGGAACAACAACGATGTCGCACATTCCAAAACAGAAGCGACGAAAGTGGGACCCGAAGGCGGAAGAATGCATTTTGATCGGTTTTGATGAAGAAAGCAAAGCATACCGGCTCTACAACAAGAAAACGAAAAAGGTGTTCAAATCCAGGGACGTGACGTTCATCAACGAAGGAAGATCAGCAGTATGTCAAGACACACAGAACAAGGTTCAAGATAATGAAGCCGACCGAGGAGCGAACCGACGACAGCCAACGATGGTCCGGCTGGATTTTGAGGATTGCGAAACCCAAGAAGTGCTGGAAGTGAACCGTACGAATCCACCCGAACAAGATGACGATAGTAGCTCCGAAGACAACTACGATAGTGCTGATGACTCTGTGACGATCACCTCTGCGCTCCCATCGCGAACAGTTTCAAATCCGCCCGAGTCACACGAGGCGTCGAGGCGAAGCGGTAGGGAGCGCTTCATCCCTGGCAAGTATAAGCAATTCCATATTAAGTGCAAAGGTCTACCTGCTTCGAAGTTTTCAGCACCATCTGAAAACTGAATCCGGTACGAGCGAAGACATGACCGGTGAGGTCAACAGCGATTTGGCAGACAATCCTGGATACGTTCAACATTCTGCGTCCCCATCGTACCCCAATCAAAGACCAGTTGAAAATGTTCAACAAGGGTTGATGCTCAGCGACAGGGGGCGCTTCCCCCAAGGCAAGTATTGCCGTTACAATTCTGAAGACAGTTGTACCACGTATAATTCTCCACAGTGTATTGCCGATGATCCCGTTACTCCGGAAGAAGCATTGTCCCGAGACGACGCCCAGCTCTGGAAGTCCGCAATGCAAGAGGAGTATGAGGCACAAATGAGAAATGGAACCTGGACTCTGACGGACCTCCCAGCAGGAAGGAAGGCCATTCGCAGTAAATGGGTTTATAAAACCAAGCTCGACGCAGAAGGAAGACCGGCTCGCCACAAAGCCCGGCTGGTAATCAAGGGATACTCGCAGCGAAAGGGGGTAGACTATGAAGAAACCTACTCTCCTGTGGTACGTCATAGTTCCCTGCGATATCTCTTTGCGATAGCTGCCCGTTTGAATCTCGACATCGATCAAATGGATGCTGTCACTGCTTTCCTCCAGGGAGAACTGTCTGAAGAAATCTATATGGAACAACCAGCCTACTTCCAAGACACCCAGAACAGGACCAAGGTTTGCCGGCTCAATAAGGCTCTCTATGGATTAAAACAATCGAGCCGCGTGTGGAACCATAAGTTGGACTCCGCATTGAAAAAGTTTGGATTGATTTCAACCGACTACGACCCCTACGTGTATTACAAGATCGTCAACAACAAAGTTTTGTTTGTGGCAATCTATGTTGACGATGTCCTCATCTTCACGAACTGTCGTCAATGGCGTAAGAAGCTGAAGGATGATCTGGCCAAGGAATTCCTTATGAAAGACATCGGTCCGGCGAAACACGTACTGGGAATGCGTATCACGAGAAGCCAAGGAAAGATTTCTATCGATCAAGAAGCGTACGTTGAGAGCATACTCGATCGGTTCGGAATGTCGAAAAGCAATCCGGTGGCTACTCCACTGAATCCGAACGACAAACTCACGAAGGAAATGCAACCAATCAAAGATGACGAGGCCGAGCGAATGAAGCGAGTTCCGTACAAGGAGGCTGTAGGATGTCTCATGTACCTAGCGCAGTGTACACGTCCCGACATCTGCCATGCCGTCAATGTCCTGTGTCGATTCAATGAGAATCCTGGCGAAAAACACTGGAATGCCGTCAAGCATCTTCTGAGGTATTTGCGAGGTACTTCGAAATTCCGTTTGACCTACAAGAAAGAAGCGGATCCGACGATCACCGGGTACTCCGATGCTGATTGGGCTACGAGCAGTGAGGATCGGAAGTCCATTACTGGATTCGTTTTCATCGCGCAAGGTGGGGCAATTTCATGGTGCTGCAAACGTCAGCAGACAGTGGCACTTTCGACATGTGAAGCCGAGTATATGGCACTCTCGGCAGCCGTCCAAGAAGCGCTTTGGTGGAAGCGCCTGAGAGCAACGTTCGACATCGATGAAGCCGTGAAGATCAATTGCGATAACCAAAGCACTATTGCAGTTGCTAAAAACGGTGGGTACTATCCAAGGACCAAGCATATTGACATCCGTTATTGTTTTATTCGGGATGCTGTGCAGCGTGGTGATGTAGACATCGTTTATATCAGTACCGATAAACAACTGGCGGACTGCTTGACGAAGTCGCTTCCGAAACCGAAGATCGAGCTTCAGCGAGCGGCTATGGGAATCCAGAGTCAGTAGGTTGAGGAGGAGTATTGAAGTAGAAAACGAAGCAACCTATGACTTGTAAA